>NC_141596.1:11586354-12296354 GCF_047967505.1 Dipteris shenzhenensis
AAAGCTCGCCAAAAGATTTCCCCCCAAACAAACTCAGGATGAACAGCATGAACATAACCTGGTGGCTGCTCTATATAGACCTCTTCTTGCAAATCACCATGCAAGAAGGCATTCTTTACATCCAGCTAATGTAAAGACCATCCCTTTGATGCAGCCATAGCAATGACTGCTCTTATAGTTGCCATCCTTTCAACCAGACTAAATGTTTCTTCATAATCAATGCCATATGTCTGTGCATACCCCTTGATAACTAATCTTGCCTTGTATCTGTTCACACAATGATCTGCATTGTGCTTCACCTTATAAACCCACTTGCAACCAATTACATTCTTGTCTTTAGGCAAAGGCACCAATTACCATGTAGCATTGCTTCCAAGGCATCCATTTCTTCATCCATGGCTTTCTCCAATTTTTCTTTTCCCATGGCTTGCTCAAAAGAAGTGGGTTTTGGTTCATGTATCACTTTGACCATATAGGCATAGTGAATGGCTGTAAATCCATCATATTTTAGTCTATCCACAGGATACCTAGCTCTGGTAGATCTGCGCAAAACAGGCTCACTACCAGGTGCTCTCAAAACATCCCTTGTCTTCCTTACTCCAGGTGTAACAACAGAAGGAATACCCAACTCATCATCAAGGCTCTGTTCTGAGCCACTGGATTCACCATCCACATAAGAGTAACCTGCATTCACGTCAACCATGGGCTGATCTACTTTCTCTTTTCATTTTCGTGATACTTGCATACCACTATCGCATTGCTTTGAGGAGATCCTCCTGATCCCAATCTGCCTATCCATGGCGAAGTATGTGAACCACGACGAGAACCACGGCTAGAGGACACTACAG
The DNA here is from genome assembly GCF_047967505.1 of Dipteris shenzhenensis. Lineage (NCBI taxonomy): Eukaryota > Viridiplantae > Streptophyta > Polypodiopsida > Gleicheniales > Dipteridaceae > Dipteris > Dipteris shenzhenensis. The sequence goes on from NC_141596.1 coordinate 11,587,203, forward strand.
GTCCACTAATATTTTGTGATTGCTGCTGTGAATTCTGTGCAGCATTACCATTTTGTGCATCTACATCATCAGTCACATTTAGTGGTTTATACCAACTGCTTATCTCATCAAAAACAACATCTCTGCTCACTGTAAACTTATGATTAGAAGGGTTATAGCATCTATAGTCTTTCTGTTGCAAAGAATAACCAATAAAGATGCACTTCTCAGAGCTTTTGGATCCACAACCTGGATCTCAACTCATCTAAAACATGAACATAGATAATGCAACCAAAAACTTTCAAATGAGAAATATCTGGTTTCCTACCAGTATACCTCTCCTCTAGCGTCATGCCATGTATTGCTATAGTGGGAGTCTTGTTCATTATGTAGACAGCTGTAACAACTGCTTCAGCCCAATAATAATCTGGCAGGTCTTTTTCGTTAAGCATGGCACGAGATACCTCTCCAATATGCCTGTTTTTCCTTTCTCCAAGTCCATTTTGTTGTGGGATATGACTGCATGAATATTGTTGCTTTATGCCATGCTCCTGCAGGAAACTTGCAAAGTCCTATTTTTCCTCCTCCATCTGACCTTAGGCATTTTATTTGCAGGCTTGTTTCTTTTTCAACCATAGCTTTAAAAACTTTGAAATGCCCAAACACTTCACTTTTCTTTTTCATAAAATACACCCAATCTTTTCTGTTGTAGTCATCAATAAAAGTGACAAAATAATGATAGCCTCCAATAGATGCAGCTTTAGTAGTCCACACATCAGAGTGGATTAATTCCAATGGCCTCTTACTCTCTTGAACATGTCTAGGAAATGGCTTCCTTGCCTGTTTTCCAAATTGACAGGCTTCACATACCTTATGCATTTCTGCAACGTTGAACTTAGGCAATCCTGCAACAATATTTTGGGCCTGCATTAATTTAAGTCACTGTACATTAACATGACCAATGCGTTTATGCTAGATATCAATATCTGCAACTACACCGATCCCATGTGCAAACATTGCTGCACTCAATTGAGGCATGTCTGCATCCAATGTAAACATCATGCCCTTCTTCTTCCCTTTTGCTATCAAGCGACCTTTATTTTTCATATCCTCAACAAAGCATCCATGAGGATTAAATATGACCTACAAGCCCTACTCAAACAAGCCCTGCTCAACCATTTGACCAACAGAAACCAAGTTCTTGGTGATATTCGGGACATGAAATACATCAGACAGGTATTTCTTTTCTCCATCCTACATAGACAAAGGATTTTTACCAATCTGCACAATAGGATGTCATCACCAGTCTCTACAAATCATGCTCTTTCCATTTTCCTTGCATCCTGCATCCATTTTGCATGACCTGTCATGTGGTTTGACACACCTAAGTCAACATACCACACATCATTTCTTTCTTCTGCACTTCTCATAGAATTGGTCATGTGCTGCACCATAAATAGATACCATAAATAGATGCTCATTTCTGTTATCACCCTTTCTACTAGAAGATGCATAATTGCCTTGCTGCAATTTTCCATTCATGATGCCATTCTGCTTTTTATAGTAGTCTTTAGCCATATGACCCATTTTACCACAGTACTAGTAGTATTCAACATTGCTATTTGCATTTTGGCCTCTCTGCCATCCACCACGACCTCTTTTGCTCCCCTTGCCTCTAAGGTTACCATGTCCTCCTCCATGGGACTGGTTTTCTTGAATTTGCTGCATATTCTGATTTCTACCATGGCCTCTAGATTGGCCTGCTCTACCTCTGCCTCTACCTCTTCTAGCATTTGAGTAGAAGACAACTTCTTTTGAAGTTTCTCTTGAAGAAGATGCACCACCATTTTTCTGCTCTTCAGAAATTAGAAGAGCAATCAACTCCCCAAAATCAAGAAAATTCTCACAGATGGCAATGGATGTCTGGAATTGTGCATAATCCTTTCCTAGACCATTCAAGGTCACAGAGACTAAATCATCATCTTCCATTGGCGACCCAATAGAAGCAAGTGCATCTGCAATCTTCTTCACCTTAATGTGGTAATCATTGATGCTCATATTTCCTCTCTACACATTATGCAAGTCCTGCTTAAGCTGCATTTTCCTGGCTTGCGTATTTGTGCTATACATTTTTGTCAAAGTATCCCATGCCTCCTTCGGCGTGCTTGCATCCTGAATATGAACAATCATTGAATCTAAAATACTGATAGACAGCCAGTACATAACTTTGCTGGCTCTCTCATGCCATCCTTTAAATGCCTGCAACTCTTGTTGATTGGGAACATTAGGAATAACCAGAGCTCCAACAATGAACTCCCAATAGCCTTTTCCCTTAAGGAAATTTGTCATTCTAAACTTCCATGCTTGGAAGTTGTTCTTATCAAGCTTTTCAGTGACAATCTGTGAAAGAGCATTAGATGCCATTATAGAACACTGCAAAATATTCTGTCACTGCAAAAAAACACAACTTTTGCCTCACAAGGGCAAATCTGCAAAACTCACGAAAGTGACCTGTTTGACCACACAGTCACTTCCTAGTGACGATTATGCATGAACAGGCAATAAGAATGATTCTATCACTCCCAATATCTCTGTGCACAGGCATACAATGTAATTTCTGCGATAACTTTTCACCGACCTATAGAACAGTGGCCGCATATCAAAAACAGGGCACTTTCCTCAGTGCCTGCGGAAAACTTTTGCCACCAAAATAGGGCATATACTATCCTCTCGCCACGCTGCGAAGGGCATCCCAATCAGAGACACAGTCCACTCTTGCACTTTTTGGGTGTGCTATCTGCAGAGATTTGCTCCCAAACTCGAAAAAAAGAAAGCAACACTGATCCTCTTACTAGGACACCGTGACCTTCTTTTTCTTTCTTGAGCTCCTTACCACGAACTGAGCTCTGATACCATGTGAAGAGAGTGGGAGAGAAGGAAGGAGACTCAATTCTAGCTTTCTCACATACACAATGGGGGAATATACACAAAGGTGGAGGCTGAAAATAGTTTTCCTCTTCTTAGTTGTGAAAGTCAAAAGAACTCTCTCAGTACAAAAGAATAGGTGAACCCTATACGTGGGTCTCAAACCAAACTCAGCTAACTAAGGTGGCATACTAACTGAGCCACTAACTAGAGTACATAAAGATAGATGTCATCCAGCTATTATTCATGGGCGGTGTACAGGGATGTTTTTATCGAAGCTATGCTTATATATTAATATAAAATCTTGGCGAAAGTTTATCAAGATAGTTTTTTTAGTTTCACAATATTTGTATAATAGATTACACTTTTATATATTTTCTTTTGAATTTAAAAGAAAAAGTTGTAAATTATGGCGAAACTTTAAAATTTTTCTCATAAAAGTTTCAAATCTTGGCGAATTTTTCAAACCTTTATTTTTATCAAGGCATACAAACTTTCGACACCAATATAAAAGTTTTGCTTCTTAACGAAACTAATAGGAAAAAATCATCCATGGCGGTGTACTCTTAGCCGGAAAAGAAACCGAGACCAGAGGCTAGAGGCTAGGCATGGCGACGCTCAAGGGCCATGGAGAAAAGGAGATCATGAGAGCGAACGGTGGTCATAGGAGGGAAAAGGAATTAGAAATGGAGGGAAGGAAGAGGGAGACTATGACACAAGGGGAAAAGGAGAGGGGGAAGAGAAGCATGTACATGATAGGAGGAGGAATGTAGAGATGGAGACATCAAGGGAAGAGAACCATACTTTATTTGAAAGAAGGGATGAGAGGAAATATCAAAATACTAGCTAGGTGGCTTTACAAGAATGAGCGTGTCTCATCAAAGAATAGCCCCTTCCTTTTATAGCCAAAAGAGGGGGTCTCTCCACATTAATGTATCCTCCCACATGCATGGTGTGTATGGAAAAGTCTCCCATGTGGGCTAGGTGGTTACGCACTCTCAATTGTGTGTGACAACCCTTTGCCTCAATTTTCCACATAAATCAAGCCCCATATCTCAAGTCTATGATACTCCCTTGGTCTCTTTCCAATTTTATAATATGTTCAAACCTCTAGGAGGACAAGTGGAGGGTTGGCACAAGGAATCTTGCCACCTCATCCTACTTTCCCCATTATTTAACTAGCTCTCTTGGTCCTTCTATACCTCCCCCCCATGGGCCTATCCCATACATTGGAGGGAATAACTCAATATAATATCTATCTCCACCTAATTTATATTGCTTCTCCCATGGACTTTGAGCCATATCTCACTAAATGCAGCCTAGGTGGAGGGGTGGCACATGGAGGAGCCATGCCACCTTGCATTTTATAATATTACTATCATGGATTATGTACAACACACCTTATGGGTCCTCTTCCATGGAAGGGTGGCACATGGTCATGCCCTGCCACCTCAACCCTGGGCCCTATGCACACCATATTTTATTATACTATTGCCACATATACAAACACAAATACATATTAATGCCTTTTTCCTTAGACAATTTTATCCATAACAGTTCCCCCCCCCAGGCAGGGAATGCACAGCATTTCCATGCCTGGGTCCATCACGCACAAAGAAAGGCTTGAGGCAACGCCTATTGATCACCTTCTTGCCATATGGTTCATGCAGCTCCTGAACTTGTACAGACCCATTGCTACGTTCTTTGATGACTTTGTATGGACCAGCCCACAGTGGCAGAAACTTCTTATCCATTTGGTGGTCCAATCTGTTATCAAAGCATAGCACAACATCCCCCTCAGCAAAGTGTCTTTCCCATCCCTTGCGAATCTTAGCATCCAATCGGGCCTTTTGTCGATTCTTTTAGATCTCTGTTTGGTGTAGTGCAAGGCGTCGGGTCTCATCTAACTTCTCAAGTTGTACCAATCTGGCCTCTACATGTTCATCTTCTGTCATCCTCTATTCTTGTGCCAATCTCAAGGCCGGAATCTCTATCTCTAGTGGTAAAACTACCTCAGTACCATACACCAACTCAAAAGGGGTGTGACCTGTAGATGTTTTATGAGTGATGTTGTAAGCCCACACTGCTTCAGTGACCTTCTGATCCCATTGGCTCCTGTTCCCTGCGGCCATTTTTCCCATGGTTTTACAAAGGAGGCCATTGGTCCGCTCTGTTTGACCCATGGATGCTGGATAATAGATGCTAGAAGTGTGATGATCAATACCCATGCGATCCATGAGTAACTCCACTGCTTCATTTAAGAATGGACTCCCATGGTCAGAGACTATCTCCATGGGTGTCCCGAACCTTGTGCAGATACATTCAAATAGAAATTTGAAACTGCCTTGCCATTTGCAGCAGAGAGGGTGATAGCTTCAGCCCACTTAGTGACGTACTGAGTGGCTACCAAAAGATACTTCTTTTTGCGGGCAGTCATGGGCAAGGGCCCAACAAAATCTATTCCCCACTTCTGAAACGGATGGATGGACATTACTGGGTGATGTTGGCCAGGACACAAATCCTTCCTACCAAAGAATTGACATGGTTCATAGGTTTTGCAATACAAAGTGACATCCTTGAACAAGGTCGGCCAATAGTATCCAGCATGTAAAATCTTCTTAGCTGTATAGTCACTGGCATAGTGGCCTCCACAAAATCCATCATGATAATGCTTCAATACCTTAGGCACTTCATCTGCATCAATGGCCCGTCTGAGTACCCCATCCATGCCTTGACGGTACAACACCCCATCAAGGAGGGTGTAGCGCCTACTATCTCTGCGGATCTTCTTTCTCTCATAGCTAGTACTTTCTGAAGGAAAGGAGAAAGCAGTCAAAAACTTGTAGATACCACCATACCAAGGATCCCCAACTTCTATGGCTGCTACAAGGGTTACATCAAGGCACTCCTCTAAATCAATCAAAGCATTCTTCAAGTTGGAACAACCCCCTTTTACAAATTTGAAAGAGAAATCATATTCTTGTAGAACTGCCAACCATTTGGCCAACCGGCCCATGGGATTTGGTGATTGAAGAACTTGCTTTGCAAGACTAGTGCCAGTGAGTATAAAGAAGGACTTTCCAGCCACATAATGCTTAAATTTCTCAATGCAAAACACCAAAGACAAGGCATGCTTGTCGGCCTCTGAATAGCGTCGCTCAGTGTCGAGCAATTGTCGAGAAGCAAATCGAACGGGATACATGAACCGATCCTCCCCTTGCTGGAGAAGAATACCTACCAGAGTGTGCTCACCAAACCCAGGATTGATATAGAAGGTCTTTGACCAGTCTGGATTGCGTAGAATGGGTTCTGAAGCCAGAGCATTCTTGATTTGTGCAAACCCATGATCACAATCCTCATCCCAAGAGAAATCCACCCCATCTTTTAATAGCATAGTCATGGGTCGTGTCAAAGCAGCATATTGATCAATGAAGCGGCGATAGTATCCTGCTAGATTGACAAATGAGCATACTTGACGTTTGGTTGTAGGTGGGGAGAGCTTGAGAATGGCTTCTACCTTCTCGGGGTCAGGCTTGACGCCCTCGGATGAGACAACATGTCCCAATAACCTCCCTTGAGTGGCTCCAATGGTGCATTTCTTAGGGTTGAGACTGCCATTTGCATCATTGACCCTTTGGAAGGCCAATCTAACCTTCATGATGTGCTCCTTACGTGACGAGAATATACAGAAATCATCTAAAAACACCTCCAAGAAATCACCCAAATAAGGAGCAAACACCATCTGCATAAATCTTTGAAAGGTAGCAGGAGCATTGGTGAGGCCAAATGGCATTACTTTGAATGCAAATGTCCCAAATGTGGTTTTAAGCACATCTTCCTCGGCAATTCTGATTTGATAAAACCCAGAGTAACCATCACAGAAAGTATACATCTCATGACCACTTACCTTCTCAAGAATGAGGTCTTGAAAGGGCAGAGGATGATGATCCCTCTTGGTGGCAGCATTGAGCTTCTTATACTCGATGCAGACCCGCCACTTGTTGATTTTCTTTGGGATGACTACCACTGGTGAAACCCATTCAGTATTGTGAACCGGAACAATAAACCCAGCCTCTACAAGCTTCTGCAACTCTGAGCGCAAAGCATCAGTCTACAGGGGCCCTAATCTCCGATACTTCTGAGCCACAGGCTTCGCATCAGTATCTTGTGCTCTATGGCAGTCACATGGCAAAGGTGGTGGTAGCTAGTTGCAAAGAGGTCAGGGAAATCTTTGAACATTTCGAGAAACTCATCTTTCTCACTTGGAGTGAGTTCTAGGGAAAGCATAGATTCAAGCTGTTGAGGACTAGCTGTTATCTTTTCTGCAGGTGGCAGGGTCGGAGACACCCCCATCATGTAAACTTCCTCCTCTGAGAATTCCTCCCCCCCGTCTGATTCTTCCATGGACTCAGACACTGAAGATGAGATAGTATCACTGTCATGCTCCTCTTCTTCTTTCGGTTCCATGGCACCAGGTTGCACTGGGAGTTGCACTGGGATCTTCTCCTTCGAAGCACCAAAAGACATGTGTCCTGTCTTCCAATAGCTGACTGCATCACTCTTTCTCAACCATGGTCTCCCGAGTATGGCTGGGTAACTTCTGCCTATATCTTCAATGTCCACTACATAGAAATTGACAGTGGTGGTCAACCCATTGACAATGATGGGCAAATCCTCAATGACTCCCATGGTGGCGAGTCGTCGACCATCTGCTACCTTGATTCGAGTGGAAAAACGCCTTGTACATTTCAAATTCAATTTCTTCATGATTCGGGGCACCATGATATTACATGCGGCTCCCCCATCAACACACACATTTTTGACACGGCAATTATCTATGATGACATCTACTGTATGTGGGTGCCGATCAATTTCTTCAGAGATAGAAGATACCTCTCGTACCTTTCCCTTTTTCTTGCTCTTCCTTGTTGAGAGACCTTGCTGCAGCTCACGTCTCACCTTAGGGCTTAATGCTATTAGTTGAGGGAGTGTGATGCTCAAAGACCGCCGATGAGCAAGGTCCTGAACGACCGAATAGTCCTCTTGCCCTGAGCTGATGGGAAAATCTGAGGGTGACCACTTACTTCTGCGAGATCTTTTAGTCTTCTCTATTGGTGGGTCTGCCATCTCAGCATCTGAGGGCTCTGAGAAGGACACCTTCTTCCTGGGGCGGCCCGGTCCATGGTTTGGAGAGGGGTCCGAGGTGGCACGACTTCTTTTCCCAAGGTCAAGAATCTCTACATCAAAATCCTCAGTGCCCGACTCACTTAGAAGATTGACCCTTGGAATATTGGGACATTTTGTGTGATAATGACCCTTCTGGTGGCACTCGTAGCATACAACATTAGCACGGTCTCTTGGAGGGCGGTTGGCTTGATTTTTGATGCCCACCATCTCAAGCCGAAGATCATTCAGGGCCTTGGCTAGGTCATTGACTCCAGGTTCTGTTGCAGGGGGGGCCTCTTTAGTTGGAGGGGCCACGGGAGTAGAGAGGAGGGGGGCTCGTGGGCGAGGCTGGGGAAATCTTCGAGGCGGAGGGTGAGGATATCCACCTTGTTGAGGGTAAGCATCTAAGGGAGGACCATACATTTGAGGTGGAGGCGGTGGATACATCCCTGATGAGGGGTGGGGGTATGACCCTGAGTTAGACCCCCCAGGTTGTTGTTTCAGGAATTGAGGGGGATGCGGAGGGACAATCGTCTTCTTTGAAGCGGGGTCAGACTGAACTTTATCAAACTTTTGAGCAATCTCATGTGCTAGCACCATAGTTTCTGGATTCTCCCATTTAAGCTTGAGGCGGAATTCATCACTCGCTCCTGCTACAAGGTAGCCCAGCACATGCTGAGTCGGCTCGAAATCCGGCATTGTCCTCCTGTGTGGCAATCAAACGGTCCAGGAGCACGACCGCTCTATCCACATATCGACGTGCCGTCTCACCTTCTGACTGCTTCAAGTTTGCCACCTGCAGGTACACATTCTCCGACTCCTATTCTTTGCCGAAATACTCAATCATTGCTGCTGTCAACCTTGGCCAGCTTTGGCGAACGTCTTCGGCTTGCTTCTCATACCACACTTGAGCCAAACCCTCTAGAAATGTGGGAAGAACCAATAGCCATCTCTCTTCAGTAAGAAAGTTGAGAGAAACACAACAGCGCTTGAAGGCCACAAGATACTCATTTGGATTTTCTTCTACCCATCCACAAAACACGGGAATGTCAGCCATGCTTGGAAGATGGAAAAGAGGGGCTTATCTATGGACGAACAATAGTAAGAGGAAGCTTGAACTAAAAATCGGGTGAAGATACATCCAAAAAGCACACATAGGCAGGGTAGGGTGTGACTGGTGTAGTGTGAAATATTACACGAGAAGAATCTTCAGCATAGAATAGCACATAGACAATCTTAAAAGGGCCAACCCTCATGATATCACATTGATCTTTACAAGCGAGGGTTAGAGGCGTGGCGTTGCATGAGGTTGTTCATCAAGGCAAACAAGAATGCCATGACAAATGTCAACAGTTGGAGAGCTTGCACATCACCTTCAGCTTCTTCCAGTTCTTGTAGTCGCCATGCTATTTCTTCAAGGGGTGTGCGGTCTGGCATCCTTCTTTTGAGCAATGTCCTTGAGAACCCTCCTGATGATGTTCCGAAGTCGGTGAACTCGTATCAAGTATGCCCAACACTTAGTTTCATGATGACCACAACCTTTGCATTCCTTACAAATGATCACCCTCCTTTGTGGCTTGTGGCTTTGTTGGGGTGGCGCTTCCACTCGCGTCATGCGTGATTGAAGTACAAGCTTCACGTGCCAAGAAATCAGCAACAAGATCTCGAGCTCGAGGGATATGCTAAATTTTTACCTCTTCAAATTGGTTGCAAAGTTCCAAGGCTTGTTGATGTCGTGGAACCAAGCCTTTGCTCTGCACCTTCCACCTTCCACTAACTTATTCACACACTAGTTGAGAATCTCCTTGCACCTCCAATTGCTTGGCATGATGTTCTTGTGCCTTTTGTAGCCCAAAAATGAGCGCCAAGTACTCAGCTTGATTGCAAGTACTTGCGGGTGAAGACTTGCTGTAACAATACTCCTCACCAACCGGTGAAGTGAGCTTCACACCCACGCCAGCCGCCTTGGTCGAAGGTTTGTAAGCTCCATCAAATTGAAGAATCCAAGATATCATCACACCAAGACTAAAATTCGGACATCCCAAGTTTCTCGGTAGTCCAAGATAGGTAGGACGAGAGCGTGGGGAGAATTCAACACTTGAGCCAAACGTTCAGCACCAAATAAACTTGCAATCCTTTGTTGATAGTTTATCTTAAGCCCAAAAAGAATTACAATTTGAAGCTCGAAATGAGGCACAAAAGGCCGTTTTAATTACCTCTGAAGCAGCAAGTAGTTCGATCACCGCACAATGAGTAGAAGTAAAGTCAAAATCCTCCCAGCGTATCAGTAGTTCTTCACCATGAATCATCCACGGTGTATCATTCCACCCGTCATCTCCTTCAATAATGCACTGGACAATCAGCCGTTGAAGGTCGACATGAAGATCAAGGAAGACATCTCGTGCATTGGTAGCCGTAAGGTGTGGAGGAACAGGCACCAATTTCTTAAACGCGTCGAGAAGTGACATAAATGTCCACCCTTCTCGTGTGGCGTGCATCTGTGAAGTGAGCTTGAAGAAGTTCTGAATTGGCGATCTAGCAAGAGATGTGGATAGAGCACATAAAATGAAGTAATTTTGCTTTTTACAGCAAGAGCAAACTCCCTACGGTTAGAGAGTTACAGTTCCCGCGATTTCAATATATGAATAAAAATCATTACATTTTTACCACTTCCAACTTGTTGGCCCAATGATAAGACTTTCTTTTGTGAAGGGGGAGGTCTTGGGTTCCAATCCTACTCTTTAATAAAAAGAGAGGAGAGGAGAGGAGAAGGAGAAGAGAAAGAGAAGAGAGGAGAGAGGGGGGGCGCGGAATCTGCTGTTACAGTTTTGCAGGAGCTCAAAAAACTGCCCGCGACCAGAAGCCGAAGCAGTCCAGAGAACTGTCGTGTAGGTGAATGCAGAAACTGTCTGCAACCAGAAGCTACATCAGTCCAGAGAACTGTCGCGCAGGTGAACGCAGAAAACTTTCCGCAACCAGAAGCTGCAGCAGTCCCGAGAACTGTCGCGTGGGTGAACACAGAAAACTGTCCGCAACCAGAAGTTGCAGTAATCCCGAAAAAAAATTGTCGCACAGGAGACGCGCAAACCGAATGCACGCACAGTAGCTTAGAAAAGCACAGATGGTATAGTTTTGTAGATGTGACCCATACGAGTAGAAGATTCGCCACTAGCCGTGGAGATTCGTATCCCAGTAGCCACACCAAATCTATTAGCCGAAAAAGAAACCGAGACCAGAGGCTAGAGGCTAGGCATGGCGACGCTCAAGGGCCATGGAGAAAAGGAGATCATGAGAGCTAACGGTGGTCATAGGAGGGAAAAAGGAATTAGAAATGGAGGGAAGGAAGAGGGAGACTATGACACAAGGGGAAAAGGAGAGGGGGAAGAGAAGCATGTACATGATAGGAGGAGAAATATAGAGATGGAGACATCAAGGGAAGAGAACCATACTTTATTTGAAAGAAGGGATGAGAGGAAATATCAAAATACTAGCTAGGTGGCTTTACAAGAATGAGCGTGTCTCATCAAGGAATAGCCCCTTCCTTTTATAGCCAAAAGAGGGGGTCTCTCCACATTAATGTATCCTCCCACATGCATGGTGTGTGTGGAAAAGTCTCCCATGTGGGCTAGGTGGTTACGCACTCTCAATTGTGTGCGACAACCCTTTGCCTCAATTTTCCACATAAATCAAGCCCCATATCTCAAGTCTATGATACTCCCTTGGTCTCTTTCCAATTTTATAATATGTTCAAACCTCTAGGAGGATAAGTGGAGGGTTGGCACAAGGAATCTTGCCACCTCATCCTACTTTCCCCATTATTTAACTAGCTCTCTTGGTCCTTCTATACCTCCCCCACATGGGCCTATCCCATATGGAGGGAATAACTCAATATAATATCTATCTCCACCTATTTTATATTGCTTCTCCCATTGAGCCATATCTCACTAAATGCAGCCTAGGTGGAGGGGTGGCACATGGAGGAGCCATGCCACCTTGCATTTTATAATATTACTATCATGGATTATGTACAACACACCTTATGGGTCCTCTTACATGGAAGGGTGGCACATGGTCATGCCCTGCCACCTCAACCCTGGGCCCTATGCACACCATATTTTATTATACTATTGCCACATATACAAACACAAATACATATTAATGCCTTTTTCCTTAGACAATTTTATCCATAACAGTACCAACCGCATCTGTAGCTAATATCATGAGTCATGACTAGAGCTCGATATTTCAACAGTAGCAGCAAGGGTAAGTGAGGTTATGAGGTTGGCAGAGAGAGTGGTTAGATATGGCAAGTTGGATGTGAGATAGGCCCTGTCATCTTCCGACACTTCTTTTTGCTGGTGCGATGGGATCAACTACATGGATGGGATGTTAGTTATGTCATGCCTTGCAAATAATAGTGATGGCCTTTGTAGCAATGGTAACAAACCAGCAATAACCCTGAGGGGAGCACTACCCATGAGGCATACATATGGAATGAAAGTATCCATCCTGAGTGCTATAAACCTGGCATGTGTAGACAGGCAAAAGATATTTTTCTCATCTTCGGACAAGTCTTGGCAAATTATGCACAGGGTTTTGATCCCTATGGAACGTTCCCATTTGATTGTTGGATGAGAAGATATGATCCTGATTTGGAGCATTGACAGTCGATGGCCATGGAACCTTTCAAGTTGAATGGCATCTTGCTGGTGATTTGAAAACCCTCAAGTGCTTGCATGGTTGTGATATAGGGGCAAATGCAATGAACACATGCCTAACACACTATTCAAAATTTTTTGATTTTCTCTCTTGATTTGGACTTTTTTTTGGAGCATATCCTCTCCACTCAACTTCACTTAGTGAGCTAAAAAATTGGGTTTTTTAGAGCACTAAATGGGTCACTTATATACAAATATGGCCTTATTAAGCTAAAAAGTCAAGTGGTGACCTCTAATTTTAAAAAAAATGGCTCAGTGAAGCTATAATTCCCAAACTCATGCATGGTGCCCCCATCCAATAACTATAATAATAATAATAGTAGTCTCCTAACTCAAGTTCAATTTTAACACTATGAAGTGAAAATATGACACCATATGAAAAGAGTTTGTTGAATTCAACATATAAGTGGTGTATAGATACACCATTTTTTGAAAAAAAAGAGTTTGTTGAATTCAATATATAAGTGGTGTATAGATACACACTTTTTTTGAAAAACAAACCATACAATAAATTATCTTATTGGTGGTATATAGATACACCATTTGTATGGAAAAAAGCATACAAAACATTATCTTATGCATCTGAATCTTGTTCAAAGTCATCAGATTCATGTAATGTATTTACGCTTGATGGGTCAAGTCTTGCCAAATGATGTTTAATATGGACATGACTTGGATCAGGGATTGTGATACATTTTTCAACATTGTATCCATGCTTCTTTTTAAAACTTTGTGTCCTCGATTTCCAGCAATGAATAATGCTACTGACTTCCACCTCTGTTAATCCCTCATTATTTGGAACCCATTCACGTTTCTTTTGCAAGCATCCCTCATAGAGTTGTTTTATTGTATATCTTCTAGGGAGATTTTTCAATGGCTTTGGTTCATACCATAAAGCTATAAATGTTATAGGAGTTCCCTTGTCATCCCTTTCTATCTTAGCAACCTTTGCAACCCAAATTGGGCCACCTTGGTCATCCAACTCTGAACCTGGATCAGATGCCCAAACTGCAACAAATAGACCCTCTTCAATCTCATTAGATGGTATAAACTTTGGTAAGGGTTTGTCTCCCTTCCTGCCACAATATTTTTGAGGTAAAAGGCATTCCTTTGCTTCCTCCATATCTACTAACATATTTATATCCAAAGGAAAACTTGGTGACCTAGCTTGTTCTGGCCAAAAGGATTCATAGTATTCAATGCTCATTAAGTTTTCTTGTCCTTCTAAAGATTGGATAAGTGCTTCAGTTGATTTAATTGTCTCCAAATTCTTAGTTGATTGCTCAAGATATTTCTGCATCATACTTTGAAGATGTTTAATGAAGGCTTTCAAGCCTTTCATTTCATCTATGTCAAGTGATTCAAATGTTTTTTTCAAGAACAAATCTAGTTTCCTCCAATGGAATTATTTGTTGTAATAAAGCATATGACTCACTTCATAAATGATCTCCATCTACTGAGTAGTGCTTCCATTATTGCATCACTGGAATATTGTTATGCATGTGAAACCGAAAGTAGTGTGGATTTGTGTGTCCTATTAGGGCATCATCTCCTGTTTGTAAATGTGGCTCTATGAATGCTCTCCAATCTACCATCCTCTCTAAGATAGCCACTTCTGATTCTTCCTTGCGAGAGCCTCCAATTTTTTTCCCAATTCGAAATAGCATATCCTCCATTGTCAAAACATCCATTGCCTTCAACTCACCAGAGATAACACTGAAGATTTGATCTATGTCTTCATGTGTATGGCCGACAAGAAGAAAGCCAACTTCCACTTCTTCAAATATTTTCAAACCAACCAGCATAGAGCATAAAGCAAATATATATTTATTCTTGTTCTCTCTCCAACAATTATCAACTTGTATTCGCAATGTGTTAAAAAACATCCGTGAGCATCTTTGACCTTTCTTATTGCTTTCATGATTGATGTAACAACCTGGTTACTATCATGGTCATGCAAACTATCAATCCATACATCACAAAAGATTCGGTATCCATGTACTAATACTCCACACAAGTGTGTTTTTAGTCCACGTTTGCCCTCCAATGCTGGTGGGATACGTCTATATCGTGGCAAAGTGGTTGTATTCTGGTCCATGCCATCAATGGTGATGCACATGGACTTATCGACATGTGAAATAGCTTCCTCTCTCCAAAAAGCATACAACTTTCGAGCATCCTGCACATGACGTAAATGGATTGATCGCCATTTAATATATCTTCCTCGCTACTGCTCACATTTACTATGTTCAATGGCATTTTTTAATTCATCACATGTCTTACATTTTGACATGCTTTGCTTTGATGGTGTCTTGACATGGCAAAAATCTCTATGCCAAATTTTGTACAAGGTTGATCGTGAAATCATGCTCTTGTCTCTGTCTTGTAAAGTTTTATTGACAGTTTCTAGGACGACCTTCTTTGTCATTCCCAAAGAAAGATGTTGTTGGCATTCGACACGTCCATCTAGCATTGTATGTTGAAGATGAGGCTGCAGTAATGCATGGTCTTTGAGAACTTGCTTTAATGTTGCAGTTGCATTTATAGTGCTTCCATGGCATTTAAGCTTGTAGGTATTTCCATGAATTGTATGAATAACTTTTTCTTTCACCTCTGCCTAGATGGTCCAGTATGTGCCATGTGATAGTCCAGTTAACCATTGATATCCTCGATTGCAAATGGGTCTCCCATTAACCATGGGTTTCAATCTAGGTTTACAGTGTCTTGTGCTCAAATCTTGATTAGTGCCTTGATGAAGAAAGCATGAAAACTCTTGAAGAAGATAGTTATGTCTATTAGGCGCTGTCTTACTCCAAATACCAAGGCATATGGCTGCACAATCATCTTTCCCAACTTTTCTAATGCAAAGTCTCTTGCAACAAACTCGCATAAGCATCCTTTCCATATTCTCCTCGGATAGCATCACATGTCTCTTTGGTTTTGGAATTGATGCCATGATTCTTCGCCTCTTCACACTCACATACTTTCTTTTTGTAAATAGTGTCTTGCGTTTTCTAGTTGTAATACCATCAAACCTTGAATCCATTTCCCTTGAATCTTCAGATTTATAATCAAATGCTGTGTGGGCTTGAGAATTATTTGATACCTTATAATATCTTGGAAATGGCAATCTGGTAGACATGTTCATTGATGTCAATTTGTTGCCAATGCCAATATTATGAACAACATGACAAGTCTCAGATTCTCTGCCCCTTTTGCCTTGTGTTCGAGTGGTAACATCATGATCATTGTCACTAATATCATCAATTCCTGTTATTGCATCACTTATCCCATCGATCTTTGCGTGTATTTTTCTTTGTGGTCCCATCTTATTATTCTCAACATAAGACAAGTCTTCTATATCAATAAGCATGTTTGAGTCACTTGCAGCACAAGAGACAAGTCTTCTATACCAGTGAGCCTGTTCGAGTCACTTGCAACACAGGACAAGTCTTCTTATACCAGTGAGCTTGTTTGAGTCACTTGCAACACATGACAAGTCTTCTATACCAGTGAGCCTATTCGAGTCACTTGCAACACAAGACAAGTCTTCTATACCAGTGAGTATATTTGAGTCACTTGCAACATAAGAAACCTTTTCTACATCAACATCTATTACTATAATGTCCTCAATACCTGTGAGCATGCCACTATGATACTCTTGATTACTACTATAGCTTCTTATCAATTTGGATCCCATTTGTGTTATAGTCTTTTTCTTCTAATAATATTCCGTTGTGTCTTCCATGACATTGAAGGAAACTGTCTTGGGCAAACTTGATTTCAAGAAAGCTAAGGTCCCCCATTTACAAGTACTATGAACTTGTAGTTGAGACGTAGTATTATGGATGTCTAAATGTGAAGTACTATCCATTGCATTTTGAATGACACCTGCAATAGTCAACTTAATTATCTCCACTATACAGAGAAAACTCTGAGCATAGCCCTTAAAGTTGCCAATTGCTAAGTCTTCTCCGGAGCAAGATAACATCTCTACTTTTCCCCCCTCAAAATAAGTTTTCTTGATACCTTGAAAGTATGTCTTTGGAACAATTTTGTCTTGGTCCCAGAGTGTTCTGTGTGCTTGCATATCAAATATGTCACATTGTAAGATATCTCCCAATGTTTCAAAGTCTCCATGTGGATATTTTAAATGTACTTCAGGATTTACAATGTTGGTGATTATCACTACACATCTTCTCTCACCACAATGTTGAAAATGACACACATTCATAGGATCAAGACTATGAATTCGTCCAAAAGCCACCACTTCATTCTTCTTATATAACACCACATCCATACCCTCTATTAGGGTAAATACCTATTTTGTGTACAAAAATAGATTAGCAACTCAAAATGAACATAATAAATCATCATTGAGCTTATTATTACTTAATAACTTCTATATCAAAATCAGCGGAGAAGGCATTAAACCTAAACCCTACATCCTAAACTTTAAATAATTAATACCAAAACATCTTAACCACCGTAAATCCTAAACTTTAAATATTTAATTCCTAAACCCTAAATCCTAAACTCCTAAACAATAAATACTAAACCTTAAACCCTAAACTCTAAATCCTAAACCCTAAATCTTAAATCCTAAACCCTAAAACTTAACCCTAAAATACAACCAAAATTTAATGAATTTTTTTAATTTGTGCAACAGGTTGGATATATCCCCCAACTGTTGCTTAAGCAACAGGTTGGATATATCAAGCAACAGGTTGGGGGGTATATCCAACCTGTTGCACAAATCAAGAATTTTTCTTATTTGTGCAACAATTTGATATACAATTGGGAAATATATCCAACCTACAACTCAATAATTTTCTTGATTTGTGAAAGGTTGGATATACCCCCAACCTGTTGCTAGAGCAATAGGTTGGGAGGTATATCCAACCTGTTGCACAAATCGAGAATTTTCTTGATTTGTGCAACAGGTAGGTACCCCCCAACTTGTTGCTTGTGCAATAGGTTGGGGTCACCCCAACCGAGGCCTATTGTTGGATATATCCCCCAACCTATTGCTTGAGCAACAAGTTGGGGGGTATATCCAATCTGTTGCACAAATCAAGAAAATTCCTTGATATTTGCAATAGGTTGAGTGCACCATTAACCTATTCGACTTGCAACAGTTTGGAGGATATATCAAACCTATTGCACAAATTGAAAAAAATCATTAAATTTTGATTGTATTTTAGGGTTAGGGTTTAGGGTTTAGTATTTAGGGTTAAGGATTTAGGGCTTAGGATTTAAGATCTATTGTTTAGGGTTTCATGTATATGATTATGTCTTTAGGGTTTAGGGTTTAGGGTTTAAAATCTAGGGTTTAGGGTTTAGGATTTAGCATTTAGGGTTTATGATTATTGTTTTAGGGTTTAGGATTTAGGATTTAGATTTTAGGTTTTAGGGTTTAGTATATAAGATCATGAGCTTAGAGTCTAGAATCTAGGGTTTAGAATTGAAAATTAGGTTTTAGAATTTAAGTTATAGGGGTTAGGGTTTAAGGTTTAGGGATTATAACTGTTATATAAGTTTAAGAGCTTAGATTGTATAACCTAAGATTTAGGGAACTTTAGGATTTAAGATTTAGGGTGTAAGATTTAAGATATATAGACTATATAAAATATGCATTCTAAAGTATTTAGTTTAGATATATATAGATTATATGTTATATGCTTTCCAAAGTGTTTTGTTTATAGGTACGGTCCTTTGCAAAGGCTTTACTTTAAGTAAGTATAAGTCTACCTAGTCAAAGTATCCTACTGATTAGGGACAAGCACATAGGCTAAAAGCACACCGATTCATATTTTCTTACATTCATGCTGTATGGTGTATCAGAGGGTGTGATCCTTTGCAAAGGCTTTACTTTAAGTAGTTATAAGTCTACCTAGTCAAAGTATCCTATTGATTAGGGACAAGTACATAGGCTAAAAGCACACCGATTCATATTTTCTTACATTCATGCTGCATGGTGTATCAGAAGAAATGAAAAAGGTATATCAGAAAGTATGATCCTTTGCAAAGGCTTTACTTTAAGTAGTTATAAGTCTACCTAGTCAAAGTATCCTACTAATTAGGGACAAGTACATAGGCTAAAATTAGGGACATACCGATTCATATTTTCTTACATTCATGCTGCATGGTGTATCAGAAGAAATGAAAAAGGTATATCAGAAGGTACGATCCTTTGCAAAGGCTTTACTTTAACTAGTTATAAGTCTACCTAGTCAAAGTATCCTACTGATTAGAGACAAGTACATAGGCTAAAAGCAGGCTAAAAGCATACCGATTCATATTTTCTTACATCCATGCTGCATGGTGTATCAGAAGAAATGAAAAAGTATGTGATAAGAAATATTCAGAAGAAATATGTATTCCATATCATGGATACCATGGATATCTAGTGGTTGCTAAAGTAAAAAAATGATATGGATGCAATGATACTATAGATTTGTCCAAAGCCTTAAACTTTGTTTAAGGTTTTTGCAAAGTATTACACATAGTAATAAAGATAAGTAAGTATGCTAAATCTCTTCTAGATTCTATGGTTTTAAATACCTACCTTACAAATACATTATCTAATTTTTCATTCTTCGACTAACTAACAAGTATTATACACATGGAATAAAAGCATACATGCTAAAAGTAAGTGTGTAAATTTTAATATTTTCTTATTTTTTAAATTAATTCAATTTTTTTATTGACTACTTTTTAAAATTGAAAGGTTATTAGTATATGATCTACATAATTTTAAATTTTATTAATGTATAATATTAATTATTTATATATTTATTTAAATTTATATAATAATTAATTTATATTTATATTGGTTTTTAAGTTAATAATGTATAGAATAGCAATATATTCACTAATTCTTCATTGTTTTAAGAATAAGTATTATATAAAGCACGTATGCTAGAAGACCTCCCTTTCAAGTTATATTTTTTTGATTAATGTATTTATATATTTATTTATATAATATTTATATTAATTTATAGATTAATAATATATATTTTTAGAAAATTATATTTTAACATTAGTTAATAAAATTTTATTATATTATGGAGTAAAAATATTATAAATGGATTTCTTATATTAATAAAGTGTCGTGAGAAGAGTTTTTTGGAAAGATTTATGATTAAATTTTGTTTTGAAGTTGTTGCGTAAGCAATAGGTAGGGACGTTTGAGTGGTTTTTGAGGTTGAGAGAGAAATTTGTAATAAAGTGTCATGAGAAGAGTTTTTTGGAGAGATTTATGATTAATTTTTGTTTTGAAGTTGTTGCGTACGCAATAGGTAGGGAGGTTTGAGTGGTTTTGAGGTTGAGAGAGAAATGTGTAATAGATTGTTTTTTTTTTTGAGGATTTTTTTGGAGAGATTTATGATTAAATTTTGTTTTGAAGTTGTTGCGTATGCAATAGGTAGGGAGGTTTGAGTGGTTTTGAGGTTGAGAGAGAAAGTTGTAATAGATTGTTTTTTTTTGTTGATGAGTTTTTTGGAGAGATTTATGATTAAATTTTGTTTTAAAGTTGTTGCGTACGCAATAGGTAGGGTTTGAGTGGTTTTGAGGTTGAGAGAGAAATTTGTAATAGATTGTTTTTTTTTTGTTGAGGAGTTTTTTGGAGAGATTTATGATTAAATTTTGTTTTGAAGTTGTCGCAATAGGTGGGGAGGTTAGAGTGGTTTTGAGGTTGAGAGAGAAATTTGTAATAGAATAGGTTAGGAGAGAAATTTTTAAAAATAGGTTATGAGAGTTTGAGGTAAAGAGGAAAATTTGTGGGAAAAAAGATTTAATGCAAAAATGGTTTTTTTTAAAGTTGTTGCATACACAAGTTTTTGAGAAAAGGATCGGATTCAAAAAAAAATTCAAATGTATAAAAACTTGATTCTTAGAAGTTCTTGCGTACGCAATAGGTTAGAAATGAACTCACCTCTTACAACATTTTGAAAATTTTTTAGAATCCTGCAACAGATTGATGAGAGGAGAGAAGCGTGGAGTGTAAACGAATGATCTTTGAATGAAAGAGAGAATGAAGAATGTTCTACTTATAGTGAACCTAAAAGAACTAAAAAAAGCTGACTTGACCTAAAAGCTACCCATTTCCTATAAAACTCTACTCCTCATTCTCTCTCACAACTCTCCTCATTCTCTCTCACAACTTTGTTGGAGCTCCACCACCTCTCCACCCAGGTACTCCCTCCCTCCCTCTCGTCCCTTCCCTCCTGCTTCCCATCCCCTCTTCTCTTGCTTCCTCTCTCCCCTCCCTTCCCCTCTCCTCCCTCCCCTCCCTTGCCCTCCCCTCCCCCTCCCTTCCCCTCTCCTCCCCCTTCTTCTCCCGCTTCCTCTCTCCCCCTCCCTTCCCCTCTCCTCCCGCTTCTCCCCTCCCTCCTTTGGCTTCCTCTCCTCCCCTCCCCCTCCCTTCTCCTCTCCTCCCCCTTCCCCTCTCCTCCCTCCCCCCTTCCCCTCTCCTCCCTGCCTTCCCTTCTGCTCCCCTACCTCCCCCTCCCTTCCCCTCCTCTCCCTTCCCGCCGGCCCTTCCCCCTCCCTTCCTCTCCCTCCACCTCCCTGCAGGCCCATCCCTCCCCGCCGTCCCTCCCTTCCCCTCCCCCTTCCCGAGGCCCCTCGCTCCCCTTCAAGTCGTCTCTCCCTTCCCCCCCTCCCCTTCCCCCGCCCCGCCCCCTTCCCCTCCCTTGCACCCCCCCTCCCCCTCCCCTGCCTCGCCCCCTTCCCCTCACATGTGCCCCCACTCCCCCTCCCCCTCCCCCGCCCCGCCCCGCCCCCTTCCCCTCCCCCGTGCCCCTCCCCTCCCCCCCCCTCCCCATCGAGCCGACAGGGGGGGGGGAGGGGAGGGGCGTAGGAGAGGGGTAGGGGCAAGGGAAGGGGAGGGGGCGGGGGCGAGGGGCACGGGGAGCGGGAGGGATCCCCCCCCACCTATTGCGCACGCAACAGGGGGGCCCCTCCGCCGCCCCGCCCCGTCCCCTCGTGCTCCCCGTGCCCTCCCCCTCCCCCCGCCCCTTTCCCTCCCCCTCCCCCATGCCCCTCCCCCCCCTCCCCCATGCCCCTCGCCCTCCCCTCCCTCCCCCGGGGGCGGGGCAGGGCGGGGAGGGGGAGGAGCCCCCCCCCTGTTGCATGCGCAACAGGTTGGGGGGGGGGAGGGTGAGGGGTGTGGGGGAGGGGGAGCCAACGGGGAGGGGGGGGAGGGGAGGGGCACAGGGGAGGGGGAGCCGACGGGGGGGGGAGGGGAGGGGCGCAGGGGAGGGGAGGCGGGGAGGGGCCCCCCTGTTGCGTGTGCAACAGGTGGGGGGGGATCCCTCCCCCACTTGTTGCGCATGCAACAGGGGGAGGGGGGGAGGGTAAGGGGCGCGAGGGAGGGGGGGAGTGTTGAGATATCGAGCTCCACTCGTGATATGCCAGGGTGACCGTTGTGCATTTATGTCACCGACTTGTTAGCTGTAGATGCGGTTGGTACACCACCCATGAATAATAGCTGGATGATAGCTATCCTTATGTACTCTAGTTTGTGGCTCAGTAAGTATGCCACCTTAGTTAGCTGAGTTTGGTTTGAGACCCACATATAGGGTTCTTCTATTTCTTTGTACTAGAGTTCTTTTGGCTTTCACAACTAAGAAGAGGAAAACTTTTTTCAGCCTCCACCTTTGTGTGTATTTCCCCATTGTGTATGTGAGAAAGCTGCAAGTAGGACTCCTTCCTTCTCTCCCACTATCTTCACATGTATCACTTTGACCATATAGGCATAGTGAATGGCTATAAATCCATCATATTTCAGCCTATCCACAGGATAACTCTGGTAGACCTGTGCAAAATAGGCTCACTACCAGGTGCTCTCAAAACATCCCTTGTCTTCCTTACTCCAGGTGTAAGAATAGAAGGAATACCCAACTCATCATCAAGGCTCTATTCTGAGCCACTGGATTCACCATCCATGTAAGAGTGACCTGTTGAGATATCGAGCTCCACTCATGATATGCCAGGTTGACTATTGTGCATTTATGTCACCGACTTATTAGTTAGTAGATGCGGTTGGTACACCGCCCATGAATAATAGCTGGATAACAACTATCTTTATGTACTCTAGTTAGTGGCTCAGTTAGTATGCCACCTAAGTTAGCTGAGTTTGGTTTGAGACCCACATATAGGGTTCGTCTATTCCTTTTGTACCTAAAGAGAGTTCTTTTGGCTTTCACAACTAAGAACAGGAAAACTGTTTTCAGCCTCCACCTTTGTGTGTATTCCCCCATTGTGTACATGAGAAAGCTGCAAGTGAGACTCCTTACTTCTCTCCCACTCTCTTCACATGGTATTAGAGCTCGGTTCATGGTAAGGAGCTGAAGAAAGCAAACCAAGTTCGTGGTGTCTTGGTAAGAGGATTAGTGTTGCTTTCCTTTTTCGAGTTTCGAAGCAAGGCTATGTAGGTAGCATAGCCGGAAAGTGCAAGAGTGCACTGTCTCAGATTGGGACGCCCTTCACGATGCGGTGAGAGGGCGTTTTGAACCCTGTTTTGGTGGAAGAAGTTTTGGGCCCTGTTATGGTGGCAGAAGTTTTTCACAGGCACTGAGAAAGGTGCCCTGTTTTTGCTATTCGACCATTGTTCTGCAGGTTGGTGAAAAGTTACCGTAGAAATTGCATTGTATGCCTGTGCACAGATATATTGGGAGTGACAGAATCATTCTTATTTCCTGTTGATGCAAAATTGTCACTAGGAAGTGATTGTGTGGTCAAATACCACTTTCGTCAGTTTTGCAGATTTTCCATTGTGAGGCAGAAGTTGTGTTTTTTGTAGTGACAGAATATTTTGCAGTGTTTTGTAATGGCATCTAATGCTCTTTCACAAATTGTCATTGAAAAGCTTGACAAAAATAACTTCCCAGCATGGAAGTTTAGAATGACGAATTTCCTTAAGGAAAAAGGCTTTTGGGAGCTCATTACTGGAGCTGAACAAGAACCAGTTATTCCTAATGTTCCCAATCAACAGGAGTTATAGGCATTTAAAGGCTGGCATGAGAAAGCCGAGAAAGTTATGTACTGGTTGTCTATTAATATTTTAGATTCTATGATTGTGCATATTCAGGGATGCAAGCACGCCGAAGGAGGTGTGTGATACTTTGACAAAAATGTATAGCACAAATATGCAAGCCAGGAAAATGCAGCTCAAGCAGGAGTTGCATAATGTGCAGAGAGAAAATATGAGCATCAATGACCACCACATGAAGGTGAAGAAGATTTCAGATGCACTTGCTTCCATTGGGTCGCCAGTGGAAGATGATGATTTAGTTTTTGTGACCTTGAATGGTCTAGGAAAGGATTATGCATAGTTCTAGACATCCATTGCCGTCTGTGAGAATTTTCTTGATTTTGGGGAGTTGATTGCTCTTCTAATTTCTGAAGAGCAGAGAAATGGTGGTGCATCTTCTTCAAGAGGAACTTCAAAAGAAGTTGTCTTCTACTCAAATGCTGGAAGAGGTAGAGACAGAGGTAGAGTAGGCCAATCTAGAGGCCATGGTAGAAATCAGAATATGCAGCAAATTCAAGAAAACCAGTCCCATGGAGGAGGACATGGTAACCTTAGAGACAGGGGGAGCCAAAGAGGTCATGGTGGATGGCAGAGAGGCCAAAATGCAAATAGCAATGTTGAATACTACTAGTACTGTGGTAAAATGGGTCATATGGCTAAAGACTGCTATAAAAAGCAAAATGGCATCATGAATGGAAAATTGCAGCAAGGGAATTATGCATCCTCTAGTAGACAGGGTGATGACAGAAATGAGCATTTGTTTATGGTGCAGCACATGACGAATTCTGTGACAAGTGTAGAAGAAAGCAATAATGTGTGGTATATTGACTCAACTGCATCAAACCACATGACATGTCATGCAAAATGGATGCACGATGCAAGGAAAATGGAAAGACCAGGATTTGTGGAGACTGGTGATGATACTGCACATCCTATTGTGCAGATTGGTAAAATTCCTTTGTCTATGCAGGATGGGAAAAAGAAATACATGTCTGATGTATTTCATGTCCCCAATATCACCAAGAACCTGGTTTCTATTGGTCAAATGGTTGAGCAGGGCTTGCAGGTCAGATTTAATCCTCATGGATGCTTTGTTGAGGATATGAAAAATAAAGGTCGCTTGATAGCAAAAGGGAAGAAGAAGGGCAGGATGTTTACGTTGCATGCGGACATGCCTGAATTGACTGCAGCAATGTTTACACATGGGACCGGTGTAGTTGCAGATACTGATATCTGGCATAAATGCATTGGTCATGTTAATGTACAGCGACTTAAATTAATGCATGCCCAAAATATTGTTGTAGGATTGCCTAAGTTCAAGGTTGCAGAAATGCATAAGGTATCTGAAGCCTATCAATTTGGAAAACAGGCAAGGAAACCATTTCCTAGACGTGTTCAAGAGAGTAAGAGGCCATTGGAATTTATCCACTATGATGTGTGGACTACTAATGCTGCATCTATTGGAGGCTGTCATTATTTTGTCACTTTTATTCATGACTATAGCAGGAAAGTTTGGGTGTATTTTTTGAAAAAGAAAAGTGAAGTGTTTGGGCATTTTAAAGCTTTTAAGCTATGGTTTCTTGAAAAAGAAACACGCTTGCAAATAAAATGCCTAAGGTTAGATGGAGGGGGAGAGTACCTCTCAAATGAGTTTGCAAGTTTCCTGCAGGAGCATGGCATAAAGCAACAATATTAATGCAGTCATACCCCATAGCAAAATGGACTTGCAGAAAGGAAAAACAGGCATATTGGAGAGGTATCTCATACCATGCTCAACAAAAAAGACCTGCCAGATTATTATTGGGTTGAAGCAGTTGCTACAGCCATCTACGTAATGAATAGGACTCCCACTGCAACAATACATGGCATGACACCAGAGGAGAGGTATACTGGTAGGAAACTAGATATTTCTCATTTGAAAGTTTTTGGTTGCATTGTCTATGTTCATGTGCTAGATGAGTTGAGATCCAAGTTTGATCCAAAAGCTGAGAAGTGCATCTTTATTGGTTATTCTCTACAGCAGAAAGGATATAGATGCTATAATCCTTCTACTCGTAGTTTATAGTGAGCAAAGATGTTGTTTTTGATGAGATGAGCAGCTGGTATAAACTAGTAAATGTGATTGATGATGTAGATGCACAAAATGGTAATGCTGCAAAGAATTCACAGCAGCAATCACAAAATATTAGTGGACCTATAGTGTCCTCTAGCAGTGGTTCACATACTTTGCCATGGAAAGGCAGATTGAGATCAGGAGAATCTCCTCAAAGCAATGCAGACAGTGGTATGCAAGTATCACAAAAAGGAAAAGAGAAAGTAGATCAGCTCATTGTTGATGTGAATGTAGGTAACTCTTATGTGGATGGTGAATCTAGTGGCTCATAATAGAGCCTTGATGACACCTGGAGTAAGGAAGACAAGGGATGTTTTGAGAGCACCTGGTAGTGAGCCTATTCGGCACAGGTGTACTAGAGTTAAGTATCCTGTGGATAGGCTGAACTATAATGGATTTACAGCCATTCCCTATGCCTATATGGTCAAAGTGATACATGAACCAGAACCCACTTCTTTTGAGCAACCCATGGGAAAAGAAAAATGGGAGAAAGCCATGGATGAAGAAATGGATGCCTTGGAAGAAAATGCTACATGGGAATTGGTGCCTTGGCCTAAAGACAAGAATGCATAGACATATGGCATTGATTATGAAGAAACATTCAGTCCGGTTGCAAGGATGGCAACTGTAAGAGCAATCATTGCTATGGCTGCATCAAAGGGATGGTCTTTACATCAGATGGATGTAAAGAATGCTTTCTTCCATGGTGATTTGTAAGAAGAGGTCTATATGGAGCAGCCACCAGGTTATGTGCATGCTGTTCATCCTGAGTTTGTTTGCAGGTTGAAGAAAGCCTTGTATGGCTTGAAGCAAGCACCTAGAGCATGGTCTGACAAAATAGGATAGTATCTTGTCACTTTTGGCTTTTAAATTCCATGGCAGATTTCTCACTTTATGTGAGAAAAACAGAGAAAGGTATTATGCTACTTGTCATTTATGTTGATGATTTAATCATCACAGGTGATAGTGATGAAGATATTCTTCATGTAAAAATACTATTGAAGCAGAAGTTTGAGATGAAGGATTTGGGAGAGCCGCGTTACTGCTTGGGCATTGAGGTGAGTAGATCCACAAGTGGGGTATGGCTCTTGCAGAGGTAGTATGGATTGGACATGCTGTCCAAATATGGGATGATAGGCTGTAAGCCTATTTCAGTTCCTTTGGAGCAGAATGTGAAGCTGTAGGTGATCTCCTGGAAGACCCTACTATGTACAGATAATTAGGAGGAAGTTTGATTTTTATGACTATTACTAGGCCAGATTTGAGCTATGATGTCGGGTTGGTAAGTTAGTTTATGAAGGCTCCAAGGAAACCACATTTGGATGTAGATAGACACATACTGAGGTATGTGAAGTCCACATTGCAATATGGAATACTTTATGAGATTGGGGTTCAGATAGAAAGTCATGGATAGACTGTGCTGATTGGGCTGGTAGTCTTTTTGATAGAGGATCTACCAGTGGATATGTGTTCTCTTTTGGGAGTGCTACATTCACTTGGAGCAACAAGAAATAGCCTACAGTTGCCTTGTTGAGGACAGAGGCTGAAAACAGGGGTGTAGCAATGGCTGATGTGAGGTAGCTTTGTTGCATAAGCTACTTTATGATATGCATCAGTCTATAGATGGGCCAGTTGTCATTTATTGTGACAACATGAGCAGTATACACTTGGCAAACAACCTAGTCTGTCATGCTAGAACAAAGCACATTGAGGTGCATTATCAGTATGTGCGGGAGAAGGTTCTAGTAGGTTTTATTGATCTCGTTTATGTCAGCACAGAGGATCAGGTAGCTAACATATTCACAAAGGCATTGGGTGCAGAGAAGCTACGCAAGTTCAGAGACCTGCTTGGTGTGTAGGAATTGGGATTGAGCTCGAGGGGGAGTGTTGAGATATCGAGCTCCACTCATGATATGCCAGGGTGACCATTGTGCATTTATGTCACTGACTTGTTAGCTGCAGATGCGGTTGGTACACTACCCATGAATAATAGCTAGATGATAGTTGTCTTTATATACTCTAGTTAGTGGCTCAGTTAGTATGCCACCTAGGCTAGTTGAGTTTGGTTTGAGACCCACATATAGGGTTCATCTATTCCTTTTGTACCTAGAGAGAGAGTTCTTTTGTCTTTCACAACTAAGAGGAGGAAAATTGTTTTTAGCCTCGTCCTTTATGTGTATTCCCCCATTGTGTATGTGAGAAGGCTGCAAGTGAGACTCCTTACTTCTCTCCCACTCTCTTCACATGACCTACATTCACATCAACCATGGGCTGATCTACTTCCTCTTTTCCTTTTTGTGATACTTGCATACCACTATCTGCATTGCTTTGAGGAGATCCTCCTGATCTCAATCTGCCTGTCCATGGCAAAGTATGTGAAGCATTGCTAGAGGACACTACAGGTCCACTAATATTTTGTGATTGCTGTTGTGAATTCTGTGCAACATTACCATTTTGTGCATCTACATCGTCAATCACATTTACTGGTTTATACTAGCTGCTCATCTCATCAAAAACAACATCTCTGCTCATTGTAAACTTACGAGTAGAAGGGTTATAGCATCTATACCCTTTCTGCTACAGAGAATAACCAATAAAGATGCACTTCTTAGCTTTTAGATCCAACTTGTATCTCAACTAATCTGGCACATGAACATAGGCAATGCAACCAAAAACTTTCAAATGAGAAATATCTCATTTCCTACTAGTATGCCTCTCCTCTGGCATCATGCCATGTATTGCTGCAGTGGGAATCCTATTCCTTATGTAGACTACTGTAGCAACTGCTTCAGCCCAATAATAATCTGGCAGGTCTTTTTCATTAAGCATGGCATGAGATACCTCTACAATATGCTTGTTTTTCCTTTCTACAAGTCCATTTTGCTGTGGGGTATGACTGCATGAATATTGCTACTTTATGCCATGCCCTTGCAGGAACCTTGCAAACTCATTTGAGAGGTACTCTCCCCCTCCATCTGACCTTAGGCATTTTATTTGCAAGCGTGTTTATTTTTCAAGAAACCATAGCTTTAAAAGCTTTAAAATTCCCAAACACTTCACTTTTCTTTTTCATAAAATACACCCAAACTTTTCTGCTGTAGTCTCAATAAAAGTGACAAAATAATAATAATGATAGCCTCCAATAGATGCAGCATTAGTAGTCCACACATCAGAGTGGATTAATTCCAATGGCCTCTTACGCTCTTGAACATGTCTAGGAAATGGTTTCCTTACCTGTTTTCCAAATTGACAGGCTTCACATACCTTATGCATTTCTGCAACCTTGAACTTAAGCAATCCTACAACAATATTTTGGGCCTGCATTGATTTAAGTCACTGTACATTAACATGACCAATGCGTTTATGCCAGATATCAATATCTGCAACTACACTGGTCCCATGTGCAAAAATTGTTGCACTCAATTCAGGCATGTCCGCATCCAATGTAAACATCCTACCCTTCTTCTTCCCTTTTGCTATCAAGCGACCTTTATTTTTCATATCCTCAACAAACAATCCATGAGAATTAAATCTGACCTGCAAGCCCTGCTCAACCATTTGACCAATAGAAACCAGGTTTCTGGTGATATTCAGGACATGAAATACATCATTAGGTATTTATTTTTCCCATCCTACATGGACAAAGGAATTTTAAATCTGCACAATAGGATGTGCAGTATCATCACCAGTCTCCACGAATCCTAGTCTTTCCATTTTCCTTGCATCCTGCATCCATTCTGCATGACTTGTCATGTGGTTTGATGCACCTGAGTCAACATATCACACATCATTACTTTCTTCTGCACTTGTCACAGAATTGATCATGTGTTGCACCATAAACAAATGCTCATTTCTATTATCACCCTGTCTACTAGAGGATGCATAATTGCCTTGTTGCAATTTTCTAGTCATGATGTCATTCTACTTTTTATAGCAGTCTTTAGCCATATGACCCATTTTACCATAGTAGTAGCATTCAACATTGTTGTTTGCATTTTGACATCTCTACCATCCACCACGACCTCTTTGGCTCCCCCTGCCTCTAAGGTTACCATGTCCTTCTCCATAGGACTAGTTTTCTTGAATTTGCTGCATATTTCTGATTTTTGCCATGGCCTCTAGATCGACCTACTCTACCTCTACCTCTACCTCTTCCAGTATTTGAGTAGAAGATAGCTTCTTTTGAAGTTCCTCCTGAAGAAGATGCACCACCATTTCTCTGCTCTTCAGAAATTAGAAGAGAAATCAACTCCTCAAAATCAGGATATTTTTCACGGACGGCAATGGATGTCTGGAATTGTGCATAATCCTTTCCTAGACCATTCAAGGTCACAGAAACTAAATCATCATATTCCACTGATGACCCAATGGAAGCAAGTGCATCTGGAATCTTCTTCACCTTCATGTGGTAGTCATTGATGCTCATATTTTCTCTCTGCACATTATGCAACTCCTGCTTGAGCTGCATTTTCCTGGCTTGCATATTTGTGCTATACATTTTTGTCAAAGTATCCCACGCCTCCTTCGGCATGCTTGCATCTTGAATATGCACAATCATAGAATCCGAAATACCGATAGATAGCCAGTACATAACTTTTCTGGCTCTCTCATGCCAGCCTTTAAATGCCTGCAACTCCTATTGATTGGGAACATTAGGAATAATTGGTTCTTGTTCAGCTCCAGTAATGAACTTCTAATATCCTTTTCCCTTAAGGGAATTCGTCATTCTAAACTTCCATGCTTGGGAGTTGTTCTTGTCAAGCTTTTCAGTGACTATCTGTGAAAGAGCATTAGATGCCATTATAGAACACTGTAGAAATATTCTATCACTGCAAAAAACACAAATTCTGCCTCACAAGGGAAAATCTGCAAAACTGACGAAAGTGGTATTTGACCACACAGTCTTTTCCCAGTGATGATTTTGCATCAACAGGCAATAAGAATGATTCTGTCACTCCTATTATTTCTACACATAGGCATACAATGCAATTTCTGTGGCAACTTTTCACCAACCTATGGAACAGTGGTCGCATAGCAAAAACAGGGCACTTTTGTGAGTGTCTTTGGGAAACTTTTGCTATCAATGCAAAGGATGTCCCAATCTGAGACAGTGCACTCTTGCACTTTTCGACTGTGCTACCTGCAGAGATTTGCTCCCAAACTCGAAAAAGGAAAGAAATATTGATCCTCTTACCAAGACACCGCAAAGTTGGTTTGCTTTCTTGAGCTCGTTACCATGAACCGAGCTCTGATACCATGTGAAGAGAGTGGGAGAGAGGTTAGGAGTCTCACTTGCAGCTTTCTCACATACACAATGGGGGAATATACACAAAGGTGGAGGCTGAAAACAGTGTTCCTCTTCTTAGTTGTGTAAGCCAAAAAGAACTCTCTCTAAGTACAAAAGGAATAGGTGAACCCTATATGTGGGTCTCAAACCAAACTCAGCTAACCTAGGTGGCATACTAACGGAGCCACTAACTAGAGTACATAAAGATAGATGTCATCCAGCTATTATTCATGGGCAGTGTACCAACCGCATCTGTAGCTAACAAGTTGAAGACATAAATGCACAACGGTCACCCTGGCATATTACGAGTGGAGCTCGATATCTCAATAGCTTTGTCCCTCTCCTTCTCCCTCTCCTGTGGATGTATTGCTGTTGCTCTGCTGTCCCTCTCCTTCTCCCTATTTTGTGCCTCTGTTGGAGCAGCTCTGTCCCTCTCCTTCTCCCTCTCTTGTACCTTTGTTGCTGCTCCTCTATCCCTCTCCTTCTCCTTTGATATATATTAAGGGGTAAGAGCCCTTTTTACATCACATTCTCACTTTCACATTTAAAGAGCCCTAGAAACTCCCGTCCTCAGAAGTTATTCCATCCATCAACTGCTATTTGCCATGGATTCAGCTAGAACTGCGTTCCATGACTTCATCTCACGAACTACATTTGCAGATCATGAGGAAGAGCTATTTTTAAACTTTGATAGGACTTTATATGTCCTAGGCACATATATGTGAGCCAAGGATGACTTCTCAGATCTCATCCTTTACATGCAAGATAATTTCTCAAATTTTGCCTATACACTTGACCACTCTTCAAAGAGATGGGTTCTAATACATTACATAAAGTATCTGTTCATAGAGGAACCCAAGTTTGTAAAGTGCTACCAGCCTGCTTCTGTGACAACCTTACAGATGAAGGGTTTAGGACAGTTGAAGTTCAAGACATCCTAGACGCAGGGATCACAAGAAATACAGGCACCAAATTCCTTTCATGGGAGATGACATTCATCTTCCTTCTCTAAGAAGGAAATTTAGAGGAAGAAGCCTCATCGTCTAGCACCCCCTCTAGTAGAATTGTTGATCTGGTCGTCCCTAGACTAGCCTTAGACATCTACATGGAAGAGAGTCTTGATGATCCAATAGAGGAGATGGAAGTAGCTCAAGCATTGAGCCTACTTCAAGAGCCCCCAGTAGAGCAAGAATCTACATCGGAGACTGCTGACCTAGACTCAGAATTATGGTCCTTGTCCCCCCTCATCATTGATGGAGAAGAGTACATATTCCTCCATGACATAGAGATTATTTTTTAGACTACGAGAGGATAAGGCACTCAGAGTCCTATCAGGGTTTGATGTTGACACAAGTGTCAAAGATCCCGGGGTTTTAGGTACCGAAGACCAAACAATGGAAGACTTTCTCTTGATGACACTGGTTTCGATGAGGGATGCAGACATGTCCATATACGATGCACAACCCTCTCATGTAGAAGCTTCCACCCCCAACACAGGTCAGGAGAAAGTGTCCACCTCCCAAATGGAACATCACACAACACCTGGTTCTATCAACATTGCAAATGAGGAAGGGATAGAAGCCGACGATGCTATAGTGGTTAGTTCAAACAATATTTTTTATTTTGATGTTTTTTCAGTATAATTTGTTTTGTCAGTCTTCTAATGTTTGTTGAATTGTTGTAGGATGTGTTTGAGCTTGATGAATTCTCATCTTAACATGGTAATGTTCGCGGCGCATTTGGGTGAGATCATTCTTTGGCCCATTCCCTTGGCAAAGTCGTAGAGCATATCGTGGTCTTTCACATCAAATTTTCTCCTCGAGGTCCTTCGGAGTTGTTGAAGTGCAAGGCATTGTTGCATGCTATCAGATACTCCAACATTACTCGGAATGCCAACAAAGTCATTTTGGTACACTGCCTGGATGCTATCAATACCTTTGGATCGAACATTCATGGTAGGGCATTGACAAGAAAGGCTATGTCTTTGGCAGTAGGAGAGGAGGATGTTAGTGCTGTTGCGGCTAGATTTATATCTATGAATCCACTAGAGGATTCAAAGACTCTTATTCCACGACGTACTCAAGCTAGACAAGAAGAAAGATAGCCTATGAGGCCTTTTGTATATATAAATATATATTTAAATGGATATTTCAATGGATACATGACTACATGTCTTTATTATTTGTTTTAAGTTATCATTGGTCGTCATGAATTCCATTGTATTTTGTTTAAGTCATTGATGATATATTTTCTCCATCATTTTAATTGTGTTAATTTAATACATTTCTAGCCAATTTAGTATTATTTTCACCAATTCTGGGTATCAAAAGTTCATTTATGTCAAATCCTGAAGGAATATCACCGTCGCACAGAAGAGAAAAGTGTCCGGCACATTGCTAGGACCCCAGAAAGGTGCCGGGGTGGGTTTTGGGTAGAATGGCCAAATTCATGCCGGGGTAGGTTTTGGGCTTTTTGGGGTCCTGGCAATGTGCCAGACACTTTTCCCTTCTACGCGACGTGAAATTCCTTCAAGATTTGACAAAATTCAAAACTTACACTAAAATGATCAGTTAACTGTAGTCATAGAAATGGAAAATACACAACAATGAGATAGTGTAGATAATGTCGATATATTTTATTAAAAAAGATCGACCCTTGGGTCTTAGATACAAGATAGTGCCTTCAAGGGCAGGGGGTGGTCTAAGTCCTAAGAGTGGGCTACAAGAGAATCTAGGGCTTCAAACTTGGGTCACTCCGTAGCCGCTTTGCAAAGCCATGTCCATGATCATGACGTGCTTTGCATGGATGGCACACAAGTTGGCATCCTCAAATGCAGTGGTGGTCACTGGAGCACCCCCATAGCTCCTGTGTTGAATCACATGTCGTCCTTGTATCCTTGTGCTATCTCCCATACCACACATTCGAAGGGAGCACGCGAGATCAGGTTGTCGGTGGTCTTCTGCATTTGCCTGATCTCCCTTAGGGCCCACGCTCTTGGCTTTGCTCTATACGGCTTCCTGACTCTTGGTGGAGACTTTACAGCTACTCGAACATGATCCCATGGCCTCCTGTTTGCCTTGAATTTCTTCCGCTGCTCGTCTGTGTTGATCCTCCTCTGAATACTCCTCTCATGAATGTTTTGAGCTTTGTCCTTCTTTGGGAAGGGGCTTCCTCGGTGTATGCTTTACCCTCTTCATGGGCACAGGGATTCATCTCTACGATGGGCTGTATCACCGGGAGAGGAAAGATGGTGCTCTTTGTGTTTATGCCAGATATCAATATCTGCAACTACACCGGTCCCATGTGCAAACATTGCTGCACTCAATTTAGGCATGTCCGCATCCAACGTAAACATCTTGCCCTTCTTCTTTCCTTTTGCTATCAAGCGACCGTTATTTTTCATATCCTCAACAAAGCATCCATGAGGATTAAATCTGACCTTCAAGCCCTGCTCAACCGTTTGACCAATAGAAACCAGGTTCTTGGTGATATTCAGGACATGAAATACATCAGACAGGTATTTCTTTTTTCCAATCTTGCATAGACAAAGGAATTTTACCAATTTGCACAATAGGATGTGTAGTATCATCACCGGTCTCCACAAATCCTGGTCTTTCCATTCTCCTTGCATCCTGCATCCATTCTGCATGACCTGTCATGTGGTTTGATGCACCTGAGTCAACATACCACACATCATTGCTTTCTTCTGCACTTGTCACAGAATTGGTCATGTGTTGCACCATAAACAGATGCTCATTTCTGTCATCACCATGTCGAGACCATGTCTACTAGAGGATGCATAATTCCCTTGCTGCAATTTTCCATTCATGATGTCATTTTGCTTCTTATAGCAGTCTTTAGCCATATGACCCATTTTACCACAGTAGCAGCATTCTACATTTCTTTTTGCATTCTGGCCTCTTTGCCATCCACCATGACCTCTTTGGCTCCCCCTGCCTCTAGAGTTACCATGTCCTCCTCCATAGGATTGGTTTTCTTGAGTTTGCTACATATTCTCATTTCTACCACAGCCTCTAGATCGGCCTGCTCTACCTCTGCCTCTACCTCTTTCGTCATTTGAGTAGAAGATAGTTTCTTTTGAAGTTTTTCCTGAAGAAGATGCACCACCATTTCTCTGCTCTTCAGAAATTAGAAGATCAAACAACTCCTCAAAATAAAATTTTTCACGGACGGAAATGGATGTCTGGAACTGTGCATAATCCTTTCCTAGACCATTCAAGGTCACAGACACTAAATCATCATCTTCCACTGGCGACCCAATGGAAGGAAGTACATCTGCAATTTTCTTCACCTTCATGTGGTAGTCATTGATGCTCATATTTTCTCTCTGCACATTGTGCAACTCCTACTTGAGCTGCATTTTCTTGGCTTGCATATTTGTGCTGTACATTTTTGCCAAAGTATCCCATGCCTCCTTTGGCGTACTTGCATCCTGAATATGCACAATCATAGAATATGAAATACTGATAGACAGCCAATACATAACTTTTCTAGCTCTCTCATGCCATCCTTTAAATGCATGCATTTCCTATTGATTGGGAATATTAGGAAGAACTGGTTCTTCTTCATTTCTTGTAATGAACTCCCAATAGCCTTTTCCCATAAGGAAATTTGTCATTCTGAAGTTGTTCTTGTCAAGCTTTTCAGTGACAATCTATGAAAGAGAATCAGATACCATTACAGAACACTGCAAAATATTCTGTCATTGCAAAAAACACAGCTTCTGCCTCATAAGGGCAAATCTGCAAAACTGACAAAAGTGGTATTTGACCACACAGTCACTTCCTAGTGACGATTTTGCATCAACAGGCAATAAGGATGATTCTGTAACTCCCAATATCTCTACACACAGGCATACGATGCAATTTCTGTGGCAACTTTTCACCGACCCGCAGTAGTGTAGTGGTTGCACAGCAAAAATAGGGCCTTTTTATCACTGCTTGCGGAGAACTTCTACCTCCAAAACGGGCCCCGAAATGGCCTCAAATTAGAAAAAAAAAATCACCATGGGCTTTGCCCTCACCTGTAGCATATAGTGCCCTCTCACCACACCGCGAAGGGTGTCTCAATCTGAGACAATGCACTCTTGCACTTTCTGGTTGTGCTACTTGCAGAGATTTGCTCCCAAACTCGAAAAAGGAAAGCAATACTGGTCCTCTTACCAGGACTCTGCGAACTTGGTTTGCTTTCTTGAGCTCCTTACCACGAACCAGGCTCTGATACCATGTCAAGATAGTGGGAGAGAAGGAAGGAGTCTCACTTGTGGCTTTCTCACATACACAATGGGGGAATACACACAAAGGTGGAGGCTGAAAACAGTTTTCGTCTTCTTAGTTCTGAAAGCCAAAAGAACTCTAGTACAAAGAAATAGAAGAACCCTATATGTGGGTCTCAAACCAAACTCAGCTAACTAAGGTGGCATACTAACTGAGCCATGAACTAGAGTACATAAGGATAGCTGTCATCCAGCTATTATTCATGGGCGGTGTACCAATCGCATCTGTAGCTAACAAGTCGGTGACATAAATGCACAACAGTCACCCTGGCATATCACGAGTGGAGCTCGATATCTCAACAATACATGAACCAGAAACCACTTCTTTTGAGCAAGCCATGGGAAAAGAAAAATGGGAGAAAGCCATGGATGAAGAAATGGATGCCTTGTTGAGATATCGGGCTCCCCACTCGCGATATGTCAGGGTGACTGTTGTGCATTTATGTCACCGACTTGTTAGCTGCAGATGCGGTTGGTACACCGCCCATGAATAATAGCTGGATGACAGCTATCCTTATCTACTCTAGTTTGTGGCTCAGTTAGTAAGCCACCTTAGTTAGTTGAGTTTCGTTTGAGACCCACATATAGGGTTT
Organism: Dipteris shenzhenensis; assembly: GCF_047967505.1. NCBI lineage: Eukaryota > Viridiplantae > Streptophyta > Polypodiopsida > Gleicheniales > Dipteridaceae > Dipteris > Dipteris shenzhenensis. Next base: position 11,624,318 of record NC_141596.1, read on the forward strand.
TTCTATTTCTTTGTACTTGAGTTCTTTTGGCTTTCACAACTAAGAAGAGGAAAACTGTTTTTCAGCCTCCACCTTTGTGTGTATTCCCCCATTGTGCATGTGAGAAAGCCGCAAGTGAGATCCTTCCCTCTCTCCCACTATCTTCACATGGTATCAGAGCCTTGTTCGTGGTAAGGAGCTTAAGAAAGCAAACCAAGTTCGTGGTGTCCTGGTAAGAGGACCAGTGTTGCTTTCCTATTTCGAGTTTGGGAGCAAATCTCTGCAGGTAGCACAGCCAGTAGTGCAAGAGTGCACTGTCTCAGATTGAGACGCCCTTCGCGGTGTGGCGAGAGCGCAGTATATGCTGCGGGGCCCATTTTGAAGGCGGAAGTTCTTCGTAGGCACTCAGAAAAAGGCCCTGTTTTTGCTGTGCGACCACTGCTCGGCTAGTCGGTGAAAAGTTGCCGCAGAAATTGCATCGTATGCCTGTGTGCAGAGATATTGGGAGTTGCAGAATCATTCTTGTTGCCTGTTGATGCAAAATTGTCACTAGGAAGTGACTGTGTTGTCAAATACCACTTTTGTCAGTTTTGCAGAACTGCCCGTGTGAGGCAAAAGTTGTGTTTTTTACAGTGACAGAATATTTTGCGGTGTTTTGTAATGGCATCTGATTCTCTTTCACAGATTGTCACTGAAAAGCTTGACAAGAACAACTTCCAAGCATGGAAGTTTAGAATGACGAATTTCCTTATGGGAAAAGGCTATTGGGAGTTCATTATAGGATATGAAGAAGAACCTGTTCTTCCTAATGTTCCCAATCAATAGGAAATGCAGGCATTTAAAGGATGGCATGAGAGAGCCAGGAAAATTATGTACTGGCTGTCTATTAGTATTTCGAACTCTATGATTTTGCATATTCAAGATGCAAGTATGCCAAAGGAGGCATGGGATACTTTGGCAAAATTGTACAGCACAAATACGCAAGCCAGGAAAATGCAGCTTAAACAGGAGTTGCACAATGTGCAGAGAGAAAATTTGAGCATAAATGACTACCACATGAAGGTGAAGAAAATTGCAAATGCACGTGCTTCCATTGGGTTGCCAGTGGAAGATGATGATCTAGTTTCTATGACCTTGAATGGTCTAGGAAAGGATTATGCACAATTCTGGACATCCATTGCCATCCGTGAAAAATTTCCTGACTTTGAAGAGTTGTTTGCTCTTCTAATTTCTGAAGAGCTGAAAAATGGGGGTGCATCTTCTTCAGGAGGAACTTCAAAAGAAACTGTCTTCTACTCAAATGCTGGAAGAGGTAGAGGCAGAGGTAGAGGAGGCCGATCTGCAGGCCATGGTAGAAATCAGAATATGCAGCAAACTCAAGAAAACCAGTCCTATGCAGGAGGACGTGGTAACTCTAGAGGCAGAGGGAGCCAAAGAGGCCGTGGCAGTGGATGGCAGAGAGGCCAAAATGCAAACAGCAATGTTGAATGCTACTATTGTGGTAAAATGGGTCATATGGCTAAGGACTGCTACAAAAAGCAGAATGACATTATGAATGGAAAATTGCAACAAGGCAATTATGCATCTTCCAGTAGACAGGGTGATGACAGAAGTGAGCATCTATTTATGGTGCAGCATATGACCAACTCTGTGACAAGTGCAGAAGAACGAAATGTGGTATGTTAACTCAGGTGCATCAAACCACATGACAGGTCATGCAGAATGGATGCAGGATGAAGGAAAATGGAAAAGCCAGGATTTGTGGAGACTGGTGATGATACTGCACATCCTATTGTGTAGATTGGTAAAATTCCTTTGTCTATGCAGGATGGGAAAAAGAAATACATGTCCGATGTATTTCATGTCCCAAACATCACCAAGAACCTGGTTTTTGTAGGTCAAATGGTTGAGCAGGGCTTGCAGGTCAGATTTAATCCTCATGGATGCTTTGTTGAGGATATGAAAAATAACGGTCGCTTGATAGCAAAAGGAAAGAAGAAGGGCAGGATGTTTACGTTGGATGTGGACATGCCTGAATTGAGTGCAGCAATGTTTGCACATGGGACTGGTGTAGTTGCAGATATTGATATCTGGCACAAACGCATTGGTCATGTTAATATACAGCGACTTAAATCAACGCAAGCCCAAAATATTGTTGCAGGATTGCCTAAATTCAAGGTTGCAGAAATGCACAAGGTTTGTGAAGCCTATAAATTTGGGAAACAGGCAAGGAAACCTTTTCTAGGCATGTTCAAGAGAGTAAAAAGCCATTGGAATTAATCCACTCTGATGTGTGGACTACTAAAGCTACATCTATTGGAGGCTGTCACTATTTTGTCACATTTATTGATGACTTCAGCAGAAAACTTTGGGTGTATTTTATGAAAAAGAAAAGTGAAGTGTTTGAGCACTTCAAAGCTTTTAAAGCTATGGTTGAAAAAGAAACAGGCCTGCAAATAAAATGCCTAAGGTTAGATGCAGGGGGAGAGTACCTCTCAAATGAGTTTGCAAGGTTCTTGCAGGAGCATGGTATAAAGCAACAATATTCATGCAGTCATACCCCACAGCAAAATGGAATTGCAGAAAGGAAAAACAGGCATATTGGAGAGGTATCTCGGGCTATGCTAAATGAAAAAGATCTACCAGATTATTATTGGGCAGAAGCAGTTGCTACAACAGTTTATATAATGAAGAGGACTCCCACTGCAGCAATACATGGCATGACGCCAGAGGAGATGTATACTGGTAGGAAACCAGATATTTCTCATTTGAAAATTTTTTGTTGCATTGCCTATGTTCATGTGCCAGATGAGTTGAGTGGATCCAAAAGCTGAGAAGTGCATCTTTATTGGTTATTCTCTGCAGCAGAAAGGGTATAGATGCTATAACCCTTCTACACGTAAGTTCATAGTGAGCAGAGATGTTGTTTTTGATGAGATGAGCAGCTGGTATAAACCAGTAAATGTAATGATTGATGTAGATGCACAAAATGGTAATGCTGCACAGAATTCACAACAGCAATCACAAAATATTAGTGGACCTGGAGTGTCCTCTAGTAGTGGTTCACATACTTCGCCATGGACCACCAGGCAGATTGAGATCAGGAGAATCTCCTCAAAGCAATGCAGATAGTGGTACGCAGGTATCACGAAAAGAAAAAGAGAAGGTAGATCAGCCCATGTTTGATGTGAGTGCAGGTCAATCTTATGTGGATGGTGAATCCAGTGGCTCAGAACAGAGCATTGATGATGAGTTGGGTATTCCTTCTATTGTTACACCTGGAGTAAGGAAGACAATGGATGTTTTGAGAGCACTTGGAAGTGAGCCTATTTTGCGCAGGTCTACCAGGGTTAGGTATCCTGTGGATAGGCTGAAATATGATGGATTTACAGCCATTCACTGTGCTTATATGGTCAAAGTGATACAGGAACCAGAACCCACTTCTTTTGAGCAAGCCATGGGAAATAAAAAATGGGAGAAAGCCATGGATGAAGAAATGGATGCCTTGGAAGCAAATGCTACATGGGAATTGGTGCCTTTGCCTAAAGACAAGAATGCAATTGGCTGTAAGTGGGTTTGTAAGATCAAGCACAATGTAGATGGTTCTCTGAATAGATACAAGGCAAGATTAGTTGTCAAGGGGTATGCACAGACATATGGCATTGATTATGAAGAAACTTTCAGTACGGTTGCAAGGATGGCAACCGTAAGAGCAGCCATTGCTATGGCTGCATCAAAGGGATGGTCTTTACATCAGATGGATGTAAAGAATGCCTTCTTGCATGGTGATTTGCAAGAAGAGGTCTTTATGGAGCTGCCACCAAGTTATGTTCATGCTCTTGATCCTGAGTTTGTTTGCAGGTTGAAGAAAGCCTTGCATGGCTTGAAGCAAGCACCTAGCACATGGTCTAACAAGATAGGACAATATCTTGTCACTATTGGCTTTCAGATTTCCAAGGCAGATTTCTCACTCTATGTGAGAAAAACAGAGAAAGGGATTATGCTGCTTGTCATTTATGTTGATGATTTGATCATCACAGGTGATAGTGATGAAGATATCCTTCATGTGAAAATGCTATTGAGGCAGAAGTTTGAGATGAAGGATTTGGGAGAGCTGCGTTATTTCTTGGGCATTGAGGTGATTAGATCACCAAGTGGGATACAGCTCTTGCAGAGGCAGTATGGATTGGACATGTTGTCCAAATATGGGATGACAAGGCTGTAAGCCTATTTCAGTTCCTTTGGAGCAGAATGTGAAGCTGAGCACAGATGCAGGTGAGATTTTGGAAGACCCTACTATGTACAGATGCATTGTAGGAAGTTTGATTTATATGACTATTACCAGGCCAGATCTAAGCTATGCTGTTGGATTGGTAAGTCAGTTTATGCAGGCTCCAAGGAAACCGCATTTGGATGCGGCTAGACACATACTCAGGTATGTGAAAGTCCACATTGCAGTATGGACTATTTTATGAGGCTGGGGTTCAGATACAGTTGCATGGATACACTGATGCGGATTGGGCTGGTAGTATTTCTGATAGACGATCTACCAGTGGATATGTGTTCTCTTTTGGGAGTGCTGCAGTCACTTGGAGCAGCAAGAAACAGCCTACAGTTGCCTTGTCGAGCACAAAGGCTGAGTACAGGGGTGCAGCAATGGCTGCATGTGAGGTAGCTTGGTTGCATAAGCTACTTTATGATATGCATCAGTCTATAGATGGGCCAGTTGTCATTTATTGTGACAGCATGAGCAGTATACACTTGGCAAAGAATCCAGTCTTTCATGCTAGAACAAAGCACATTAAGGTGCATTATCACTATGTGCGAGAGAAGGTTTTACTAGGTCTTATTGATCTAGTTTATGTCAGCACAGAGGATCAGGTAGCTGACATATTCATGAAAGCATTGGGCGCAGAGAAGTTGCACAAGTTCAAAGACCTGCTTGGTGTGCAGGAATTGGGATTGAGCTCGAGGGGGAGTGTTGAGATATCGAGCTCCACTCGCGATATGCCAGGGTGACTGTTGTGCATTTATGTCACCGACTTGTTAGTTGCAGATGCGGTTGGTACACCGCCCGCGAATAATAGCTGGATGACAGCTATCCTATCTACTCTAGTTTGTGGCTCAGTTAGTAAGCCACCTTAGTTAGTTGAGTTTGGTTTGAGACCCACATATAGGGTTCTTCTATTTCTTTGTACTTGAGTTCTTTTGGCTTTCAAAACTAAGAAGAGGAAAACTATTTTTCAGCCTCCACCTCTGTGTGTATTCCCCCATTGTGCATGTGAGAAAGCCGCAAGTGAGACTCCTTCCCTCTCTCCCACTATCTTCACATGCCTTGGAAGCAAATGCTACATGGGAATTGGTGCCTTAGCCTAAAGACAAGAATGCAATTAGTTGCAAGTGGGTTTATAAGGTGAAGCACAATGCAGATGGTTCGGTGAACAGATACAAGGCAAGATTAGTTGTCAAGGGGTATGCACAGACATATGGCATTGATTATGAAGAAACATTCTATCTGTTTGCAAGGATGGAAACCGTAAGAGCAGTCATTGCTATGGCTGCATCAAAGGGATGGTCTTCACATCAGATGGATGTAAAGAATGCCTTCTTGCATGGTGATTTGCAAGAAGAGGTCTATATGGAGCAGCCACCAGGTTATGGTCATGCTATTCATCCTAAGTTTGTTTGCAGGTTGAAGAAAGCCTTCTATGGCTTGAAGCAAGCACCCAGAGCATGGTCTGACAAGATAGGACAATATCTTGTTACTATTGGCTTTCAAATTTCCAAGGCAGATTTCTCACTTTATGTGAGAAAAACAGAGAAAGGCATTGTGCTGCTTGTTATTTATGTTGATGATTTGATCATTACAGGTGATAGTGATGAAGATATCCTTCATGTGAAAATGCTATTGAATAAGAAGTTTGAGATGAAGGATTTGGGAGAGCTACATTACTTCTTGGGCATTGAAGTGATTAGATCCACAAGTGGGATATGGCTCTTGCAGAGGTAGTATGGATTGGACATGCTGTCCAAATATGGGATGACAGGCTGTAAGCCTATTTCAGTTTCTTTGGAGTAGAATGTGAAGTTGAGTGTAGATGCAAGTGAGCTTCTGGAAGACCCTACTATGTACAGACGCATAGTAGGAGTTTTGATTTATATGACTATTACCAGGCTTGGCTTGAGCTATGCTATTGGGTTGGTAAGGCAGTTTATGCAAGCTCCAAGGAAACCGCATTTGGATGCGGCTAAATGCATACTGAGGTATGTGAAGTCCACATTGCAATATGGACTATTTTATGAGACTGGGGTTCAGATACAATTGCATGGATACACTGATGTTGATTGGGCTGGTAGTATTTCTGATGGATGATCTACCAGTGGATATGTGTTCTCTCTTGGGAGTGATGTAGTCACTTGGAGCAGCAAGAAACAGCCTACAGTTGCCTTGTTAAGCACAGAGGCTGAGTATAGGGGTGCAGCAATGGCTGCATGTGAGGTAGCTTGGTTGCATAAGCTACTTTATGATATGCATCAGTCTAGAAATGGGCTAGTTGTCATTTATTGTGATAACATGAGCAATATACACTTGGCAAATAACCCATTCTATCATGCTAGAACAAAGCACATTGAGGTGCATTATCACTATGTGCGGGAGAAGGTTCTAGTAGGTTTTATTGATCTAGTTTATGGCAGCACAGAGGATCAGGTAGCTGACATATTCACAAAGGCATTAGGTGCAGAGAAGCTACACAAGTTCAAAGACCTGCTTGGTGTGCAGGAATTGGGATTGAGCTCAAGGGGGAGTGTTTAGATATCGAGCTCCACTCGTGATATGCCAGGGTGATGGTTGTGCATTTATGTCACCGACTTGTTAGCTGCAAATGCGATTGGTACATCGTCCATGAATAATAGCTGAATGACATCTATCTTTATGTGCTCTAGTTAGTGGCTCACTTTGTATGCCACCTAGGTTAGATGAGTTTGGTTTGAGACCCACATATAACACCTATTTCATTGATTTTGGACTAGTGCACTGTCCAAATTCGTTTTGTGAGATAATTTTAGATAAAGCATTTCAAAAAAAGAGGCTCTTATAAAACAAAACTTTGAGTCAAAAAGTAAGATTTTAAAAAAGCAAATTAGAAAAATTGACGTGACATGTTATTTAAACTAGAGTACATTAAAAAAAGAGGACTTGATGTTGTTAAAAGAGACAAAAAGTAAGATTTTAAAAAATCAAATTCGAAAAAAAACTAGAGTACATTTAAAAAACTAGAGTACATTTAAAAAAAAGCATGACACATTTGTACAAGAAGTAGATCATATAACTCAAAGCCATATGGTGTTAAAAAACACCTTCCATTAGCTTAGCCTAGAAGATGTCATCTTTGTCTTTCTTGTCTCTTACAGTTACTTTAGAAAACACATAAGTCTATGGAATTAAATTTCACAGTTACTTTAAATTTCTATGGAATTAAATTTCCATCACTTGACTATTAAGTCATTAGAGAGAGCATATGTCCTCGAAAGTGCCTACTATGGCATTGGCTTCATGAAAACATGCAGACTTTAAACTTGCAGGCCATGCGTAACCAGGGCTGGCATCGCAAATCTCCTCACAGACTCTCCTTACAACTTGTTTCGAATCTTCCGCCGACTTGTAAGCATTCAACAACTCTTCTTTTCTCTCTTGGCTTTTCTCATCTTCACCATTTTTTTCAATACAGCTTCTAGCCACCGCCATATCCTGTATGAAAATTTAACTCGTTCGCATAAGAAGTACGTGATTAAAAGACTTAGCAAAAAAGAAAGCTAAGGATATTCACCTCTTCTACTGAGTTCAAATCAAGCAGCCATGTGCATAACATATCCTCCTCAAATGATTTTCCCTTCATTGGTCCATACAAAAGAGATCTAAGACAGAATTTGAGTTCAATAAATGAAGTCAGGTAGTAAGTAGTCATTGTCTTAGAGGGAAAGTGGGAGAAGGAGAGTGAGGGAGCAATAGCGAGGGATGCACAGTGAGCTGCCCCTCCTTCAAGAGTGATAGAAAGTGAGGGAAGACGTAAAGTGAAAGATGAATACAAGTTAATCAGAAGGACTAGGATGTAAGAAATAAGAGAGTGTTTGTGGAAGGACTACGATGGAAGATTACAAGTGCACTAAGGCACGATGTGTTCACCATGATAAGGATAAGGGTTGGAATAAAGTGAGAGAAGCATTGGAAATGCTCTACTTTAAGTGAGTGGAGACTGTCCAACTGAATAAAATTTTGCAGAGCATTGGGAATGCTATACTTTAAGTGAGTGGAGCATTGGGAATGGATACTTTGCCATGAAATATATTACAAATATTACATCATCACATATTCATATCAAAATTCTCATCACAGAAGGTTATATTTCCTAATAATCACATCATCACACATTCATATCATAAAATTGTGTGCATGAAATAAATATATAAATATCATGACTAAATGGCCACTTAAGTAATAAATCAGAAATTGGTGTATAATCAACAAAAACTACATCATGATTCATACATTGCAACAAATAAATGTCAACCATAATATTCATGGAGTAAACAACATCATGAGAATATGCTCCTCATGCATATATACAAACACAACATGATACATGCATCACAACTCTTCTGATGCTTCTAGTGGAGACTCTGGCAACTCTTCCGATGCTTCCAATGGAGGCTATGGTGCTCTAGATGTACACTCAGTCTCTACTTCTTCTGTAGTATGTAGTGCTTTTGGAGTAGACTCAGTATCCTCTTCCTTAAATGCAAGCAGAGGCTGTGGCAACTCTTCTGATGCTTCCAGTGGAGGCTGTGGTACTGTAGGTGTACACTGGGTCTCTACTTCTTCTGTAGTGTGTAGTGCTTTCACAGTAGACTCAGTCTCCTCTTCCTTAAATGCAAGCTCTGATATTGCTTCAGTTGTACGTTGTATTCTAATGGCAGCAATTAGGTCTCGAATGATTTCAGCCCTAAACAATTGTATATCCTCCTCTAAATATTTGAGCTCCAAAGAGTCTTCTGATGAGATCTGTGGCTTAAGTGAGAAAATTTCTTTGAAAATCAACATGCAGTTGTAGGCAACTCTCCACCCACGACTATGCCCATCTTCCTGCTCTACTACTAAATGCTTTTGGAAGTCTACCGAGTCTTTGTACTATCCTGTTTCTCTGATAGCAAATACCAACTTCTCAATCGACCTGCTCATCATGACATATTAAAAAAACTTAGTGTGTCTATTACATAAGGTACATAATATAGAAGTAACAACAGATTAATAGTTTGCACTGAGCCATGAAAGCCTGCAATCGAGTTAACAAACCAACAATAGTTGTCTTCAAGGTCCCAAACCACCAGACTCCAATGTTCCCTACACTAATAATTAAGAACCATTATTATTTAACACAATGTTGCCAGTATAAGATGAAAATAAAGGTTGCCATGATATTTACATCTCATGATATGCCATAAATAGGACTCACACGCCATGTAAATGTAAAGGCTGTAACCATTTACAAACATCGGCTATTGTCTTTCTTCTATCGCTAAGTATAGGAGAAAGGAGGGAATCCAACATATACACACGGTTTTGTACGGCTCTACCAAATCGTGAGATAACTATACTGCACCAACAAATAAATGAATATTAGCTTATTAGATTTAATCAAAATATTGAATTATCAAGCAGAGAAAAAGTTTGTATCAAACCTGAGAATGGCCATCATAACGTTGTTATTGACCTCATTTGAAGCTCTAGAGAGGATTGAAATCTCCTCTCCCCCAAATTCAAGATACTGAGGTCTATGTTGAATCATAACCCTAACATTAAAAGAGCTTCCCAATTCTTCCAGAATTATAGATGTGGCTGTTCTCTTGATGTGATACCTGACATGTTATATACTTTATTTGTTGTGCCAAGTCACATTGCCGCATTACTATGTCGATAGCACCTACTAACTTTCAAGCTGATTTGCACATCAAAACATATAACAACAGTGAATATGTGCATTGCATATCAATCTACATGTCAAGAAGTGACAACAAGTGTAGTCTATACTTACTCTAACACATTGCCATGGACGGATGTCATTGAGTTGGCAAAGAAGCACTTCTTCGCAAGGATGTCCATGACTACCAGACTCCAATGTGAGCTGCATTATCAATAAAGAATAATTACTGTGTTTGAGACAATTCTAGCAATGCAATAGAAAAAACAAGTAGGGTTTGATGCTTACTTCTCATAATATGCTGTAAAAATAACTCGTGCGTCATTCATAGGAATGTGCTTCAACCACAAACATCCTCTATGGTTTCTTCTTTGTTGCTAAGCACTTCCGAAATACGAGGATCAAGCATATATGAAACGCTTTGTATATTTTGCAAAAAATTTGCTATAACATTACTATATTTAAAAAAAAAGAGCTTCTTGGGTTTAATCAAAATAAGCAAAGTATAAAGCCAAGGAAAAGGCTGCATCAAACCTGAGGATGGTTGTAATGACTTTGACATTAACCTCTTTCTTAGGATTCAAGAGGATTGAAATCTCTTCTTCACCAAATTCAAAAAAATGAGGTTGTTGTCGAATTAACAACATAGCGGTGAATGAACTTCCAATCTGCTCCAATAGATTCATATTTTCATGACTCATCTTATTGAGAGAGTAGTCTACATCATATTCTTCTTCACTTGCTATGTCTTCTACATCCTCCTTCTGCTATAAAAATATAAAAAAGTTATGTGATGTACACATCCCAAATAAAGGCTTAAACAAGCAGATAAGGTTTCATACATGCTTTCATTAGAGTGAGTCTCTCCTCTGCTTGGAGCAAAAATTTAAAAAGTAAGGTTTTATACATGCTGCAATGTAGTGCAGCTCTCTTTCCTCTGGTGACACCCCCTGTAGGCCTTTCCTTCTAAGGTTTCCGAGCCACCCTTTGCTCTCCCTAGTCTTTTGGCTTTCTTCCCAAGCTCTATGACCTCTGCCTTCTCCAGCAAGCTCACACCCCACCTTTCGTCACCCCGCAATAGCTTCCTCTTCCTAGAACATGCGCGTCACTCTTTTGCCCTCAGAAGTTTGCCACATCAGTGCATGATTGCCAGCTCCTCCTCATTCTCTAGCAGTCGTGTACTCTCTTGGGACCTCCACTCTCCAAACTCCTCCACCTCTGCTCCTTCTGTGAGCCCCTCCATTGCTCAGTCCCTCCCTTTCCCCTTTCCACCGAGCTCATGATCTCCTTTTAGCATCCCTCCACGAGTCGCATCTCCACGTTCTCGCCTCATCCATCCAGAAGCTCCTCCTTATTCTCACGTAGCCACAACTCATGCATGCTTTTTTTATTATAGCCACATCATCACGTGGAATTTACCACTCTCCATAAAAATGCAAATACCTCCCAAGGCACATTTTGGACCTTTTGGTCACACAATTCTCATACACATTAGCATGCACATTAAGACTTGCATGCACCCCCGCACACGCTCATGAAAAGCCCCTTGACATGGACACCAGAACATATCAAATTCTTGTAACATGCAAGACCATATTGACTTAGGAAAATGTAAAAAAACCCTTCATAACTTGACTTTATATGGCCCCAAAGACATTTCACTTGACCACACACTGGACACCCTTGCTCTGGAAGTCTGGTACAACCACATTGCTTTTCATCATCTCCCAAAAGTCCCTGTAGAAGTTTCTACCATCTAGACATTAGTGTAGAGTCTTTTATGGGAGTGTTGAGAACTCAAAGCCACCACCAACTAGCTATATACATAGCTATGCATCTACCATCAGCATGCAACAAGTAAAAAACATATTTACACTTTTGTCCACACAATGTGTTGGAGGCCGTTCTCCTAAGTTTTTGAAAGAACTCTGTAGAACCTGTAAGAAAACAATACAATGTCTGTGCTCAACACATAATAGGATCTTGTATGTAAGAGAGAAAACAAATAGTATGGAGAATCAAAAATTTGATTACTGTAGAACTGATACAATAGATGGTGCTGCCTCCCAGCCGTGCGCTTTTATGAGAGAAGCTTCGATGGCATGCTGGAAAAAGTAGAGGATGGAGGCTGGATGCTAAGGAATCAGGGTTGCTATAGCCAGTGATGAAATGGGCTTCACGGGCTTGCTCTTATATAGCCACCACTAGTAGTCGGTTAGACCCAATTGGGTGACTGACCCAATCTGCCCAAACCGGCTGACCCGGTCCCGAAATAGGCCATCGACCACACGACAGGACTGGTGTGCAAAATAGAGCAACTAACCTATAGTCTCCATTCGACCCACAGCCATCCGAGATCATCTGGGGCTCCAAACAGGGCCTAGAACCCGCGAGTGGGCTGCTTTGAGAAATGCTCTGTCTACCCTCAGTGCAGTCAGTCATGGGATGCCTTCCCGCACTTGCATGTAGCCTAGTTGGCAGTGTGCCAACTCCGTCCAGCCATCAGGCCACACATGGCCCCCATCTAGTATCCAAACCAAGACCTACCAGATAACCGTGCTACTCAAATGCCTTCTCCTCATATGGGGGGCTTACAAGTAGAGTTAGCTGGTTCCTGCATAGTTACACGAGAGTGGAGCATTGATATCTAACAGAACCGTATTGCTTCATATTATACGTTTATACTTTCCTTATGTGGATACTATTGGTTGTCCTTGTTGTATGATGACAAGTCTACTAAGCCAAGGGTGAACAAAAAATCATGGGTACATCCTTGATCATTTACGTTATCAAACTAATTTGCTCTAATTTAAATTAGTATTGTTGGTACATATGTCATGATGTGATGATGCATAATATGAAATAGTTATAAGTGTTTTGAGTTATATGGTATGATGTATGTATGAGTGTGATAATCTTGAAGAGAAGAGATAAGAAACCATTGTATGGAGAAAGATTATATGGAGGAATATGAAGAAGATGGTTGATTGATATCCAAATCATAAAAAGAAGGGAGCTTATTCACATTTGATGCAATTAATCCAATAATACATAATCATTCTATGTATACCAATGGAACTAAGCAAGATGTTCATGCTTAGTAGTAGCATAAGAGAATTGGTGATGTTAATTAGACTCCTTCCCTCTCTCCCACTATCTTCACATGGTATCAGAGCCTTGTTCGTGGTAAGGAGCTCAAGAAAGCAAGCCAAGTTCGTGGTGTCCTGGTAAGAGGACCAGTGTTGCTTTCCTATTTCGAGTTTGGGAGCAAATCTCTGCAGGTAGCACAGCCAGAAGTGCAGGAGTGCACTGTTTCAAATTGAGATGCCCTTCGCGGTGTGGCGAGAGCGCAGTATATGCTTTGAGGCCATTTCGGGGCCCGTTTTGGAGGCGGAAGTTCTCCGCAGGCACTCAGAAAAAAGTGGTTGAAGGACATGAAAGGAAAAGACATTGTAAGAGGCACAACTATGTTTGGGCAGTTGGATTTTAGTCATGTATGCAAGGCTTGTCAGCTTGGCAAGCAAACAAGACTCTCATTCCCATGAGAGAGATGATCATCCATTATCCTTTAGATTTGGTTCAAAGTGACATTTAGGAGCCATGTGAGAATTCATCCATGTCAAGTGGTGCACAATATTATATTATATCACATTTATTGAAGATTTCAGCACATATACATGTGTGTATTTCTTGACGAATCAAAGTGATGTATTTTGAACATTAAGGTTATGTCTAAGAAACAATTAGGATGTTACATAAAATGCCTAAGGACATATGGAGGAGGACATCATCTCTCAGGTGAGAGTTGATGCATATATACAAGATTATAGCATTAAAAGACATGCCACATGCACGGATACGCCAATCAGTCTATGCCCTTGCAACCCACTCATCCATGGGAAGCTTTTCAGAGATGGGGTTTGGACTTTGTTGGTCCTCTCAAGCCAGCCAAGTTCACTTAGAATAGATACATCATTGTAGGCATTGACTATGCTACTAAGTGGGCAGAATCTAAGGCACTCCGAGACAACTCAGCTCAGAGGACTATAAGTTCACTTTTGAGAATATCATTTGCAAATATGGATGCCCTTTGCAACTGTCACTGACCAAGGTACACATTTTCTTAATGATGTCCTCATGGTAATGGTGAAGCTGAGTCAACCAACAAGACATTTAAGTTGATACTCACTAAAAGAGTACAATTAGCTAAGGGTGAATGGGATACAAAACTACATTCTCCTTTGTGGGCCTATCGAACCACTTACAAGGTGAGTACAAATCTTACACCCTTTTCATGGGCCTTTGGCTGGAAGCACTTGTTTCCTTAGAATTTATTGTTCCAAGTCTTTGGATTGCTACTGAGCATCACTTAGATGAGCCAGAAGCAATCAAGGTGAGATTGCATCAAATAAGCCACTTGGATGAGTTACGCCTCCGAGTAGCCTGGTCATAGCTGGTGATATAGCATAGGAGAAAGGCCTGGTATGATTAGCACATTGTGCCTAAGCATTTCAATAAGGGCATGCTCGTGTTACTCTACAATGCTAAGTTGGGGCCTATCAAAATAAATTTCAAGTTGGGTTGGGAATGGACCCTTTCAGCTAGTTGAAGTTTTTGACAATGGGATAGTTCAGAGGCCTAAATTTAAGACTACAAAAGACATTTAAAAAAGACATGTAGTCCTTATGGTTTGCTAACATTTTCAAGGAAATTGAAAAGTGTGTACAATGGTATTTCAAAGAAGTGCAAGTGAATCACTTCTGTGTCAATGCCTATAGTTTCATCATAATCAAGGTCATTGTCTTGACTTGATGATGATTCAAAACTAGATAATCCATCGGCCTTGGCACCATTAGCAAGAACACTCTCTTTCTCTTTGTGAAGACCTAACATGCACCTTCCATTTGTGATTGTGTGAGTCTAGAGGAGAATCAATTAGCAAGATATGTGGCATAGGATGGAATCTTCTCAAATCAAATGTCTATTATCTTCTTCCTGAAGCATCCATCATTTGTAAGTTAAAACCATAAATAAGTATGTTGACATCTTTGAGATCAAGAACACCTAATCATGGATAGTTTTGGGTGCCCGTTCTTTCCCTTATTCTTTTTATACATGCAACGGATTCAAGAACATATTTCCCTAAATTCAATGTATTAGCTTGTGTAGTCTCAAACTGTTGCACAAAAATGGAACTAAGTTGCACTGATTTGTTCAAGTTAGTACAACTTAGCTCCTTTTTCATGCAATGGTTTAGGAATACACATGCTAATCCATTGAAAGGGAAAATATGTTCCCGAATTAGTTGCCACACACTAATCTATTGAAAACAAAATATGTTCCTATGTCGACCCCTTGTATTTTTTTAATGTGGATGATAAGGCTACTATTGGCTATCCTTAACCTCAAGGGGTTCACTTAGAAATATGTAATTGTAGCTCGTGGGTTCAACAAAACGAGTTTTTGAAATACCAATTGTACACATTTTTCACATACATAAGGGCATCATATAACGTGTGTATGAACATAGATTGAATCGAAAAGGATCCATTTTATTGATGAAAAATTTATAAGATAAGGGGTTTTACAAATAGGCCTTGAATGCATGTTATATCTAGGGCTTATACATAGTGAACCCCCTGAGTTCTTAACTAAGCCAAGTTATTTTACACTATAGTGTGTTAAAAAAATCACCCATTGAAACTTTATTGGTATAATCCAAATGACCATATGAATCTAGCTCCAGAAGCTCCACATCCCTTGGCAACTAGTGCAAACCAAGTTGCACTAGAGCCCATTGTTGTATCCCAACAAGTGGTGCAAATCCAGTAAAGAAACAACAAGAAGTAGTAGAGAAAAAATTGGATTTAAAGGCTGAATGTATGGGAACAAAATCTTGGTGTCGAGAAATATTGCCAATACTATCTTTAAAATGACCATTAAATTGGCTTGAATTATGATCTGTGGTGCAAACATAGGCAAGAGTGGGGTATTACAATTGTTAGGTTTGGGAATAATTTGCTAAAAAAGAATGGAACCTGATTTAGTGCAATAGCTTCCACAAGTGAAACCTATTATCATTGAAGAAATTTCAAATGTATTTGTCTCAATTTATTTGATGTGCATGTGCAATGTGATTGTTCAACACATGTATAGATTGAGAAAATGCCTGATGCACCAAAAAAGGTCTGGATTCTTGTAGATACTTGTTCCAAAAGAATAGTTTCAATTCCAAAGATGACAAAATCAAAGGTAAACACATCAGTTGGAAGGAAGAAGAAGAAGTGAGAACAAAGTCTTGTAGGATATTACAAAAGGTGGATACAACCAAAGAATTGTGGTGAACAGTAATAGTAATATAACAACACAAGATACAATCCACTAAGGAATATTAGTTGGTGCTAGGAAATCAATTCCACGAAATCTTGGGGGTGCAAGGCAACGGCATGAACTTTGGAAAAAAAGAACCTATTCATAGATTTGTATCAGGAACAAGCTCAAAATATAGTAGATAGACCAACTACTACACATGGTGCTAGAAGTCCGAAAGAATTTGGCAAATCTAGAAGAGCAACAAAACCAGCACAGAAACAATTAGACTTGAATACCGAATGCATGGGGACAAAGTTCTGGTGTTAATAAAGATTTCAAATACTACCTTGAAAATGGCCATTAGGATGGCTAGGGGATTGCACTCTTTGGAGCAAACATAGGCAAGAGTGGGGTATTTCAATTGTTCAATTTCGAATAATTCTTAAAGAGAATGGCAGCAAAATACAATGCAACAGGCTTCATAAGTGAGTGATGTGATCATTGAAGAAATGTTAAACATATCTCATAAGAAACTACAATCAATTTAATTGATGCGCATATGCAATGTGACTATTTGACATGTATACAAATTGAGAAAAGGTTAGATGAGCCATAAAAGGTCATGATTCTTACAGTTACTCATTCCAAGGGAATCTAGACTGCTATAGGAGAGAAGGGAGTGCTGATGATTGGGGAGAAGGGACTCCCGATGATTAGGGAGAAGAGCCTCCTGATGATTGGGGAGAAGGCTGGTGGCTCTGTGGCCTGTTGGGCCGTCTCAACTCCACAGGAGTAATCTTAGTTGGTGTGGGTATGGGGTGGTTTGGAGTTTGTACTGCCGACTCCTGGGGGGTGTTTTGAGTACTCTTGATGTATGTGTATAACTCTTGAGGGGTGGGATGGTGTCCCCAAATGTTATATAATTGCTGTAATACGGCATCCCGAAGACAGGCGAGGCCTTGAAGAGCTTCCTAGCCACATGATGAACTGCAAAAAAGAAGAGAGGAAGATTTCCATCATGCATGCCCTCTTTCCATCATGCATGCAATCCCTGATTTCCATCATGCATGCCCTCTTTCCATCATGCCATGATTTCCATCATGCATGTCCTCTTTCCATTATGCATGCAATCCCATGATTCCCATCATGTACACCCTCTTTCTTTATCTTGCCCTCATGCTGCAGTCCAATTTTTCTCATGCAATCACTTATTTACATCATTCATGCAATCCCTTATTTCCTCACGAATGCTTAAGTCATTGAAAATTTGACTTAAACATGCATACAAGGGAAAGGAGAAAGAAAAGAGAAGGGAGGATGGGAGAATGGAAGGAGGAGAGAGAACGGAAGGAGAAGGGGGAATGGATTAAGGAGAAGGGAGATGGGAAGGGGAAGGGCATTTCCATCATGCATGCCCTCTTTCTTTATCCCACCCTCATGCTACAGTCCAATTTCCCTCATGGAATCACTTATTTCCATCATTCATGCAATCCCTTATTTCCTTACGAATGCTTATGGCATTGAAAATTTGACTTAAACATGCATGCAAGGGAAAGGAGAAAGGAAAGAGAAGGGAGGATGGGAGAATGGAAGGAGGAGGGAGAATAGACAGAGAAGGGGGAATGGATTAAGGAGAAGGGAGATGGGAAGGGGAAAGGGAAAGGGAAGGGGAAGGGGAAGGGGAAAGGGAAAGGGAAGGGGAAGGGGAAAAATGTATGTCAGAGCGCATCTATAGATGCGGCAAATAGTGTGTCTATAGGCATGGCTACACTGTTTTCTATAATGGTTGACATGCTATTAGACACACTGTTAGATGCACTCCGACAAACACTTTTCGACAAAAAGTTAAAAACATGTGCCCGACCCCAAAAAGAACAAAAGTACCAAAAACATCCTTTCCCTGCATATGACAAAGGACGAATCTAAAGAGAACAACTTCCAGGGAAGACCAACTGACAAGAGACTTACCTTGGAAAGAGGTATGGAAGCTTTTTGTCTTTCTTCAAAGCTTCCTCTCCTTCTTCTCTTGTGGCTTCCTTGTGAGTTTGGGTGCCTGGAGCTGTGTGTATATGCTTGGAGACCTATGTATTGAAAGGAAAGCAAGCACGGCGAAGTGAGGAAATGAGCAAAATGTAGGTTTAAAAACCAATCCGCCCATCTAAAAGTGCATCTAACAACACATCTACACTGTGTTTTAGATGTGCCTATAGACGGGTTCCATAGTACAGACGCACCTATAGACGGACTTTTAGACATGCTATAGAGTTTTCTCTTTAAATACTCAAGCAAGAACACATTTATTGGGTTGCTTATCTGTAGGATGTCTTCATCTTCAACAAGTACCTCCAGTGAGGATGAATCCCTCTGTATCCACCATCAAGGAATTTGATTGGAGCAAAAAATCAAATGTATGTGTGATCTATGTCGAGGAAACATGTATCGTAAATTACAGTTAATCACATCTCAAAGTACGAAGAATGGGATGCGACCATATCCATGGTAAGTGTTAAAGCATTGAGGTTGATTGAGATACCTATGGGTGTTCATGTGTTTTATATACGATCCTTTTTTAATTTGATATAGGATGCAGTGCCACACCCACATATGTTGCCCTATGCTCATCATGAGGAGGCAAAGCGTCGACGATATGAGGTGGGATCTTCAGGAGGGACCGTTATGGATGCATGGAGTGATGGTGATAGTAGCCCTCCACCATTACCTCATGAGGCCATGGAGGAGCTATTTGATGATATGGTGTGAGATTTATTTGCCCATCAGTCCTCAGGTATGGATGATAGCATGGAGCAAGACAATCTTTTTATTGTAGCATCGACACCAGTGTTTGAGGGGTGCACATTCTTTGTTCTACATGCCTCGCTTGAGTTACTAAACTTGCAGACCAGGAGCAATGCAAGTTTGAATGCATTACTCAAGTAAGCTTTAAAGTCTATATTGCAAACGTGGTGAATTATGCTAGTGGGATGATGATCATGGCCATGGAGGTGATGATGATCATGATACGAGAGAGGAGGATATCATGAGAGAGGAGATACAGATATTCAGGCCATTACCTAAGAGGATGAGCCTACCATTGGTGATGCTAATTTCGATGAGCACAGTAGCACAAGTAGTAGTGGGCTGAATGTATTTGTAGATATCAACATTTGTTTGGATATTGAAGTAGATAGTTTGGCAAGGGTTGATCTCATTGATGATGAGATCGAATCGTAGCCCATCATTGATATTGGCAAAACTATTTTATATATTGCCTCATTCTCCTCACCTCACTTAATTTTTGTATATGTGGGTTTGCCAAAAAGCATTGATATTTTTATTAAAATTATGTGCTTTG
The DNA here is from genome assembly GCF_047967505.1 of Dipteris shenzhenensis. Classification (NCBI taxonomy): domain Eukaryota; kingdom Viridiplantae; phylum Streptophyta; class Polypodiopsida; order Gleicheniales; family Dipteridaceae; genus Dipteris; species Dipteris shenzhenensis. The sequence goes on from NC_141596.1 coordinate 11,643,938, forward strand.
GTAATCATGGGCAATGTTTGGAAAGCAGTGATGCACATTTATTAGCCTGCAACAAAATTTTACTCTCTGTATTCTTTGCTACGTGTTTATAAATGCGTCTAAATATGCATCTAAAAGATAGTGTAGACGTGCTAATAACCGCACTATTAGATGCGCTAATAGTTGCGCTCATATTTTCACTAATTATAAATGCACCTATAGATGCGCCCACTATTTTGTGCGGGCACAGCTAGAGAGCACACCACAAATGACTAATTGTACACTAGATTTAGTTGAAAATGTAGAATATATACAAACCCATTTAGGGTTAGGGTTGGGCATCTAACCCTTTCCTTTGTAGCACTCTATTGGGTTAGTGCTATGCACATATGATCACATGATGTTGAGCATGATCTCTCAACACCTTCCCTCAAGATCAACATCATCAAGTAGGCCTTCCCTGAAGATTAAGATTATGGAGAATTGAAGAAGGACTAAGCATTACATTCCATCACACTCCTTTAATGGGAATGTCCTTCCTCTGTGTCAAACCAAGAGCTAGTCAGTGTTTCTTGAAAAACTCTTTACCGAGTGGTTTGGTAAAGATGTCTGCAACATTCTCTTTGCTATCACAATGCTATAGTGTGATGTCACCAAGTAACACTCTTTCTTTGATGAAGTGCTCTGTGACATCAATGTGCTTTGTCCTGGAGTGATATACTAGATTCTTGGCAAATGCTTGAGCCGATTGATTATCATAGTATATTGTTGTTGGATTTGACTCATCAAAGTAATCTTTTTCTAATAATAGTCTTCTGAGCCATATAGCTTCACATGCACCTGTAGTGAGTGCCCTATATTCTTCTTTAGTCAGAGACAAAGAAACAGTTTATTGTTTGTTTGACAACCATGATATAGCACCTTGACCAAGGAAAAATGCATATTCCTATGTGGATCTCCTAGTCTCATGATCTACGTCATAGTCACAATCACAGTATCCATGCAGCCGTGGATGACTTCCTACGTATTCTATCCCAAATTTTCTTGTACCTATGATGTATCACAAGACTCTTTTGGCTGCATTCCAGTGAGACTGTTTTGGATTTGCCATAAACTATGCTAGTGAACTTACTGCATAACAAATATCTGGCCATGTGATAGTTATATAAGAGATTCGATGAGCTTCCTATAGTACCTGTCATTAACTTTAGGATTTTTTGAATCTTTAGTAAGTTTCAAACTCTGTTCCATGGGAGTGGCTGCAATCTTGCAATCTACCATATGAAACTTCTTCAGGAGGTTGTCAACATACTTGAGCTGAGTCATGAATGTGCTAAGTCAGAACTCAATAGCAAGACAATAGTTAATAAGTTCAAGAATCTTTCATGTCAAACTCTACAGATAAGTCTTATTTTATCTTTCTGAGATGAAGCTATCCTTGCTTCCGGTCACATTCATATCATCTACATACAAAAGTGCAATAATAATGTCTTCCCATTGAACTTTGTAGTAGAGAGTATGATCTGCATTGGACTTCATGCATCTCAGATTAACAAATTACTTATCGATTCTGCTATACCAACTTTTGGGTGCTTGCTTTAAGCCGTAGAGACTTTTCTTGAGATGGCAGACCTTATTCTCCTTTCCTGGCTCAACATAACCTACTGGTTGTTGCATGTAAGCATATGTCTCCTTCTCTTATGCTTATGCTTATGCTTATGCATAAGCATAAGCATAAGCATAAGAGAAGGAGACATATGCTCGTGCTTATGCATATGCATGAGCATAAGAGAATGAGCATGAAAGAGGGAAAAGAGGGGGACAAAGAGAGGAAGAGAGAAGAAGAGGAAAACTAAAGAGGGAAAAAGAGACATATGCTCATGCTTATGCATGAGCATATGTCTCCTTCTCTTATGCTCATGCATAAGCATAAGCATGAGCATATGTCTCCTTCTCTTATGCTTATGCATAAGAGAAGAGAAGAAGAGGGAACGGAAAGAGAGATTGGAAAGGGGGAAAGAGGGAAAGAAAGAGAGAAGAAGAGGGAAAGAAAGAGAGAAGAAGAGGGAAAGTAAAGAGGGAAAAAGAGACATATGCTCATGCTTATGCATGAGCATATGTCTACTTCTCTTATGCTCATGCATAAGCATAAGCATGAGCATATGTCTCCTTCTCTTATGCTTATGCTTATGCAAATGCATAAAAGAAGTCTTATGCATAAGCATAAGCATAAGCATAAGAGAATGAGACATATGCTCATGCTTATGCTCATGCTTATGATTATGCTTATGCATGAGCATAAGAACATGAGCATGAAAGAGGGAAAAGAGGGTGGAAAAGAGGAGAAGAGAGAAGAAGAGGGAATGGAAAGAGAGATTGGAAAGGGGGAAAGAGGGAAAGAAAGAGAGAAGAAGAGGGAAAGTAAAGAGGGAAAAAGAGACATATGCTCATGCATGAGCATATGTCTCCTTCTCTTATGCTCATGTATAAGCATAAGCATGAGCATATGTCTCCTTCTCTTATGCTTATGCATAAGCATAAGCATTATGCTCATGCTTATGCGTATGCATGAGCATAAGAGAATGAGCATGAAAGAGGGAAAAGAGGGGGAAAAAGAGAGGGAGAAAGAAGAAGAGGGAAAGTAAAGAGGGAAAAAGAGACATATGTCTCCTTCTCTTATGCTCATGCATAAGCATAAGCATGAGCATATGCTTATGCTTATGCATAAGACTCCTCTTATGCATAAGTATAAGCATAAGAGAAGGAGACATATGCTCATGCTTATGCTTATGCATGAGGATAAGAGCATGAGCATGAAAGAGGGAAAAGAGGGGGGGAAAGAGGAGAAGAGAGAAGAAGAGGGAAAGGAAAGAGAGTGGAAAAGGGGAAAAAGGGAAAGAAAGAGAGAAGAAGAGGGAAAGGAAAGAGGGAAAAAGAGACATATGCTCATGCTTATGCATGAGCATATGTCTCCTTCTCTTATGCTCATGCATAAGCATAAGCATGAGCATATGTCTCCTTCTCTTATGCTTATGCTTATGCTTATGCTTATGCATAAGAGGAGTCTTATGCATAAGCATAAGCATATGCTCATGCTTATGCATGAGCATAAGAGCATGAGCATGAAAGAGGGAAAAGAGGAAGTTAAAGAGGAGAAGAGAGAAGAAGAGGGAAAGGAAAGAGAGATTGGAAAAGGGGAAAGAGGGAAAGAAAGAGAGAAGAAGAGGAAAAGGAAAGAGGGAAAAAGAGACATATGCTCATGCTTATGCATGAGCATATGTCTCCTTCTTTTATGGTCATGCTTATGCTTATGCATGAGCATAAGAGCATGAGCATGAAAGAGGGAAAAGAGGGGGGGAAAGAGGAGAAGAAGAGGGAAACGAAAGAGGAAAAAAGAGGGGAAAAGAGATTGAAAGATTGAAGGAGAAGGAGAAGGAGAGGAGGGAAAGAAGAGGAGAGAAGAGGGAAAGAAGAGGGAAGAGAGGGGAAGAGAGGGTTCCTACACCCATCACTGCAAGTAGCACTTAAGGCGCTAGCTACAGGCCAATGCAAATAAAAAAATAACAAATGGAAAAAAGAGGAAGCACTTACCTGGAATAGTACATCCTGCTCGGTGTTTTGTGGATGGCCCTACAAAAGAGAGGAGTCTTATTTCTTTCTTTAAATCTCATTTTTTGTTTCAATCCTTTGAAATCAAGCATGAAAACTAGTAATCAAGCATGAAAACTAGTAAGCAGCTTTAGCAATACAAGGAGAAGCACTCACAAAATGAAATCTCACAAAAAACCTACCTACATTGTTCAAAGAGACTCACATCTTCAAAAACTTCCTTTCAAGGAACCAAAGAGGGAGAAGGGTAGAAGGGGAGCACAAGAGCTAGGAGACGGGTGAGTAGTGGTGAGGAGTGGAGAATAGAGTGGGAGGTCGTCGGAAATAGGTGGGAGGAGAGATTGCTTTGCTTACAATAGAGATTAGAGAGTGCTAAAGAAAGCGCCACGCGTCGCGATGGGTTTCGGTTTTAACCCACAGTGTCGCTATATAGTGACACTAAAGAGTCGCTATATAGCGACCTTTAACACTAAACCCTAAACCCTAAAAGTCGCTATATAGCGACCTTTAATCCTAAAAGTTGCTATGTAGCGACACTTAACCCTAAAAGTTGCTATATAGCGACCTTTAACCCTAAGTGTCGCTATATAGCGACACTTATACCTTAAAAGTGTCAATTCAAGGCACTTGATCTAAGAAGAGAGGGAAGGAGCTCATGGGTGGCTATTTTTTGGATCTTAATGGATTTCCTTGCATTTTGTGTTGTGACTTTAGAGGTGTGCAGATGGAAGGGACGAGTGAAAGCTTATCAGATGATGCACCAATGCTCGGGAGTGCAGAGTGGCTTACGGAGAGGTTGTATTGTCATTGCACTCATTGCAAGCGAGAAGTATGACATCAACACTGTATTGTCAGGCGCCACTTGAGGATGTATGTTCTGTCCCATGGGGGCCTTCTCTAAGCGAATCGATTTCCTCTTGAATGGACACTTGAATTCGTGATTAATATTGCATGTGTACACGACACAAAATCTTGAGACAGGATGAGGAGGGTGGTGTGCGTATACCTTCACACTACCAATGTGGATATGAAGATAGAGATCGTGTGGATATGGAGATGCCAGTACCAATGCCGGATCCAATTGATCCAGATGGATTTAGAGAAGAAGATGAAGATCACAATATGAGCCAAGAGGAAGATGTGCATAATGACATCATATGGGAGGAAGATGGAGATCACGATATTGAGGAAGAAGGTGACGATCATCAAGAATCACCCGACTTTATTGAAGAAGATAATCAAGTCTATGGTGAACGTATGATGATGATATAGGAGATCAACTCAGTATAGAGTTGGAGATAGACTTGTTTGGCACATTAGACTTGGCTCAGGATGAAGCCAAGTCTCAAACGTAGACATGAGTATATGAGCTTCGAACTTGATGTACATGCTCTTATACTTTTATTCTTTCAAAGGATCAAACATGTACATGCCGTATTTTTATTCTCTATGAGATCAAACATGTATGAAAATTTAAAAAAATTTGTCATTGGAAAAAACTAACTTTTAAGGCCTATATGAGTAAAAAACATCTCTGGAAAACGTCGCTATAAAATAGTATCTCAGTGTCACTATATAGCAACACTTAAAAATCATTATATAGCGACCTTTATAATCATCGCTATATAGTGATGCTTTACGAGATGTGCTTTTCATACCGACGACTAGCGCCCCATGCACACTAAACGTCGGTACGTAAACATCGCAATAGGATCCGTGTGTAGTAGTGATTCTTGAAGCAAGAGGAGCCATCTAGTTATTGTTCCTGTTGTACATGGACGGTTCACAAGATAAAGCAATGCTTGATGGTTAGTGTAGAAGACAAAATCATTTGCTAGTAGTAGATAGTGCTGAAATTTCGATGTCAATGGCTGCCACATGAGCAGCATTGAATGTTTCATAGCTGTGCTAATCTTTTTCATATCCTTTCATATTTTCTTTCTTAGTCCTGCAACGAACTAGGCCGTGAGGTACTTTGCATTGGGGCGTGGGTCACATTTGGCAATTAATCTTTTCATCTTGCTCAAGTACGTGCATACATCTTCTCGATGGCCTTGTTCGATCTTGCTTAGTTGGAGAGAGGGATCATCTTGTAGCCTCTTTGTTTGAAAGCGTCTTTTAAATTTTGTTTGAAGTAGGTCCCATGTGGCTCACTCTTCCACTAGAAGGTCTAGGTACCATTCAGACGCTTCATCAGTTAAGGCCATGGGAATCCAAGCCACCTTGGTTTCATGGGATTGATCTCCACCTGCTCAGCATGCAGCATCAAAATGTTGGAGGAATCGGGTTGGATCTCCCCTTCCAGTTTTCCCAAGGGGCGCCTGCCTTGATTGTTATTATTTTTGTGATTAAAGAAATTTTCAGCCTCTGCTTCAAGGTCAATATCCCCATCATCGTCAGCACGACGGCGTCTAGCCATGTTGTGGCGTGGAGGAGTTAAAGGGATTTCTTGAATTTTAGGGGGGGATTTGGGGTAGAGGATTGTCAGAGGCGATGGTTGCAGTGGAGTTGTATGCGGATATGGTGAGCGTTGGACTCGGAGCGTTGGCCCGGAGCGTAGCTGCATGCAGATTGGGTGAGAGTTACAAAGGGTGCCTCTGCTACAAGTGTGGGTGTTGATGTAGTTTTGTTTGGAGGGTTAGAGTGGTGTTAGTTTTGTAGGGACCGTCATGTTAATAATGTGCCTAAGATTGTCCCATCTGTGTGGGGAAATGTGCTGATGCAGACGGATTGTCAATTGGAGGTCATGGCATAAAGATACGAGTGAATTAGTGCGAAACGAGGCCCACACGGGGGCACGAATGAGTGAGTGCTAGGGATGCTGAAATGGTACGCAATGGGCTGGAAAAATTTCCCGTAATGTGGTTCTTTCGTGTGAAATTTTGGTTCGAACAAGGTCCAGTTTGGGTCGATACAAAGTGTTGAAGTAGGGGAAAAATCGGCCTCTTGGGGGGGGGGCCTTGGTCTTAAGGTTGGTGTGAATGGACTTTAAGTCAAATTGAGGGGTTTAAACCAAGTTAATTCTAGTTAGTCTAACTAGCCTATAACCCTAACTACTTAGTTACTATAACTCGATAGTTACTTTAACTAACCTAACTACTTTCACTAACTAGAGTTAGTCTACTATAATTGAAGGTTAGTTAAGCTAACCTAGTTGTTAGTAACTAACCTAGAGTTAACCTAACTAACCTAGATAAAATCTAATCTAACCTAAGTTAAACTAACCTAGGTTAATACTAACCTAACTATAGCTAGTTGGATGGTTAGGTTAGGGTTTTTTTTATAATAATTGATTAAAATTAGTTTTTCTTTTTTTTTAAAAAATTTTGGTGGGGGGGGAGGGAGGGGATTGGGGAGCGAGGTGTGGAGGGGACCGTAGATGGAGGAGTAGGGAGGGTGGAGAGGGGGTTGCAAGAGGTGGGAGCAGAGGGTAGGAGGCGGGCGTGGGCAGAGGAGGTTTTGGAGAAAGGTGGGGCTGATGGCCCTAGCGGGGCGGGCGCTACAGATGTGCCGCCCGCCTCGACGCCCGCCTCGACACTGCAGCTTTACAAGCGCTTCTTAGCCCTTGCTTAATATAAGGGCTAAAGCCCTCATTTAGGAGTAGGTAGGGTGGAGTGGTCAGCGAGGGGGGGAAGAGAGAGAGAGAGAGAGAGAGAGAGCAAGAGAGAGAGAGAGGGGGGGGGAGGGGGGGTAGAGAGATAAAGAGAGAGAGAGAGAGAGAGAGAGGGGGGGGTAGAGAGAGAGAGAGGGAGAGAGAGAGAGAGAGGAAGGGGGTAGAGAGAGAGAGAGAGAGAGAGAGAGAGAGGGGGGATTAGTAGAGAGAAGAAAAGAGAGAGAAAGAGGGGGGAAAGAGAGAGAGAGAGAGAAAGAGAGAGAGAGAGAGAAAGGGGGGGGAAGGAAAGAGAAGAGAGAGAGGGGGGGTGGAGATGGAGATGGGAGGGGGGGTGTTGGAGGGGTGGTGGAGATGGAGGGGGGGAGGTGGAGATGGAGGAGGGGGGGTGGGGGGGGTTGAGATGGGGGGGGGGGAGGTGGAGATGGAGAAGGGGGGAGGAGGGGGTGGTGGTAGAGGGGGAGATGGAGGAGGGGGGTGGTGGAGATGGAGGGCGGGAGGTGGAGACGGAGGAGGGGGGAGGGAGGGGGTGGTGGTGGAGGGGGAGATGGAGGAGGGGGGTGGTGGAGATGGAGGGGGGGGAGGTGGAGATGGAGGAGGGAGGGGGAAGGGCGTGGTGGTGGAGGGGGAGATGGAGGAGGGGGGTGGTGGAGATGGAGGGGGGGGGAGGTGGAGATGGAGATGGAGGAGGGGGGGGGAAGGGGGTGGAGATGGGAGGGAAAGAAGAATGGAGGGAGGGGGGGGGGAGAAAAAGAAAAAACTTGACGGACAGAAAACTTTGACGAAAATCCAAAGGAACACCTATTTCATTAATTTTGGACTTTTTGTGTTGTTTTTGGATGAAGCCCAAAAATCCTTCCCAAATGAAAACTTTACTTTGTGAAAATATCCTTCCCAAATCAAAATCCGTAAAAAAACACACTGCTAGGTATGTTATCCGATCAAGCACTTATGGGATGGGCGTGCCAATTTGCATGTAAGTCAATTCCACCTAGTTGAAGGTTTGTGCAAAGTATTGTGCCCATCGGATATGCTTTGCCTTGTCGATCAAGCATAAAACACCGTTTTTGCCTTAGTGTCATGCACAACCATGAAAAAACACAGTCCTAAGTATGTTAATCAAACAAGTACTTATCGGATGGGGGCTCCAGTTTGCACGCAAGTCCATTTCAACTAGGTTGAGATGCGTGCAAAGTATTGTCACCATCGGATGTGCTCTGCATGGTCGATTACGCATTATACAAAACTTTTTCCCGTAGTGATATGCACATCCGCAAAAAAACATGCCCTTAGGTATGTTCTCTGACCAAGTACTTATCGGATGGGTGTGCCTCTTTGAGAACATTTCAATACCACCTAGGTTAAGGTGTAGGAAAAGTATTGTGCCCATCGGATATGCTTTACATGGTCGATCGAGCATTAAATACCATTTTTGCCTTAGTGCCATGCACATCCGTAACAAAACACGCTGCTAGGTGTGTTATCCGATCAAGTACTTATGCGATGGGAATGCCACTTTGCATGTAAGTCAATTCCACCTAGTTGATAATGTGCGAAAAGTATTGTGCCCATCTGATATGCTTTGCATTGTCGATCAAGCATAAAACATCTTTTTTGCCTTTGTGTCATGCACAACCATATAAAAACACGGCCCTAAACCCTAAACCCTAAACCCTAAACCCTAAATCCTAAACCCTTAACCCTAATCCTAAACCCTAAACCATAAACCCTAAACCCTAAACCATATAAAAACACGGCCGTAAGGTGTTATCGATGGGGGCTTCACTTTGCACGCAAGTCCGTTTCAACTACGTTTAGGTGCGTGCAAAGTATTGTCACCATCGAATATGCTTTGCATGGTCGATCACACATTATACACCATTTTTTCCCTAGTGATATGGACATCCATAAAAAAACACGCCATTAGGTGTGTTATCTGACCAAGTACTTATCGGATGGGTGTGCCTCATTGAGAACATTTCAATACCACCTAGGTTGATGCGTACGAAAAGTGTTGTGCCCATCGGATATCCTTTGCATGGTCGATCGACCATTAAATACTATTTTTGCTCTAGTGCCCTGCACATCCGTAAAAAACACGCTGCTAGGTATGTTATCCGATCAAGCACTTATGGGATGGGCGTGCCACTTTGCATGTAAGTCAATTCCACCTAGTTGAAGGTGTGTGCAAAGTATTGTGCCCATCGGATATGCTTTGCCTTGTCGATCAAGCATAAAACACCATTTTTGCCTTCGTGTCATGCACAACCATGAAAAAACACGGTCCTAAGTGTGTTATTCAAACAAGTACTTATTGGATGGGGGCTCTAGTTTGCACGCAAGTCCATTTCAACTAGGTTGAGATGCGTGCAAAGTATTGTCACCATCGGATATGCTCTGCATGGTCGATTACGCATTATACAACGTTTTTCCCGTAGTGATATGCACATCCGCAAAAAAACATGCCCTTAGGTATGTATCTAACCTAGTACTTATCGGATGGGTGTGCCTCTTTGATAACATTTCAATACCACCTAGGTTAAGGTGTAGGAAAAGTATATGTGCCCATCGCATATGCTTTGCATGGTCGATCGAGCATTAAATACCATTTTTGCCTTAGTGTCATGCACATCCGTAAAAAAGCATGCTGCTAGGTGTGTTATCCGATCAAGTACTTATGCGATGGGAATGCCACTTTTCATGTAATTCAATTCCATCTAGTTGAAGGTGTGTGCAAAGTATTGTGCCCATAGGATATGCTTTGCATTGTCGATCAAGCAATAAAACACCGTTTTGCCTTTGTGTCATGCACAACCATATAAAAACACGGCCGTAGGTGTGTTATTCAAATAATGTACTTATCGGCGGATGGGGACTCCACTTTGCACGCAAGTCCATTTCAACTACGATGAGGTGCGTGCAAAGTATTGTCACCATCGAATATGCTTTGCATGGTTGATCACGCATTATACACCATTTTTTCCTAGTGATATGGACATCCGCAAAAAAACACGCCATTAGGTGTGGTTATCTGACCAAGTACTTATCGGATGGGTGTGCCTCTTGAGAACATTCAATACCACCTAGGTTGAGGCATACGAAAAGTGTTGTGCCCATCGAATATCATTAGCATGGTCGATCGAGGTAATTAAATACTATTTTTGCTCGTGTCATGCATCATCTGTAAAAAAACACGCTGCTAGGTATGTTATCTGATCAAACTATCTGATCAAACACTTATGGGATGGGCATGCCACTTTTTATGTAAGTCAATTCACCTAGTTGAAGGTGTGTGCAAAGTATTGTGGCCATCGGATATGCTTTGCATTGTCGATCAAGCATAAAACACCGTTTTTGCCTTAGTGTCATGCACAACCATGAAAAACACGGTCCTAGGTGTGTTATTCAAACAAGTACTTATAGGATGGGGGTTCCACTTGCATGCAAGTCCTTTTGAACTAAGTTGAGGTGGGTGCAAAGTATTGTCACCATCGGGATATGCTTTGCATGGTCGATCACGCATTATACACAATTTTTTCCCGAGTGATATGCACATTCGCAAAAAAACACGCCCTTAGGTGTGTTATCGGACCAAGTACTTATCGGATGGGTGTGCCTCTTTGATAACATTACAATACCACCTAGATTGAGGCGTACGAAAAGTGTTGTTGCCCATCGAATATCCTTTGCATGATCGATCGAGCAATAAATACTATTTTTGCTCTAGTGTCATGCACATCTGTAAAAAAACACGCTGCTAGGTATGTATCCGATCAAGCACTTATGGGATGGGAGTGCCACTTTGCATGTAAGTCAATTTCACCGTTTGAAGGTTTTTGCAAAGTATTGTGCCCATCGGATATGCTTTGCATTGTCGATCAAGCATAAAACACCATTTTTGCCTTAGTGTCATGCACAACCATGAAAAAACACGGTCCTAAGTGTGTTAGTTAAACAAGTACTTATCGGATGGGGGCTTCCACTTTGCACGCAAGTCCGTGTCAACTATGTTGAGGTGCGCGCAAAGTATTTTCACCATCGGATATGATTTGCATGGTCTATCACGCATTATACACCGTTTTTTCCCTAGTGATATGCACATCTGCAAAACAACACGCCCTTAGGTGTGTTATTCTGACCAAGTACTTATCGGATGGGTGTGCCTCTTTGAGAAAATTTCAATACCACGTAGCTTGTGGTGTAGGAAAAGTGTTGTGCCCATCGGATATCCTTTGCATGGTCGATCGAGCAATAAATACTATTTTTGCTCTAGTGTCATGCACATCCATAAAAAAAACACACTACTAGTTATGTTATCCGATCAAGCACTTATGGGATGGGTGTGCCACTTGCATGTAGTGAATTCCACCTAGTTGAAGGTGTGTGCAAAGTATTGTGCCCATCGGATATGCTCTGCATTGTCGATCAAGCATAAAACACCGTTTTTGCCTTAGTGTCATGCACAACCATGAAAAAACACGGTCCTAAGTGTGTTAATCAAACAAGTACTTATCAGATGGGGGCTCCAGTTTGCACGCAAGTCCATTTCAACTAGGTTGAGATGCGTGCACAGTATTGTCACGGATCGGATATGCTCTGCATGGTCGATTACGCATTATACAATGTTTTTCCCCGTAGTGATATGCACATCCGCAAAAAATCATGCCCTTAGGTATGTTATCTGACCAAGTACTTATCGGATGGGTGTGCCTCTTTGAGAAGCATTTCAATACCATCTGTTAAGGTATAGGAAAGTATTGTGCCCATCGGATATGCTTTGCATGGTCAATCGAGCATTAAATACCATTTTTGCCTTAGTGTCAAAAAACATGCTGCTAGGTGGTGTTATCCGAAAAGTACTTATGCGATGGGAATGCCACTTTGCATGTAAGTCAATTCCACCTATTTGAAGATGTGTGCAAATTATTGTGCCCATCGGATATGCTTTGCATTGTCGATCAAGCATAAAACACCGTTTTTGCCTTTGTGTTATGCACAACCATATAAAAACATGACTGTAGGCGTGTTATTCAAATAAGTACTTATTTGATGGGGGCTCCACTTTGCACGCAAGTCTATTTCAACTACGTTAAGGTGTGTGCAAAGTATTTTCACCATCGGATATGCTTGCATGGTCGATCACACATTATACACCATTTTTCCCCAGTGATATGGACATTCGCAAAAAAACACGCCCTTAGGTATGTTATCTGACCAAGTACTTATTGGATGGGTGTGCCTCTTTGAGAACATTTCAATACCACCTAGGTTGAGGTGTACGAAAAGTTTTGTGCCCATTATATCCTTCTGCCCATGGTGGATCGAGCATTAAATACTATTTTTGCTCTAGTGTCATGCACATCCGTAAAAAAACACGCTGCTAGGTATGTTATCCGATCAAGCACTTATAGGATGGGCGTGCCACTTTGCATGTAAGTCAATTCCACCTAGTTGAAGGTGTGTGCAAAGTATTGCTCCCTGCGGATATGCTTTGCATTGTCGAACAAGCATAAAACACTATTTTGGCCTTAGTGTCATGCACAACCATCAAAAAACGCGGTCCTAGATGTGTTATTCGACTAAGTACTTATGGGATGGGCACGCCACTTTGCATGTAAGTCAATAATACCTAGGTTGAGATGTGTGCAAAGTATTTTGATGATCGCATATGCATTGCATTGTCGATTAAGCATAAAGCAGCATTTTTGCCTTAGTGTCATGGACAACAACCAATAAAAAACATGGTCCTAGGTGTGATATTCTAAAGAGTACTTATTGAATGGGCGTTCCACTTTGCATGGAATACCATACCACCGCTTTTGAGGCACGTGCAAAGTATTGTGCCCATCGGATATGCTTTACATGGTAGATTGAGTATTAAATACCGTTTTTGGCCTTGGTGTCATGTACAACTGTCAAAAAACACGATCGTAGGTGTATTTTTCAAACAAGTACTTATCAGATGGGGATGCCACTTTGCACACAAGTCAATACTGCCTAGGTTGAGGAACGTGCAAAGTCTTGTGTCCATTGGATATGCTTTGCATAGTCGATCTCACATTATACACCATTTTGTTCCTAGTGTTATGCACAATCGTCATAAAAATACGTTTGGAGGTGTGTTATCCGAACAAGTACTTATGGGATGGATACGACCTAGGTTGAGGCATGTACAAAGTTTTGTGCCCATCGGAGAAATGTAGATGTGATAATATTAGAAAATTCTCGGTATGTGTATATGTGTGTGTGTGTGGTAAACAATTTTGATACAACAAAGTAAACACCTAGTGCACAAATTATGCACTTCATACCTTGAGTAAATAATCTTGTTGATGAGGATAAATACACCCTTGAATAAAAGCACAGTTGTTGTATGACCACAATAGGATCGCTTTGACACCTGTGATTTTGCCCACATGTAAGTTTGCAGATAGTATAAAAAATCATATAATAATATATTAATAGTTTGCAAATGTGTATAGCAAGTGAGTAATGGGAAGTGGAAGTGGGAGTGAGGAGGGAGGAGTGGAATGGGAGAGGGAAGTAATAGGGTGTATGATAATAAGTATCAATAATAGTATAATAATATATTAATAGTTTTCAAATGGCAAGTGAGTAATGGGAAGTGGAAGTGACAGTGGGGAGGGAAGAATGGAATGGGAGAGGGGAAGGTAATAGGGGAGTAGGATAATAAGGGGATGAAATGAGTGAGGGGAGTTAATAGGGGATGAAAAAGAGGAGGGTGAGATGGGGAAATATGGGATTTTGGGAAATGGGAGGAGTATGGGACGTGGTGGAAATGTGGATGGGAGTGGTGGCAATGGGGGAGGAAGAAGAAATGGATGGGGGGAGGGCTAATGGAAGATTGGGATGAGGGATGGGGGTCCAATGGGAGAGGGGGAGTAATGGGAGCCAATGGGAGAGGGGGATAAATGAAAAGCCAATAGGAGAGAGGGGAGGAATGGAAAGCCAATAGGAGAGGAGGAGGAAAACCTAATTTTTCTTATATATAGTCTTCCTTCTTCATTCATTCTCCCCTCATTTCATTCATTGAAGCAAGAAAGCAAGGACGATCAAGAAAGCAAGGAAGGAAGAGCAAGAAAGCAAGAAAGAGCAAGAGAGAGAAGGGTTCCTGTCAGGAGGGAGGAGAAGGAGAGGATGGAGGGGCAGGAGGGAAGGGAGGAGGAGGGGAGGGAGAGGCAGGGCGGGGTCGAGGGGGGGAGGAGGGAAAGGAGGGGGAAGGGGGGCAGGGGGGGAAGGGGGGGAAGGGGGGGGGCTGGGGCAACCTCCATGGAGGGGGGGAAGGGGAAGGGGGGGGCGTGGTCGGCACCCCCCCTAGAGGAGGGGAAGGGAGGCGGGGTGGGGAAAGAGGGGGAAGGGGGGCGGGGCGGGAAGGGGGGAGGGGGGGTTGGCGCCCCCTGGAGGGGGGGAAGGGGGGCGGGGGGGAAGGAGGGCGGGGCGGGAAGAGGGGGGGCTAGCGGGGGGGGAAGGGGGGAGGGGGCGGGGGGGATGGAGGGGGAAGGGGCGATGGGGTGGCGACCGCGGCCGCCAGCCCTGTGGAGGGGGAAGGGGGCGTGGATTGGGAAGGGGGTGGGAGGGGGGCACGGGGGGAAGGGGGGAGAGGGAGGGGGGCTGGCGGCCGCGGCCGCCAGCCCTGGGGAAGGGGGCGTGGAGGGGGCTGGCGGGGGGGGGAAGGGGGAGGGGGGGGCTAGTGCCGCCACTGCCAGCCCTGTGGAGGGGGGGAAGGGGGGAAGGGTGGGTGGAGGGGGAAGGGGGTGGGAAGGGGGCAGGGGGGGGGAGGGGGGCTGGCAGCCGCAGCCGCCAGCCTTGTGGAGGGGGGGAAGGGGGGGTGGAGGGGAAGGGGGTGGGAGGGGGGCACGGGGGGGGGGGAAGGGGGGAGGGGGAGGGGGGGCTGGCGGCCGCGGTTGCCAGCCCTAGGGAAGGGGGGTGGAAGGGGCTAGCGGGGGGGGGGGGGGGAGGGGGGAGGGGGGGCTGGCGACCGCGGTCGCCAGCCCTGTGGAGGGGGGGAAGGGGGGGTGGTGGGGGAAGGGGGTGGGAAGGGGGGGGGGGGAGGGGGGAGGGGGGCTGGCAGCCGCGGTCGCCAGCCCTGTGGAGAGAGGGAAGGGGGTGGGATGGGGGCGGGGGGCTGGCAGGAGGGGGGGAAGGGGGGAAGAGGGCTGGCGGCCGCGGCCGCTAGCCCCATGGAGGGGGGGAAGGGGGGGCAAGGGGCAGAGGGGGGAAAGGAGGGGGGAGGTGGGGTGGAGGGGGGAAGGGGGAGGGGGGGCTGGCGGCTGCGGCTGCCAGCCCTAGGGAAGGGGGAAGGGGGGATGGAGGGGGTTGGCGGGGGGGGAAGGGAGGAGGGGGGGCTGGCGGCTGCGGCCGCCAGCCCTGTGGAGGGGGAGAAGGGGGGTGGGGGGGTGGAGGGGGAAGGGGGTGGGAAGGGGGTGGCGGGGGGGAAGGGGGGGGCTGGCGGCCGTGGCCGCCAGCCCTGTGGAGAGGGGGAAGGGGGTGGGAGGGGGGCAGGGGGCTAGCGGGGAGGGAGGGGGGGGGAGGGGGGGGAGGGGGAGGAAGGGGGTGGGAGGGGGGCACGGGGTTGGCGGGAGGGGGGAAGGGAGGAGGGGGGGGAAGGGGGGAAGGGGGAGGGGGTGGGAGGGAGGGCTGGCAGCCGCGATCGCCAGAACCCCCTGACGGGGGGAAGGGGGGAAGGGGGGGAAGGGGAGGGGGGGATCGGGACGGGAGGGGAGGGGTCGAGGGGGGGAGAGGGGGGGTAGAGGGGGGGAGGGTTCTGGCAGCGGAGGGAGGGGAGGGGAGGGGAGGGAGGAGGGGAGGGCAGGGGGTCGAGGGGAGGGAGGGAGGGAGGGGAGCGGAAGGAGAGAGAGAGAGAGAGAGGGAGAGGAGAGGAGGGAGCTGAAGGAGAGAGAGGGAGAGGAGGGAGGGAGTGAGAGAGAGAGTGAGGGGAGGGAGAGAGAAAGAGAGAGAGAGAGTGAGGGGAGAAGGTATGGGAAAGAGAGAGGGAGTGAGGGAGAGAGAAACAAGGGAGTAGAGGGAGAGAGGTCGAATTCTTACAAGAGCGACAAATAAGATTTGACTTAGGAAAAGAATGAAAGGGACTTACTAGAAGAAAGTATCAAGAAGAATGTTGAACACAAATTTGAATTCTTACAACTAAGAGTAGAACTATCACGAGCAAGAGCGACAAATAAGATTCTTGCTCAAATAAGATTCGACTTACTATCACGAGCAAGAGCGACAAATAAGATTCTTGCTCAAATAAGATTACTATCACAAGCAAGAGCGACAAATAAGATTTGACTTACTATCACGAGCAAGAGCGACAAATAAGATTTGACCTACGAGAAGAATGAAAGGGACTTACGAGAAGAAAGTATCAAGAAGAATGTTGAAGAAAGTATCAAGAAGAATGTTGAACACAGGGCCGCGGTCGCCAGCCCTGTGGAGAGAGGGAAGGGGGTGGGATGGGGGCGGGGGGCTGGCAGGAGGGGGGGAAGGGGGGAAGGGGGCTGGCGGCCGCGGCCGCTAGCCCCGTGGAGGGGGGAAGGTGGGGCAAGGGGCAGAGGGGGAAAGGAGGGGGGGGAGGGTGGGGTGGAGGGGGAAGGGGGAGGGGGGGCTAGCGGCTACGGCCGCTAGCCCTAGGGAAGGGGGGAAGGGGGGATGGAGGGGGTTGGCGGGGGGGAAGGGAGGAGGGGGGGCTGGCAGCTGCGGCCGCCAGCCCTGTGGAGGGGGGGGAAGGGGGGGAGGGGGGTGGAGGGGGAAGGGGGTGGAAAGGGGGCAGCGGGGGGGAAGGGGGGGCTGGCAGCCGCGGCCGCCAGCCCTGTGGAGAGGGGAAGGGGTGGGAGGGGGGCAGGGGGCTAGCGGGGAGGGGAGGGGGGGGGAGGGGGGGGGAGGGGGAGGGGGTGGGAGGGGGGCACGGGGTTGGCGGGAGGGGGGGAAGGGAGGAGGGGGGGGGAAGGGGGGAAGGGGGGAGGGGGTGGGAGGGAGGGCTGGCGGCCGCGATCGCCAGACCCCCTGACGGGGGGAAGGGGGGAAGGGGGGGAAGGGGAGGGGGGATCGGGACGGGAGGGGAGGGGTCGAGGGGGGGAGAGGGGGGGGTAGAGGGGGGGAGGGGTTCTGGCAGCGGAGGGAGGGGAGGGGAGGGGAGGGGAGGAGGGGAGGGCAGGGGGTCGAGGGAGGGAGGGAGGGAGGGGAGCGGAAGGAGAGAGAGGAGAGACAGAGGGAGAGGAGAGGAGGGAGCTGAAGGAGAGAGAGGGGAGAGGAGGGAGGGGAGTGAGAGAGAGAGTGAGGGGAGGGAGAGAGAAAGAGAGAGAGAGAGAGTGAGGGGAGAAGGTATGGGAAAGAGAGAGGGAGTGAGGGAGAGAGAAACAAGGGAGTAGAGGGAGAGAGGTTGAATTCTTACAAGAGCGACAAATAAGATTTGACTTAGGAAAAGAATGAAAGGGACTTACTAGAAGAAAGTATCAAGAAGAATGTTGAACACAAATTTGAATTCTTACAACTAAGAGTAGAACTATCACGAGCAAGAGCGACAAATAAGATTCTTGCTCAAATAAGATTCGACTTACTATCACGAGCAAGAGCGACAAATAAGATTCTTGCTCAAATAAGATTACTATCACAAGCAAGAGCGACAAATAAAATTTGACTTACTATCACGAGCAAGAGCGACAAATAAGATTTGACTTACGAGAAGAATGAAAGGGACTTACGAGAAGAAAGTATCAAGAAGAATGTTGAAGAAAGTATCAAGAAGAATGTTGAACACAAATTTGAATTCAAAAGGAACGTACGAGAAGAAAGTATGAGAAGAATGTTGAACACAAATTTGAATTCAAATTTCGCTCTCTTTTTTGGAAATTCAAATTTATGCGTAGGAGGAGTGGGCTAGTTTTTCTTATATATACTCTTCTTTCCATTCATTCATTCTCACTCTCTCCTCATTTCATTGAAGCAACCAAGAGCTGAAGAGAAAGGATAAGCGGAGCCTTACTTTTTTCACTTTTTCCAGGTACTTGCATTCTTTTTCATTCGTCTTGTAATTCTTTTTCTTTACTTACAATTCTTTTTCAATTAGTTTCTTGTTAAAGTTTTTGAGTTCTATTTCTTAAAATTCGTCTTGTAATTCTTTTTCTTTACTTACAATTCTTTTTCAATTAGTTTATTGTTAAAGTTTTTGAGGAGGGGGGTCTTTTAGAAGGCATTACAATTCTTTTTAAATTAGTTTCTTATTTGAGTTTTTGAGTTCTATTTTAATTAGTTTTTTATTTATATTTGAGTTTGTAAATTTGAGAAATGAGAGAATAGGGAGGGAGAGAAAGAGAGAGGAGAGAGGAGAGAGGGAAAGAGAGAAATTAAGAGAGAGACGAGGGGCTCTTGGCGACTGTGGCCACCAAAGGGAGAGAGAGAACAGAAATGAGAGAGAGAGCAAGGGGGATGGAGACTCTGAGCATGTGCAACATATATCTGTAAATGTAGGTGGCAGAGAATTTATACCCCCCCTGAAGATGTC
The DNA here is from genome assembly GCF_047967505.1 of Dipteris shenzhenensis. Classification (NCBI taxonomy): domain Eukaryota; kingdom Viridiplantae; phylum Streptophyta; class Polypodiopsida; order Gleicheniales; family Dipteridaceae; genus Dipteris; species Dipteris shenzhenensis. The sequence goes on from NC_141596.1 coordinate 11,662,660, forward strand.
CAATGGTGCCCATACTTACAGTCCTTTCGGGAGCTGCCAAATAGTGTGCTAATGCATCATTGGAAGTGCCAGCTTGAGGGCTCCCACCTCCATCTCTATGAAATTCTAGAGGTGTGCCCCCTCACACAATTCATCATGAAATCCTTCGACGATTAGTGACATATGCATCCAAAGTGCACAAGAGGAGGATACACAGCCTTGCCCCTGACACTCCAGTCCCAACAACCGATGCAAATGCTGGCGGTCTACAGCCACCATGGCGACAACCCTTCTTGAAGCTGGAGAAATTTTGGTGCTACTACCACAATGCACACATCGATTGTTGAGTTCACCCACTGTATATGCTAATAGAACAACGATGGACTTGGGCCAAATTCATAGAACTCCAGTAGAAGGACCCAAATGTGTTGTACAACTTTCCAAGGTACAACTTCCCCAAAGAGATGACTCGAGGGATTTTTCTTCTGCCTCCAGTCATTCAATGACACATACGGCTCAGTTCCAGATTCTATCATCGTAGCAACGGTACATTTCAACCGCCTCCTCCTCTTACTCCTCCGTGATCTCCCCACCCACAGTCACCCCATCGACGACCGCCTCCACAATTTGGACAACCAGATTGTCTTCAATCCCGACATCGGTCATATGCAATTCTAAGGCCTCTGCCTCTACCTCCATGTACACAATCGCCATGGACATCACATCTGCACGTACGAGGATATGCACGCCACCCATTTTTGGAAGTATCGCTCGCCTCACTCCACGATAATTGGACCACTACACAATCCTATAGACAGTCCTCCCCACCAACCTCCTCCAGCGTAACTGACCCGACCCAAGGACAGATCAGCAACAACAAAAAGGGGGCATGTTAACATCGATAAAGTATAGCCGTCGAACATAGGGTAATCGGTGATTAGAGGTGATCAAGCCACATGATCTACTTCATCGGATAAGCTTGGGGAGTTTGTCCCCCAAATACCCCAAGGCCAGTGATTGCAAGCAATGTGCACATGGAAGGATTACATCTCAAACTCAAGGAGTTTGATCCCCAAATACCCAAATTCCATGGATTCCAAGCACAGGTTGTATGTTCCAGCTAACACCCCAAGACCAAAGAGTACAAGCAGCGTGCACATTTCAGGCCTACATCCATGAAAATAGCCATGAAAGAAGTACATCTCAAACTCGGGGAGTTTGATCCCCAAATATCCCGAGGCAAAAGTGTCCAGGCAACGTGCAGAGGTTATACGTCCCAGCTGCAAGTGCCTGTTAAGTGTCTCACGGGAGTTAAGCCTTGCCACTCTAGGTTTTGAGCCGCGTTCACGAGGTTCGAGCCCTAAATGGCTTAAGGTGTGAGGGCGCTCAGGGAGTTTGAACCCCAAATCGAGGCTAACACAAGTGCTATTTGGAAACTGACCACCTCCTAATTCCAGGATTGTCCCAAGTCCTTTAATATGGTTAACACAAGTGCTATTTCAGCTAGTAGGGGAGAGATGGAAAGAATAGTAATATGCCTTAGAACCCTATGGGCCCAAGATCCTTTGGTTGCAAAGAGAAGGAGAGTGCTAAAAAGGAAAATGGTTGGCCCTCCCTTCAAAAGGTGACTTGTATAAAAGGCCAAAGTGTTGACTTTGGTCTTCATTGTTGTTTGCACAATTTTGAATACAAGCTCCCTCTTCTCTTACAAGAGAGTGTTTTGGGTGTTCTCTTGTTTCCATTGTAGTGTCCTTGTGGTTGCCACTCCATCCCCCTTAACTCTCCTCTTCCCTTCTCCTTCTCCCTCCCTTCTCCCCTCTTTCCCTTCCCTCTTTCTTGTGTGGAATCACATTGCAAGAATCTGGAGGCCGCTTAAGTGACACTTGCAGATGACTAGTACCTTGCATCACTCTCACAAGAAGTATCTCGGAGTGGAGGCTCCATCGGCATATCTTCAACATCCCCATGACACGTGAGTCACCGCTGAGACCCACCATAAGTCTTTTTGTTAGATAATGCACTAAAATTGTTTCATCAAATTGTATTAGATCTTAAAGTAACATCATTTTACCAACTATCAATTTGTGGATAGAATGCTATGCGCAATGTGAGAGATCTCCTTGTGAGAGAGACTATTGAGAGCCTAGACTCTGTTGAGAGAGTATTGTGCTTGAGAGAAAACCATTCAAAGAGCGAGATACTACATTTTGAGACCGAGAGAGAGCTCTCTTTGTTGCAGAGAATTTTGAGGTAAACACCTCCATCTGCATCCTTTAGTAAGTGCTCACGTAGAGCTCCTTACTAAGATTCTTGGTTGAGGTGGCACTCCATCAATAGTCTCTACTTCTATGTAAATCTCTCAAGCTATCAGCCCAATGATGCATCTGTGCACCGCTATTGTACTTCTCTTGCACCCCTGCACTACTGATTTCTTGCAATAGAGCTCCCTAGCTCACAAAAAGGCACCTCCAAAGTCTATGCTACAGCTCTCTTCACTGACAACTATGAAGTCCTATAGCACAATGGTCACGACCTCCACTAGTCTACAGTGGCTCTCCAAGGCTGCCTTGTACTTGCATCTACAACCGGCAATGGAACATTATAGCAGCACCTCATGAACATCTCCAAGGCTCCATAAGCCTCTCCATCGTCCCAACGGCTCACAAAGGCCAAACAACGGCTCCGCTCTGCCAGCCTAAGCTCCGAAGCACCATGCAATGGCCTCTCGAGACTAGCATATGCTTGCGACCACCATAAATGCCTCCAAACGGCCTACAAGCCTGCCTTGCTCGCGGAGCGCTGTTGGAGAAGGCGAGGCTGGCTTTTTGTTTGCAAGTCATTGTGTAGGAGGCGCTAGAGTCATCTCCACCTCCCCCTCCCCCTCCCCCCTCCATCTCCCCCTCCCCCTTCCCCCTCCCCCTCCACCACCACCTGAAAAGGTGTGTACTCCAAAGGGTATGTGCATGAAGAGGTGTGTACCCTTATGAAGGGTGTGACCCTTGATGAGAGGGTACATTACAATAGAAATGTATCTTGTGAAAGGTTGTGCCTCATAGGAAGTGTCCCGTCGAAAGGGCAAGGGTTGTGCGCAATTGATTTGCACTTGAAAGTAGAAGTATAGGGAAGGGAGTAGGCACAGGGAAGACTTGATGGTGCAATCAATCATGAATGAAAAAAGAAAGCCTTATGAAATATAGCATAATAGAAGCTATAATTTGAGTGAATCTTTGTTCATTTTGGACCCATTGCTGAAGTACCTGAAAACGAGCCTTCTCCACCTCTGCATGCGGGTATGGAGCTTCTTTGATTTGAGGCTCGGGAGTTGATGTGGATGAGCTCGGCTGCTCATTGCTTGGCGGATATGGAGGCACTTGTGCTTTCTTTTTCAGAAGTCGCTTTGGTTGGATTGGAATGATAGGGTCCTTCGTGGCCTCTTTTTGTTGGCGTGTAATTACATTGATAGGATGTGACTTTACACTTGCCAAACCCAGACTTTGATGGTCGAATTTGAGGCTGAGAAACAAGCTCATGACCCAATCCATGACTTGGTCCCACAAAGCATTGATACTGTACCCATTTTGCATGCAAGTCTGTTTCAACTAGGTTGAGGTGCATGCAAAGTATTGTCACCATCGGATATGCTTTGCATGGCCGATCACGCATTATACACCATTTTTCCCCTAGTGATATGCACATCCGTAGAAAAACATGCCCTTAGAGGTGTTATCTGACCAAGTACTTATCGGATGGGTGCGCCTCTTTGATAACATTTCAATACCACCTAGGTTGAGGCATAGGAAAAGTTTTGTGCCCATCGGATATCCTTTGCATGGTCGATCGAGCATTAAATACCATTTTTACCTTAGTGTCATGCACATCCGTAAAAAAACACGCTGCTAGGTGCGTTATCCGATCAAGTACTTATGTGATGGGAATGCCACTTTGCATGTAAGTCAATTCCACATACTTGAAGGTGTGTGCAAAGTATTGTGCCCATCGGATATGCTTTGCATTGTCGATCAAGCATAAAACACCGTTTTTGCCTTAGTGTCATGCACAACCATATAAAAACACGGCCCTAGGTGTGATATTCAAACAAGTACTTATCGGATGGGGGCTCCACTTTGCACACAAGTCTGTTTCCACTAGGTTGAGATGCGTGCAAAGTATTGTCACCATCGGATATCCTTTGCATGGTCGATCACGCATTATACAACGTTTTTCCCGTAGTGATATGCACATCCGCAAAAAAACACGCCCTTAGGTATGTTATCTGACCAAGTACTTATCAGATGGGTGTGCCTCTTTGAGAACATTTCAATACCACCTAGGTTAAGGTGTAGGAAAAGTATTGTGCCCATCGGATATGCTTTGCATGGTCGATCGAGCATTAAATACCATTTTTGCCTTAGTGTCATGCACATCCGTAAAAAAACACACTGCTAGGTGTGTTATCCGATTAAGTACTTATGTGATGGGAATGCCACTTTGCATGTAATTCAATTCCACCTAGTTTAAGGTGTGTGCAAAGTATTGTTCCCATCGGATATGCTTTGCATTGTGGATCAAGCATAAAACACCGTTTTTGCCTTAGTGTAATGCACAACCATAAAAAAACACGGTCCTAGGTGTGTTATTCAAACAAGTACTTATCAACTGGGGGATCCACTTTGCACACAAGTATCTTTCAACTAGTTTGAGGTGCATGCAAAGTATTGTCACCATTGGATATGATTTGCATGGCCGATCACGCATTATACATCGTTTTTCCCCTAGTGATATGCACATCTGCAAAAAAACTCGCCCTTAGGTGTGTTATCTGACCAAGTACTTATCGGATGGGTGTGCCTCTTTGAGAACATTTCAATACCACCTAGCTTGAGGTGTAGGAAAAGTGTTGTGCCCATCAGATATCCTTTCCATGGTCGATCGAGCATTAAATACTATTTTTGCTCTAGTGTCATGCACTTGGGTGTATTTCTTGAATTAAAGATGCATTTCAAACATTAAGGCTATGTCTGAGAAACAACTAGGATGTTACATAAAATGCCTCAGAACATATGGAGGGGAGAGCACCTCTGAATTGAGTTTGATGCATATATACAAGATTATAAAGAGAAAAGATAGGGTAAGTTTTGAGATAGCAAGAGATATGATGAATAAGAAACATATGCCATTGTATTATTGGGCTGAGGTAATATATACAACAATCCATATTATGAAAAGGATGTCTATCACAGTCACAACTTACATGACAATATATCAAAAGTTGTGGGGGAGGAAGCTGAATTACCATTGGTTACTAGTCCAAGTGCTGACAAGAGTGTAGGGAAGTATTTACCACCACCACATGCATGAAAAATGGCACAAAATGAGACAAAACCACAAGTGTGGAGATCAAAGAGTATCACACATCTAGTTGATATATTGACTTACAAAGGTTTCATTCGGATGTATTTTTGTTACATGGTTTCTAGAGTACATGTTGAGACTCAAAGAAGCAATTGGAAACAAGGGTTGGGAACATGTTATGGATGAGGAGATGGCTTCCCTCATTAACAATAAGATATGGGATTTTTTCAAGCTGGCATAGGAAAAGAAAACTGTAGTTTGCAAGTGGGTGTACAATGTGAAATGAAAAGTGGATTGTGGCATAGAAAGGTTATGCATAGGCATAAGGTTTTGACTACAAAGAAACATTTAGTCCTATGGCAAATATGGGTATTGAGCATACTATGATTGTATTAGCATCCATTTATGGCTGGAAATTATGGTGGATGTGAAGGATGCCTTTTTTAATGGAACACTAAAAGAGAAAGTCCTAGGGATACATGCATCCAAAGTACCCGGACTATGTTTGCAAGTTCAAGAAAGCACTCTATGGATTGAAGTAGGCACCTAGAGCTTGGTGTAAGAAAATCACGAGATTTCTTTAGGATGTTGGGTTCAATCTATCAAATGCTGATTACTCCCTTTATGTGCCACACATGAAAGATGGAGTGGTGATAATAGTGATTTATGTTGACAATTCCTCAATTTTCAAGCCTGGTGCCACATCATCACTGAGTCCCTTAATTATCAAACAGGCGATGAAGTGATGCAAGTCGCAAAGCCTGAGGAACTCATGCCGTGGGTTTGCACACCCAAAAGTTTGCAAGCAAACATCAATTGGATAAAGACCTATGGCTGAGCCTCCAATCTCAAGGGCACCTTGCAGCATTCGAGTCCACCATCTATAACCCCCTAGGCATAATAATCCTCTTCAATAGGGTGCTACAAGCTCTCAAGACTCGCTTGAGTCCTTGGTGGAGTAATTTTGAAACAATTCATGTAGCATACCCTAAGGAAGTCACCAAGGAAGAATTCCAAGAAGCCATCACCCTCTTTAATGCTACCCTCCCTATCAAAATTCCGCCACCACCTCCTCTGGATCCCGCCCAACCCACCCAACAAGCCACCTAACCCCCCTCCCTCGGACAACATTGCCCGAGTATTCCTCCAATGCCTCTAACACCATCACCGCATAGCACGGGACCTCCCCATCCATCTCCTCTGCCACTCTAGTCGACCTTCCTGACACAGCCTTCACCATGCTGCTCAAGGTAGCCAATTTTGTATAGGAAGCCGATGCAACAATGCCAAAAGGCACAACAGAGCCGGAGCCCATGCCCATTGCAAATGCTCCACCATCCCCACCTGCTTCCCCCCCTGAAGATGTCCAATGGCACCCAGACTTGCAGTCCTTTCAGGAGTTGCCAAACAGTGTGCTAATGCATCATTGGAAGTGCCAGCTCGAGGGCTCCCACCTCCATCTCTATGAAATTCTAGAGGTGTGCCCCCTCACACAATTCATCATGCAATCCTTCGACGACTAGTGACACATGCATCCAAAGTGCACAAGAGGAGGATACAGCCTTGCCCCTGACGCTCCAGTCCCAACAACCGATGTAGATGCCGGCGGTCTACAGCCACAATGGCGACTCCCCTTCTTGAAGTTGGAGAAATTTTGGTGCTACTACCACAATGCACACATTGATCGTTGAGTTCACCCACTGTATATGCTAATGGAACGACGATGGACTTGGGCTAAATTCATAGAACTCCAGTAGAAGGATCCAAATGTGTTGTACAACTTTCCAAAGTACAACTTCCCCAAAGAGATGACTTAAGAGGGATTTTGCTTCTGCCTCTAGTAATTCAATGGCACATACGGCTCAGTTCCAGATCCTATCATCGTAGCAGCGGTACATTTCAACTGCCTCCTCCTCTTACTCCTCCGTGATCTCCCTGTGCAGAGTCACCCCATCGTCTCCATAATCTGGACAACCAGATTGTCTTCAATCCCGACATCGGTCATATGCAATTCCAAGACCTCTGCCTCTACCTCCATGTCCACAATCTCCATGGACATCACATCTGCACATACGAGGATATGAACGCCACCCATTTTTGGAAGTATCGCTCGCCTCACTCCATGATAACTGGACCACTACGCAATCCTAGAGATAGTCCTCACCACCAACCTCCTCCAGCAAGACTGACCCGACCCGAGGACAGATCAACAACAACAGGAAAGGGGGCATGTTAACATTGACAAAGTACAGTCGTCAAACACAAGGTAATTGGTGATTAGAGGTGATCAAGCCACATGATCTACTTCATCGGCGGATAAGCTCAGGGAGTTTGACCCCCAAATACCCTCCAAATACCCCAAGGCCAGTGATTGTAAGCAATGTGCACATGGAAGGAGTACATCTCAAACTCAGGGAGTTTGATCCCCAAATACCCGAATTCCATGGATTCCAAGCACATGTTGTATGTTCCAGTTAACACCCCAAGACCAAAGAGTACAAGCAGCGTGCACATTTCAGGTCTACATCCATGAAAATAGCCATGAAAGGAGTACATCTCAAACTAGGCAGTTTGATCCCCAAATATCCTGAGGCAAAAGTGTCCAGGCAACGTGCAGAGGTTATACGTCCCAGCTGCAAGCTTCTTGTTAAGTGTCTCGCGGGAGTTAAGCCTCGCCACTCTAGGTTTTGAGCCGCATTCACGAGGTTCAAGCCCTAAATGGCTTAAGGTGTGAGGGCGCTTAGGGAGTTTGAGCCCCAAATCGAGGCTAACACAAGTGCTATTTGGAAACTTAGGACCACCTCCTAATTCCAGGATTGTCCCAAGTGCTTTAATATGGTTAACACAAGTGCTATTTCAGCTAGTAGGGGAGAGATGGAAAGAATAGTAATATGCCTTGGAACCCTATGGGCCCAAGATCCTTTGGTTATAAAGAGAAGGAGAGTGCTAAAACGGAAAATGGTTGGCCCTCCCTTTAAAAGGTGACTTGTATAAAAGGCCAAAGTGTTGACTTTGGTATTCATTGTTGTTTGCACAAGTTTGAATACAATCTCCCTCTTCTCTTCCAAGAGAGTGTTTTGGGTGTTCTCTTGTTTCCATTGTAGTGCCCTTGTGGTTGCCACTCCATCCCCCTTCACTCTCCTCTTCCCTTCTCCTTCTCCCTCCCTTCTCCCCTCTTTCCCTTCCCTCTTTCTTGTGTGGAACCACATTGCAACAATCTAGAGGCCGCTTAAGTGACACTTGCAGATGACTAGTGCCTTGCATCGCTCTCACAAGAAGTATCTCGGAGTGAAGGCTCCATCGGCATATCTTCAACATCCCCATGACACGTGAGTCACCACTAAGACCCACCATAAGTCTTTTTGTTAGATAATGCACTAAAATTGTTTCATCAAATTGTATTAGATCTTAAAGTAACATCATTTTACCAACTATCAATTTGTGGATAGAATGCTATGCGCAACAAGTATTCTAGAAATGTATATCAGTACACAACTTATCCATGAGGGCAATTTCATTACTTATGTGGAAGTCAATTCATAAAAAATTATGTCAACCAATGGACTCGAGGGAGCATATCATCTAGAGGTGCTTAAACAATGCAACAAAATTTTAAAAAATGGAATTCATCGATGTGTGGACATGCTTGATTTGTAGTATGTAGGAGTCCTTGTTGAGATATGGTGCCATGAGCACATAATTAGAGGCTAAGTTATGGTATAGGAAAGAATTAAAGTAGCCACCCTAGGATGTGCACTACAGGATGTGGAGATGTGGATGAAGGATATCCACAAGGAGAGATGTGGATCAGAGGATCCCACTTGTGTTGACTATTCAAAGGGCACTCTCTATAGAAGAGGCCTATCAAGAGGCCTATCATGTATTGTTGATATAGCACATTGGGGAATAGATTGAGGTGGCAACACACATGATCCACAACTTGGTACTCACTCTAGTTGCATCAGTAGTAGACTCATTTGGGCATCCTCATCCCAAAGAGGTGGGCAAGCCATGAAGTTTCCCTTGGACTACTGCTAGGGTTGAGGTCATCAATTTGTGGGGGGGAATGAAGGACAAATTGATGTAATGGGATCTAGAGTCCTAAGGTCTAAGGTTGTGAGTGTGTGAACACATGGTGTGCCTGGATAGGTGTCAGTAGGTGTGATTGAGTGAATCTAGGTGTGTGGTGTGTGATTGAGAGAATCATGGAACTGATCAAGAGATTTGTGGATCAAGATGCTCTAGTGAGCTCATATGTGATGTCACTGTTGGATGTAACTGGAGCCTATATATTGGGCCTGTCTCTCTTGAATAAACTCTCTCTTTTTGCTTCACTTGCTCAATCCTTCTTGCAACTCCAACACTAGATTCTTGGCCAATGATTGTGTCTATTGATAAAAATAGTATATTGTTGTTGTCTTTGATTCATCAAAGTCATCTATTTCTGACAATAGTCTTCTAAGCCTTATAGCCTCACATGCACCTGTACTGAGTGCTCTATATTTTGCTTCAGTTGTAGACAAAGATACAGTTGGTTGTTTGTTTTTGACAACCATAATCTAGCACCTTGACCAAGAAAAAATGCAACCTTGTCTCATGATCTCCGGCATAGTCACTCTATCATAGTATCCATGCAACCTTGGATGACTTCCTCTGTATTCTATTCCAAACTGTCTTTAACTCTTATGTATATCAAGACTCTTTTGGTTGCATTTTAGTGAGATTGGATTTGCCATAATGATCTCCGGCATAGTCACTATCATAGTATCCATGCAACCTTGGATGACTTCCTCTGTATTCTATTCCAAACTGTCTTGTAACTCTTATGTATATCAAGACTCTTTTGGTTGCATTCTAGTGAGACTAGATTTGCCATAAACTATGCAAGTCAACTTATTGCATAATAAATATATGGTCGTGTGATAGTCAGATATATAAGAGATCCTATGAGCTATTGGTAATACCTATCATTGATAGTAGGTTTTTCTGAACCTTTTGTAAGTTTCAAAATCTATTCCATGGTAGTGGCTACAATCTTTGCAATCTACCATATAAAACTTCTTTAAGAGACTGTCAACATATGTTAGCTAACTCGTGAAGGTGCTATCTGAGTCTCTCTAGAACTCAATACCAATACAATAGTGCATAAGTCCAAGATCTTTCATGTCAAACTCTGCAGTAGATAATTCTTGTTTCAACTTTTTGATGAAGCTATCATTGTTTTCGGTCACAATCAGATCATCTACATACAAAAGTGCAATAGTGATGTCTTTCCCTTGAACTTTGTAGTAGAGAGTATGATCTGTATTGGATTTCATGTATCCTAGATTACCAAAATGCTTGTCAAATTGCTATACAAAATTTTTTGTGCTTGCTTTAAGCCATAGAGACTTTTCTTGAGATGGCAACCTGATTCTCTTTTCTTGGTTCAACATAACCTATTGGTTGTTGCATGTATTATTGTGCAAATCCTTTTGCAACTAGTCTAGATTTGTATCTTTTAATGCTTCCATCTAGATTGTACTTCACTTTGTAAACCCATTTGTTTGCTATGGCCTTCTTTCCTAATGGAAGGTTGCATAATTCCCAAGTATTATTCTTGTACAAAGCTTCCATTTCTTCATTCATAGCAGTTTGCCATTCTGGCTTGTTAACTGCATCTTTGAAGTACACTAGCTCTTCTATGGTCATGATGGTAGTCATAAGAGCCTAATTGGTGGTTTCAACCTAAATTGTTTTGTCTTTCTGAGCATATGTCAATATGGCTAGTGGTATGCTTTCCCTAGTAGACCATCTGAGTTGCTGTTGCTTCTGTAGGTGATTGAGTAATCTGTGTGTCTATCTCCTATGTATTTGAGGTTTTCCATTTTGATTCGTCATCAAAGATTACATCTCTAGAGATAATGACATTCTAATTGATGGGATCATACAACTTGTATGCTTTGTTTTCTTCACTGTAGCCAACCATAATGCATTTATGTGATTGTGCATCCAATTTTTTGCCGATGATCATAGTGTATGTGGGCATATGCTATGCAACCAAATATGTGAAGATGCCCAATGCGTGGCTTGTTAGATATGCTCAATGCCCCACCCTCCTGGTAACCACCAGTGGTCCAAGGTGCTCAAGTTGTAAGGCCCCCATATGAGGAGAAGCCATGTGTGAGCCTGGGACACTGGATGGATCCTGACTTGCATGTCAGATGAGGTCTATCAATGAGAGTGTTGATGGTAGAAAGGTGATTGTGTGGGAGCCCCTTATTCTTGTTGGGGTTTGGGGCTAGTTGGCCCCTAGCTGGGGGGTCCCAAGGGAGTTGGTGGTCCCCCTTGGTGGGGTTTCGAGGGCGGGAGCCCCCGAGGCGACGGTATAGGGAATATTCCTTGAATATTCCATGGACAACTAGTCGATTCCACTAACTAGGTTGACTGGTCGGCTCCACCGACTAGGTCGACTAGTCAACTCCATCGACTACATTGATCCGACTACCACCCTCATAGCTATAAAGAGGCGACCTCCCCAGTCCATTGTATTAGATTAGTTCAGATCAGATAAGATCTTCCAACTAGTAGCTCTTCACCTAGTATCTATCTAGATCGCCATCTAAGCTCCACTATGGGAGTGGACGGGTGGACGGAGCCATCATCTATACTACATCAGTATTGAAGGAAAAGTTTGTTCCTCTCCAATTTGCTATGTACTCTCTATTCTTTATTCAGTTTCTGTTCCACTGCACCATGTAATTTAACATGGCTTGTGTCTAGTGAATGCTTCATAAGGTGTCATACCCTGAATTGGTTTGATTGGAAGTGGATTAAGCAAGTAGTTTACTGTGGCAATTTCTTCTACCCAATACTGGTTTGGAAGATACTTCTCAATGAGCATTACTCTAGCATTGTCTACTAAAGCACCGTTCTTCCTTTCAGCTCTTGCATTTTGCTGAGGAGTATCTGCACAAGTGAATCGTCTTTGAATGCCATTACTTCTGCTGAAGTTCATGAATGCTAAAGATGTGTATTCACCTCCTCTTTCTGATCTCATGACTTTGATCTTTTTGCCTGTTTGGTTCTCAACCATCGCTTTGAATCCTTGAAATCTAGCTTTTGTTTATCGAAGCAACATGCTTCGCAAACTTTTCCAAGAAACTAAAGTTTTGGAATCCCAATTGCCATATTTTGATTTTTGATTTCTATCAAGCTTTTGAAACTGACATGTCCATATCTCTTGTGCCATACTACAAAAAGTGGCTTCTATTGCGGTTGAGATGACATGGCATGCAAATTTGGTAGTACTGAAGTTAGCATTATGAACAAGAGTCCTTCATTGACTGGTTTTCCTACTAGCTGATATTCTCTAGATTTATCTCTGATAGTGCATTCATCTCCATTGAATATTCCTCGGTAGTTGTGTTCCGTCATTTTCCCAACTAATAAGAGGTTCTTGCTGAGCTTTGGAACATAGAGTACATCTTTCACCAATCCTTTCATACCATTGAAATTGTTCATAGGGACAATGCCATTCTCTTGAATTGAACTCAGTGTATTATTTGCCGTGTAGATGATATTCTTCTATCCTTCTAATGGTTTCATCTCTATGAACCATTCCTGATACTTTGTCATATGAGATGATGCATCGATGTCAATGTACCAAGGATCTTGATCTGGTTGATCGACTTGATAACTGCATTCCCCTCTTGAATTGCAGTATATGTCAAGATATACTATTTCAATCTTCTACATATCCTCACTTGCAAGAAACATATTCTTAGGTTCATTGGCATAATGATTGTGACTTGAATGTCCACCGCGATGATTTCCTATTTCTCAAAAATTGCCTTGATTACTGCTGGATGGACCCTTTAGTCATACTAGTTCTTGCGGCAATCTCTTTCATAGTGTCCAAACTTATAGCAATAATTGCATTGAATGTTTAACATGGATGCATTCCTTCATCCTTGGAATCTTCCTCAATTGGAATGATTTCCTCTTGGTTGTTGATGCTAATGCTGTTGAGATGTTGATGCTGACTTTGCTGATGATGACCACTTTGCTAAAATGATGTTCCTCACTTGGAAGTTTGCACCACAGAGCGCAATTCGACCCATCCTTATGGCCATTTTTAAGATAGTATTGGCAATCTTTTCCACACCAAGATTTTGTTCCCATGCACTCAGCCTTTAAATCCAATTGTTTAACTGCTAGTTCTTGTTGTTTCTTTGCTAGATTTGCACCAATATTTGGGCTACAACAATGGGCTCTAGTGCAACTTGGTTTGCACTAGTTGCCAAGAAATTTGGAGCTCATGGAGCTAAATTCATATGATTTTTTATTTTAAAAAAGAATACTCCACTTAGTTCTCATTTGTGTACAATGTTAGTCACTTTATGTGCAATAGTATTCCTTGAAGCACTAGATTCACTTGCATGACTGCAAATCCTTGCCAACACCCATGGAAACAAATATCAACTTGATCTTACAATAATTATCCATACAATCACTCTACCAAATACTTTATTAATAGAATTTGCTACCCTTTTTGCTTTTTGTAAATATGAATTGCTGTAATTTCCTAGACAAGACCCAACATCTGAGCCAAATGTTAAGAAAATTTGTTGCTTTATGCGAGTTCTCAATATTAGATTTGTTCCAATAATATTTGCATTCTACTAGTGGCTAATGCTAAAACTTATTAAATCTCGGTCACACATGACCAAATCTTGCCACACACTATTTATGGAGTATAATTACTTCAAGATTATGAATAGAGAAAATAGATATCAAAGAGAATACAAAACACACAAATCAGAGACAAAGTTGACCACACACATGGTACATTCTTGCATTGCTGAACAAAACAACTTTCAAGAAATTCATAAGAACTTATAAGAATTGCATCTAATAAGTTATGAAATACATCATCTTCAAGTTACAAGATAAATAACAATAACAAGAAAGCCTCATCAACAAAACTATGTATTCAAATTACAACTGTTGGAAAGATATGAATTCTGCAATCATTGCTTAGTATTATGAAGATAACTCTCTCACAAAAAAATCCAATCATGAGATCCCCAATTCGAGATACCATCCAAAACGCATATGAAAGCTAGGAGGCACACCTTACAGGTGGTGACTCTCCATGTCTGTAACTATGTAAGACATAATTTATGGGTTTTATTTGAATACTAGATGCATAGTTAGCCTATGTATCCCCGATGCACCTAGTCGCTAGGAATTTGGAGCTTGACTTGAACCCACCTAATGTTTATGGTATCATTCTGGGGAAATAAAAACCATCTTCATGTTGGAACCCACATGAAATCTTTCTTTATGAGGTGGGCGACCGTACTTGGCCCTTTCTTTTGTTGGTTTCTCTGTCTTGATGGTCCTAGTTTCTGTATGGTTTTGGGTAGCTGAGTGGCCAGAACCTTAGGCATCCTTAGGGCCACAGGGGCCAACACTTTGGGGGGCAGATTTTCCACTGATTTTGTTATCTTCTTCTTGGCTTCCTCATGTAGAAGGAGTATTGAGGTGCAACCTCCATAGATGAGTATGACCATGCATCGATGCCTGTCGATCTAGAAATATGTTTGCCAACACCATCCTCTTCCTAGTATCACATGCTCCTCGATCAAGCCTAGGTAAAACATAAAGGCGTGCTCGCACAACATAGTTATTCACTAAGGTGTTGATCATTATGTATCCCCCCATGGGCATGTAGATATTTTCCATTTACAACACATATCTCTTCAAGATGAGAGACAAGAGGTACCTATGGAAGTTTCTTAAATTTAGGCCTCTTTTTTGCATGCTGTTTTTTTGTACATAAAGATACCTTGCGAGATATGTTTTTATTATGATATTAAAGAATGCTCAAATTTTTTATTTTAAAAAAGAATACTCCACTTATTTCTCATTTGTGTACAATGTTAGTCACTTTATGTGCCATAGTGTCCCTTGAAGGACTAGATTCACTTGCGTGACTGCAAATCCTTGCCTACACCCATGGAAATAAATATCAACTTGATCTTACGATATTTATCCATACAATCACTCTATTAATTCTTTATTAATAGCTTCATCTATTTGACAATCAAATAGATCATCTTTTATGATAGTTCTAGTGATACATAGAGCTTATTGAAGCTTCATCCACAACAACACAATGCATCCATAGACTCACGTATAGACATGTTTCTTGAATTTTAACAAAAAGTGACATGTCTAGTGAGGAAGAATCCCTCCGTATCCACCATCCGTATCCACCATTGAAAAATGTGGTTGGAGAAAAAAATCAAATGTATGTGTGATCAACGTCAAGGAAACATGTATCATTCATGTAGAATTACACTCAATCACATCTCAAAGTATGGAGAATGGGATGGAACCGTATCCATGGTAAGTGTTAAAGCATTGAGGTTGATTGAGATACCTATGGGTGTTCAAGTGTTTGATATATGATCCTTTTCTAATTTGATACAAGATGAAGTGCCACACGTGCATATGTTGCCCTATGCTCGTCGTGAGGACGCGAAGCATCAGTGATATGAGGTGGGATCTTCAGGAGGGACCATTATGGATGCATGGAGTGATGGTGATAGTAGCCCTCCACCATTACCTCATGAGGCCGTGGAGGAGGAGGTGTTCGATGATATAGTGCGAGATTTATTTGCGTATCAATCCTCAAGTAGGCATGATAGCATGGAGCAGAACGATCTTTTTACAGCAGCATCAACACCAGTGTTTGAGGGGTGCACATTCTCTATTCTACGTGCCTCCCTTGAGTTACTAAACTTGTAGACCATCTATGGATGGAGCAATGCAAGTTTGAATGCATTACTCAAGTAAGCTTTAAAGTCTATTTTGCAAACATGGTGATGCTAGTGGGTCAATTACTAGAATACTTTTTCTCATTTATGGTCTTCACGTGCAGGCTATTGTCTAAAATGCTTCCAAGGGAGAATAAATTACCAACCTTCAGAGATATGGCAAGGCAACATGTGACCTCTCTTGGAGGGTTTGATCACAAGCACATCCATGCATGAGTCGATGATTGTGTTCTTTTTCGTGGACCACATAAGGGGGCAAGAGAGTGTCCTACTTGTGGCGAGGCAAGATATAGAACAGATCTCAAAACTTTGGATGTGCCTCGTAAGGTTCTGCGACATTTTCCCATAATCTCTTGCATCCAACATCTGTTCAAGTGCAAATCCATTGTAGAGCTCATGTCATGGCATTCCTCCCATCGATCAACCGATGGCAAGTGGAGATCTCCCATAGACACTCTTGCGGAAGCATATTAAAGACACATGGCCAAGCTTCAAGGAAGAACCTAGGAACTTGAGACTTGGATTGGGTATGGATGGTGTGAACCCATTTGGTCTCAAAAGAACCTCTTACAGTGTATGGCCAGTGATATTGGTGAATTATAATCTTCTACCCTCTATGGTGATTAAGAAAGGACATGTTATGTTAACCCTTCTAATTCCAAGGAAACATAAAGTCAAAAACACAGATGTTTATCTCGAGCCTTTGATTGATGAGCTAGAGATACTTTGGAGAGGTATCAAGGTGCATGACATGAGCAGGTCTCCCTCATCACACGAGACTTCAATTGCAAGGCAGTTTTGATGTGGACGATGCATGACTTTCCAGGCTATGGCGAGTGTTCAGGTATGCATTGAACTTTTAATTATGAGTAGGCAATCGATGTGGCACCATAAACCATTAGGAAAAAAGGGAGCTCATTTTGGGGCCTTTTAGGGTTTAGAAAATTAGGCTCTCAACCAATCAAAAGGGGGCCAACATAATGTTGGAAAAATACCAAAAACCATGTAAAAAGATAAAATAAGTCATATTCAAGATCTATTTTTTAAATTATGTCTGACATTTGTGATCTTCAAAAGATGATTTTCTATGTAGAATTTGATGATTCTAACATCGCCAGTGCGGGCCAGCTGGCCAAATCACGTTTTAATGCAAATCCCCCACTTCGGGCATTTTTGCCCTTTTTTGAGCCCCTGAGCATTAGTTTTCGGTGTCTCCAGGGTCAATTAGGGGGTTTGGGCCCACTCCGAATGCACTGGTGACGTCAGAATCATTTACTTTTGCATACAAAATCAAGGACCTTATATATGCATTTAATGTGAAGCATGAGTACTAGACTGACATTTTTGCAATAAGTATTTGTATTTGATGGAATTTCCCATATTTTGAGTGCAACAAAAATAGGTAAATAGTGAATTTCTTAGAGGGCCCCAAAATGAGTTCCCTTCTTTCCTAATGCCACCTTGCTTATGCATTTGTGTCTATTGTTTAGGTCTCACTACATCAAGTTACCATGCATGTCCTGTTTGTGGTCCTTCGCTAGTTGCTTCACGAGCAAATGCATTGAATAAGGTCATCTATGAGAATCACCATCAATTTCTCCCCCCTGATCATCCTAGATATGTTGCCCCTTGGAATGAAGTCCCCCTAGAGTCACTCACTGTAGGAGATTGGATGAGAATTTGGGACCTTTCCATGACTCCTCTTCCATGTGGCATGAGCTGATAAGGGTTTCTAAGTATTGTGTGAATGGAAACGCTAACACCATCTTTTGTTTAGATACTCCATCTTTAATTGGCTACCACATTGGTCCCACCTCAAGATCAATCACTTGCTTAATCCCATACATATCTTCAAGAATGTAGCATCTACCATTTGGGAACATTTGAATGGGACAAAAGATCCTGTAGGCATAAGACAGGATCTACACACCACAGGGACGATGCATGAAGCTTGGCCACAAGAGAGGCCAAATGGGCGTGTCTTTTTACCCCGTGCACCATGGAAGTTATCAAAGCTAGAGATGGTGGTGGCAGTGAAGCGGGCTATCATGATAATTCATACTCCCAGTGGATGCATGAGGTGTTTGAAGGGGGCCTTCACAAAGAGCAAGAAAATAGGTGTAGAGCAATTATACGGCTTGAAATCTCATGATTGGCACAATATGCTCTAAGTGTGACTTCGCATAATCTCTTTTTCCTTCCAAATTTGTGAGTGTAGAAGCAATTAATTAACCATCGCTCATGTGTTCAGTTCATACTACCTACTAGCATTTCTCTTATTTCTCATAGTGCATCAAAGGACGTGAAGGATTGTATTTACAAGATGGGCAAGCTTGTGAGGTACTTCACACTATACAAAATGTGAAGCATATCAATACGTGATGCAAGGTTTTCATATTGCTAATATGGTGCACTTTTTTATTTCTAGGTATGTGAGCTCAAAGGAAATGGATCCCACCATGCTTGAGGATGCTCAAGTTATGTTAGTAGAGGTGGCTTGTTTATTGGAGGAGACATTTCCACATTCTATTCTCACAAGCCAACTACATCTCATAGTGCATTTGGTGGATGAGATCGCTATATGCAACACTGTACATGCACGATGGTTGTTCTTCCTCGAGCACTTCATGAAGACCTTTAAGGGTTTTGTGAGGCAAAATGCAAGGCCCGAAGGTAGCATGGCCGAGGGCTGGTTAGTACAAGAGTCACTTGTATATATTTATGAGTTTCTTGTTGATGTGGATAGCTCTCTCCCACGACTATGGAGAGATGATGAAGACCTAAGAATGACTATATTGTGCCTCAAGGGAAAGGATGGAGCAAAGTAATGGAGATGGAGTTGCTTAATAATCTAAACCTCTATTGCATGCTTAATAGTAGTGATGTGATAAAAAGATCAATGACAAGATACGAGGATGCAAAAGCAAGAAGATAAGGAGAAAGGGCCCTCTTTCGTACACACCACGGATCTTGTGTGCCATACCTTGAGCATCTAAGATCACTTCCAAAGGATATTCATGTGGATTGGCTACTTAACAAAATGGAGAGAGTAGAGAGAGACGAGGGGATGCATATCACAATGGAAGAATGGAAGTATGCTAGAGGGTGCATGCAAAAGGTTGGTATATAGAATGTTATGCATAAGTTAGGAGCTTTCAACAATTTATATTATTTATTCAATTGATTTTGTCTTGGTATAGTGTACTATGTTCAATGCTATATGGTGTGAGGGCAAGCATTTTTGGACACAATGGATTGATGATAAGAGAAACACACAAGATTGTGGTGTCATTGCTAGCTGTGAGGGAGCCAATGGAGCCATGGATGATTATTGTGGCATAATTCAAGATATTATTAAGCTTGACTTTTGGTGCTTCTTTGTGTATGTTTTGGATGTCAAGTGGTTTAAGGATGTGGTGGAAAAAGGCTCTAATGCAACAATCAAATGCCATGCAAGTGGCTTTGTAACTATTGACTCTACAAAGTTTTGGCAAAGCAAGAACGACACACTAGTACTGCCGCAACAATGTGAACAGGTACTATACACATATATAAAAATACTCACTTTTTAATATTTGATACCTTCGATGCAAGGAAAATAACATGTTTGTTTTTGTGTTTGAATAAGGTTTTCTATCAACCAATGGTGGATAATAATAGGTGGTGGCACATCATACCTATTACACCATGTTCCAAAGTGATGTATACACAACAAGACAAAGCAACTATATGTTGAGAGATCATGATCAACATCATGTGATCATATGTGCATAGCACCATCATGTGATCATATGGCATAGCACTAACCCAATAGAGTGCTATAAAGGAAACAGTTAGATGCCCTAACCCTAAACAGGTTTGTATATATTCTACATTTTCAACTAAATCTAGTGTAGAGTTAGTCATTTGTGGTGTGCTCTCTAACTGTGCCCTCTCTCCTCATATCCACTCTTCTCCTCTCCCCTCTTCATATTTTGTCGTGGTATCAGAGCTCCCTTGCCTTCCGCTGAGGCATTGCGATTCTTGAGAGAGATTGAGTGATTGAGAGATTGAGTGTTTCCATCCTTTCATTCCGTTGATGAAAGAGATTTCTGTCCATTTGATTGAGAGAGAAAGTTTCCATCCACTATTCTTTTTGTGTGAGAGAGAGTTCTTTTGGAGAGATTTCCTCTCTCTCAGAGAAAGAAAGATATAGATGTTCTTTCATATCTATGTGTGACTAAGGTACTCTTATACATTGTCTACTAGTTAGAGCTCATTGACAACAAAGGCAGAGGGAGTTATCTGGAAGGAGTTCACAAAGCATTAGCCTATTCTATTCGATAACCTAGGATTCTATAACTATCTGAAGCTGCTCACAGCACCGTCACCTCTCCAAGTGCAAGAGGTTCCTTCGACTTCAGCAACTCTAAGGCTCTAAGCCCAAAGATCCAAGCTCGCAACAGACTTCCTACGTAGTCCACAGCCGCCTCCATCTATGCTATGCATGAGCAACTCATGGGCAACCGCCTCTATAGCTACCTCATAGCTACGCTCCAAAGCTTCAGCTCCTCCCAGAAGACTCCTAATAGTGACTACAACAGCAAGGCGGCATAGCTCCAAAGCGTCACACCAGCAACACTTCCCACATGGCCTCCTCATAGTATTTGCGGCTCCCCCTCTGAGTCGCCTCCTTCAACAACCATCACTTCTCTCAATGACCATCACGTTGCCTCCTATCGATGGATCTTCAATTAGGCTATCATTGACCTTCTATGAGCATCACGCTCCTACTAGATGGATCCTACATTAAGCATCACTGCACCTAAGCTCCCATATACACTGCTCACCTAGCAGCCAACTACCGCAACCTACCCATCGCTCTGCAACGAAGGATCTACAAACGTTTCCAACGATAGGCACTCCAACAAAGCCAAGTCCTCCAAACACGCCATCATAGCACCTTGCCAAGCACACCGTCAACAGCGCCTTGCCAAGCCTCTCCGTCAAGCCAGTATCTAAACTCCTCCAACCGCCGGGCCATTGACGCGACGCTAGCCTTCCTACAACGATAGCCCAGCCTACCTGCACGGTGATGCCATCTGCTAGCACGACCTTCAGCATGCTCTAAAGCAGAAGTGAACACTGATTCAAGTGACTCACAACGAGCTCAAATCTCCATCCACCATCAACGCTTATTTGCATCACAGGTAACCAAGCTGTCCATCAACGAATGCTACAGTGTCCACAAGCAAAGGCAAACTAGGAAGACGAACCGCCCATGTTATAATATGCTCTACACTCCTCCAGTGCCTTCACCTATGATGACCTACTACTCTCATCACAATCGGCAAACCAGGAAGACGAACCGCCCATGCTACAACATGCTCTACACTCCTCCAGTGCCTTCACCTACGACGACCTACTACTCTCATCGCGATTAGCCATGAAGGAAAGGCTCCCATAGCAAAGTCTGCACTGCGGCTCCTGCATCTTCATCAGAATCTGCATCTGGAAATTGGAATCTGTGAGGATTTCATCAGAATCTTGTAGATTATGTCGTTCAGAGATCCATACATGGCAAGAACTTCATCCAACTGTTATCCTCCAGGGTTGGTCAACACGTGTCAACCCCCATCTGCCACATCATCACTTATCTTGCCACATCAACAGATCCAACTCACATGCCACGTTATCAGTGACACATCACCAACTTGCCACCTTACCAAATCCAATCTTTTGCCACCTCATCAATGCCATGTGGCACTTTGACCCTTTGCAGGCACAGTTATCTCTCTGCTAGGCACAGTTACTGCATGTGACCCCCTAACTACCACATCATCATTGAGCACATTTGCACTCCTTTTGCCCCTCCACCTAGATCAAGTCGTATCTCTTGATCCAGGAAGAATTTGAGGGTGCTCCAGAAAGGAAAAATGATCGATTTTTTGTGCTCTATGCACTCATCACATCACGTGCACATTTAGGCACAAGTATCACTCACTTTTGAGCCTCACCGACAAATCCACTTCCTACATGCACATCAGCCTCTACATCGACGCATCTGACCCAGCACATAAAAAGAACCAAAGAAAATAAATTAATTGCTATTCTTTCATTAATCGATAATTGGTATAGATCTAGATCAGAGTAGACCAGATCGCCATAGGGGGGACACTTTGAATTTCCCCAAGTTGCCAATCTAAGCCATGCCCAAAACTCCCAACTAGTACCTACTCGGAGTTAGTCCCTATGCTCACATATGGTTTCACATCATCACATTACCTGAAACCTGGCACTCATCAGTTCAGTGAGCAGACTTCAGAGGGTTGAGAGGCATTGCCGATTGATCAATGGGTAGATAGCACATGATTTGATTTTACACACACATGCCATCATTGTAAAGCCTATTCGGCTATTTCATGGCATTGTGCACTTTATTTCAACCTTGTAAAGCCTCTTGTCCATTCCCGACATCATTTGCCACAAACCTTGTAATTCAGATCGGATTATATATATTACAATTCTACCTTCACCGACAGTGCAGATTTCACTTGCTACAATAAGTGTTTTGCACTTGATTCAAACAATGATTTTCACGACACTGAGAGTACATTTATTGCACCATGTCTACGAGTAGCAACCTCAATCTATGGTATTTGGTGCAGGCAACATCTTTTGGAGCAACCTATTGCATTGCTCATCTATTTCTATGGCTAGCTTGCCTCTATCACTAATCTTTCGGTCATCCACCTTGTTCCATCATCTCCTTTGACCTCGGTCCTCTACTATAGCCTGGTATTTTGTCTACCCCTTTTCTTTGTAACTAATCCTCCTCGCCAGTAAACTTTGACCACAACTCACATACCATGCCTACTTGACAAGATAATATGCTTGTCTTGAGGACAACTCTTTAGATTTATAAGTCATTTTTCCATCAATCTCTCTCTTTTAATAGTTATTACATTTGCATGATTAAGCAAGTTTGATCCCTTGCTCACCTTTTCTCAATATTTTTCCCTTCAATTCAGTTCTTTTAATGTTTGGTAAGTTTGTTGCTTGTTCTTTCAAATGCTTTATTTTGCCATAATTTGTCATTTTTCACTATTATTTTAATAATAAGTCTACATATGGTTTTTCTTTTCCATTCTAGATGGTATTGCAACCATTAATAAATATCCATGCAACTTTGTTCCAGTGTGCATCTGAAATAATTGTCCTAATGGAATTGCCCCCTACACAATTGCACTATCTTTTATTGGTCACAAGTTGTTTACTTCTTGATTTTCCCTTGTCTATCAGTGGAAGGTTCCATATTATAAGGTCAATTTATTATCACTCTCGGTAAGGTTACTTACCCTTTCTTCAGATATGGCCGGAATTGCAACACTAATGGCTATCCTTCCGGCCAATAGTCTATTCCAATTTTTCAAGGCGATGGTATGGAAGGCAAAAGTCATGTTGATTCTTGAAGATGATGATCTCTATGATATTGTTGATGGTATGTAGACTTGTAGTGCATAGCCCACATCTGACACAGGGGAATATATCATGGAAGGCCTAGTACTTTAG
Organism: Dipteris shenzhenensis; assembly: GCF_047967505.1. Lineage (NCBI taxonomy): Eukaryota > Viridiplantae > Streptophyta > Polypodiopsida > Gleicheniales > Dipteridaceae > Dipteris > Dipteris shenzhenensis. Next base: position 11,686,368 of record NC_141596.1, read on the forward strand.
ACTTGGCAAACATTTCATATTGAATAATTAAGGAGGACAAGCTACCTGCCGATATCCCGTGGGGCCCACTATGTAAAAACCCCATATAACACATGCATCAAGGGGTATTTTTTAAAACCTATATACACCCCTTCTATATGTTTTGAGATGATTAAAGAATCTCTTATTTAAGAGGATTTCACTTTTTGGATTAAAAAACCCCTTATGTATGTATATTTTCTGTAACTCCATAAAAATATAAAACCCCTTTCATTGATCGCATGTGCTATCTTACATATTTCTTAGTGATCCCCCTGGGGCCAGTATATTATTTTTGCACTTAATGATTCACTAATGATGGATGTTTTCCTTACTTACGATGTCGCATGCAACCTGGGCATACCTTGTGTCCACTTTTGAAAAGAAATCCATTATCGAAGTGCTTCATCTTCGTTCTATGTTGGATAATCTGCATTCCAAGCTTCCTACATCATTGACTACTCATATTGAGTCATTTAAAGACATCGTGAATTAACTTCCTACTACTGGAGCCCCTATTGTACAATCTCAACTTGTTGCTGAGTGTTAACATAATATCAAAGACGAAAAATATGGCAATATTGTTACCATTATTTCCAACAAGGATGGTATTGATTTTAATCGTGCTTGTATGTCTCTAATTGAAGATTCACAGCCACATGAAAGGCGTAAGCATTAGAAAAAGCCAAGGATCTTTATTCAAGTCTATGAAAAGAAATGGGCAGCTTGGCGGACTAAACAGGATATTGTGATTGTGATGTTTTCTCATTAATAGCCTGCATTCGGATGATTTAATCCTCCGTCTTTGCTCTCTCAGATTATAGATATATTTGCACTGCTTGATTGTCTCACACATTACAAGACCTAATTGGAGATTATTGGCCATGTCTCACAACATTTCGTCCCGCACTTTTGCCAGTTGACAAACCTTCGAGAAGGTACAATCTTCCTTTATTAGCTCTCACATTCTTCAAAACCAATGGACCAAAACCGATGGACCAACAACAGACCATTACACTGATTATAAACTACGAGGAAAGGGCATGTTCCTCGTTTTTGTAGCTCTTGGAGAGGAAGCGTGCCACCTCTCCAACCACACACTGTGTGGCTATATTGACTTTATTTATATTTATATATTTATATCTATATTACTTGCAAACCAAAAAAGTATATCTTCTAAATCAATTAAATTTCTCTATTGATGGTTCTTTTTTGTTTATGCATGTTCTCAATGCGAGTGAACATTTGCCATCAACAAAGAAGATAACCAAGTTGGATGCAAGATTGAAGGATGATGACAACACTATATAGACTGTATAGCAATGATAAATTATAAGCTCTTATGAGTATATCCTTACTCATGTATTCAATGCACAAAAGACACACACACAAAATCAATAGTACACAACAACACAAAGCAACTATAGACGCACTTCATAGATGCGCAAAATAGCAGGCGCATCTATAGGCACTATTCGGATAGAGAAATTACGGCCGCTTCTAATAGTGCGTCTAATAGCGCATCTATTAGTGCATCTATTATTGCATCTAATACTATGTGTAATAGCACATCTATTAGCACGTTTATTAGCACATCTGCACTATTAATTAGATGCGGATTTAGATGCAAAACAGAGAATACAGAAAGTGAGATTTTGGGGCAGCCTGATAAATGTACATCAATGCTTTCCAAACATTGCCCATGATTACCAAAGCACGTAATTTTAACAAAAATATCAATGCTTTTTTGCAAACCCATGCACATATACAATAATTAAGTGAGGTGAGGAGAATGAGACAATATGTAAAATAGTTTTGCCAATATCAATGATGGGCTACAATTCAATCTCATCATCAATGAGATCAACCCTTGCCAAACTATCTACTTCAAAATCCAAACCAGTGTTGAGATCTACAAATATATTCAACCCACTACTACTTGTGCTACTCATGTGCTCATCGAAATCAGCATCACCAATGGTAGGCTCGTCCTCACGGGTAATGGCCTCAATATCTATATCTCCTATCTCATGATCATCCTCCTCTCTCATATCACGATCATCATCACCTCCATGGCCATGATCATCCTCCATATGCTCCATATTAGTAAATGTACTATACATCACTTTGGAATGTGGCGTAATAGGTATGACATGCCACCATCTATTATTATCCACCATCGGTTGATAGACAACCTAATTCAAACACAAATACGATCATGTTATTTTCCTTGCATCGAAGGTATCAAATATTTAAAAGTGAGTATTTTTGTATGTGTGTACAATACCTGTTCACATTGTTGCAATAGTACTAGTGTGTCCTTCTTACTTTGCCAAAACTTTGTGGAGTCAATAGTTACAAAGCCACTTGCATGGCGTTTGATTGTTGCATTAGGGCCTCTTTCCACCACATCCTTAGACCACTTTACATCCAAAACATACACAAAGAAGTGTCAAAAATCAAGCTTAATAATATCTTGGATTATGCAACAAAAATCATCCATGACTCCATTAGCTCCCTCAAAGCTAGCAATGACGCCGCAATCTTGTGTGTTTATCTTATCATCAATCCGTTGTGTTCAAAAATTCTTGCCCTCAGACCATATAGCATTGAACATAGTACACTACACCAAGACAAAATCAATTAAATAAGCAATCTAAATTATTGAAAGCTCCTAACTTATGCATAACATTCTATATACCGACCTTGCTCATGCATCCCCTAGCATACTCCCATTCTTCCATTGTGATATGCATCCCCTCGTCTCTCTCTGCTCTCTCCATTTCTTTAAGTAGCCAATCCACATGAATATCCTTTGGAAGTGCTCTTAGATACTGAGGGTATGGCACACGAGATCCATGGTGTGTACGAAAGAGGGCCCTTTCTTCTTGTCTTTTTGCCTTTGCATCCTCGTATCTTGTCACCCATCTTTTCATCACATCACTATTAAGCATGCAATAGAGGTTGATATTAATAAGCAACTCCATGTCTATTACTTTGGTGCATCCTTTCCCTTGAGACACAATAGAGGTCATCCTTAGGTCTTCATCATCCCTCCATAGTCGTGGGAGAGAGCTATCCACATCAACAAGAAACTCAAAAATATATACAAGTGATTCTTGTGCCAACCAACCCTCAGCCATGCTACATTCGAGTCTTGCATTTTGTCTCACAAAACCCTTCAAGGTCTTCATGAAGTGCTCGAGGAAGAACAACCATCGTGCATGTACAATACCGCATATAGCAATCTCATCCACCAAATGCACTATGAGATGTACTTGGCTTGTGAGAATAGAAAGTGGAAATGTCTCTTCCACTAAACAAACCACCTCCACTGACATCACTCGAGCATTCTCAAGCGTGGTGGGATCTATTTCCTTTGAGCTCACATACCTAGAAAGGAAAAAGTGCACAATATTAGCAATATGAACACCTTGCATCCTGTAAAGTACCTCATAAGCTCGCCCATCTTGTAAATACAATATTCACATTTTGTATCCTGTAAAGTACCTCACAAGCTCGCCCATCTTGTAAATACAATCCTTCATGTCCTTTGATGCACTGCAAGAAATGCAACTAGGTAGTATGAACTGAACACACGAGGAATGGTTGATTAGTTGCTTCTAATTCACTCACAAATTTGGAAGGAAAAATATATTATGCACATAAAATACTTACTTGGAGCATCTTGTGCCAATCATGAGATTTCAAGCCATATAATTGCTCTACACCTCTTTTCTTGCTCTTTGTGAAGGCCCCCTCCTCATGCATCTAGTGGGAGTACGAATGGTACTGATAGCATGCTTCACCGCCACCATCTCTAGCTTTGATAACGTCCATGGTGCGTGAGGTAAAAAAACGCACCCATTTGGTCTCTCTTGTGGCCAAGCTTCACGCATCCTCCCTGTGGTGTGTAGATTCTCCCTTATGCTTGCGAAATCTCGTATCCCGTTCAAATGTTCCCAAATGGTAGATGCCACATTCTTAAAGATATGCATGGGATCAAGCAAGTGATTGATCTTGAGGTGGGAGCAATATGGTAAACGATAAAAGATGGAGTATCTATACAAAAGCTGGTGTTAGCGAGCAATCTTTATTTCTCCTTTATTTTCAGCCAATATAGCACACAATAGATACAAACCCTTACCAGCTCATGCCAAGTGGTGGAGTCATCGTGGAACCGTACCAAATTCTCATCCAATCTCCCAGAGTGACTGATTGTGGGGGGACTTCATTCCAAGGAGCAACATATCTAGGATGATCACGTGGGAGAAATCGATGGTGATTCTCATAGATGACCTTATTCAATGTGTTTGCCCATGAGGTAACTAGCAAAGGACCACAAACAGGACATGCATGGTAACCCGATGTAGTGAGACGTGAACAATAGATGGAATTAAGAGTTGAAGGTGGGTTTAGGGTGCCACATCGATTGCCTACTCCTAATTAAAAGTGAAATGCTTACCTGAACACTCGCCATAGCCTAGGAAGTCATGCATCATCCACATCAAGACTACTTTGCAGTTGAAGTCTCGTGACGAGGGAGGCCTGCTCACATCATGCACCTTGATACCTCTCCAAAGTATCTCTAGCTCGTCAATCAAAGGCTCCAAATCAACATGATGATTTTTGACTTTATGTTTCCCTGGAATTAGAAGGGATAACATAACATGTCCTTTCTTAATAGCCATAGAGGGTAGAAGATTATAATTCACCAATATCACTGGCCATACACTGTAAGAGGTGCTTTTGAGACCAAATGGGTTCACACCGTCCATACTCAATCCAAGTCTCAAGCTCCTAGGTTCTTCCTTGAAGCTTAGCCATGTGTCTTCAATATGCTTCCATGCAAGAGTGTCTATGGGAGTTCTCCACTTGCCATTGGTTGATCGATGGGAGGAATGCCATGACATGAGCTCTGCAATGGATTTGCACTTGAGCATATGTTGGATGCGAGGGATTATGGGAAAATGTCGCAGAACCTTATGAGGCACATCCAAAGTTTTGAGATCTACTCTATATCTTGCCTCTCCACAAGTAGGACACTCTCTTGCATCCTTATGTGGTCCACGAAACAGAACGCAATCGTTGACACATGCATGGATGCGCTTGTAATCTAATCCTCCAAGAGAGGTCACATGTTGCCTTGCCATATCTCTTGAGGTCGGTAATTTATTCTCCCTTGGAAGCATTTTACACAATAGCCTGCATGTGAAGACCATAAATGAGGAAAAGCATTCGAGTAATTGACCCACTAGCATAATTCACCATGTTTGCAAAATAGACTTTAAAGCTTACTTGAGTAATGCATTCAAACTTGCATTGCTCCATCCATAGATGGTCTGCAAGTTTAGTAATTCACTTGAGTAATGCATTCAAACTTGCATTGCTCCATCCATAGATGGTCTGCAAGTTTAGTAACTCAAGGGAGGCATGTAGAACAAAGAATGTGCACCCCTCAAACAATGGAGTCAATGCTGTGGTAAAAAGATATCATCCTACTCCATGCTATCATCCCTCCCTTCGGATTGATGGACATATAAATCCCGCACTATATCATCAAACACCTCCTATTCCACGGCCTCATGAGGTAATGGCGGAGGGCTACTATCACCATCACTCCATGCATCAGTAACGGTCCCTCCTGAAGAACCCACCTCATATCGCCGACGCTTCGCCTCCTCACGACGAGCATAGGGTAACATATGCGGGTGTGGCTCTGCATCATGTATCAAATTAAAACGGGATCATAACTCAAACACATGAACACCCATAAGTATCTCAATCAACCTTAACTCTTCAACACTTACCATATTTACGGTCACATCCCATTCTCCATACTTTGAGATGTGATTGAGTGTAATTCTGCATGCACGATACATGTTTCCTCGACATCAATCACACATACATTTGATTTTTTGCTCCGATACGGAGGGATTCATTCTCACTGGAGCTACTTGTTGAAGATGAAGACATCCCATAAATAAGCAACCCAAAAAATTTGCTCTTGCATGAGTTGTAAATGTTAAAAACTCTGTGGCACATCTAAAAGCACATCTGTATTGTGGTGTGCATCTACAGGCGTGTCTAAGACGTACTATAGATGTGATGATAGCGCATATTTAAACGCGCATTTAGATGCCCTTTTAGATGGGCTTTTAGGCACGCATATAGATGCGCTTTTAGACACGTAGACTACGAGCTGATTTTCGAACCTACTTTTAGCGCGCTTGCTTTTCTTCACATACTTTTAATGTCGCGCGGCTTGCTTTGCTATTGACAGACATAACTCCGGCCATCCACACTTTCTCCAAGCACCCACACTCATCTCTACACTTACAAAATCATTCCCAAGCACACAAGAGAAGAGTGTGAACAAGGAAGAGAAGAAAGAGTTCAGCAACTTTGAAGAAGGACAAGAAGCTTCCATACCTCTATCCAAGGTAAGTCTCTTGACGGTTGATCTTCTTTGGAAGTTGCTCTCTTTGGATTTGTCCTTTATCGTATGTAGGAAACAAATGTTTTTGGTACTAGTGTTGTTTTTTTATGTCGGACGCATGTCCTTTTCAAGTTCTTAAAAAAGTGAGTTTGTAGGAGCACGTCTAATAGCGCGTCTATAGACGCGTCTGTCTTTGGAAACAGACAGCAGTGTCTATAGACGCGCTATTAGACGTAGATATAGACGCACTTTGATAGTCTTAGATGTTTTTTGTTTTCCTTCCCTTCCCCTTCCCCTTCCACTTCCAAGAAAAGGATTGCATATTGAATGATGGAAATAAGTGATTGCATGAATGAAGAAAGGTATTGCATGAATGATGAAAAGGAAAAGGATGAAAAGCAAGGGATTGCATGAATGATGGAAAGGGAAAGCATGATTGAAGAAAGGGATTGCACTCTCTATTTTCCTCTCTTTTTCCTTCTCTCTTTTATCCTCTCTTTCCTTCTCTTTTCGTCTCTCTTATCTCCTCTCTTTCCTTCTCTTTTCATCTCTTTTCTCATCTCTTTCCTTCTCTCTTTTTCTCTCTTTCCCTCCTCTCTTTTCTCCTCTCTTTCCTTCTCTCTTTTTCTCTCTTTTTCCTTCTCGCTTTTATTCTCTCTTTCCTTCTCTTTTCGTGGTAATTTTCCTCTCTTATCTCCTCTCTTTTTCTTTCTTTTTCTCCTCTCTTTTCCTCTCCTTTCTCCTCTCTTTCCTTCTCTCTTTTTCTCTCTTTTATCCTCACCTTCTCTCTCTTTTTCCTTCTCTCTTTTATCCTCTCTTTCCTTCTCTTTTCGTGGTAATTTTCCTCTCTTATCTCCTCTCTTTTTCTCTTCTTTTCTCCTCTCTTTTTCCTCTCTTTTCTTCTCTCTTTTTCTCTCTTTTATCCCCACTTTTTCTCTCTTTTTTTCCTCACTTTTCCTCCACTTTCTCCTCTCTTTCCTTCTCTCTTTTTCTCTCTTTTATCCTCACCTTTTCTCTCTTTTTCCTTCTCTCTTTTATCCTCTCTTTCCTTCTCTTTTCCTGGTAATTTTCCTCTCTTATCTCCTCTCTTTTTCTCTCTTTTTTTCTCCTTTCTTTTCCTCTATTTTCCTCTCTTTTCTACTCTCTTTCCATCTCTCTTTTTCTCTCTTTTACCCCCACTTTTTCTCTCTTTTTCTCCTCTCTTTTCCTCTCCTTTCTCCTCTCTTTTATCCCCACTTTTTCTCTCTTTTTCTCCTCTTTTCCTCTCTTTCTCTCTTTTTTTCCCCTCTCTTTTCCTCTATTTTCCTCTCTTTTCTCCTATCTTTCCTTCTCTCTTTTTCTCTCTTTTTTCTTCTTTTTTTCTTTTCTTCAGTTCATCATGTGGCCAGGAAGCTCTTCAGCCTCACCTGATCTTCGGGGAGACCATCTTTCGGGAGTTATATAACCTTTAAGGGCACCCTCCTGGGGAGTTATACGGCTACATGACGGGTACTCTAAACACCCCTAGGAGTCGGTACTAAAAATTCTAAACCACCCCAACCCCACACCAGCTAAGATTACCTCAGTGGAGTCAAGATAGCCTAGTCAGCTACAGAGCCGAGCCCCTTTCCCCATGCCGTCAGGAGGCCCTTCTGTATCGCAGAGCCATCGGCATACTCCCATGCAGTCGAGACTTGGTTCTTTAGCTATGAGTGGTCAGCATAGTCCCCTGCAATCGAAAGTCACTTCTCCAGCTATGAGTGGCCAGCGTACTAGCTCGACACGACATGGTAGCAGGCGTAGTAGTAGGGAGAGCGGCGGGGGATACATGGCACAGTGCTTTGGGAGGGGTAGTGGTGGGGATGTGGATGATTCAGATGATGCATACGTGCCAGAGGGTGACGGTACGATCTACTATGACATCACTCAGACAGGAGGCATCTTGATGGATGCACGGGGGAAGCACATCATGGCTTTCATGCACTCTGTAATTGCTAACAACTACAGAGATTGTTTATTCACTACAAAGACCATCCAAAAAGATTGGCTGATGAGACCCTTGCTGCTGTTCACTCTAGGTATCCCAATCCCCCCAATGTTTAGTTCACAGATAAATGGGCCAAGTCAAAGATTGTTATGATACATAGTAATAAAAGATCTTCGCTTAAGAGGCAGGCACTAGCGGAGATTGCCAGGCTCGAGGGAGGTCAACCACCAAGGGGCCCGCCCCACACCGCTCACAAGCGTAAGCGAAAGAAAGCAATGAAGGCATTGAAGGTGGACCCCAGTCTGCAGCACATGGAGGCACGAAGGATCCAAATGGAGCAATATGGAAGCGTGCATTTTGGAGAAGGGGGTGTTGAATCATGGGAGGCCCAATTTGTAAGTATCGATCTCAAATTATATTGTTTATGTAGTTTATTAGGAGGTTGTTTCTTTGTACTAACCCCTCCACAAATTGTGTCATCTTGCAGCTTGATATCGTGGGCAGGTAGCCTACTCCTGTCAAGACAGCCTATCACTGCCACCATCGTAGAGGAGATACATGGAGGCACTTCTATGATGACGAGTTGATTACTGAGGAGCAATATATCTGGGCTACTGGAGCGCCCCCCCAAGTATTTGAAAGTAATTAAATAATGTCAATATTGTAAGTAAAGATTTGATTTTTCTTACATTGATACATGTTGTCCCTCGCTTACAGGGCCCTACAGAAGAAGATGAGCAAGGAGGCGCAGAAGGGGGCGAAGAAGGGAGCGAGGATGTGGAGAACTTAGATTAGTCGTAGAAGTAGTGCTAGCTACTCTTTTTTGTACTTAAAGCCACTGGTTTGGCTTCGTGCCTCTCTTGTATATACACTCCTCTTATTTTTTGTACTTGAAGCCACATGACATGGGTTGGCTTCGTCCTATATGTACATAGAAGCACTTTTTGAGCTATGAATTAATATACACTCTTTTCATTTTTTTGGCTTTCAATTTTCTTGTGCAACGTTCTATCAATTAATGCCTTGTGAACTAAACGTTTTGGAGTTGTAATGTTTTATTCGGAATTGTAATCGTCGGCTATAGACGTGCTTGCAAGAGTGCTAATTAAAATGCAATTGGCTGTAAGAATTGAATTGCACAATGTGGAAATGGGATTCTTGTAACTACATAGCATACACAACATACACAGCATTCTGTTCAAGCACACAAAATTCTGCTTTTATTAACAAAAAAAATTCTATAGAGCGTTTATCAAAGCGTCTATAAATGCGTCTATGTATACATCTCTCTGTTCAAGAGGGCATCTATTTGTGCATTTATAGATGCGTCTATAAACGCGCCTATATACGCATCTCTCTATTCTAGTAGAGCATCTATTTGCGCATCTATAAGCATGTCTGTCTGTTATATAGGCGTACCTTTAGATGCGGGTCTGTAGACGCGCCAATAGACGTGCAAATAGACGCACTGTAATGATTTTTTTAAGTTATGGAAATGCATCTATGTGCGCGTCTGTAGGTGCTTTGTCTTGTGGTGGTAAAACACCATCCCTGAGATTTGCAGGGAGGAACGGGTCCTAATGCACCCATTCTCATGTCTCATTTCCATAATTTTACTTGTTCAATTCATAAAACCGTGGGAAACAAAGAATACAACAAACTTCAAGCGAACTCGGGGTCATTGAATGATACATAAATGTGCACCTTAATATAGACGATACATAAACACAACATCATTTTTTGTTGTGGAAACAAAATCACCTAATTTTGCAGTTACAGAAGTGTTAACCTCGATATAGATGATACTAAATACAATTGCTATTTTTTTATTTTGAGAACATTAAAAAGGTCTTGTTCTATCGGAGAATTTTACAATTGCATGAGTGTGAACGACTAATTCAAACGGGTCTCAAGTACTAATTCAAACAGACATGAAGTACCTTGCACTAGCTCAATGCCACCTAGTAGTTTGAACCACGCCTTGCATGATACTAGTTTTGTACCATACATTAGCTTGGTAGATTGCAGTCTAACAAATGGAGTAAATGATGATCTAGAGCATTCCCAGAAAACCTTATTCTCACTAGATGCTAAGTTGAAAACTCTGAAGGTTTTTATTGAAATTTTGCAGCTTTTGAGGGAAAATAGAAATTTACAGCCTTCTATTTTCATATTCATTCAACCTTGGTTTTCAATGCCCTGATCTCAGATGATTCAAAAGCCAGTCTTAATGGTAGATTTCCACAACCATTCTCCACCATACTTTCCTTACAGAATTCGATGCTCAAATTCACCTGCAAAATGATGGTTCACAAGCTGCCCAAGAGCCAAATTAAGGATGATCATCGTTGTTGCAACCAGGTCTGTCATACAGGAAAAACTGCAAACTGGGAGACGATCGTTTTCGTTGATGATCATCGTTGTTGATGAGGCTGATGATGATCATCGTCGCGGCAACTAAATCTGTCATCCTTCGATCAAGATCCACTGGGAGACGATCGTATTCGTTGATGATCATCGTTGCTGATGAGGCTGATGATGATCGTCGCTGCAACTAGATCCGTCATCCTTCGATCAAGACAGAAAAAGACTGCAAACTGGGAGACGATCGATCTCTTGCTTGCCTCTCCTCCCTGTTATTATGCATCACCGAGCTAGAAAAGCACCTCATCATATGATGGACAAACTTCAAGCATCAGAATTTATCCGCCTCCGTGAATCTAGTATTGCCATGGCCTAGTTCCCTCGGATGGCCTTCGTCTCCAGGAGAATTTGGTTTTGTCGGTTGTACACTTGCTGCTTTGATCATCTTGCCCTGTGCTGCTACTCAATCGCTCGTCGTTTTGTTCATTCAGTCTGCTTCTCCCTTCTAGATCGACAAGATATCCCATATTGCTCTTCAAACGGGTTAGCATCTTCGTGATCTCGCTCTGGCACTTCATAATCTCTTGCCTCTTAGCCTGTCGCCTGTTCAGCACTTTGAAACTAGCCCACCTATCTTCGACTGTATCAATATTTACACCAGATAATCCTTTGCTCCCACTAAACGATTCCCGAGTAGCAATGTCGCCGGATGTATGATAGCTTGGGCAGTCTTCTTTCACGCCAACATTCGAGAGCTTCTTATTAGGTTTGATGATTTCGGCTTTTCCTACGGCCTGAGTCCCGATGCGTTCCAGCGGGCTTAACAAAACATTACTATATAATTGTGAGGTCGAACTCTCGGAAAGTTTAGAATCGCTTGACCTGCATCATCAAGAACTTTCAAGTTCATCATCAATCTAAGTCCAAAACTTCATGGGATACAACTCCACGATGTATCCCATGGTCTAAGTCGCGGCTATACTTATAACGTGCACGGATTTATACCGTAACATTCATGGACTCCATTTCAGGAACGTCGACAACTTGCCTACCGGAAGCAGCGCTAGAAAGAGGACTTACTTCCGGGGACTTCGGTCTCCACTGCGATCACTCCTTTCAATTCTTTTATCCCGGGCTGTGATCTCAGCGGCCAGATATTCGTCCTCCCAGCTAGACCGAGCGGTAAAGAGCTCAGACTGTTGACTCAAAGCGAGAAATTGGAATGTTAAGGAAGCCAGGAAGGAACGTCTTCTAGCAATTTGTGCAAGTGAACTCCGCAATATCAAAAGGCTGTGAACATGAGGTAGGGATATGAGAGAAACGCAATGAGAGGAAAAATGGCACGAGTACATGGCACACCATATCGCTTATAAAGTTCACGGATGACTGGAAACATATATACCGTCGCCGGAGGATCTTCGTCAAGTTCGTCGGATTCCGCTTCTTCTCGTGCAGGCGTATCAGACAGATGTAGTAGACGCCTAATCTCATCTTCAATGTACTGGGATTCCAATCTTATTGTTGAGCTGCCGCCATGACTAAGGGCCAGATTTTCGTGTTCAAGCTCTCGTTGCAGTTTTCGAACCGTCTTCAACAAAGCACCCGTCTTTCCATCAGCCAGTTCGACCTGAAGGTACGCGTCTAAAAGTTTGTCGTACATAGAAAGCAACGAATCGTCGCCAGTCAGTTCATTCCGAATTGTGATTCTGAGACGTTCCATAACCAGAGGTGTCCTGAGATGTCGGCGACCAGGGATTAATTATTTCGGTCAAAGCATAACAGCTTACCTGATAAACTTCCAAGCATCCATTCAAGCGTTGCATTTTTCTTGAGGCGTTCATTCTGACTTTGGAGAATTTTTCTTGCTCGGCGATCCCTTTTCCTCCGTTGATTGATTAACACATCCTTTCTTTGCATCTCTTCTTCGAGATCCGTTATCCTTGTCTCCAACTCCTACAGAAATCCATCATGAGAGAAGATATTTAAGAAGATTGCTGCTGCATGGAATATAAACGGAAAATCCTAAAGCCAAAAAACAGGCGGAGATTAATTTGTGCCTCCACAGACGCTGGCGGCCGGTTGGAAGATAAAATGAATCGTTGATACCTTTCCTCGATTTCGTTCTTCTTCGAGCAGCCTCTGAGTCTCTCGAAGCTGTCCCCTGCAATGCTCAGCAGATTTCTCCGCTTCGGTCCGACCAGCGAGATGCGTTCGGATCTGCCTCTTAGCTTCGTTCAGTCTTTCTGCCGCTATCTGGATCTGATTTCTGCTATCCGCCTTTTCTTTTTCGTAACGCTCCTTCTCCGCCTGAGATTCCAATTTCATATCCTCCATCGTGGTCTCCAGAAAAGCGACGTACTCCAAGAGCTGGTCACTCTTTCTGACGTATTCATTTGGAAGTCGGGATTTGGGGGTCATGCTTCCCTCCGATTTATCTTGGCGTGAAGGAGGAGGAGGAGGATAATGTATGGTCATTTTGCTGTGGAGACGAGGAGGATATCTACGTGCAGTTGCGCACGAGGATTGAGTACATATTAATTTGCAGCTGATTGAGTTCAAGGAAGGTGCAGAGTGCTAGCACTGCGATTGGCAACCAAGATTCTAAGGAAGGCAGATTGCAATGAGGCGATGAGCTGATAATGGATCGTAACGAGAGGGGATTGAATCTGGGAGATAAATGGGATGTTGAGAGGCAAATTTGTGTAGGAAGACGAGTTGGGTTGGTTGATTGATTGGAAAGCGTCACCGAAGAAGAAGAAGAAGCTCGCAGTCGCCGGCCCTAATTAGAAGTTCTACGTGATGATTCATCACGTCCGTTCGCTCAAACATGCAACCTTTCCCCTTCCACAAACCATAATTTTTCAACCTTTCAACCCCCCTCCCCGACCTTTCACTTGGCGGGCACATAGCCTCGCGGTGAAGTTATAGAGTATCAACCACCTTCGTGTCCACACTCCGGAATTCGCAACGTCAGTTGCTCATTGACCTTTGGCTCCTTGTCCTTGCATTTTTAGCTGGGCGGACAGGCAACATGTAAGTGGCCTTTGGCTAAGTTCAAACGGGGGTGATGCAGCCCAAACCCCCTTTGGGAGGATGGCCATCATCGTGCCATACTCAAATGAGACGACCAGATGAGATATGCCAGAGATGGTCATTCATTACTTTGCATCGACCACTTCCTATACCTAATAGCTTCACGCTCACGAATATTTTTAACTTGGTGGGTGCTTGGGCAGGGACATGGTGCCGGATAGATATATCGACCATCAGACCTGAAGTGTGTCAAATTACCTTGCTCTACATACTCCCACACCCCTTTTGTAGTCATGGCAAATTGCCCAATCTGAACCCACCTTTACATGGTTTTTCATACCCCTCACCTTATCACCTTCTACTTTCACTCCACTCTCATTGTGCATCTTGCTCGGAGGAGATTCTTTGGCCTCTATGTATTGTTAGCCTTCGGAATCCAAAAACTAGAGCAAATTTTTGAAACAATCTCAACATAGCAAGCTATGAAATTGACAACCATCATCAAAGCCTCATGAAGACTACATTACCAATAATCTCACTTGGAGCTCCCTTCGACGCAACATTGACCAAAGGAAAAATTATCACCTCCTAAAACTTTTGCAATCAATGCATTTGGCCTTCTTACATTCAGCACCTTAAGCTTATGATAGATTCACCTACATCTAATACCGACAAATGTCGAGACTCTCCCATTGTAGATTATCTTTAGTTCATGTCTAATGAACATTCAAGATTTGTAGGTTATCAAGCCTTCCCCATGGAATATATCACAACATTGTACTATGATGCCTTTCCAAGTTAACGAACATTATCGTGGAGCAAAAGCGTCTTATCTACAAGTATCAATATATGCTCCTCTAGGACCTGATGTTATGCAGCCCCTAGATCCGTCTATAAAGAACCAGTATATACACTGATCTAAAATTTCCCCCCAATAAAACCACCCCTCTTCACCAAGGCGTGAATATTAGCCCAATGGAGAATTGAAATTCCTTTCTAAGCTGCCTAGCACTACAAGACACGGGACTCTTTTCGACGTTGTCTTTTGACACTTCACAGGTGTGGGCACGAAGATCATCGGTAGGTTGGCAGGCGAGAAAGTGTCGGGTGTCGATGTAGACATCAAAATAGCAGTCGATATGGTAGTCGGTATAGGGTCGGTATATTCAGACCCCTATACCGACTACTACCAACCCTTGCACCGATGCTTTTACTGATGCTTTCATCGACTTTTGGGTACAATTTTCCATACCGATGTTTTATAGAATGTCATTTCCAAGGGTCCCAAAATAATTTTGGACCACAAGTTTGGTCTTGAAAGATAAAAAATATAAGAGTATGTACACCAAAATTGAGACCAAAACACTCATATATTGATAGTGAACTTAACATACAAATTAATGTACAAAATGTCACTATAAAAATGTGAGGGCCAAATTACACATAAGAAGTCTCGTTGATGTCAAAACTATGAATCACTAGCATTTACATTGATGGCTTCATCTTGAGCCAAGATGAAGCCAAGTCTTCATCTTGATGAATCACTAGCATTTACATCTTGAGCCAAGTCTTGTGCACCAAATATGTCTATCTTAAGGTTTACATACAATTGATCACCTACATCATCATCTCCTATTGTATGTGTACCTAAGACTTGATCCTCTAGTTCACCGGCCTCTAGTTCTCCCTCTTCTTCCGCAAAGTCGTGATCTCCACTTCCTCCATTACAATGTCGTTATTGTCACCTTCTTCATGGCCCATATCGTCATCTTCATCCTCTACCCTAGATCCATCAACATCATTATTTGGATCTTGTACCGGCATCTTCGTATCCACATTCCTATCTTCAAAAATATATTTGCTTTGAGGAGCAATTTGGACCATGTCCCACCATCTTGGATCCAAAAGATCCAGATGAAAGACCACCTACATTGAATTTACAAAATAGGTGCTAGTAATTATATTCATTTATGCTCAATAATAAAAATGTAAATATATGAACATCTACCAATATTTGTTTGAAAACAAAGATATTAGCTTTTCATCAATTCATTAGTGTGTACCTATACACAATGCTCTAGGAGAATAAAGGTAGCACTTTCATCCGTCTAGGGTCTGGTGGAGTCAATGGCAAAGAACCCACAGCTATCTCTCCTAATGACTAAAGCATTGGGACCATTGTAAATTGTTCTAAATCATTTGACATCAAGAATAAAAAAACTAAATCATCTAAAATCAACTTCATAGATGTCATGTATGGTCCCACAATAAATCAACTGCAAGGAGAGAAGATTGGTATCAGAAGCACTTGCTCGGCTATTTTGTACAAAGTTAGCCATGACTCCACAATCATATGTGACTCTCCTTGAATCAATGCGTTCCACACGAAAATGCCGTCGATATGACCACAATGCACTATACTTTTTATGCTACAAAAGAACATGATTAAAACAATGAGGATGCATTTTGTAGCGATTGTGATCATAAATACCCAAATTAAGTAGAAAGGTTAAAAACTTACATATGGCATACATCCGACTGCAAGCTCCCACTCTCAATCGATTACATCCTCTCCATCATGTTCACCTTTACAAAGAGCTTTTTGCAGCCAATCAATGGACATGTGTCTATGGAGAAGATCAAGGTCGAGTGGATATGGGACCCTCCGCCTGTGCTCTTGCCTATGCATGACTCTAAATCTTGCCCTCTCATTTATTCTTTTTGCTTTGGCCTCTTCATATCTCTCTACTCATCTTTGCATCTCGGGACTATTGAGGACATAAAACTTATTGAATTTCTCTCTTTTCTCTTCGTGCATTTCTCTTTCAACCCCTTTACCTTGGGGATTAACCTCTGCAATGACACAGTCATTGTCCTTGATGTTCCAAGCATGTAGCATATTGGGATCCATGGATGCAAGAAACTCTGTGATGTATAATAATGACTCTTGCACATGCCATCCCTACCATGCTTACTTCGGGTCTAGCTCTTTGCCTTTAAAATCCCTTCAAGGTTTTCATAAACCGTTCAAGAAAAATCATCCAATGACTATGAATGGTTCCAAGAGGTGATTGATTTGTTACTTGCCCAATATGGAAGCTCATGAAAGATAGATAGCTGGTCCATACTAGGAGGAGGCTCCTCACTATTAGCTCTCCAATCCCGAATCTAGTCACTTGCCTTCCTACGGACCGATGGTGGGGATCAAGTTGACATTCACGTGAAGGATGATCAAGTGAAAGATATTGAGCATGACCTTCATAAACCATCTTCCTCATATGTTTGGAGTGTCGCGCATTCAAACTAGGGCCACAAATAGGACAAGCATGGTACCCTTGTGTTTTAAGTCCTACATATATGCATGGATACTTAGGTCATTAAACATGCACAGATCACACCACAATAGAATCATAAAGCTATCAATAGACATGTAAAAGCACGTACCTGTGCACTCCCCAAATCCTAGATAGTCATGCATGATCCACATCAAAATAACCCTGATGCAAATGTCTGTAGCTCGCCTCGGGGCTCTAGAAATATCAAAGACACATACGCCCCTCCATAGGGTCTGCAGCTCCTTGATCAAGGGTGCCATGTACGCATCCATATTTTTGGCCTTGTACTTCTTAGCACAAGTAGGGCAAGCATGAGGTGTCCCTTCTTTATTGTTAACCATGGTGCACTGTGCCATGCATCCCCCACCGCTCTCCCTGCTACTACGCCTGCTACCGTGTCGTGTCGAGCTAGTACACTAGCCACTCGTAGCTGGAGAAGCGACTCTCGACTGCACGGGACTACACTGATAGTCGTAGCTAGAGAACTGAGTCTCAACTGCACGAGAGTACACCGATGGCTCTGCGATGCAGAAGGGCCTCCTGACGGGGGGAAGGGGCTCAGCTCTATAGCCGGCTAGCCTGTCTCGACTCCACTAGGGTAATATCAGCTGGTGTGGGGTTGGGGTGGTTTGGAATCTATAGTGCCGACTCCTAGGGGGTGTTTAGAGTACCCGTCATGTAGCCGTATAACTCCCCAGGACTGGGAGGGTGCCCCAAAACGTTATATAACTCTCGAAAGATGGTCTCACGAAGATCAGGTGAGGCTGAAGAGCTTCCTAGCCACATGATGAACTGAAGAAAAGAAAAAAAGAAGATTACTGATGAACTGAAAAAAGAGAGAAAAAGTGGGGATAAAAGAGAGAAAAAGAGAGGGAAAAAATAGAGAAAAAAAGAGAAAAAGTAGGGATAAAAGAAAGAAAAAGAGAGAAGGAAAGAGAGGAGAAAAGAAAGGAAAATAGAGGAGAAAAAAAGAGAGAAAAAGTGGGGATAAAAGAGAGGAGAAATGAGAGGAAAAGAGAGGAAAAAAAGAGAGAAAAAGTGGGGATAAAAGAGAGAAAAAGAGAGAAGGAAAGAGAGGAGAAAAGAGAGGAAAATAGAGGAGAAAAAAAGCGAGGAGAAAAAAAGAGAGAAAAAGAAAGGATATAAGAGAGGAAAATTACCACGAAAAGAGAAGGGAAAAGAGAGAAAAGGTGAGGATAAAAGAGAGAGAAAGAGAAAGAAAGAGAGCAAAAAGGAGAGGAAAAGAGAGGAAAAAGAGAGAGAAAAAGAGAGGAGATAAGAGAGGAAAATTACCACGAAAAGGGAAGGAAAGAGAGAATAAAAGAGAGAAGGAAAAAGAGAGAAAAAGAGAGAAGGAAAGAGAGGAGAAAAGAGAGGAGGGAAAGAGAGAGAAAGAGAGAAGAAAAGAGATGAGAAAAGAGACGAAAAGAGAAGGAAAGAGAGGAGATAAGAGAGAATCACTTTTCTTCATTCATGCAATCACTTATTTCCATCATTCAATATGCAATCCTTTTCTTGGAAGTGGAAGGAGAAGGGGAAGGGAAGGAAAACAAAGAAATCTAAGACTGTTCAAACGCGTCTATATCCATGTCTAATAGTGTGTCTATAGGCGCGGCTATCTGTTTCCAAATACAGATGTGTCTATAGACATGCTCCGACAGACAAACTTTTTTTAGAACTTGAAAAGGACATGCACCCGACACAAAAAAACAACACTAGTACCAAAAACATTTGTTCCCTGCATACGACAAAGGACGAATCCAAAGAGAGCAACTTCGAAAGAAGATCAACCACCAAGAGACTTACCTTGGATAGAGGTATGGAAGCTTCTTGTCCTTCTTCAAAGCTGCTTCTCTTGTTTGTTCACCCTCTGCTTCTATTTCTTCTCTTCCTTGTTCACCCTCTTCTCTTGTGTGCTTGGGGATGATTGTGTAAGCTTAGAGATGAGTGTGGGTGCTTCGAGATAAGTGTGGATGCCCGAAGCTATGTCTGTGAATAGCAAAGCAAGCCGCGTGACATTAAAAGTATGTAAAGAAAAGCAAGCGCGCTAAAAGTAGGTTTGAAAATCCACTCGTAGTCTACACATCTATATGCGCGTCTAAAAGCACATCTAAACGTGCATCTATCAACACATCTACAGTACGTTTTAGATGCGCCTATAGACGTGCACCATAGTATAGACGCGCTTTTAGACGTGCCACAAAGTTTTTAACATTTACAACTCATGCAAGAGCAAATTTTTTGGGTTGTTTATTTATAGGCTGTCTTCATCTTCAACAAGTAGCTCCAGTGAGCCTTGAATCCCTCCCTATCCACCATCGCGAAATATGATTGGGGCAAAAAATCAAATGTATGTGTGATCGATGTCGAGGAAACATGTATTGTGCACCCAGAATTACACTCAATCACATCTCAAAGTATGGAGAATGGGATCCGACCATAAATATGATAAGTGTTAAAGAGTTAAGGTTGATTGAGATACTTATGGGTGTTTATGTGTTTGAGTTATGATCCCGTTTTAATTTGATACAGGATGCAGTGCCACACCTATATATGTTGTCCTACACTCATCGTGAGGAGAAGCATCGGCGATATGAGGTGGGATCTTCAGTAGGGACCGTTATAGATGCATGGAGTGATGATGATAGTAGCCCTCCACCATTACCTCATGAGGCCGTGGAGGAGGAGGTGTTTGATGATATGGTGCAGGATTTATATGTCCATCAATCTGAAGGGAGGGATGATAGCATGGAGCAGGATGATCTTTTTACCGCAACATCGACTCCACTGTTTGAGGGGCGCACATTCTCTGTTCTACATGCCTCCCTTGAGTTACTAAACTTGCAGACCATCTATGGATGGAGCAATGCAAGGTTGAATGCATTACTCAAGTAAGCTTTAAAGTCTATTTTGCAAACATGGTGAATTATGCTAGTGGGTCAATTACTCGAATGCTTTTCCTCATTTATGGTCTTCACGTGCAGGCTATTATGTAAAATGCTTCCAAGGGAGAATAAATTACCGACCTCAAGAGATATGGCAAGGCAACATGTGACCTCTCTTAGAGGATTAGATTACAAGCACATCCATGCATGCGTCAATGATTGCATTCTGTTTCGTGGACCACATAAGGCTACTTGTTTAGAGGCAAGATATAGAGCAGATCTCAAAACTTTGGATGTGCCTTGTAAGGTTCTGCAAGATTTTCCCATAATCCCCTGCATCCAACATATGTTCAAGTGCAAATCCATTACAGAGCTCATGTCATGGCATTGATCCTCCCATCGATCAACCGATGGCAAGTGGAGAACTCCCGCAGACACTCTTGCGTGTAAGCATATTGAAGACACATGGCCAAGCTTGAAGGAAGAACCTAGGAGCTTGAGACTTGGATTGGGTATGGACGCTGTGAACCCAGTTGGTCTCCAAAGCACCTCTTACAGTGTATGGCCAGTGATATTGGTGAATTATAATCTTCCACCCTCTATGGCTATTAAGAAAGGACATGTTATGTTATCCCTTCTAATTCCAGGGAAACATAAAGTCAAAAATCCTGATGTTTATTTGGAGCCTTTGATTGATGAGCTAGAGATACTTTGGAGAGGTATCGATGTGCATGATGCAAGCCTTCCTCGTTATGAGACTTCAACTACAAAGCAGTCTCGATGTGGGTGATGCATGACTTCCCAAGCTATGGCGAGTGTTCAGGTAAGCATTGCACTTTTAATTATGAGTAGGCAACTGATGTGGCACCCTAAACCCACCTTCAACTCTTAATTGCATCTATTGTTCAGGTCTCACTACATCTGGTTACCATGCATGTCCTGTTTGTGGTCCTTTGCTAGTTGCCTCACGAGCAAACACATTAAATAAGGTCATCTATGAGATCACCATCGATTTCTCCCACCTTATCATCCTAGATATGTCGCTCCTTGGAATGAAGTCCCTCCACAATCACTCACTATGGGAGATTGGATGAGAATTTGTGACAGTTCCATGACTCCTCCACCACTTGGCATGAGCCGGTAAGGGTTTGTAACTATTGTGTGCTATATTGGCTGGAAATAAAGATTGCCCACTAACACTTTCTTTTGTTTAGATACTCCATCTTTTATCGTTTACCATATTGGTCTCAATCACTTGCTTGATCCCATGCATATCTTCAAGAATGTGGCGTCTATCATTTGGGAACATTTGAATGGGACACGAGATTCCGTAGGCATAAGGGAGGATCTACTCACCACAGGGAGGATGCATGAATCTTGGCCACAAGAGAGACCAAATGGGCATATTTTTTTACCTCGTGCACCATAAAGGTTATCAAAGCTAGAGATGGTGGCGGTAAAGCGCGCTATCGGATGCATGAGGTGTTTGAAGGGGTCCTTTACAAAGAGCAAGAAAAGAGGTGTAGAGCAATTATAAGGCTTGAAATCTCATGATTGGAACAAGATGCTCCAAGTAAGTATTCTATGTGCATAATATATTTTTCCTTTCAAATTTGTGAGTGAACTAGAAGCAACTAATCAACCATTCCTCATGTGTTTAGTTCATACTACCTACTAGCGTTTCTCACAGTGCATCGAAGGACATGAAGGATTGTATTTACAAGATGGGAGAGCTTGTAAGGTACTTTACAGGATACAAAATGTGAATATTATATTTACAAGATGGGCGAGCTTGTGAAGTACTTTATAGGATGCAAGGTGTTCATATTGCTAATATTGTGTACTTTTTCCTTTCTAGGTATGTGAGCTCAAAGGAAATAGATCCCAGCATGCTTGAGAATGCTCGAGTTATGTCAGTGGAGGTGGTTTGTTTAGTGGAAGAGACATTTCCACATTCTATTCTCACAAGCCAACTCCATAGTGCATTTGGTGGATGAGATTGCTATATGCGGTACTGTACATGCACGATGGTTGTTCTTTCTTGAGCGCTTCATGAAGACCTTGAAGGGTTTCGTGAGACAAAATGCAAGACTCGAAGGTAGCATGGCCAAGGGTTGGTTGGTACAAGAATCACTTCTGTATATTTTTGAGTTTCTTGTTGATGTGGATAGCTCTCTCCCACGACTATGGAGAGATGATGAAGACTTAAGGATGACCTCTATTGTGCCTCAAGGGAAAGGACGCAGCAAACTAATAGACACGGAGTTGCTTAATAATATCAACCTCTATTGCATGCTTAATAGTGACGTGATGAAAAGATGGGTGACAAGATACGAGGATGCAAAGGTAAGAAGATAAGAAGAAAGGGCCCTCTTTCATACACACTACGGATCTTGTGTGCCATACCCTCATTATCTAAGAGCACTTCCAAAGGATATTCATGTGGATTGGCTACTTGACGAAATGGAGAGAGCAGAGAGAGACGAGGGGATGCATATCATAATGGAAGAATGGGAGTATGCTAGGGGATGCATGAGTAAGGTCGGTATATAGAATGTTATGCATAAGTTATGAGCTTTCAATATTTTAGATTACTTATTTAATTGATTTTGTCTTGGTGTAGTGTACTATGTTCAATGCTATATGGTGTGAGGGAAAGCATTTTTGAACACAACAGATTGATGATAAGAGAAACACACAAGATTGTGGCATCATTGCTAGATTTGAGGGAGCTAATGGAGCCATGGATGATTATTGTGGCACAATCCAAGATTTTATTAAGCTTGATTTTTGACGCTTCTTTGTGTATGTTTTGGATGTAAAGTGGTTTAAGGACATGGTGGAAAGAGGCCCTAATGCAACAATCAAACGCCATGCAAGTGGCTTTGTAACTATTGACTCCACAAAGTTTTGGCAAAGTAAGAAGAACACACTAGTATTACTACAACAATGTGAACAGGTATTGTATACACATAAAAATGCTCACTTTTAAATATTTGATACCTTCGATGCAAGGAAAATAACATGATAGTATTTGTGTTTGAATTAGGTTGTCTATCAACCAATGGTGGATAATAATAGATGGTGGCATGTCATACCTATTACGCCTACACATTCCAAAGTGATGTATAGTACATTTACTAATATGGAGCATATGGAGGATAATCATGGCCATGGAGGTGGTGATGACTCTGATACAAGAGAGGAGGATGATCATGAGATAGGAGATACAGATATTGAGGCCATTACCCGTGAGGACGAGCCTACCATTAGTAATGCTGATTTTGATGAGCACATGAGTAGCACAAGTAGTAGTGGGTTGAATGTATTTGTAAATCTCAAAACTGGTTTGTATTTTGAAGTAGATCTCATTCAGGATGAGATTGAACCGTAGCCCCATCATTGATATTGGCAAAACTATTTTACATATTGTCTCATTCTCCTCACCTCACTTAATTTTTGTATATGTGGCATGGGTTTGCAAAAAAGCATTGATATTTTTGTTAAAATTACGTGCTTTGGTAATCATGGGCAATGTTTGGAAAGCAATGATGTACATTTATCAAGCTGCCCCAAAATCTCACTTTTTGTATTCTCTATTTTGTGTCTAAATCCACGTCTAAATCTGCATCCGATTCATAGTGCAGACGCACTAGTAAACACGCTAATAAGTGTGCTAATAGATGTGCTATTAGACATGCTATTAAACGCGCTAATAGATACGCTAATAGATGCGTTAATAGACGTGCTATTAGACACACCTATAATTTCTCTATTTGAACAACACCTATAGACGTGTCTACTATTTTGCACGTCTATGAAGCGCATCTCTAGTTGCTTTGTGTTGTTGTGAATCTGCTGGGATCCTCAAAGTGTCATCGGTGGACCAATGTGTAGCATGCCACATCATTAGTTGCGCAATGGACATGCATCTGAACATATGCTATATTCTGGGGATGATGGCAAAATGTCTCAAGATCTTCATTGGGATCGTCTCCCCCAGCAAGTCCTGTCTGTAGCGCTATGCTCCACAGTCCGGGAAATTAACCAAATCAACATACTCATGATGAACCAAAATACAATCATTAGGGCAAGCATTGATGGTGTTATAATCCATCCCAACCATCGTCAACATCTTCTTTGCTTCGTCTCTGGAATTAGGCCTAGTATTTGGGATATGCAACATCTTCTCGCACAACGTATTACAATTTGCATATCCAAGAAACCTTGTGAATGAGATACTAATTAATCAAAACAATTAGGAACGATATACTAAGATCAAGGCTCCAAACCTCATCAAGGCTAAGACACCTATGTCTGGCCATCCATACTTTGCTTGCAAATTCAAGATCGAGAGGCAAGCTCATAGTTTTGACATCCTCGCCCATCATACAACATTGTTGATGCCAAATCTCACATCACAATCTCATGCTTAGACATCTCACCCCCATCTCTTGTGGTGCCTCTAAAAAAATAATCCATCGTGTCCACCATACCCTCGTCCTCCTCTAGAGGATCATCCTCAAGATCATCTTGATCAAAGTGTGGTGGTGGTGCACATGCTCCCTCGCTACTCTCCTCATTCTGTATAACATAAATAATGCAAGGTTAGTCTATGCAACAAGGACAAGAAATATAAATATCCATGAATCATTCAAATATCATTAGTTTATCGATGATGCACCAGCATGTCAACTAATATCCCCTTTTGGTGGCACCTCTCCATACATCTGCAAGTGGCGCATTACAATACGGCATTGATGATGAACTCCTTGCCTGCAATGCATGCAAGGACAAGCCAATCTCTGACGAAGCCACTTCAAACTCCCAGGAGGTGGCCCCCTATCTAATGAGCTATCACTAATCATCCTCTCCACCTGCACACATCCACAACCATCCCCCCAAGTCAAGTCAAATACCCAAATCCCCCAAATTCCCTCAAACCCCCTAATCCCCTCTCTTTCCCCAAACACCGTGAGGCCTAAACCCCCCCAAAAACCCTAAACCCTAAACCCCTAAAACCCCCAAGTTTCATCAATATGGGCATCGGTATATACTAACGACCATACCGATGCTCTGTTTTTATATACCCACTTTCATACCGATGCCTGTACTGACGGATTCTGGGAACCAAAGACCTGTGATGTTCATCCCATGATGCCATTCAAGTTTTCGTGTATTCTCCTCCCTCGCTTTTGCTTTTAGCTCCCGATCGCCCACAGCCCTTGCCTCCTCACTCCTGCCTCCTCCCTCCCCCTCCCACCTCTCTATCCTCTCCTACATTGTCCCTTTGCACCTACAAGATGCCTGTACTTTCATACGGATGCCTGTAATGATGGATTCCAGGAACCAAAAACCTGTGATGTTCATCCCACGATGCCATTCAAGTTTTCGTGTGTTCTCCTCCCTCGCTTTTGCTTTCAACTCCCGATCGCCCACAACCCTTGCCTCCTCACTCCTACCTCGCTCCCCCTCCCACCTCTCTATCCTCTCCTACATTGTCCCTCTGCACCTACAAGACTTGCTGCTGCAGCTCCCCCTCCATCTCAAGGTAAGAATTCCTCTCTTCCCATGCTATTTTGAACAATTTGTTTGGTTTCTTTGTCTTTCTTTCTACCTCTCCTCTTGTTTCCCTTCCTTTCTCTAGAGTTTCTCTCCTCCTTTCCTTTCCTTTTCTTTCTCTAAAGATAGAAACAATACATGAAAAACAATCATGAAAGAGAAGAGTATGAAAGCTCTACCTATTGTTTTCATGCTCTCTCCTTGTTTGCAGGCTTCTCTATGTCTCCTCAATCTGTACCCTTTGGAATATTGCTTCTCCAAACTCCTTTCACTAATTAGTTTTTGTTAAATGGTATGTTTCCTCTCTTTTATAGGGCAATAAACATGAAACACCTCCTCTTTCAAATAGAATCATCCGGTGCCAGGACATGTCATTTCCAAGTAAGAACATGCTTCATTTCTTTTCCTATTTTTCTTTTCGTGAATGCATTGGCCTACAGCTAGCACCTTCAATGCTAACTGCAGTGATGGGTGTAGGAACTCTCCTCTCTTTTCTCTCTTTTTCCCATCTCTTTTTCTCTCTTTATCTCCTCTTTTCTCTTGCTCCCCTCTCTTTCTCTCCTTTTCTCCTCTCTTTTCCCTCCCTCTTTTATTCCCTCTCCTACACCCCTTGGGGTAGATCAGGGACATAGATCAGGGATAGCGACGGCTTTACCTACTCAATAGTCATCCCCTATAGCCCCTTTCAAGGGGTCATCACCTAGGCATACCCATCACAGGTCCAAAAATAGTAGTAAGGGTTGAGGCTGTTGTGGTCGCACGAGGGATGTAGACGAGTTTGCACACTCACATCCCTACAAGTCTCCCCTTCCTCATGAGATGTAATACCAGTCAAGTCCCTTGCCCTCACCACTCATAGGTGGCAGCAACCCAGAGACCACTTGCTCCCTTACTCCTCGCTCCACCCCTCACTGTAGCTCTGCTACTCCATCCACCGCAAATCCTTCGAACTTTGTTTTGCCCAATGACCTATTCTACAGAGTGAACAGTGTTGGGGAGGTTATACAAGATGAGGATGGGAAGGTGGTCACAAGATACATGAGGAGGTTGGTGAGCACTTACTTCTTCAATGATATATCCAAACCTTGGAAACAACAGGACAAGAGTGCCAGGGAGGCCTACATAGATGCCCTCAAGAGACAATTTCCAAATCCTAAAGGGTATGAGTTTGATCAAAATGCCCTACTTACTCGCATGGGGGAGCTCCTTAAGTCTCGTAGATACGAATTAAGGGAGGTTGTTAAGGAGGGTAGGCACAAGCCAGGATGGGCGGACCCAAAGGATTAGAAGAGAGCGAAGAGGAATTACAAGGAGAATCCAAATGCGTTTGAGCCTCAACGGAGGGCGGCAAGGATATGCCTGGAGACTGTAGGTCCTTCGCACCTCGAGAGCAGTGGCAGCTTTGGCAACGAGGCATGGGTGGTAAGTATGTATTTATCTTCTACTAAATTTCTAATATGTTCAATCGTTCAAATGCTCTTCAAATGTCTTGTCACTCATATCTAACTAATTGAATTTGGATCCACAAGAATCTCTGATTGGAAGGTCTTCAGACAATGAGGAGTATAGAAGGGCGTTCAACCTTGCAGCCAAGGCATGGTTTAAGGAGAAGGAGAGAGGAGGATTCCACATTGATTGGGAAAGGGTGGCAACGCTTCATTGAGTATATCATACTCCTCTTTGTTATCGTTTGACTATCACCATTGTCTTATAATCTACGCTCTTAGTTTTTCTAACTTGTTTCATTCTTAAGGAGGTATGTTCGACCCATCCGGAGATCTGGACAGAGAGATGGGATTCTAAAGAAGATGCGGTTAGGCTAGCAAAGGAGGGTGAGGGATTGTGTGCACACAGAGAGACCAAGGGCAAGGAGGATGAGGAGGGCGCATGCAGAGAGACCAAGGGTGAGGAGGGCGAGGAGGACAAGGAGGGCGGGGACGATGAGGAGCAATAGTAGGATAGGACATTTAGTCATCCAGTATTTCAGCACTTCTGCCGTTTTGCAGTCGATTACCTTAGCAACCTCTCAGCGGATTTGCCTTTTTGGAGTTAGCACTTTTGCCATTTTGTAGTGCATTAGCGCATTACTTCAACGGATTTGCCATTTTGTAGCACATTGCTTTGGCACATTTGCCATTAGTTTGTAGACCTTCTTTGCAAATTTCTAATGTACACCTCCACATTTGTAACATTTAACCGTGATTTTAATGAAAATATATATATGTGGGGTGGGATGGGACTGAAACAAGCCCCATCCTACTCAACTTTTTTTTAGCTTCTATAAGAACGTCGGTATATATAGATATGTGTACCGACACTGCAGTTTTGGTATCTACCAATGATGCCTACACTAACACCCATACTAACATTGTCAGGCATATTTTATTGACGGTGATACCGACTCCTACACCGATGGTTCCTTTGTCACATCCACACCGACGGACTTTCCGACACTTTCCACTTGTTTTAAAAAAATTCTTCGCATTTAGCGTTGGTATCGGTGTCAAAAAGTGGCCCATGTCTTGTAGTGTGGGTTAGTATTTATAGCTTTAGATTTGATAATTTCTCTTAAACAATTAACGTAAATTTTTCATATAAGCTCCAAATTTAGCAATTTGCACAAGTCATCTGGATGCATCTATAAGGTTAGATTTTTCAAATTCTATGTTATGAAAAAATGTATATGAAGGTTAAGTATACTAAAACCTGTTGAAGCCTAGATAATAGCATGGGTTAATATTTGTAACTCTATATTGGGGAATTTTTAAACCCAATGACCTATCCATTCCTCTTTTCCCCTGCAAATCAAAATACCTCTCTAAGACTTCATAAGTTTTAGATAACAAGCTCATATAAAGACACTTTCAAAATATTTTTTGCATTCCACCCTTGAATCCATATTCAAAAAATGTGTGTTTATTAGAACTCCATCTTGTCCATGTTACTTTCTACACAACACAAAATTACTTGCTTTTATAAGATTTGATGCATTGACAGGTCATACCAATCCACACTACTTTCGTTTTTCTTTTTAAGATGAATAGCACCATCATGTTGGGCACATAAAAAGGGGAACTTTTCCTTTTTATTGTGTCTTGATCCAAGATTATATGTGAGATATGTAGTGGATATGTGTGGCATTATGGCATGCTATGGGATTTCATGGGGTTGATAATGGTATTTCCAGTTGATTTCTTCATAGAGATCAATTGTCTTGGCATTGAAGTCGTCTTATTATTCGAGTGTATTATTGCATTTTGCTATGTACAAGGGAAAAATCTACCTTTTTTGTTATGTGGAGAACAAGCCTTGTTTTCTTTGGAAAGAAAAGAAATGAAAGAAAAATTAAAGGGAAAAACTATGCTAGCACCATAATCTCTCCTTAGCTTCTCCCATTGGCTAGCTCAAACCACCACTAGCCCCCTCCAATCCCCTCCCACCACTATCACCTCGACTCCCTGCCCCTAAGACTCTATCCCTATAGAGATTCGATTTGTCTTCCCCTTCTTTGTCATCCAACTGTCCATCCTACTGCATTCTCAATGTACCAAAGGCCATTTTTGGCATCATGCTAGTCCTTGTTGACTTCCTTGGTGGACTAAATTCTTTTAAGGCTCCTAGTTGTGGGTTTCTTGTGTTCTTTTGATATTCAAGAGTTCAAAGCTTTTTTAGGCAGTTCATAGTTTTTCACTAGGTATTTCTTAGCTTTGTTGGTCATTTCTTTTAAGCTCAAGAATTTATTAGATTGTGTAAGCTTAGCATGCTCTGTATATTTTGCTCTTTTTTCTTTGATTTTGTCTACGCTTTGCAAACTCGGATTGCTTGTTTTCTATTTTCTTTATGGAGTAGAACCTTTGAATGATCAGACACAAGACTGATATTCCCATGTTTTTATGGGTTTCATGTGCCATCACAACAAATATTTATCCAAAATAAATGTTTTGGGAAGGTCTCAGAAAATTGAAGGGTACTGAGACTCTTCCTTGACTAGACCACAATCAGCCACCGTGCACATGTGTGCAAGATCAATCGATTGGTTTTGCATTAAGTTGGCCAAACAATATTCGAGCTTTACAATTTTGCATAAATTAGAGTGGAGGCAAGTAGATACATACCTAACTTGCAATGAGAACTAGAGCCACCAGCCAGGTAATCCATCAGTCCAAATGGATTTAAGGCCATCTCAATATTTAAGCATCAATCAACCATCGTCCGAAAACGCTTTCGCAAATTACAGTGTGTAGGTTAACTTTTTTTCAAAAAAGCTTTGTAGGTTAAATTAGAAAGGCAACAAACATAGAATGCTAGAATGAGGTGATTATAGAAATATGGTGCAGCTGGAGAGATCATTTGACAACAACGATAGTAAAATAACCAAAGAATAGACACAATAGAGCAGAATAAAAGCTTAGATGGCGATCTAGACACGACTCTAGATGGAAAAGGACTTGAGGTAGGGGTATTAGCATTCGATCTTGAGGCTTGGGAAGTGGCCTCCTTATATAGCCCTTTGTAGTAGACCGATTCCACCACACTGGTGGGCTGGCGATGGCACATGCATATTGACTTAGCACATTGCATGACTAAGTGTGAGGATGGTGGCACAGGTTCGCTTGAATTTTTCCATCGACCTAATACCATTGACATCGACAATTTGCGCGTAAGCGAATTCACATGCAAATGCTCACACGTATGCAACTGAGGGCATAACCTGGATCCCATAGCTAGGGGCATTACCCCTAGACCCCCAGGATTGGGGGCGCATCCCTCGAACTCCCGAGGAGTAAGTTGTTCATTCTACCATCTCCTAACCATCAAACAGTCAACATGAGACCTCATCTAGTGTCAAAACTAGGATCCTACCAATGTCCAGTGCTCACACCATGGCTTCTCCTCATCATGGGGGCCTTACAAAAGGGCACTATGGAAAATTGGTGGTTACATATGAGAGGTGGTCATTGCACATATACCAAGAGTGATTCAGTGTAGCTAGTGCACAAAGCACATATAATCCTTGGGACTACACCAGCTTGTGAGAAATGAAAAAGGAAATCTCTAAGGGAGAGAAGATTTACAAGGACATTTTTGCCTTTGTAAGTCATGTAAAGACAAGAATGACCAAATTCATTGCCTGTTGTGAGAGACATGATGTCCAGCTTGTCACCTTGTAGAACTGTGATAAGCCATGTTCCTTGATGCTAATAGATCCTGGTGTAGATGAGAGTTCAATAATCTTCTTATGTTCACTACGATACTGAAAATTTTGATTAAACACTGCAATTGGCCAAGCCAACAACCCACATTCAAACTATCCATATAGGGAGGCAATAGTAGCCATTCCCACTACATGATAGTATATTACAAATACAAAAGAAAGGGAAACAAACATGGGAATTTTATCATGCAAAGGGAATGAAAATTCATGGGTAATGGATCACACATAAAGGGTGCATACAAGGATGGAATGAGTGACAATGGAGACATTTATAAAAATCTCTCTCTCTCTCTCTCTCTCTCTCTCTCTCTCTCTCTCTCTCTCACTTTTTTTTTTGGGTAATACACCCACACACACACACACTTTTTTTTTTGGGGTGATACACACACACACATACACGAGACACACCCAAAAAAAACTATTATTTCTTCCTATTCCATATTATTTAAAAGAATGAAACTGAGATGGAACACTATGCCCCCCTCTTTTATATATTCTAAAGCATAAACACCTACAACACATATATTACCAAATAGTATATGAATATCAATTTTCATTAAAACTCCCTTTCCCTTACATGCAAGTGAGCCTATGGAAATGGCAAATGAATCCCTTGGGATTTCTATTGATGCCTAGTTTCATGCCATATCTTTGTGCTTTCAAATTTCCATTTTGATTGAAGAGGAAGTATTGAGAATCATGTTTTGATTGCAAACAAATTGCTTATTCTTGGACAGCTCTAATAGGTGTTATATCAAATGGTCACGCATGAAGTTTTAAAGTGCTATATAAGCACTCATGTGTGAAGCAACTAGGTGTTAGTCAACACATCAAACTTTGTGTTGATCATGAACGAATTATGATTACTCTTATGCCTCATCCTAGATGAGACACTATTTGAAAAACTAGATTGTGGAATTTTGGAAATAAATGCACCCCACTTATTAATTTCATAACAATGCATAAACTATCCTTGCTACAAATATATTTTGTAAGTTTTAAGAATAAAATCACCCCTCATTTTGAACTCTCATGGTATACTTACATTTCCCAAACTAACCCCCCAATGCTTTGCATGCCTTAGGATGTTTTCCGCATCACAACTAGTGGAGCACCGATAAAACTTATGTGAAAAAATTTGTCGGTATACACATCGGTATGTAGGTTGGTATAGATGTTAGAATAGATACCTTTTTTAACATAAAAATTTAGGAACATCTACACCAAGTTTACGATCAAAATACTCATATATTCATGATGAACTTAATATATGAATTGACATACCATAAGTACAAAAGTGAAAGGGCCAAGAAATCCCTCTCCATGGCAAAATGTATAAGTATAAACTTCATAAATGATATTATTTAGATGTTTGGAGTGTCTACCTCCAAACAATCACCGCAAATATGGCAAGCATGGTACCCACTTGTTTGAATATGTTCATGCATAAGAAGGTCATTAGGCATGCATATATTACACCACAAAGCATGGTACCCACTTATTTGAAGATGTTCATGCATAAAAAGGTCATTAGTCATGCATAGATCACACAACAAAGCATGTGTATTTAATTCTACGTCCAATCCACAAGCACATACCTGTGCATTCTCTATATCCTATAAAGTCATGTATGGTCCACATAAAAATTCCCCTAACCAAAAGGTCATCAGTATGCCTTGGAGCTCTACAAATATCAAAGAAACCTATTCCTCTCCATAGGGTCTAGAGCTTCTCTATCAATGGTGCCATGTATACATCCAAATTCTTTGCCTTGCTCTTCCTTGGCATAAGGAGAGCAAGCACAAGGTGTCCCTTCTTTATTGCCATCCATTATGGGATGTTGTATTACCAAAACTATGAGCCATGTTCACCAAGACATTGAGCATTACTTCATGCTATCCATCACAAGCCCAAGAGATAAGTTGCATGCCTCCTTTACAAAGTCTAGCCACATGTTATCTATGTGCTTCCAAATAGCACAATTTGGAGGAATCCTTAAATTAGGATAATCAGTGGAGCGATGTGTAGCATTCCATGTCATGCACATAAAGTTATGCTATATCCTCATGATGATCAAAAAGTGTCTCAAGACCTTTACTGGGATGGCCTCACCTTGCAAGTCCTATCTATAATGATGTGTCCCACAATCTAGACAACTAAGCAAATCATCATGCTCATGATGAAAGAGAATAAAATCATTAATACAAGTGACCAATAGGTGTCCATATAGTGTTATAATGCATCCCAACAATGCATCCCAACACTTGTCAACATCTTCTTCACTTCATGTCTTGATGCAGCCTATAAGAATGATACTTGGTTTAAGAAAAACCTTTGGAGTAACCTCTTGCAATACATATATGCAAGAAATATTAAGAACGAGATATTAATATTTGTTAAAAGAAGATCCGAAGATCAATTAATATATATGCACTAACCTCAATATAGCTGAGACACGTGTCTAATCGACCATATGTTGCTTGCAAAACTAGATTAAAAGGCAACCCATAGTTTTGACATTGGAGCACCATCTTATAGTGTTGATTGCAACTCCCACATGATGCTCTTGGACTTGGCATCACATGTACATGTGATGTTGTGCATCTAAAAATTGCATCCATCATGTCATCCATCTCCTCATCTCAAATATCAAGGAGATTATCCTCATCTCAGACATGAAGAAAACTATCCTCAAGCTCAAAGTGTGATCTATACATCTCTCTAGCACTCCTTGAAGCTCACCTAAATCTCTTTGATTGCATGGTCAAGTCACGCATAAGTATGGGAGCATTTGGGAGGCATTTGGTGATGTCTCACCCTCCTCATCTTGTATAATGATTTCATGTAAAGAATGCTAGCTCAATGCTAGTCTGTGCAATCTGTGTTAGCCACAGGAGGAATAGGTAGAAAAGGATGCAAGAGATCAGCAATTTTATTCCATATCATGACTCTCTCTCTCTCTCTCTCTCTCTCTCTCTCTCTCTCTCTCTCTCTCTCTCTCTCTATCTCTCTCCGCTGCTCAGCCTCGCCAGCATACAATCATGAACTTGAACACCATTGAATCACCGATGAATGAGCATCATTAACATCAAGAATTCAAAAATCATCCTGCAAAACCTCTCCATAAGCTCGCATGTGCTATAGGACAAGATGGCATTCATGTTGAATTTGTCACTTGCAGCACGTGTAAGGACAAGCTAACAACCTATAAAGCCACTCTAAGATCCCAAGCATTGGGCCTTCATCTGATGAGCTTCCACTCCTCCTATCCATCTGTACACTTCCACAACCATGCCAAAAAGATCAAAATTTAAACAAAAATTATGTGATGCTCTATAATTGTTAGTATAGCCATCAATATAGCCATTGGTTTTTCTTTTAAACAAAGATATAGCCAATGGTTTGTTATGTATATCTTTGACATGCATACCAATGGCTATAGTGACACTGTGGATGCTCCAAAAATAATCAAAGAGCTTTTTTTCCTCATTCTCGTGTAATTTCCTGGTGTTTTCTTTTTCTTTTCTCCCAAATTGTTTGCTGCTCTTTCCCTTTCCTTTCCGTACTCTGCCCAGCTGTCTCCACCTTGTTGGAAGCTATTTGCAAGGAGATTCAAGAGGTTTTTCAAGTTATAAGGAGTTTGGACTTTTCTTTTTCTTCAAGCCCAAACCCACAATTTCAACCCTCTACCCTCTCCAAGTTCCTTCAATTAAGTTATTGCTTCATCGTATTTTATTTTCTAAATTTTTTCTTCAAGAAACTATGGAAACATAGGACCTTGCTTGGGAGCATGAGAGAAGAAACTATGGAAACATAGGACCTTGCTTGGGAGCATGAGATAAGAAATTATGGAAACATGAGAGAAGAGAGGGGGAAACCCTCCCTTGCTTTCTTTTCTCATTTGCTTTGTCCTACTTGCTTTCTTATAAGAGAGAGAGAGAGAGAGAGAGGAGTGCACACAATATCGCTACCTATACACTATCTTATATTGAACATTATCATTAATATATATATGAGAACCCCTTAGGGTTAGGGTTAGGGTTTTCCCCTAATGCCCTTAAGGTATGGTGAAATTTACACCATCCTCAACACCCCTCTTAAATTGCACTGGGGACATAGAGGGTGCATACATGTACAAGATCTTTTTGTGGATTTTGCTTGGTGCATATGGTAGTATCCAAAATTGAATAAGAAACTAAAAAGAATCAAAGTAGTATGTGCGTATGTGAGCACAGTGACTATGTGAGTGCAACTTACTAGATCTTGTACATAACATGCATTTCCCCCCTTAAATTGGTTCATCCTTCACCTTTGGGAATAAAACCCAGTAGATGGATTGAAGGGATGAGGAAGAAAAACCAAAAAATAAGAAGTTCACCGAGATCAAAGACTAGTCGATCAAAAGATGACTGCATGAATGATTACATGTACAGTTGTGGATGCTGAACATATCATAAGTTGTCGTGGATTGTGCAGCTGCTCTATAGAAGAGGCACCCAAACATTAAGCTAGTTGATGTAGCTATGAAGATGTGATCCGACAGATTATGACATATAAGAAAGTCACCAATCCAAAAGAAATAACAACAATGTTGGAGGTATGCTGCAATATGGTAATCTATGTCATATGATGCAAGGTCATAGAAGACTGCATAGTCGGTGTGGATGGAGTGATCCAAGGGCTGCAAAAAGCTGGGGTCAAAGATGCAATTATGACACTTTACTCTGCTAATGAAGAGGCCCATAAATCTGACAAGGTACGACAACATCTCAAACCTATATGCTGAACTATCATGAGATGAAGATCGTCTGATATGTGCATGGTTAAACATCCGTCAGCATAGTGTGATGCCAAAATTTGATATTTTTAATTTGGCATTGGTATTGTTTTTCTCTATGTTTGATAAGAGTTTGAGTATCAAGTGATAGCCTAGCGGCTCTCACTTATTTCTATTTTCTAAGATATTGTATGGGATTGAGAGGATGAGTGGAATGGATCATTGTAAATACCATAGGTATGAATTATAAATACATTGGTATGGGGTGAGAGTTATTTGTGTATGGGATATTATGGGGTTTTTAGAAAATAGGAAGAGTGAGTCATATAAAGAGGTGGGCTCATGTCCATGTGTTCCAATAATATAAGAGCAATCACATGCCAAGTGTATGGAAGGCATGTGGAGGAATGTGGAGTCAAGAGGAATCCTTCTAGAATTCCTATGTGGAATAAGGAGGAGCATGGAGTCAAGAGGAATCCTTCTAGAATTCCTATGTGGAATAAGGAGGATGTGGACATATGGAAAAGAGAGGATCCCTATGGGGTCCATGTGGGAAGACTCTTGACTTTCTCAATATTTTAAGAATCTTGAGCATCTTCTAATGGGACACATGGCAAGAGTAGCCAAAAAGGACATGGATGGTGACATATGGGCTTATGTGATTGATGGGGAAAGGAATCTATAGGCAGCAATTGTAAATGGGTGGAGGCTGACAAAATCTCTATAAAAGGAGCCCTCCTTTCCCTTGTTTATCATCTCTTCCACCATTAGGCCTCACGTTGTTGTAGCTCTAGTCTTCTCAAGCCTCTTCCATGAGCTTTCTCTCCCTCTTGTAGATATTCTCTTATGTAGACTCTTGAGCCCATCTCTCTCTAGTTTATTCTCTCTCTATGAGTAGTCTTGGAGCTTCTGCTCCCTCTTGTATGTATGAAACCTCTTCTTCTCCCTTGTGTTTGTAGTATTTTGAGTGTATTTGAGTGGAGTCTTACTCTTATGGCAATGAAAGTCACTTCTTATCATTTTCCTTGAGTCTCCATCCCTTTTCTCCATTCCTATGTTCTTTTCTCTCTCTATTCAAGTCTCTAAAGTAGTTCTTGTTCGGCCGCTCACTGTGCACACATGGTCCATCCGTTTCTAGAGCCACCATGCAACCTTCTTCCTTTATTTTAGGAAAATTCTAGGGGTATTGGATCGTTGATAATTGTGGAGCTTTGAGGGAGTAGTTTGCTCAGGCGAAATTAGCATGGGTGGAGGGTAACTTTTTATGATAGTTTGACCCCCTGTTAGTGTTTTGCTCATAACTTTCTGCTTGATAGTCCGATTTTGATAAAACTTATATCACCACAAATCTCTCTTCAAGGCACATGTTCTTATATGATTAGACCTTGAATCAAATACTACTGTAAAAAGTTATGAGTCCCTATGTTTGATAGTCTATTTTCATGATAGTTTTTACCCCCTTTTAGTAAACTGTCCATATCTCTTTAAGCAGTTATCTGTTTTCAACAAAACTTATATCAGTACGAAGCTCTTCAAGGCACATGCTTTATGTACCTTTAATTTTTTATATCAGTATTTTGGTGGAAGTTAAAGACCTCTATGTTTTCTAGTAGTCTTTGAGCCATTTCTAGAGGCTTCTGTGAAGAAGGTGCCATGTTTCCCCGAAATTTACCCATCTAGCCAAATCAGCCCCTTCAAACCCCTAGATATATATTAGTTCATGTCAAGTTGAGTCGAAAGATCTTCTTCCAACAATGCATCGCTCTTCTCTTTGGTGCCGACTAGCTTGGTAAGATAATGGCCTCTGTGGATCCTTTTCTTCTCTCGATGCTGGACTACAACGTCACTTGGGATGTTACCATATTCATTCTCCTCTAAGGGAAGCAAGGAGAAAGATATGTTGTGGTTTTCCTTGCATGAAAATATCTTCTTCATCTCTCTTTGCAAGTGATAAGGGTCTCTACTATTAAGATTGGGAAGAGCAAGAAACTAAGAGGTGCATGAAGTTTCATTACCCCCAACTTAATGCCACATCTTTTGGTGGAGACATCGGGTACATTTGGTATTGGATTCATCCCACCTTACTAAATGGTCTCGGGTGTACTTGATTACATGTTATGCCTAGTATAGGCATGTGTTTCTGATGTGATAAAGAAGATGCCTGGAAGAACTCCATTAGAAGAGATTGCAAACCGTTTAAGAGAACTTGAAGATTATGAAGGTGATGCTCAAGCTATTCGCACGGTCATCATGATCATATCCTTTATGTTTGCACTCTTGAATATGTTGGTGAATCGACAATGCCGACAGCAGGCACAATGATAGATTGGGGATTGTTTCATGCACTGGCAGCTTGGTGTGAAGAAGAGTTGAGTCTTTGGGTAGTTTTTTACTATAACAATGGAGTGGTGATTCTCAATGCTTTCAACTTATTTTGCTATACAAATGATGACGAGTACGAGGCATGGCCAAAAGTAACCTGCATTAAGAATTCTCCTAGCTATGCTTGTTGAAGCAAAATGACCGGAGCATTCATGACACATTTCTAGGATTCTCCTAGTCTCCATGGTATGGACCACCCGACGGAGCACCTTGTCTTTTTCCATTTTATAAAGAATGTCATCAACAATAGTATAGGGACAAGTCTTCCTTACCAATCTCTACTTCTGTTGTGGAGTT
Organism: Dipteris shenzhenensis; assembly: GCF_047967505.1. NCBI lineage: Eukaryota > Viridiplantae > Streptophyta > Polypodiopsida > Gleicheniales > Dipteridaceae > Dipteris > Dipteris shenzhenensis. The sequence continues at coordinate 11,724,641 of NC_141596.1, forward strand.
AACCCTCGAGGAAACATGCTTTCTTCCACATATTGCTAAACATCTTGCAGTTCTGGCCATCCAGTGTCTACCAAAGAAACCACCCCCCGGTCTTGTACTACAATGGCTTGAGTAGCTAACTCATCTGCCCTTTGATTTTGTTTTATGTTTATATGAACAAACTTGTAAAAATCAAACTGATTACATAGTGCCATAGCCTTCTGATTAAGCTCCTTTAAATGAGGACTTCTTGTCCTGTAATGCCCTTGCATTTGCTTTATAATAAGCTGAGAATCTCCTCTTACTTCCAATTCTTTAACTTGACTTTGAAGAAAACCCTCCAAACCAAGAATCAAAGCATTATACTCAACTACATTGTTAGTTGTGATACCTGGAAGCTCTTGTCCTCTTGCCCACACCTCTTGACCTTTAGAATACATCAAGACTATCCTCCCGGCTCCTTGTTGGTGTGAAGGACTAAAATCCCCATCAAAATACAAAACAAGAGCTATTGGTGGTGTATCCCTTTCATCTTTAATGTTCTCCTTACATTTCTTTTCTTCTCCTAGATCCTCCCGTCCTGTGAGCAAATCTACCATAGTGGACCTACTTGTATTTTTAGTGACAAAAGAGAAAGAGAACTCTTGAAGCTCTGACCTAAGGATGTATATGAATGGTGTCAAAGTTGTAAAGTATGCCAAAAGTTTGGAAGGCGACAATTGATTCCTGGGCCCTTGAAGCTTATTCCAGCATATGGACCATTTGAGAGGTGGGGGTTGGACTTTGTGGGACCACTCCCTCGCTCATCTCAGGGGAAGCATTATTTATTGGTGGCCACAAATTACATCCAATCAAATCAGCCCCTTCAAGCCCCTAGATATATATCAATTCATGTCATGTTGAGCCAAAATATCTTCTTCTGACAATGCATCATTCTTCTCTTTGGCACCGACCGGCTTGGTGATATAATGGCCTCTGCGGATCCTTTTCTTCTCTCGATGCTGGACTACAACGTCACTTGGCATGTTACCATATTCATTCTCCTTAAAGGGAAGCAAGGAGAAAGATATGTTGTGGATTTCTTTGCATGAAAATATTTTCTTCATCTCTCTTTGCAAGTGATAAGGGTCTCTATTATTAAGATTGGGAAGAGCAAGAAGCGAAGAGGTGCATGAAGTTTCATTACCCCCAACTTCATGTCACAATAGGATGTAGCATCTATCAAAGATTCAAAGTGGAGCTGAGAGTATAAAGGCTTAGAAACTTGAAATATCGCTAAAAATGCATAAGATGTCCCTGAGGTGAATGAGGTGTTGAATGTTGATGTAGGGCCCAGTGAAGTCCTAGATCCAAACCACTAATCTGTATCAAGTAAGGATTGTATACTATAGCCATAACTGCCCGCAAAAATGCTGAGGCTACCCAAGTTGTGCCATGGCTAAACCTGATGATATCCACTACACTGGTACAGGACTATACTGATGCATAAATGTCCTCATACTAAGGAATGATCTGCTGATCTAAGGTGGTGGTGATAACTGGATCCAAGTATGATGCAATGCGGCATGACTGAGCCGATGCTGGAATGTCCTAAAGATTGATCTGCTAATCTAAATTGCTCATGGAAATTGTGTCTAAAGATATGATATGCTCCCCTTATACTCCATGTCAAAGGTGAAAGCATTGATGAGGGATGCTGGAGTGGAATCACCGACGGAGCTGAATGCACTGTGGCATGTATCTCTGCATGTTGCTAGAGATGTGTGTGCCTCATACTAAGGACTTACTTGCTGTAAATTTGCATGATCATTGCTTCTAAACTCTTGCTATATATCTACATCATCTGGTGTGATAGTAAATGGAGTCAAATCCATGCATAAATGTGATGGCTATACATCATTGGAGTTAGACTATGCTAATGGATGTACATCACTGGAGTTAGACTGGCTGTACATCACTAGAGTCAGACTATGCTAATGTAGATGGAAGTGCTTCATGCTAATGGCTTACTATCAAATGTGCCTCATGCGAAGGTCTTACCATCAAATTTTCATGATTTGAATGTGAAGGATGATCCATGCTAATATGTTTTACATCTGCATCTAATCTCTTGAGACCAATGATGCTCAAGTCTGTATCATAAGTTGGTGCATACCCTATGGCAATGAATGGTCAAAGTAGGTTCTCTTTCCACTCATGGATCTCATTTGGAGTCATGACTAGTGTATCATCAATTGTGTGATCTGAAAAACTCCATGCTAGAGGCCATCTGGTGATCTATGCTAGAGGCTTACCCGTGTACTGAGACGAGAGTGTCTACCCATGAGAATACTGTAAAATTTGCCATGGGGGGCTTGTGCTAATGGTCAAAACCAAGTCATGTGAGAACATGTGTATGCTAAATGGTCAAAAAAATTTGTGTGAGAACATGTGCATGCCAAAGATTACGCCTATAAGATAAACATGACAATTGTGTGTCGAGAGTAGCCAAGAGGCTGTACAAGGCTAATGTATGTGTTTAGGAGCCAATGCCAAAAGATAGTCAACAATGCGTGACTGTACATGGGTTGCATATGTTTGTGTTGATGAATGCAATAATCATGAATCCAAGGAAGATGAATTCCAAGTGTCAAACTGACATGCTGAACTACCAAATGCCAAGAGACTGAGCTAGTGTCAGATGTGTGAATGTGTATACCGATGATAGATTTGAGGGGACTGACATCGGTGGAAACTAATCGAGTGAAATGGTAATGGCTTACTTGGCTTGGTGGAGTTCAATCTCCTCTCAGGATGTGTGAGTCTACATGTTGAAGCATAAAATGCAGCAAATGAATTTTATCTTGATTCATTTTATGTGTTGGGTAGTTGCAATGGATCAAGTGGTGGTTTTGATGAAGGAGATTTAATTATTTTGACCTATACATAAGTAAAATGCATATCTAAGGTGTGCATCGTGTAGAGCATGATCTATTGATCATTTTTACTTTGTGGACCACCGCAAAACGCCATCATCTAGATCACAAGTTATGGGCATTTGCAATTTGCACCACACTTAATCCAAGGAAGGGTCCAAATTGATGATGTGGCTTTGTGATGACATGGCATTGTGTAGTTACATGCTAATTACAACTATGCCTATGTGGCACTTGTGTTGATGGGATAAACTAATTGGGCATGCTGATGAGGTGTCCCTCATGATATGGATGCTGAGGTGCCAATGATGATGTGACACTGTGTCACCGTGATGATGTGATAGGGATTAAGTGCTGAGGTGGCATATGAGGTGCCATGTGGTAATGCAAATGATGATGTGGCAAATCAAATGCCATGTGTTAGCTTTCTAACCAACCTATGCTACAATCTAGAAGCTACCAAGTGTTGAGAGGTGACCCAATGGATGGAGATAAGGTCGGAATCGTTGAGATTCCACGAAAATCTGTGAGATTCCATCTGCCTTCAAAATTCCATCGTTTGTCTAGTTTAGGGTGGCTACTTTTGTGCTTGTAGTTTCTTTGGTCCTTCTATTCTGGTTTCTGTGTGGCCTGGGTCATTGATGGTGATTGTCACTGTTGCTTGCTGGTTGAGGTTGTTTGGCCATAGATGCGAGATACTTCACCTTGTGTAGATAGTCATTGAGGGTCGCGTTGTTGTGGCAACATTGGAGATACAAAGATGTTATCGTTGATGAAGGCTTCTTGCGAGTCGCTTGAATCATTGCTAACTATTGCACTATAGCTTTGTTGGGCATTGCAATGTTCGGCCATTGTTCAAAGGAGAGCTGCACTTTTGGTGTGTTGAAGAACTATGTTGAGTCAATTGGTGGCGTTTGAGGTTTGGATGTTGAAGCTTTGATGGAGATTGCCAATTGTCTAAGGCATTTGGCTTTGGAGGCTTGTTGACATTGAGATTGTAGAGCATTGATGTGTGGGTCATCATTGCAGAGCCTCCCTTCTCATGGTGAACTAGCGCTGGAGGTGATCGTTGTGGCTATTGCAAGTTGGAGCCGATTGCCTTGAGAATCGAGGCTGCTCTCTATGCTTGGTGCTTGAATGGATGGAGTCCTAGAAGAGACCTAGAAGGTAGCTATCTTTGCATTGATTGATGTTGTCTTTTGGTGCAAATGCATTGCTGAAGCATTGTCTCTAGAGGATGGTTATGGCGTGGTTGCATCGTGAGTCTTGCTTGAGTGTGATGTTGGCCTCCTATGAGATTTGGTTGTAGTTCACTTAGCCTTTGTCAGTCATTGCGCTTGCTGCTATTGCAAGGCTATCATTTAACGGGCGTAATGGATTGATAACCCCACACATTGAAGACTGTGGTAGTGCTCCATCTTGGAGGGCGAAGTCTTGGCAAAAATTTGAATTAGCTTGTGCTTTTAGTAACAAAGCTAAACGCTACCAAGCCATAGAGTGGCAGGGGGTGAGCATTGTTGTCGACTCTGTGTGTTGCTTGTCGTGAGGCATGTAGATGTCATTGTTTGGCTATGTGAGCCTTCCTATCTTTGTTGTCGCCTATAAGTCTAAGTCTTGAGAAGAAACCAGAGCTCTTCACAAAGAACCTTATTTCTTCTCTTCAAAAAGAACAAGAAAACTGAACCTTACTCATGAAATCTCTCAAAGAAACCTAGGGAAATTCAAAACACTAACTTGAGCTCCAGATATTAGATCTAGGAGCTTTCTAAAGCAAAACAAATGGTGAAAGGATCTCTACAAGGAGAATTATACTTAAAAAAATAAGATGCCTCAAAGGGAGGGCTTTTTGCCTTGACGAAAGCAAGGGCTTTCACTCTCTCCAAAAGCTCTCACTCAAAGAAAGAAATCTCACAGATCTCTCACTCAAAGATGGAGGATGCCTCACAAGGAGGGCTTATCACTCACGAAGGGAGTGGGAGCACCATTGGCTTTGATACCATGATAAAGTGGGGAGTGAGAGAGAGAAAGAGAGAGAGGAGTACACACGATATAGCTACCTATACACTATGTTGTAATATAATCATGAATATATACATGAGAACCCCTTAGGGTTAGGGTTAGGGTTAGGATTAGGGTTTATCCCTAATGCCCTTAAGGTATAGTGCAATTTACACCATTCTCAACACTTGCTTTCTTGCTCTATCCCTTCCTTATATGCTTGGTTTGTCTTCTTTCCTTGCTTGCTTGCTCAGTCCCTCCTTATATGCTTGCTCTATCCCCTCCTTATATGTTTTCCCTTTCCTCTTTCCCTCTTCCCTTTCCCCTTTCTCGTTTCCTCTTTCCCTTTTCCATACATGCCATCCTTTCTCCTTTCCCTTTCCCTTTTACTTTCCCTCTTTCCCTTTTTCTTACATGCCATCCATTTACCTCTTTTCCTTTTTCCTCTACTCTTTCCCTTCCATACTCTTTCCCCTCTACATTTTCCCTCTTCTCTTTCTCTTTCCTACATGCCATCCCTTTTCTTTTTCTAACATGCCATCCTCTTTTCCCCTCCTCTTATCATTTCTTGTTATCCTCTTTCCTCTCTACTCTTTTCCCTCTTTTCTTTCCCCTCTACTCTTTTCTCTCTTTTCCTTTCCTTCTCTCTTTCCTATGTGCCATCCTCTTTCCCCTCTTCTCTTTCTCTTTCCTACATGTCATCCTCTACTCTCATGCCTCTTCTCTTTCCCTTTACTCTTTCCTACATGCCATCCTCTTTTCTCCCATTTTTCTTCTCTACTATTTCCCTTTCATGCCATCCTCTTTCCCAGCCACTCTTTTTCCTCTTTCCCTTTCATCCTTTCTTTCCTACATGCCATCCTCTCTCTCCTCTACTCTTTTCCCTTTCTCTTTCCCTTTTCTGCATGCCATCCTCTTTTTTCTACATGCCTCTATTCCCTCCTATTTTTCCTACATGCCTCTATCCCCTTCCCTCTTTCCCTTTTTCCTCTACTCTTTCCCCTCTTTTCTTTCCCTTTCCTACATGCCATCCCTTTTCCCTCTATTATATTTTCCCTTCTCCTCTTTCCCTTTCCTCTTACCCCTTTCCTCTTTCCTTTCCCTACATGCCCTCCCTTTTTCCCTCCATCCTCTTTCCTTGTCCCCATATTGATTCCCTTTCCCTATTTCCCCTTTCCTCTTTTCCCTCTTTCAAAATCTCCTCTTTCCCTACATGCCTACCCTTCCCTCTTTCCCCTCTCCTCTTTCCCTTTTCAACCATCCTCTTATTCTTTCCAAATCCTCTTTCTCCTCCATACTCTATCCTCTCCCTACATGGATACAAAGTAGTAGGATCAAAGAACCGAAGGATATGGTAGCAAATTCTAAGGGAATATTTGTTGAGATATCGAGCTCCACTCGTGATATGCCAGGGTGATCATTGTGCATTTATGTCACCGACTTGTTAGCTACATATGCAGTTGGTACACCGCCCATGAATAATAGCTGGATGACAACTATCTTTATGTACTCTAGTTAGTGATGCCACCTTAGCTGAGTTTGGTTTGAGACCCACATATAGGGTTCACCTATTCTTTTGTACTTAGAGTTCTTTTGGCTTTCACAACTGAGGGGAAAACTGTTTTCAGCCTCCACCTTTGTGTATATTCCCAGATTGTGTATGTGAAAAAGTTGCAAGTGAGACTCCTTCCTTCTCTCCCACTCTCTTCACATGGTATCAAAGCCCAGTTCGTGGTAAGGAGCTCAAGAAAGCAAACCAAGTTTGCGGTGTCCTAGTAAGAGGATCAGTGTTGCTTTCCTTTTTTTCCGAGTTTGGGGGCAAATCTCTGCAAATAGCACAGCCAAAAAGTGTGAGAGTGCACTGTCTCAGATTGGGACGCCCTTCGCGGTGTGGCGAGAGGGTAGTATATGCTACGGGATAGGGCAAAGCCCTTGGTGAAAATATTTTTTTGATTCGAGGCCATTTTGGGGCCCGTTTTGGTGGCGGAAGTTTTCCGCAAGCACCCAAGAAAGTGCCCTATTTTTGCTATGTGACCACTGTTCTGTAGGTCGGTGAAAAGTTATCGCAGAATTTACATCATATGCCTGTGTGCAGAGATATTGGGAGTGACATAATCATTCTTGTTGCTTGTTGATGCATAATCATCACAAGGAAGTGACTGTGTGGTCAAATACCACTCTCGTCAGTTTTGCAGATTTGCCCTTGTGAGGCAGAAGTTGTGTTTTTTTGCAGTGACAATATATTTTATAGTGTTCTGTAATGGCGTCTAATGCTCTTTCACAGATTGTCACTGAAAAGCTTGACAAGAACAACTTCCAAGCATGGAAGCTTAGAATGATGAATTTCCTTAAGGGAAAAGGCTATTGGGAGTTCATTACTGGAGCTGAACAAGAACCAATAATTCCTAATGTTCCCAATCAATAGGAGTTGCAGGCATTTAAAGGCTGGCATGAGAGAGCCATAAAAGTTATGTACTGGCTGTCTATCAGTATTTCAAATTCTATGATTGTGCATATTCAGGATGCAAGCACGTTGAAGGAGGCGTGGGTTTAAATACATAACTTTGTCTCTTTGAGGTATGAATAATTAAAATTGATGCTCACATACACAAACACGGATTGGCATGAGTGGCATGAGGAGTAGCAATGATGAAGGAGGAGTTGAAGGAGAACCCTTGCTATATTTAACTGAGGACAAGGACAACAACTTGAAGGAGGGGCCAAATGATGATGAGGATGGCTACGAAGGGGTCAAGAGCTACTTCATTGATGAGTAGGCACACTATTTGGTGGAGATGTTTTAAGGGTATAGCTATTGTATTATGGTCCTCATATGCTGAGTAGTCTTGACTTGGTATACGCTGCTTTGTGATGAGTATTCTAATGCATATTACCTTGAAAATGATTTTTTCCTAAGTGTGGAGACATTAGTATAGGCGTCAGTATGCCCATTAGAAGAGTCCCATAGGTATACTCATTGGGACTTGATGACACCTACAAGAAATCGACAGCATCAGTATCCACATCAATATACATGTTGGGCACCAAGATTGTGTTCCCTTTTTTTTTTTTTGGTTTGAGCAAATTAGGGCTTGTTTTAGCCCCATTCTACACCATGATAAATTTAAAACCCCACTGTAATTGAAAACCAAGATCAATTTCAAGTTTCATGTGGAGTATTCCGTGGTATTTGGTTGCACTACAAAAATATTACACAAACTATCACATCATTTATTACAAGAGTTCCCTTCAAGAAAAGAGATATATAAAAATAAAAAATTACGAGAGTAGCTCTGCTTCAGTCCTGTCCTATCCTCTCCATCGTTTTCTCCCCTCCTGGGTGGGTTGAACTCCATGGCCTTGTGAAGAGAGTGGGAGAGAAGGAAGGAGTCTCATTGCAGCTTTCTCACATACACAATGGGGGAATATACACAAAGGTGGAGGCTGAAAATAGTTTTCCTCTTCTTAGTTGTGAAAGCCAAAAGAACTCTTAGTACAAAAGAATAGGTGAACCCTATATGTGGGTCTCAAACCAACCTCAGCTAAGTAAGGTGGCATACTAACTGAGCCACTAACTAGAGTACATAAAGATAGCTGTCATCCAGCTATTATTCATGGGTGGTGTACCAACCGCATCTGCAGCTAACAAGTCGGTGACATAAATGCACAACGGGCATATCATGAGTGGAGCTCGATATCTCAACACTCCCCCTCGAGCTCAATCCCAATTCCTGCACACCAAGTAGGTCTCTGAACTTGCGTAGCTTCTCTGCACCCAATGCCTTCGTGAATATGTCAGCTACCTAATCCTCTGTGCTAACATAAACTAGATCAATAAAACCTACTAGAACCTTCTCCTGCACATAGTGATAATGCACCTCAATGTGCTTTGTTCTAGCATGATAGATTGGGTTATTTGCCAAGTGTATACTAGTCATGTTGTCACAATAAATGACAACTGGCCCATCTATAGACTAATGCATATCATAAAGTAGCTTATGCAACCAAGCTACCTCACATGCAACCATTGCTGCACCCCTGTACTCAGCCTTTGTGCTCAATAAGGCAACTGTAGGCTGTTTCTTGTTGCTCCAAGTGACTGCAGCACTCCCAAAAGAGAACATATATCCACTTGTAGATCGTTTATCAAAAATACTACCAGCCCAATCAGCATCAGTGTATCCATGCAACCGATCTGAACCCCGGTCTCATAAAATAGTCCATACTGTAATGTGGACTTCACATACCTCAGTATGCGTCTAGTCGCATCCAAATGTGGTTTCCTTGGAGCCTGCATAAACTGACTTACCAACCCAACATCATAGCTCAAATCTGGCTTGGTAATAGTCATATAAATCAAACTTCCTACTATGGGTCTGTACATAGTAGGGTCTTCCAGAAGCTGACCTGCATCTATGCTCAACTTCACATTCTGCTCTAAAGGAACTGAAATAGGCTTACAGCCGGTCATCCCATATTTGGACAGCATGTCCAATCCATACTGCCTCTGTAAGAGCCACATCCCACTTATGGATCTAATCACCTCAATGCCCAAGAAGTAACGCAGCTCTCCCAAATCCTTCATCTCAAACTTCTACTTTAATAGCATTTTCCCATTTTTCTTTTCCCATGGCTTGCTTAAAAGAAGTGGGTTCTGGTTCATGTATCACTTTGAGCATATAGGCATAGTGAATGGCTGTAAATCCATCATATTTTAGCCTATCCACAGGATACCTAGCTTTGGTAGACCTGTGCAAAATAGGCTCACTACCAGGTGCTCTCAAAACATCCCTTGTCTTCCTTACTCTAAGTGTAACAACATAACGAATACCCAACTCATCATCAAGGCTCTATTCTGAGCCATTGGATTCACCATCCACATAAGAGTGACCTGCATTCACATCAACCATGGGCTGATCTACTTTCTCTTTTCCTTTTCGTGATACTTGCATACCACTATTTGCATTGCTTTGAGGAGATCCTCCTGATCTCAATCTGCCTATCTATGGCGAAGTAGGTGAACCCCTGCTAGAGGACACTACAGGTCCACTAATATTTTGTGATTGCTGTTGTGAATTCTGTACAGCATTACCATTTTGTGCATCTACATCATGAATCACATTTACTGGTTTATACCAGCTGCTCATCTCATAAAAAACAACATCACTGCTCACTGTAAACTTATGAGTAGAAGGGTTATAGCATCTATACCCTTTTTGCTGCAGAGAATAACCAATAAAGATGCACTTCTCAGCTTTTGGATCCAACTTGGATCTCAACTCATCTGGCACATGAACATACGCAATGCAACCAAAAACTTTCAAATGAGAAATATCTGGTTTCCTACTAGTATACCTCTCCTCTAGCGTCATGCCATGTATTGTTGAAGTGGGAGTCTTGTTCATTATGTAGACTACTGTAGCAACTGCTTCAGCCCAATAATAATCTAGCAGGTCTTTTTTGTTGAGCATGGCATGAGATACCTCTCCAATATGCCTGTTTTTCATTTCTGCAACTCCATTTTGCTGTGGGGTATGACTGCATTAATATTGCTGCTTTATGCCATGCTCCTGCAGGAAACTTGCAAACTTATTTGAGAGGTACTCTCCCCCTCCATCTGACCTTAGGCATTTTATTTGTAGACCTGTTTCTTTTCCAACCATAGCTTTAAAAGCTTTGAAATGCCCAAACTCTTCACTTTTCTTTTTCATAAAATGCACCCAAACTTTTCTACTGTAGCCATCAATAAAAGTGACAAAATAATGACAGCCTCCAATAGATGCAGCTTTAGTAGTCCACCCATCTGAGTGGATTAATTCCAATGGCCTCTTACTCTCTTGAACATGTCTAGGAAATGGTTTCTTGCCTGTTTTCCAAATTGACATGCTTCACATACCTTATGCATTTCTACAACCTTGAACTTAGGCAATCCTGCAACAATATTTTGGGCCTGCATTAATTTAAGGTGCTGTACATTAAGATGACTAATGCGTTTATGCCATATATCAATATCTGCAACTACATCGGTCCCATGTGCAAACATTGTTGCACTCAATTCAGGCATTTCCACATCCAACGTAAACATCCTGCCCTTCTTCTTCCCTTTTGCTATCAAGCGATCTTTAGTTTTCATATCCTCAACAAAGCATCCATGAGGATTAAATCTGACCTGCAAGCCCTGCTCAACCATTTGACCAACAGAAACCAGGTTCTTGGTGATATTCTGGACATGAAATACATCAGATAGGTATTTCTTTTTTCCATCGTGCATAGACAAATGAATTTTACTGATTTGCACAATAAGATGTGCAACATCATCACCAGTCTCCACAAATCTCGGTCTTTCCATTTTCCTTGCATCCTGCATCCATTCTGCATGACCTGCCATGTGGTTTGACGCACTTGAGTCAACATACCACACATCATTGCTTTCTTCTGCACTTGTCATAGAATTGGTCATGTGTTGCACCATAAATAGATGCTCATTTCTGTCATCACCCTGTCTACTAGAGGATGCATAATTGCCTTGCTGCAATTTTCCAGTCATGATGTCATTTTGCTTTTTATAGCAGTCTTTAGCCATATGACCCATTTTACCACAGTAGTAGCATTCAACATTGTTGTTTGCATTTTGGCCTCTCTGCCATCCATCATGACCTCTTTGGCTCCCCCTGCCTTTAAAGTTACCACGTCCTCCTCCATGGACTGGTTTTCTTGAATTTGTTGCATATTCTGATTTTTGCCACGGCCTCCAAATCGACCTGCTCTACTTCTGCCTCTATCTCTTCCAGCATTTGAGTAGAAGCATTTGAGTAGAAGACAGCTTCTTTTGAAGTTCCTCCTGAAGAAGATGCACCACCATTTCTCTGCTCTTCAGAAATTAGAAGAGCAATCAACTCCTCAAAATCAGGAAAATTCTCATGGATGGCAATGGATGTCCGGAATTGTGCATAATCCTTTCCTAGACCATTCAAGGTCACAAAAACTAAATCATCATCTTCCACTGGCGACCCAATAGAAGCAAGTGCATCTGCAATCTTCTTCACCTTCATGTGGTAGTCATTGATGCTCATATTTTCTCTCTGCACATTATGCAACTCCTACTTGAGCTGCATTTTCCTGGCTTGCGTATTTGTGCTTTACATTTTTGTTACAAGATTGAATAAATTAAATTGTTGGGAGTTTCTTTCATCTATGAAAATATTTCCAAAATCCTTCTCCCTGAGCCTCTAGCCTTTGGATCAATGTTGTAGCTCTATGGTTATTGGCATATCTGTATTATTCCTAGATGACTTTATAGACACGTGAAAACACTAGATGCCTCCATAGAGACATTAAACATTAGATTGCTAGATACACAAGATAAATATTTAGAAAAAGAAAGTTTAGTGAAATATTCTAATGACTTACAAACTAGTCCATGAACCTTTTCTTGCCATGTATTCTAAGTGGAATTGACCCACTTTCTCTATGCAATTTTTTGCATCTTTGCATTTCTTCTTGTTCTTGCCCACAGTATTTTGAACTCCTTCATGGATATCTTCTATTCTTTCTTGTGGGTGAGGGCAAGATTTTCTAGTCAATCGTCTCTTATTTCCTTTTGAATCACTTTGTTGACCTTCAACACATCCACCATCTTATTCAACATCTAACCCTCATAAAAATATATGCACTCAAGCATTGGAATATCATCACATTCCTACATTAGATGTGATGTAAATTTTTCCAATCACTTCCTTAAACTCTGCATGTGAAATTATGACCTTACTTACCATTTGCACCCACAATGATTCCCCCATCAACATCAATAAAACATTATACAGAGGCAACCTCATGTAGAGGCCACCTACTAGCATGAGAGACTTGTAACTATGAGTTACTATTCTATTACTATTATGGCCTCAAGTGCTAAACTACTATGAATAAGAGGGTGCAATGTGAAGCATGCATGCCCTTGAACCTCTCATGCTTTTGCTCCCTCTCCCACATAATGATCTCTTGCTCTCCGAGAGTGACCTTGAAAGCAAATCATGGAACTTTTCTAAAATTCTAAACCTTTTCTTGTGTGTGTCCATCATAACTATCTACGCTGACCATGATCATTGCATTACCTATGCTCCCACTAGATACTACATCTAAAACAATGGGACATAGGTTTTAGTGACATTCCTAAATACCAAAATAAAAAACAAAGGTACATGTGTAATGCCATATTCTTTCCCTTTGATAGAACCCATAAAGTTGAGAGATGGACGGATTAAGAGGAAAGTAGAAGGAAGCAACTAAAAAAAATGAGGAGGAGCAATCCAAAAGTGGAAAGGGGAGAGGTGAGAAAGGAATAGAACAGAGGAGAGAAAATAGGAAAGAAAGGAGGAGAAAAAAGGAGTGGAAGAAAGAGTCTTCAACACAAAAGAGTGGAGACAAGAAGGCTTTAAGTTATGTGCATCAAAGTCTTCAAAAGTCCTTGCTCATGTAGTGACATAAACTTACAACTGCTTTTGGATTTACCACGGTGTTGCTATTGGCCCACAATAATGGTGCAACTACACACACACACACATGCACATTATTGTGTGTGTGTGTGCATGCACGTGCATGCGCATGTGTGCATGCATGCATGCGTGCATGTGTGTTACCTACTATTTCAATAAATCTAAATCTCCGCCATTCCACATTCTTAGTCAAAACTTTGAAAGGCCCTCAATAGCTATTGCTTCATCTAGACTATGTTCACAGTTGCATAAATGTCTAAAGGTGCAGCAACCGGGATCATCAAGGCTAGTTCATGTCTTAAGCTTTCTTTGTTTCCTTGTTTGGAAATCTAATTGATTACCCTAGCTGCATTTCTAAGTTAAGAATCAGAAGCAGTTTCTATAAGATTTTTCAAAAGGTAAACGCCCAAAAGAAAATTTATGCATTAAGTAAGCTATCCTTGTAGTTCACCTTACAATTTTCAATCCAATACATTTATGTCAATGTATACAAGAAAAGTCGAGAGTATTATATCCTTCATCATAAGGTATGCAAGTGTACTCTTCCAAGTTGACAACATCCTTTGTCGCAATGTCATGCCCAAGATTCTATCTTGCAAATCCGATGAAGAGGCATGCCAACTCACTACTAAATTGTCCCTTGTAAAATTTGGCGACACATGTTTGCCACTTTGGGACGACTTTGGTTTGTCCTCCACATGTGGTCCCCCTCGTTTGTTGGTTGGGTTGGCCTTTGGTTTGGTCAGCTCACCTTTCATGGTGCTTGGTCCACGGGGAGTGTTGGATTTGGGCCAATCACCCTTGGTACCCCTTGTGTGGTTTGTATAGAAAAGGATATTGTGGTGCTAGACGACACGTATCATTGCTGGACTAATCCCATAAGCAATGGGGGATTGTTGAGTCCCTTGGATATAAAGAGGTAATAGACCCCTCTCCCATATCTCGCTGGCCTTTTAGGGAGTGGGAGAGGGTATGCAGGGCTATGGGGTGAGGGAGTGGGATCCCCTCATACTCAATGCACCTCGGATGGACACGTGGCACCTTCTACAGTCCAACAATACCCATCCCTTATACTTATTTATGCTCTCTCTCTCTCACACACACACACACATATATAAACATATATGCATGCCTCCTTGTCTTGTGTAACCAAGGCTAATTAGGAGGAGTAAAAATCATCCTTTTCCTTTCTACATAATGTAAGGGAAGCTTCATCCATGCTTCCCAATCCCCACAATGCCTTCATTACCCATCTTGGGGTAAGTCCTTGGCCCATCTCTCTCTCTCTCTCTCTCTATGTATATATATATATATATATATATGTATGTATGTATGTATGCATATGCACATATATATACACATGCCCATGTGCATATTCATATATATATATATATATATATATATCTTCAAATAGGGTCATGCGTGTATAAGGGCTCCTCTCTGCCTCCTCTCCATATAGGGCCATGCCCGATAGAGAGCAAGTGTGTAACTTTGCAAAATTTTCACAAACTACAGACTATTAGATGCAAATTTCTGTATCACAAGTCCCTAAGTGTTCAGGTCCCAAAGGGTTCAGGTCACTTTTTGATGTGTTGTAGAGTTGTGGATGTGCAAAGATACTGTTTGACCCAGTTGCTTTACATCATGTATACAAAATATTTACCTCTACTTGTGGATTTCAAAGTGCTAATAAGAATGAACCAAGTTTCTAATAGAGAGTGCAAGTCTTAACAACCCCATTTATTGTTTCATTTCAAGTTTAGAGCTACTGCAAACAACCACACCGATATTGTTGTTTTATGAATCACTAGCATAGCATAGGACATAGCAAAAATTTATAGTCTCATTGGCTACAATCTACCACGTTGCACTTTGTCTTTGGAACTTGAAGATTGCTAAGGTATTTGTTATAGTCTAATGCTTTTTAGTACACTTGTAGATATTGAACTTATTGGAGGACCATGGCCATTTTGAATCTTAGACTAGGCACATCTACAATTTTGACGGTTGTTTGTTGATGAATAGTCTAGTCCGCTCTCAACCAAGCAATGGAGTCTATACTATAGACGAGAGCACATTTTTAGAGTTGCAAATTTCTCCAAATCTGTTTTGATCTCTTTTGAAAGATTTAGAGTGTGGCCTAACTCTTATACCATCAAAACTGGAATATGAAATTCTTTCACATACAAAGCATCACTTTATAAATTAAAAGAAACAAAACCATAGCTAGACAATGCCGACACCAACTGGGTACAATGTCCCCTCCCACTTCTTCCCCCCTAGGTGAGTGAGTATTTGAGATCGCAAGTATTTAAGATCTTTCATTACACATAGTGCCAAAAACAAGATAACCAAAATTATCCCTTTTGCCCACAAAGGTAAGCGATGATTTTACATAGCCTGCATACAATGTCAATGTAAATACAAAAATTGGCCCATGGCTACATGATATGCACCATGTGACACTTCAATTTATCCTCACATTGTCTTGAATCCTCGTCAGAAGTTCCATCACCATGTGACACCTCATTCTGTGTCTACAATCGGTATCCTTGCACTGTCTCCAATCCTCATTATAAGTTATATCGCTTGCACTCAAGACGCATTCACATTAGTAACAATCACTTGAATGAATCATCGAATCAATCACTTCCAATATAACTACAATCAGCATACAATATTCAAACATAACACCAATAACACTAGCGGCATCAGTATTAACATGCAATCACCCACAATATGAACTATCTAGCATGGTAAAGCACAGGTTCAATAAAGTGTCCCCATTGAAGCCACGTAGAGTATCCACTAGAAACCTCACCACATCATGTGTGGTTCTATGGAGTACTTTGCCATAGTTGATAAGACTATAATATATGTAAGCAAGAATGTAAGGATTTCCATAGCTCTCTCTCTCTCTCTCTCTCTCTCTCTCTCTCTCTCAAATTTGATATAGATTCCAAGACCTTCTCCATTGGAGAACCTCAAAATGCTTGGCAATTTTCTACAAAGCTACATTTTTCTTATGTAAAGGACATTAATAGTGAAAATTATGCAAGCTAGTTTGGTGTAAAGTTGATTTAATGCAAAAATGAGGAAAAAGATGTCAAATACCTGATAAAAAGGAAATTTATGCTTGGCAGTCACATGTGGACAGCTTGACAAAGACTTGTAGGGTTCAAAAGTAGTTGTGTTTTGTTACCATATGAAATCCGACCTCCAACATGCTTCTAGCCTCTAGTTCCATCACTCCAAGACATGAGAATAGTGTACGGGGACGGGGGGAAGATGAGCGAGTTATCAAATTGGCAAAATTGAAATTCTATCTAGAAATAGACTTGCAATATAACTAAAACATTTTAAATTTTAATCGGCTCATTTCATATTGATGACTCACAATCCAGCTAGCTAATTTGAAAATTTAACCGGCTAGATGCTAAGTTGAGGCTCTCTTTTCCCGAATCTTGTGCAGCAATGCTTTGTAAATGAAAAATACTTTTTGATGGGGACTGATGTGTACACATCAAAGCTTAGACTGGGTATAGATGGGAGATATGTTGGAGATGCCTCATTCTTTAATTACATCCGATGCTTGACAACTTTACGTCCGCGAATGTTTTTGATTAAGTGATTGGTGAGGGCTTGGGTGAGAGAGCACCGGACAGGCTTCTCTACTGTCGAACATGGCGTACGTCAAGTCATCTTGCTACAAATCAAGCAACCTTTTGTCGAATCAGGCTATGTTCACACCGGGCGGTGGCCATCCTTCGAAAATGATATGTGAAGTGCGGCCATCCTAGGTGGACCACTGAAGATGCACTTTACACACATTGAGGACAACTTAGGCAAAAGAAGTTGGGCGGCATGTAAGGGTCGAAGGCATCGATTGTTGATTGGATGCCCCCGATGTCCCACACACTGCAGACCAATGAGCCATCTGATCAACATGTGAGTCGAAGGATGGCCGCTAATAGACTTGACGACCATCGGTCTTGCGCGATGGCTGCCGCCGGTGTGCGGCGGGTGTGAAGGGACCCTCCAGCTGGCTACAAATCTCGTCTGAGCTGAATACTTACCAGTAAGCTGTGAAGGTGCAATCAGCTATGGAGGATAACGCAGGAGCTCCAATGTCTAATGCTGAAGCCGTTTTCTTCGACCTCGACGACACTCTGGTGCTCACCCACGCTGCAGACAGCAGCGCCCATCGGGCCGTCCAGCGCCTCCTAGCTCAGCGCCTTCCTCACTCAGACCATCAAATTGTCATCTCCCATTTCGTTGAGGACTTCGTCTCTCAGCCCTGGGATCCCGACCATCAGGTTGCCCCGATTTCTCCAGAGATTGTGGCTCTGCTTCCCTTCAATAAGATTCCTCAGATCGATCTTGCAGGGTCTTGGTTGGAGTTCTTCGAAGCAATGACAGTGTCATCGCACACTCACAACCCTTTTCTTCATTCCAGGTTGACGTCACAGAATGGAGAGCCCGGCTTTGGAATAAGGGTTTATTGACTCAGGGTGCAGACGACATGCAGCTTGCAAGAGTATGAGCTGAGCAAAACTGCCCATTTTTTGTTTTCAAAAGCAATTTGCTCTAGTCTCTTTAAAGATACCCATTTCTCGACTGGGCGTGTTGTGTTGTGTTTGTTGGCAGTTTATTGTTTAAACCTTTTTCTTATCCTTGCCTTATGACCAGGATTTGCAGCATTGCTTCGATACAGAACGGTTGCTTGCCTTTCAGTGGGCTGAAGGAGTTGAAGCGGTACTTTTCGATAGGTAGATAGCCCTTTGGTGTGCAACATTAGTACTACAGTGCATGCGAGTGTGCATCATTTAGCCCTTTTTCAAAATCTCTAATTACGCCTGTTCGGTTTGCAGCTAGTACGAAACCTGCAATCTCAGGGAATCAAAGTGGGAATCATCACAAACGGTCATCCCAAGGTTGACAGTGTTCATGGGCAATTCATCACGTCGATAATGCCCTTTCTCTCTGCTGAATGGCACTTGATTTTTTTTTGAAACATAGGTGCAAAGAGCAAAGCTGAAAGCGTGCAGGGCCGAGGAACTTTTCAACACTATACTCGTAGGAGGAGGTGCGTCTACTATGTGACGCTGGTTTCTTTTTGCGTCCTTTTGTCTCTTCCAAGTC
This sequence comes from Dipteris shenzhenensis, assembly GCF_047967505.1. Lineage (NCBI taxonomy): Eukaryota > Viridiplantae > Streptophyta > Polypodiopsida > Gleicheniales > Dipteridaceae > Dipteris > Dipteris shenzhenensis. Next base: position 11,743,167 of record NC_141596.1, read on the forward strand.
TCTTACACAATGACATGCAGAGGAACCCCATGAAAAGCCACACAAAGACATTTTCTTGAAGGCCTGCAGCCTGGTAGGTTGCAAACCAGAGAAAGCAGTGATGGTGGGAGATAACTTGAAGACGGACATCCAGGTTAGATGTGGTGTGTGTGTATGTGTTGGGGTGGGGGTTTGAGAGAGAGAGAGTTTATTAAAAGTCTTAGGAAGACCAAAGAGCCTATGAGACTAAAAGAAACTGATAGAATGAACTAAGGGATGGAGCCACTAAGCGGGCATCAACACCCATGATGAATACAAAGGAAAACCCATAACCATGAACATAACGGCGCTGATACATAGAGAGAAAATTCTCCAAGCCCATGAAGTGGGAGCCAGTGGGGGCATCAACCTTGTTAGGGGGGCGTTGATGTGTGAGGCTAATCTGGTGGCATATAACAGTGTTGAGGTCCCCATCCCACTCACGTATCACGAGTCGAACTAGTCCATTCAAGAGGATTTCCTACAGTTACACATTATGGACTTGGTCGGCACCTCGTGAGCTTCCTGTGAAGTTCAGCTTCTACAGAGACCACTGCCTACGGATTACAGGAAGCTCAGCTTCTATAGAGACCACTGCCTACGGATTTCAATGGAGGGCTTCATCGACTCTTTAGGGTACACACGGGTCCACTTTCCCCACTCCATGACGACATTAACAAGGCAGTTTCGGGTCTCGTCAGACAGTCTCCATATTAAGAGTGGTCGGATGGATGGTGTACCCAGAGATGGATGCATCTGCACTTTGAGTGAGTCATGGGAGATCGAGTTAGAGGAGCATTTCGCTTTCAGTTGCCTTGTGTACTACGAGATCAAAGGTCGCTATCACTGTCTTTTTAGAGATCCCTATCCAATTTCTTGTCCTACACAGACTAGAGATGCTTGATGGCCTTCACCCATGAGGCTGTCTAACACAGGGAGAGGTTGCTCAAAGCACGTAGGGGTGATAAGGACACACAACCAGACCCCACTTAGAGTATGATCACTGAGTTTTTGCACCCAAAGCACTGACCAATAGGACCCACGAAGGTGGCGGTTGCGAGGACCCAAGCCAGATCTAGAGACACGTCAAACTCATCAACGCATGGAGGCACATGAACATTAGGGGACCTTCCTTCCATGTTGAAACTGCACTATGTTGTGTTTTTAGAGGATGATTTTGGGAATGTTCCTGGATTCATCTAGGTATATGCCTTGCCGTATTAGCGGACATGCCAATTTCACCTTGTGAAGTTTTCGTCCAAGTTGCGGCCTGCTAGTATTGCGTTAATTCTTTCTATTTTAAATAGCGTGTTGCCCTATCAGCTAGATTTAGATGCTCGTTTGGGAGAGACTAAAATGTAATCGTTTAGACTTCACAAGCAGTTGTAGCTTGAATGAAGAGATTTTGGACTATTTTTTTATTAGCCTTCTCCTTTAGTGCTAGCCTTCCTCATGGTTGAGTTTGCCCTTCACCTCCGAAGTGCCGACAAAAACTCAGTACGAAGACTTTGTATGAACGGATGCTTGTAATGAAGCGGAAAAAGGGCCAAGTTAGAGGTCCTTTAGGTGGAAATTGTGGAAGGACTATATAAGTCCCCATCCACCCCCTACTATGTACTTTTTGATGTGACATCTAATCCTATCTACTCTCCCTCCCTCCTTCCTGCCTATGCTCTCTCTCTCTTCCCTACTCCCTCTCATTCTCTCCCTCTCTCTTTCCTACCTCATTCTCTCTCTCCTAGCCCTTCTCCTCCCCTTCCCCTATCTAGTCTATCCTCTTCCTCCAAATCTGCCCCTACCCCCTTTTCTGCATTGGTGTCAGAACTTCGACTCTGGCACCTTTGCTTCCCCTTCACCCCTTCACTCCGAATCTCAGTACCTATTACGCCAACTGTGTGAAGTCCATAGCAAACGCAAGGTGTTGGTAGACAACCAGGCCAAAACGTGCAACGTGACTAGCAAGGAATGGCTGGTCATTTCTCGTGTTGCTGATGATTGTTTGGAAAGCATGTAAGCTCTATCTTGCCATTCCCATCCCCTCTCAGTAATCAACTGGGTGGGGTTTTGTGGGTATGGCCAATCTTTTTTGTGGCCCAAATATGCCAACAAGTATAAGATGACAACGGGTAGCGCATATGGGAACACAAATGAGGCTGAGAAGAAGCCTAAGATGACTGATCGGAATGAAAGAAAATCAGCAGCAGCACCATTTCTGAGGTTTCCTACAGTTACTGGCAACAAGATGCCATATGCTAAGCCATACAGGTCATGTGATGCTAAGCCAAGTGTTGGACATGAAAAATCAGAATTTAAACAACACACCAGGGCTATTATGAACAGCAGAAAGAGGACAAACTTATGCTTTAAGTGTGGTGAGAAGTGGACTCGTGTCTCCTGAGCATGGGGAAGTTTGCAAAATGCGTAAGAGTGGTACTGCAAAACTCAGCATGATTATTGAGATATCAGATGATGAGGATTTGATGGATGCTTCTGAGACTTTGGATGCCACTCATGATGATTCAGAGGGTGCATAAATCGTGGAAGAAGCTCCAAATGTTGGAACCACGAAGGGGGCTGATTTCCCCTTTGATCCCGGTGGTGCTAATGAACATAATATGCATAGTATACAATCCGATGACATTCAGCCCACATGTAACACGTGGGGCCGTTGGCCTAAAGTCTTTCATGTGGAGCATCAGGTTGCTATGCCTTTTCTTGCGCGAGAGGATGCAAAAGGTAATGCTCTTGTGGACGAGGAGGAGATCTATTGGGATGCGCAGCAAACAATTTATGCTATCTCTTCTCATGCATTGATGGGTGCCAAAAGTGCTGAAACTATCACATTGAAAGGACAAATTAATGGCAGGACTGTTTACATGCTTGTGGACAGCTGTATTTGTTGGGGATCTCTTGGCATTGGATATGGGCCCAATAGATGCTGTCCTGGGTTGCGATTGCCTGAAATCTTTGGGTAAAATCAGCATGGATTTAAATGCCCTATCACTCAGCTTTGTCCACAAGGGTAGAACTGTAGCATTGCATGGCATTGCCACTCCTAAATTGCAGGTCATTTCAGCAAGGCAATTAGCCAGAGAGCTCAGGAAGGAGCATGCCCTCTACGCTTTGAATGTTTTAGTATCTCGGGGGGGTAGCATTCCCCGTGTTGAGGATAATGATATGCAGCAGTTGCTATCAGAGTTTGCTTATGTATTTTCTGATATGCCATCCCAATTGCCTCCCAAGAGGGATGTGGATCATGCCATTGTTCTAAAGCTTGGCAGGAAGTCCATAAACAAAGCCCCATACCGTCTCTCTAAGGTTGAGTGGGAGGAAGTGGCAGTACAGGTGCGGGAATTGCTTGAGAAGAACTTCATCTCTCATAGTACTTCTCCTTTTGCCTCTCCAATGCTTCTGGTGAAGAAGGATGGATCATACCGCATGTGCGGGATCTAAATAAGGCCACTATTAAGAACAAGTTTCCAATCCCCACGATAGATGACCTGTTGGATGAATTTCACGAAGATAGATTTGAGGTCTGGTTACCATTAAATCAGGGTGAAAGAAGGAGATGAGCACAGACGGCCTTCCGCACAGAATGGGGCTTGTATGAATTCAAGGTGATGCCTTTTGGATTGACTAATGCACCGGCCACCTTCTAGGCACTTATGAGCAAGATATGGCAGCCACTTCTTTTCAGATGCGTGTTGGTTTTCTTTGATGATATCCTCATTTACAACAAGGATAGACGAGCACATTAAGCATGTGAAGCAAGTGCTGGAAATTTTGAGGAGCATCAACTTTATGCAAATGCACTTTTATGTCAAAGGAGGTTGAGTACCTGGGGCATATTGTGAGTAGACGTGGCATTCAGGTGGATCTTGCAAAGGTGAAATGCATCAAAAATTGGCCACAGCCACAAAACCTCACCCAGTTGAGAGGATTTTTAGGTCTTTCTTCCTTCTACAGGTGCTTTATTCGCAAATTTGCGGAGAGGGCAGCTCCTCTTACTGTCCTCTTGAAGAAGGATGCTTTTGGGTGGTCAAAGGAAGCACAATGCAGCTTTGAAGACCTGAAATTTGCTCTTACTCATGCACCTGTCTTGGTGTGCCTTGATTTTTCGCGTCTTTTCATTGTGGAGGCAGATGCCAGTGGCAAAGAATTGGGGGCTGTTCTGAGGCAAGAACATGGGGTAATAGCCTTTGAAAGTAGGAAGTTTTATGCCAAAGAACTCAATTTCCATGTTTATGATTAGGAGATGCTGGCTATCTTACATGCTTTAAAGAAATGGCACCATTATCTATACGGAAGTAAAATTAAGGTGAAAACAGATCATAGGACACTCAGATTCTTCCTCACCCAGACAAATTTGTCATATAAGTAGAAGAGGTGGTTGGCTGCAGTCCAATCCTATGATTTTGACATCAAGGACAGAAAAGGGAAGGAAATGTGGTTGCAGATGCCTTGTCCAGAATGTGGGCTTGCAATTTATATGCTATCTCTAGCATATATCAAGATTGGATTCATGGCATTCAGGAAGAGTATATGCAGAATTCTAAAGCAGCCCTCATCTTTTCAGATTTGCAGAAGCCTTCTAGTCAGGGTCATCTGGATTTCGAATCGCATAGTGGGCTGTTGTGGTGCCAAGACTGGATTTATTTAGTGCCAGATTCAAAATACCGCCAACTGGTTTTGCAAGAAATGCACTCCTTATCACGACTTTCTCTTCCAAGCCACGTTTTCTGATCACGGGAGTAGCACCATCTTAACCACCCAGCCAAACTGCCAAAGCTCAAAAGCAAGAGAGAGAGAGCTATTTTTGAAATCACGTAATTACCCAATTCTCCATTCTCTCACAAGCTTTGACACCCCAATTCCCTAGATAGATCTAGATGCCATATGTCATCCATATAGGGCCTTACTAATGCAACAGTTCACCCCTCTCTTGGGATGCATTTAATTCCTTGCCCCTAGGCACATTCTTTGCACTAGGCCCCTGGTCTCAGATCTATCTAGTCCGGTGCTATCAGCCCTCACCTAGGACCTTGACATTAATCCCTCCCGATCATTTACATAAAGCGCAAACACATATATTACAAAGATAGATCCTATAAGGGAAATGTCGACTGATTCTTCCGAGGTCATGCTACCTCGGCTAGAGCGTAACATTCCTTCCCTCTTCAGACATCAGCGTCCTCGATGATAAAGTCTGGGAACACTCTCCGCAACTGATATACGGACTCCCAAGTAGCTTCGGATAGAGGCTGACCATGCCATGCAACCAACACCGTGGGTATCTTCCGATTTCGTATTTGCATTGTTCCTCGGTCCAGGATTCTTGTTGGTTTGCGCCTTGCAATATCCTCTATCTCCTGAAACAAAACCACACCTTCGATTAGTGAGTCACCAGTATGTAAAAATTTCTTTAAGCGTGAAACATGAAAAACCGGGTGCACCTTACACCCCTGTGGCAATTCTAATTTATAGGCTACACTGCCTATTCTTTTCAGAATTAACCACGGCCCACAGTATCGAGGTGATAACTTAGCACACTCTCCTGAAGTCAACGACTTCGAGTGCGAAGGAATTCTGAGAAAAACTTTTTCTCCTTCTTCAAATACTCTTATAGACCGATTTTCATCCGCATACACCTTGGCTCTATCCATAGCCTGGCGGATATTAGCTCTCGCAAGTGCTAGCATCTCCCGCATCTGAACTACAAAGTTCGCGGCACTAGGCACTTTCTGAGGTACTCCAACTATAGTTGGATTGGCTGGCCTATAACCATAGTTCAGCTCAAACGGACTGAACCCAGTAGATGAATGTTTCCTGTCATTGTAGGCAAACTCCAACAATGGCAACCACTTGTCCCATGTATGTTGCCTCAATGACACATATGCTCTCAGCATATCCTCTAAAGTCTGGTTGACTCTCTCCGTCTGACCATCCGTCTCAGGATGATCCCCACTACTCATTCCCAACTCAGTCCTTAGTGTCTCAAATACCGCAGTCCAAAAGTGACCGGTAAACCTGACATCTCTGTCTGACACTATGGATCTAGGCAATCCATGCAGACGAAAAATATGTCTAATAAACAAATCCGCTACTTGCGGGGCACTAACAGACTCTCTAGTCGGAATGAAGTGAGCCATCTTGGTTAGACGATCAACCACCACAAGGATAGAATTATACCCTCCTTGTGTTGCAGGTAACCCTACAATAAAATCCATGGAAATGCTCTCCCACTTACTTAGTGGTATTTCCAAGGGTTGTAAAAGTCCGGGTGGCTTCACCCGCTCGGCCTTACTTACCTGACACGAGAAACACCGTGTCACATATTCATGAATATGCTTTTTCATCTTTGGCCAAAAGAAGTCTCGCTTCACGAGATCATACGTCTTCTCGACACCTGGATGTCCCGCACACGGGCTATCATGGCATTGTCGAATGACTCTCTGCCTGAGATCATTCTGACCAGGTACTACAACCTTGCCATTTCTAACTAGCATACCATCCCTTATGGTATATCTTGCATAAGTTTGGCCTTTTCTGGATGCCAGGTCATCCTTTTCATTTTCCCCGGGTTTTAACACATGAGCCTTAGGCCATAAGCTCTGGACAAACTCGTCCACCTTCTGAGTTTCTTTTATTTCGGTCATTAGAGCGCTCTCTAATACCGTGAAACTCAGGTTGTGCATAATGCGAGATAACGCATCAGCTACCTTATTGTCTTTTCCTCTTCGGTACCGAATCGTAAGATTAAACTCCTGCATGAGCTCTGCCCACCTAGCTTGGCGGCCCCTCAAGTCAGGCTGTTTACAGAAATGTTTCAGAGTATCATGATCCACATCCACATAAAACTCTGAACCATACAGATAATGCCTCCATGTTTTCAAAGCATGGATAACAGCATACAACTCCAATTCATGAGTTGGCCAATTCCTTTGAGAGGGAGAAAGCTTCTTGCTTTCGAAGGCTACTGGCCTTCCCTCTTGAAGGAGGACTGCTCCTACCGCAATGCCACTTGCATCGGTTTCTAGGAACAACGGTTTCTGGGGATCAACTATTTTTAACACCGGTCCTGAGACCACAGCTTGTTTTATGGTGTTAAAACTTTCTTGTTGATTCTGTCCCCAAATAAAAGGTACTTTACCTGAGGTTAGATCAGTCAATGGCGATACTATTCCGGAATATCCTTTGATATGCCTTCTATAAAACTGGACAAATCCCAAGAATGATCGCAACGCGGTCAGACTCTGAGGGATTGGCCAAGTTAGTATCGCAGCCACTTTCTTCGGATCCATTTCTACCCCTTGTGGAGTAATTATGAACCCTAGATACTCAAGCCTAACCATACACAGTATAGTTTTCTTTTTATTCACATATAGACTGGCTTTCCTCAAAGTACTGAACACTATCCTTAAGTGTTCACGATGCTCAGTAATGCTTTTACTGAATATCAAGATATCGTCAATAAAATGTACTACGAACTTTCCGATATACGGTCGTAGTAAATCGTTCATAAGCATGACGAAAGTCGCTGGAGCATTGGTAAGTCCGAAGGGCATTACCAAAAACTCATAATGACCAAACCTGCTTCTAAAAGCGGTTTTATGCACATCCTCGGCTCTAATCCGGATCTGATGATAGCCGCACTTAAGATCTATCTTGCTGAAAATTACGGCTCCATGTAATGCATCTAGCAAATCATCAATCCGAGCCATCGGATACCTGTGCTTGACAGTGATATTATTTAATGCTCTGTAATCTATACAGAGGCGAAACGTATCATCCTTTTTCCTCTTTAATATCACTGGTGAAGCAAAAGGTGAGAAACTTGGTTGAATCTGCCCCAACTTGAGGTATTCTTCCAATTGCCTACGCACCTCCGCTTCTTCAGTAAAACTCATTCTATAGGGAGGTCTATTTACAGGTTCTGCCCCCGGGATCAGTTCAATCTTATGCTGAACTTTCCGTTCTGGAGGTAACCCATAAGGTAGTTCATCCCTAAAACATTCAGAGAACTCCTCTGTTATAAGATTAGCCAGCTTGGCCATCTCATCACTTTGCATAACATCAGTGCTAGCCGAAGACTCATCCACCGACTCTACCGATGCTGTGCAAAGGTATAAAGACTCTACTTGAGCCTTTCTGATTTCCATCACGGAAACCAACGGTCCCTGAGGTATATCTCTTCCACCTCGCAAGACATAAAGCACATCATTCATCTTGAATTGATATACGTGCTTTTTCCAATCAATGGCTGGATTCTTCCTAGAATGCCACGCCATTCCCAGGGCTATATCCGCATGAGCAAGCTTGGTTATTTCAAAATCAAGCTTCTCAGTATAGTCCTGAATCTGAAGCTCCAACTGGGTAACCCTTTGGTCCCATACTTCAGTTGAACTTCCATCAGCCATCCTGACTGTATACGCATAGTCAGATGGACTTGTTTTCAATTTCAGCCTCTTCACGAGCTTGGAGTTAATCACATTGTGAGTTGACGCTGAGTCAAACAACACAATGACATCATGATTGGCCACTTGCCCTTTCATTTTGATTAGCTCCGTATCATTGAAGGCTGTATACCCCGTTGCTGCGGGCTTAGATAGGATGTTATCAGGTGCACTCGTCACTAACTTAGTAACAGACACACAAAACAAACAAGGTACTAACCTCTGAGAAGATCCCGCTAGCTGAATCTGCATCTCTTCCGCTCTGGGACTTCCCTGCATCTCCACGTCGCACTCTGAGATCACCATCTCAGCCATCCGACGATCTTTATTACGTGGACAATCTCTCCACTGATGAGGTTGAAGGCAACCAAAGCATAAGCCTTCTCTCCTCGCTTTTTCCCTTTGTTCCGGGTTCAAGGGAGACTTAGACCAAGCCCGGGCTGCCATTGGAGTTACTTTTCTCTTCACTCCAATGGTGGTACTTGGTTTAGGAGTTTCAGCCGGTCTCGCCTGCTTGGCTTGACCACTCGGCTGCGAACCACTCCCTTTACTAGTCCACTTCTTCTTAAACCCAGATTTCTTTGGATACCCATACTGGGTTCCGACCTGTGCAAACCCACTTGGCTTGCTGCCCTTGGCATCCTCATAGTTCAAGGCTATAGCTATTGCATCATCTAGCGTGTTCGCGTACTTAGCCCGAACTTCCATTTTTATTCGGTCATTCAATCCAAATATGAAATCTTTCACTTGGATTGATTGAGGCAGGGGTTCATCAACCTTCATTACACTCTCTCGAAACTTATCAGTGTATTCTGCCACTGATAAATTTCTCTGACGCAGGTTCCTATATTGATCCCAAGCTCGGGATGCCTCGTCAGGAGGTAAGAAGTGTTTCCTGAACTCTCTTTTAAACCCCTCCCAGGTAGTGGATGCTATGCCATCCTTTTGTTGCTTAATCCACCACCGATCCGCTGCCTCACTAAACATGTGGGTGGCCTCGCGGATCTTTTTGATGTCATTTCTGATCTCACAAATGGCGAACGCCTCGTCCCATTTGTGTAACCATGTCTCAATGACATCGGAGCTACGGTCGTTCATCCGACCAGAATACTTTTCCGGTCTGTAATTGGCAATAATTGGCACTTTTGCCTTCCTAGGCTCGACCGTATGGACACTAGACTCCGGTTCCATTGGAGCCTTTCCCTTCTCCTCTCGAGAAGGTCTGGCAGACATACTCTGGAGTGTTCTCCTAAGTTCGGACTGCCCTGCATTAGCTTGTAATTGCTGTGCTAACAACTGTTGTAAGGCATCCTCCAACAATGCAATTCTGCCAGATAAGGTATGAGCTACTGGGCGCGATCCCTGCTGGGTCGGCCGGACTCCTGATTCACCAGGGTCCCTCCTGGAAGCCCCTTCTTCTGCTTCCATTTAGTTCAGTAGGCGTTTTGTTTTGGGGTTTCTTTTTTTTTTTTTTTTTTTAAAAACACCCCTAGAACACTGTAATCAAAAGCTGACACAATTCAGGGTACTGACACTCTGAACACAATTCCCTATACTAGGGAACTCCTGCAACCTGACATGCACACTAATTACGTATCTGACACAGGCATATGCATTTAATCCCGCCTTTCCCTATACTAGGGAAGCTACTGCATTTTACTCTGACTGAAGCCCACCGGCATATTCTCAAGCATAGTCTGTCCTTACTACAGCATTAAATTCTATGCTTACTTGTCGCTTTTCACGCAAACGGAGTATCAGCAACCAACCAGGGAAAAAAACACAGAATCGACAGAAATGACAAAGAACCTTCCTGGTCTATGAATTTTGATCCAAACCCAAAAGGGAAAATAGGTAGGAAGCTCCCTGGAATTCGAGTTCTGCAACCAGCTAAATTCAATCCTTGTTCTCCAGCCTGCGCGTCGCCCTATCAGCGTTGACCGAAGACCAAATATACCACGCTTCCGCTGCGCTCCGTCAGGTCCGCTCAACTGTGCCAATCGTGGGAGGGCTGCACTAGACTCCTCGTCGGATCAACGGCGTATCCCATCCAGGTCTTCCGTTAGATTCCCAAAAGGCATCGCGACACGGTCCATGCTCTACGCCAGGCGATCGCTCGAGTGCCTAGGCACCTTTCTTTTTCAGACGCGTACGTAAAAGAATGGCGAACTGCTATGCTTCGTCGCACGTCAGCACTTTTCGTTCGCTTCCTCTCCTACCCCGCTCCGTGCAGCTTACGCAATCGTAATACCCATTTGACGCGATCGTCAGACGGACCCTTCCTTCCAACCTTCAGCTCTGATACCAAATATCACGACTTTCTCTTCCAAGCCACGTTTTCTGATCACGGGAGTAGCACCATCTTAACCACCCAGCCAAACTGCCAAAGCTCAAAAGCAAGAGAGAGAGAGCTATTTTTGAAATCACGTAATTACCCAATTCTCCATTCTCTCACAAGCTTTGACACCCCAATTCCCTAGATAGATCTAGATGCCATATGTCATCCATATAGGGCCTTACTAATGCAACAGTTCACCCCTCTCTTGGGATGCATTTAATTCCTTGCCCCTAGGCACATTCTTTGCACTAGGCCCCTGGTCTCAGATCTATCTAGTCCGGTGCTATCAGCCCTCACCTAGGACCTTGACATTAATCCCTCCCGATCATTTACATAAAGCGCAAACACATATATTACAAAGATAGATCCTATAAGGGAAATGTCGACTGATTCTTCCGAGGTCATGCTACCTCGGCTAGAGCGTAACACTCCTCTCCCATGGCCAGACATGCGGGTATCACTAAAACATATGAAAGAATCAAGGAGAGCTTTACCTCGGAAGGCATGTGGAGAGATGTAGTTAAATACGTGGCTGAATGCTTGCCTTGCCAACAGAATAAAGTGGACAGTAAATTACCCTAGGCCTCTTGCAACCATTACCCATTCCAGAGGGCAAATGGACGCACATAGCAATGGATTTCATCATAGGATTGCCTTCTACAGAGAGGGGATGGGACAGCATCTTTGTTGTGATACTGATGGGCAGTCGAAAAGGGTGAACAAATTGGTGGAGGAATATTTGAGGCATTTTTGTCATGATACTCAGAAGTATTGGGATAAATGTTTGTCAATTGCTGAATTTTGCTACAACAGTGACCTTGCATCCATACATTGCCTCAAACAGGCTCATGCCAATGGAGAGATGCTTGGTGGGATGCCTTCTTCAATTGGGGACATGGCTGTGAAAAATCAGCAAGCACGGAATGACTTGGAGAGGATGGATGCCCTTCTGCACTTGGCAAAAAGGAATATGTAGGATGCCCAAGCCAAGCAGAAGAAATGTGCGGATGAACTAATACTAGTAACCAACACAAAGCTTGCTCATAGGTATTACAGTCCTTACAGGATCATCCGCAAGGTTGGAGAGGTAACATATCAATTGGAGCTACCCAGTACCTCCAAGATCCATGATGTTTTCCATGTGTCTTTGGTGAAACCACATGTTGGACAGCATGTCCATATTCTTCCAGAGTTGCCACCTATGGATGAAGAGGGCCACATCCTCTATGTCCCGGAGTGCATCGTGGGTTTTAGAGACCATGTACTCCGGAACAAGGCCTACGTAGAGTATCTTATCAAGTGGAGGGGACTCCCTGAGGATGAAAATTCATGGCAGCCAGAAAGCATTGTCCAAGACCACCCCTATCTCCTACCGGATTGATTAGTAGTTGCTGTTTGCTGACTTTTTTTTTTTTTCAAGAAGTTTGCTGACTTTTGGACAGCCATGCTGTGAAATTTTGGGGGCAAAATTCTATGGGATGGGATGGCTGTAATGAAGGGGGAAAAGGGCCAAGTTAGAGGTCCTTTAGGTGGAAATTGTGGAAGGACTATGCGAGTCCCCATCCACCCCTACTATGTACTTTTTGATGTGACATCTAATCCTATCTACTCTCGCTCCCTCCCTTCCCGCCTACACTCTCTCACTCTCTCTCTCTTCCCTACTCCCTCTTATTCTCTCCCTCTCTCTTTCCTACCTCATTCTCTCTCTCCTACCCCTTCTCCTCCCTTCTTCCCCTATCTCTCTTTCCCTTCTGCTAGTCTATCCTCTTCCTTCAAATCTGCCCCTACCCCCTTTTCTACAATGCTCAAGTATGTGTGGATGTGTGGATTTGTATGTGTGAGCATATTTTTATACTATGGTCTACACCCATTGTTGGGCGTTGATGACGTCAATGGGGATGTCATAGTAGCTAGTCCCTGCTATGCGTGATGGAGTTTATGGTTTTCAGTCTTATGAATGACGATCGTGAGATTGAAACTGCACAATGTTGTTTTTTTAGAGGATGAGTTTGGGAATGTTCCTGGACTCATCGAGGTATATAATTCCTTCCATGTTGGAGTGCATCTAGGTGTCGCTGGCGCCCCTCAGCTGAGGAAAATAGTAAGACCACTTCATCTACGTAATGGAGAATCTGGAGCAAAGATCCAGCTAGAGAGAAACCAGCCCCTCATAGAGGCCAAACAAAGTTGGTGATAACTTACAACCTTGTTTGATCCCAATGGTGCTCATTATCTCTTCTGCCCACCCTGTGTCTAGTCGAACCCTACCCAAGACTCTCATAAAGTTCCATGACTGCCCAATTGATCTCCTGACCGTACCACAACTCCTGTAGACATATAATGAGTCGGGCTCTCAGCATTGTGTCAAAAGCCTTGCGAAATCCACAAAGCAGCAATAGACCCTGAGAGAGAGAGAGAGAGAGAGAGAGAGAGACTTTAAACAATAGAGTTAAACCTTCTAACAAGAGACACACACTTCTTCCATTTGCACTGTGAGAGACTCCCACCCTAGCCGTCAACCGCATAGAGCAACTCCGGTGTGACAAGTTCTTTATGAGAGAGAGAGAGAGAGAGAGAGGAGGGTTTGGTTTTTTTAAAGGTTATTATTAGTATGAATGAGAGTTGCAAATTTTGTTCTGTTGCATGTCAGGGAGGATTAAATGCTGGTTTTATGGGAACTGTCTGGGTGAATGTCCACAAGCTAGCAGAGATGCCAGGGGGAGGAGCAAGGCCACATCACTCAGTGATGAGTATTGCAGATTTACAAGAAGTTTTGATGCAATATGGACTCTCTGTTTCAAGTGTGGCCTAAGTTGAGATCTATTTCTTACAAGGGTCACGCATTCCGGGAACCTGTTCTGCTTTGGAGCCTTGATTCTGTCATGAGAGATGTGTTCCAACAGTTGTGCACAGTCACCACACTTTGTGTGGTATCCATTTGACGATGAACATTTTTTATAAGGGATGCTACCACATTAACTTTGTAATTCATACTTCCAAGTACTGTCTTTTGATCTTAGCAACACGTCCACAGGAAGTCATTAATGATTATACAGTGCTTTCAACCAAATTAAGTCTGCTCATTTTTTGCACTTTGACCAAAACTTGGTACACAGGCCTTTTTTTAATTGAATTTGCATGTGGCTGTGACTATCGGTGGATGTGTGAGAGCATAATTATGTACAATGGCCTACACACCAAGTCAGGCACTGATGAAGTCGGTGGGGTTGTCAATTTTAAAGCCAGTGCTGATGTTGGTCTTACATTGTGAGTTTGGGATTGCTCTCTTAATTCTTTTTATTTGTTCTCCATTTTATTATTAGGCTCTTCAAAAAAGTGTCCTAGTGAGTTATCTCCGCATTTGGAAATTCAGAGAGATTCCGTTACGTAGCTTCAAGTGATGCACACAAATTTGTGGAAGAATCACTCTGGTTCTGATACCAGATCAGAGAATCTGCATTAGCTCTGAAACCATTTTAGACATTGATGTGAATGGGCCTTGCTTGTAAGATCATGCTCAAACCACAATATGCAGTGGAAAATAAATCAATCCGAGATCATACCTGAGATCTAGATCCTATCAATATGTGCATACATGTCAGCTACAAAAGAGCACTCACAACCTACATGTGTGGACGGTGGGATGCTGCTCCTCTAGTACTAGATGTGAGGCCATAAGTGCCCATATTAGTGGACATGCAAATGTTCACCTTGTGAAGTTTTCGTCCTTGTCATGGCTTGCTGATATTGCAATAAGTTCTATGCATCTGAAGTGGTCTGTTTCCCTATCAGCTAGATTGTCTGATGTTGCTCAATCTTCTGCTCACTCTTGCTGTGTGCCTCTTAAATGACGTCTTTATTGATAAGGCAGATGCCCCAAAAAACTTAGGGTGCACCCTCTCTACCCACTATGTGGCTGCTCATTAGATGAGCTCTTTACAAGATCTGAGCGCTGCTGCTGGTGCCTTTGCTGCACCTTGCTGATGCCTCCACTTTCTCAGTGCTTGGATGCGCTTTTGGAAGCTGGAATGCTGGCTGGCTGATTGCTGGGCTGCTGCCTCTTTCTTCCTTTCTGCTGCCTCGATGTGCACTCTTGAAGGGCTGGAGTGCAGTCTGCAATGCACGCCTGCAAGTGCTTGTGTGCCCCCTCAATGGGGGCCTTATGGCCAGAATGCCCCAGAAATATACCTATCAGGCAAGTGAACCGGTGTTAGGCCAAAAATACTGCGGACTAGTCTGTAGACTGGCCTTTGCTTGATTTTAAAAGTGTTGTTCAAGGTAATTTCGCCAGCTTTAAAGAAGATGCTTTAAAGATAGACTAAGGAATTTAGAACCTCTTCTTCCAAAAGTAATCTTTGATATCAATGATGTGGCACTCTGACTAAACCTACACTGAAAGATGCTCTCAAAACTCAAACTATATATATATATATACATATATACCTTTGTAAGACTAGAATATAGTCAATCATACAAACTAGTTGATGGAACAGGAGGATAGACAAAAAATGCAACTTTGTTACTCAAGAAATGGAAATGCATGGAGAAATGCAACTCTATTACTCAAGAAATAAAAATGGAGGGAGAACACCCTTAATACAAGCTAGAAGTCCACTTCGAGAAACAAGAAACAAGATAGTTGAATGGAGCAGCGGTATACACCAAAATTACTCATCTACTATAGTAGGATCTCAAGTTAATTTCTAGAAACTTCTCCTAAGGTGAAGGGTCAATGATAGAGGTGGGTAAGAACCTCCCCCATAGGCCCTTACCCACCTCCATAGGCTGTCACCATCTCTCTCACCAAATCCTACAATCTAGTAGTCAAGGTATGGTGTATATCTAAACATCCACCCCACATATATAAGATTCCCTAGTAAGTATAAAAGTGGAAGATAAGATCCATTTCATCTAAAGAAAGTAGGTA
This sequence comes from Dipteris shenzhenensis, assembly GCF_047967505.1. NCBI lineage: Eukaryota > Viridiplantae > Streptophyta > Polypodiopsida > Gleicheniales > Dipteridaceae > Dipteris > Dipteris shenzhenensis. The sequence goes on from NC_141596.1 coordinate 11,758,903, forward strand.
GATCCGATGGTAGGATTATACAATAGGTAGCCCATGTTCTCCATGCAACTCCTACATGCATGTTCTACATGCGAGTTCTACATGCAAGTCCTACATGTGATGATGTGAGTGATTGCAACGAATATTTTCGAAAGTTTCTGCTGTGAAACAGTGAAACCTCTTTCGAATCAATTCCTGTTGGAGGCTTGGCAATTAAGGTGAGCGAAAAGTACAATCAAGGATGATTTTCGTCATTGATTGTACGGAGTTACGTAAAAGTAGCAAACTGATTCTGTGTTTTACAGCTGAACACTAACAAGCAAGAAACTCTTACGAAATCACCACTTATTGGAGGTGGGACGAATCAGGTACGAAGAAGAGAAGAGTTACAGTCAAACACATACACATATCAAACACATACACATATCCAAGTTTCAAGGTTTTCTGTCATTTTGGATTTTCATATCGTCTCTCTACTTCAACTTTCACTTTACCGGTTAGTCTTATAACCCACTACCTCTTTCCTTAACTTTATTGACAATTTTATGGCCAATACATTAATGAGTTGTAGCATACTCTGATGCAACTTCAATGTGTAAGGTGCTTCTTCGCATTTTATCCAATCTCAAAATAGAGCCATAAGAGGATTTCAGAGAAAGATTTGAAGGTGGAAAGTCCAAGCAATAAAGATTTGAGATCAAAGATTCAGATTAGAACATAAGATAATGGTAAGAACAAGGTTTGGAAGGGTTTGATGCCATTTTGGCAATTTTGAGAATTTTTGAATGTTTGGGGGGAGTGGTACCCACAAGAAAGCTTTTGGTAATGGGGGCCACCTTCTTTTTTAGGTGAAACATTTACCAATTGACTACCTTTAGAATTGGGAATAATATTATACATCGCATATCCCATATTCACAATGTGCAAGGCCATAAAACAAAGTTGATAAGGAAGCTCAATGCATTAGACAATTTGTGAACAAAGCTCTATGATGCCACAATTCACTCATTCTTGGAAAAAAAACAAGATTTTGTATTTGTAGTAGTAGAGAGAACATAAAGAATTTTACACCCCAAAAATGGGACATTAAGAAGCATACTAGATCCATCATGGGACAACAAGAAGGGGGCTAATTTATGCTTCAAATGCAATGAGAAGTGCATTCTCAAGCACAAAAAATTATGCGAGATGAGAAATGTGGGGATAGCCAAGCTAAGCAAGATTGTGGAGTTGTCAAATGCTGAGCAAGAGCTTGTGGATGGCCATAAGATATTTGATGTGACTCATGATGAGGCAGAGGACTCAAATAATGCTAACAGTGCATATCAAACTTCAAGATGAGAAATACAAGGATAACCAAGCTGATCATGATTCTGGAGTTGCAAGAGCTCGTGGATGTAACTAAGATTTTTGGTGTGACTCATGAGGAGTGAAATAATGCAAATGATGGATATTAAACCCATGAAACTAGAGCAAAAGGTGGTCCCTCTTTTCTCTTTGACCACATGATTTGGAGTGTATGCTCCTGACTTGTGGGATTCATGATGACAACAAGATCAAATTTTGGACAAATTGTCATACTCTGTGCTAGTTTTCTATAGTTACATTTGTCTAGCATGACATTTCTATGCCATCCCATGCATGGAATAATGCAAATGGTAATACTTTGATGGATGAGGAAGAGTAGTATTGGGATGCATAGTCAAAAGTCTATCAATCTCTTTCGATGCATTGATGGGCATTAAAAGTGCAGGATACACTTAGATTGGAAGGCGACAATGGTGGTAAGATTGTTCATATGTTGGTGGACCAGAGTACCCACTGTCTTATCAACACTAAGACGGTGCAAAAAATTGGGCTTGATGTTGATCATGGGTTGAGAATTGAGTTTACCATTAGACAACACATGGTTGCAGGATGCATGGATCTAACTCTCACATGATTATCCTTTTGTAGGATATATTTTTTGCCTTGGACATTCTCTCCTTCTTTCTATTCTTTTCCTCATGTTTTCTAAGTTCTTGGTCGTTCATGGATTTGTGGTATGATTAATATCTAATTTTCATTTCATTATTCATGAGTATGGACATTCCCTAGAGGCATATCAGGTTGTAGATTTTGTTATACAAGCATTCCCAAAAAGCAAGCTCACGGAATCCATAGAGTAGATAGTACAATTTTTTTTTTAAAGGAGTGGGATGTGCCTCACAATGACTCATTGGGAGGTATCAAAAAAGAAGGGTCAACTCCCCACTTGTAAGCTTCCAAATGAGAGATTGGGGGAGTGACACCTAAAGTGATATAGGAGATTTATGGAGGGAGAGGTTGCCAGATAAGCAGCACATTATGATCCTTCTTGAATTTAGGCCCACCCTTCAATGACAAAGTGATGTAGGAGGATTATGGAGGGCGAGGCTACCACATGAGTAGCACATTATGATCCTTCTTGAATTTGATGGAGACCTTCCCTTTAGGGCATATCTATCCGTAAAGGGACTGTAGAAAATATGATTAAATATATTGAAGATGACACTCCCTATCTCTTTCTTTTCAATTAACACACACGACTCACAAAGATAACCACCCAAGATCATGTTAAGATTGAAGGCATGCAATAACATTTTTGCTCTCTTTCCCACGAACATAACTCTTAACACATAAAATTTCACATGAAATATGGAGAGGATCTAAAGTATCTAACATAGGAAAGAACAACACACTTCCTTATATTGAAAATAGATGATAGGCTTATCGTGACATCGTTTGTTGCCTTTACAAAAGGATTCTATACTCACAACTTGACTCTGCTAGGGAACTATGATGCACTAGACCGACTGGACTGTATACTACATGGAAGGATGAAGGCCGACCTTCATGAGTAGATAGAGTTTGGATGAAGGAAGAACTCCACGTTGAGTTCCTTTATAGAAGTCGCTAGCTACCCCACCTCAGTCTCCCACGTTGAAGAAGCTGTGAGATGATTGGTTGAAGGAGCTTACCGCCATGCACTAGATCACACATCCAATGTATGAATAAACTCCACATTCATTGCATAAAATTAGCCTCCATCAACTAATCACAAAGCTTGGGAGATTCACCCCTATCAACCATAGTGACAATCACCATTACATAGAATGATACCTATGTGTTCTTTCTTAAGACATTTAGAGTGCACAAAACAACCACTTATGAAGATCATGCTTCCAATAAAGACAGTCATCATGTAAGCCATACTATGGGCCCTATTTTAGTGCCAATATGTAACCATGTCGAGGCCACAAGGGCTTTACTATAATCCCTCACTATGGATGGAAACAAAGCAAGTAAGAGGGGCCCAAAGCATGGGCACATTGAGAAACAATGCAGAAGCAAAGCAAAGGTTACTACTAGTTCAGCCCATGTTGAAGTTAAAGGGGAGAAGTAGATAGAAGTAAGATCCTAATATAGGTTGTGAAACTCATTATCATCTTGAAGGCACCACTATTCATCACAAAGTGGCGTTCAGTCTCATATTGCTTGATAATGGCAACATGAAAAAAATTTAGTGAATGCCAAAATTGTGAAAAAAATTATATATGTACTCAATTTCATCCACATCTATAACCTATTGGTGGATGAACAAAGGTCAATCTTTTGAAGTTTACTAAACAAAACCTTGCCAAGTTTGCTATTGGTCCTTCCACACTCAAGTCCTTTATGATTTGGTAACCATGGATTGTGGGGACATTATTTTAGCAAGCCTTACCAATATGTTAGGTCAAAAGTATACATGGAAAATACTACTCAAAATTTTCTTATCACCACCAAGTAATGTTGTACCCTCCTCAAGAAATCCAAATCTTTTCATAATTTGCTATTGCACCATTTCACATATTTGGCATAAGTCTTTACTACAACCTCAGATGTATACCCTATTGTTAACCGATTGGTTAACAATATGCCACCATTGGTTAGTGATGTCATTTGATGGATATTGGCAAGTCCATAAAGCTAGGATTGTGCCTTGGATCCAAATAGGCCCAACATGGTTGTAAAAGAATGAGGAAAGAGAGTGGTATAAAGGGAATAAGGTTTTCCCTCCCTTCAAAAGGTGACATGTATAAAAGGCCAAGTGGTTGACTTTGGTCTTCATTGTTGGATGCACAAGTTTGGAATACAAGCTCCCTCTTCTCATCCAAGAGTGTTTTTGGGTGTTCTCTTGTCTCCTTTGTGTTTGCCACTCCATCCCCATTCATTCTCCTCCCCTTCTCCCTCTCTTCTCCCATCTCCCATCGCCCTCTTTCTCTCGTGGAAACACATTGCAACAATCCGGGAGCCGCTTGAGTGACACTTGCGAAGGGCTCATGCTTTGCATTGCTCTCACAAAGAGTAGCTTGGAGTGGAGGCTCCATTACCATTCCTTCAAGATCCCCACAACATGTAAGTCACCGTCGAGACCACACATCTTTGGCACCACTGCCGAGGAGTTCAAGGTATGCTCTTTGCATTGCACTTGCTTTCTCTCATCATTTACCCATTGCACATTGTTTCAAGCTTAACTTGGAGATTTGTTAGTGGAGTTGTAGGAGAGGAATGAGTGGAGAAGTATCAGTTTAGGAATGAGTGGAGAAGTGTGAGTTTAGGAAGAGAAAAGAAGAAGCTGTCATTTTCTTTTTGGAAAGCATTTTGGATCATTTGAAGCTTGTTTTTTATGTTTTTTAGTGTTTTGAGTTGGTAGAAAGATAGTTTGGAAGATTAATAAGCGTATGTTTTGTCAAATCTCACAAAAAACAACCAAGAATGAGAAATCATGCTGAAAATCAAAGTGGTTTTGAGTGTTGACAGTCACCTCTTCAAGAAGTCTCTCATTTTGCATAATGTTGTTCTTTTTTGTTGTTTTTTGCATTGAGTGGGTAGACTAGGTAGTTTAGCATCCCTTTATTACAAAAAAACCTGAGGAAAAACTTCAAAATCATCAAAAATCATCAAAAACTAGTCGGAAAAAGTCAGAGTTTCTATCCCCATGGCACGTTGCCATAGCTCTGTATCTCACCGAGCCATTGCCTTAGGCCTCTATCCCATAGGTCAAACAAGTGTTGATTCGATGCCATAACGCTATCCCACTGGATTGACACATGTCAATACCTAGCCCACCTCCCTAATTAATTAATGTGAATCAGCTATCCCATCGGTCAAACAGTCAACAATTGACCTAGTGCCATAACTCTATCTCACTAGTTGGTGCCTTAGTTATATCCCGCTTGTCATTGCCTTAACTTTATCCCTCCAGTCATTGCTTTAGCTCTATCCTGCCGGTCATTGCCTTATCTCTATCCCGCCACTCATTGCCTTAGCTCTATCCCACTAGTCGTTGCCTTAGCTCTATCCCACCGGTAGTTGCCTTAGCTCTATCCTACCACTCGTTGCCTTAGCTTTATACTGCCGATCGTTGCCTTAGCTCTATCCAGCCGGTCATTGCGTTAGCTATATCCCACCGATCGGAGGGATAGCTCTAGGAACACAAAAATTAGGAAAAAGTAGGGATATAAGTGTAATCTAGCACTTGAAAGTAGGGACCTCGAGCATTGGGAAATGATCAAATTTACATGTAAATTGCATTGAAATAAACCCCATTCTCCACCCCTTGACCTCGCGTCGAGGCGGACCCAACCTAGAATTGGGGCCTTAACTATGCCAATGAAGACATTATCTTGAGATCAAGAAGAGTCCTACAAGCTCACCCCAAGCCTCTGAAGATAGTGGCTCAAAGTCCATCTTGTTGACCTCCTTACCTAGCTTGGCATCCTCAAGGCAACAAGCTCAAAAGTCGGTTCTCACTCCTTGCAAGAACCACCACCAAGTGAATTATCTAGCTCAAAAGCGTCCATTAGTCAGGATGGAGACATGAGTGAACCCTCTAATGTTAGAGCCTCAGTGGCTCTAAATTCTATCCCAAATGATCTCCACTCTCCTAGCCCATCTATTGCCATAAATAGATTAAGGGAAACCTTTTCCAATATCATGGAAAGGTTTGGATTGACAGACCCAGCAGAAGTGCTAAACCATTTGTTGGTAGACTAGGGTTATGATATAGCCTCAAATGGCAGCTCGACCATCGATATCACAACCAATACTCAGGGAACCAAGTCCCATGATACCTATTGGGCAATCAACCCCCATTATGCCAATTCTTTGATGATAGGCAGTCCTATGGAGATGGATTTGGACCTAGATTCTCACAAGGGTCCCAAATGCTAGAACAAAGGGGGCACTGAAGCAACATCGAAGGACCACAATTAAGACCCTCCACCTCAAAATCCCCTATGATTTCTCCTTGGCAACAAAACATGGGAGACATTCCCTACCCAACAACTTCCGCGCTTATAGGCCTATGCCTGTAGCAGGGAACATACCACTCCCTAGAGGACCTCTAGTCCAACCTGTTAGGCCCAACCCAACCCAAGTCACAATGCAAATGCCTAGTGGACCTGGATCCTCCCATCCCAACCTTTTGCCATCAAATTGATGGAGCCCTTCATCAGGAACACCAATGTATGGGACAGGACCCACCATTCCACACCCTCCTCCTACATCACAAACGGTCCTTACGGACAAAGCTATGAGAATCCTAGTGCAAGTGCTAGGAAGGGGGGCTGCAATGCCACCTCCAACTTTTCCAAGAAGGGATACCAACCGCTCAAGGATCAAGCCTGTCACGATCTCGAAGCTAATCACCAAGTTTGTAAGAGAGGGAGACCTAGTCTCCCATGTTTTAGAGATTTGAACAAATCTATGAGACCTTTGGTGATATCGAGTATCTAGACAAGGTCAATGCTTTTGGCTTGAGTCTTGACGGTAAGGTTGGACAATGGTTCACAGCCTTAAACCCTAAGGAGAAAATAAATTGGGACACATTGCTTAAATCTTTCATTGGGGGGTTCACCCCCAGTGGTCCCAAGTGGAGCCCGATGATTAACCAACTTTATGAGGTGAAGCAGAAGGAGACTGAGTCCTTAAGAGACTATATCACTAGGATTAAACATCTGAACTCATGATGTGAACCCCACAAGAGGATGAGTGATGCCCAGCTTTTGCCATGCTTCCTCATAGGGCTAGGGGGTGCTACGCTACATCATCATCTGTTTGCTATGAATCCCACATTGTTTGAGCTATGTAGCAAGACAACGATATGCCTAGGGGATAACATGAGGGAAAATCCCCAAAAGGATAAGTCCAAGTTGGATGGCTCTAACTATCCACTCTGGAAGTTCAAGATAAAGACCATCCTAAGTGCATATGAGCTTTGGGACACTGCTACTAGGGTGGATGTGAGGTCGATTGCGAGATCGGATCAACAACCAATGCAGGACACCAGATAGTATCAACTATGGATGAGATTCTTGCATGGACAAAGAGAAATGCAAATGCGCTATGTTCTATTGTCTGCAGTGTTAGTGATTCTGTCATGGCATTAATTCAACATGTCACCACAGTGGAGGAGGCATGGACAGTCTTGAAAAATCAATACAAGACCACGAATCAGATGCGAATTCAAAATCCAGAGACTCAACTCGCGAATGAGAAGTTGTTTGAGTCTGAAGCGACAGAGAAGTTCATCACCAGGGGGAAGAATCTACGCGATCAGATGACTGCGATTGGCATCACCATCACTAGCAAGAATCTAGCATGAAGGTGCATACGGATTCTCCCACCAAAGTATGACGGTCTTGTTATGGCAGTGAATACGTAGAATAGAAATCTGCCCTCAACTTTGAGGATTTCAGTGCGATGCTTCTAGAGGAGGAGATGTGTCAAAAGACAAGGACTGGAGAAGATTGGGCTTTCTGGACTGGATCAAAGAGGTAAGGATAAAGACTCTGGTAACCCATCTTCTTCTAATCATAAAAAGAGAAAGAAGAAGATCAAGTGCTTCTATTGCAACAAGGCAGGGCACAAGTAGAATGAGTGCCGAAAGAAGATTGCAGATGAGAAGAACAGAGTAAAGAAAGAGTCCAACAACAGTGCGCAGGCAGTACCAATAGAGCTGTTCATCGCAATTGAGGAGATTTGCACGGAGGCAGTTCATGTACCTATGGATGAACTGTGGATCATTGACAGTGGTGCATCGTGCCACATGACCAGTCGGAAGGATTGGTATACCTCTCTACAGCCGATAGGGAATGACATCCTGGTAGTAGTTAGCAATGATGCAAAATGTCCAGCAAAAGGAAAAGGTACGATTGCTCTCAAGTCAGATGGAGTTGTAAAACAGTTGTCCGATGTTCTTTATGTGCCAGATATCAAGAGGAATTTGTTGTCCATTTCTGCAATCACAGATCAGGACCTCAAAGTTCAATTCGATAAGAATGGTGCACAGATTCTGGATCTTCAAGGGAAGGTCATTGGTAAAGGTACGCGGCGCAACAACATTTACGAACTCTCAGCTTTCAGTGCTCGAGTGGATTTGAAGAACACTAAGCTGTGGCATGAGAGGTTCAGTCATCTAAACCTTAGTTCTTTGAAGGAGATGCATAAAAGTGGAATGATTGCAGACCTACTAGAAATTTCAGCCCAATGTATGTGAGGCTTGCATGATGGGCAAGCAGCATCGGCATCCCTTTCCTAAAGAGGCCAGTAGGGCAAAGGCTCCTCTATAGCTCGTACACACGGTCCTCTGCAGAAAGCTGGAGACGGAAGCTTTGGGTGGTTCCTACTACTTCATGACAGTGATCGATGATCATAGTAGAAGGATATGGATATACTTCATGAAGACTAAAGACGAGGCTTTTAGTAGGTTCAAGGAATGGCATGTAATGGTCGAGAAAGAAACGGGGAGGAAGGTGAAGAATTTGAGATCAGACAGAGGTGGAGAGTTCACATCAACTGAATTTGAAAGTTACTACAAAAGTCACGGATTTAAGAGGCAAAAACCCCCGCCACATACATCATAGCAAAATGGAGTAGCAGAATGCAAGATGCGCGTCATTTGTGAAATGAGACGGAGTATGATGAAAGGGAAAGATTTGCCAAAGACTTTCTGGGTTGAAGCATGTAACACTACAGTTTACATCTTGAATCATAGCTACACGAAGGCTGTGAATGGGGGGATGACTCCACTGCAAGCCTTTTCTGGTAAGAAACCTTCAGCTGCACATTTCAGAGTTTTTGGATGTGATTGTTTTGTGCATGTCCCTGATGCTACCAGGACCAAATGGGAACCGAAGAGCCAAAAGTGTATTTTCTTGGGCTACAGTGAAGAGGCGAAGGGTTACCATCTCTACAACCCTGTTACCAAGAAGGTAATTGTAAGTCGCGATGTGGTCTTCTTAGAATAGCCGCATCAATTGGAGGAGGATGCTTCCTTCCCAGACAACCAGGACCAGGACATCCATCTAGTACCGCCACCAGTAGCAGACCAAACTCCCCCAATGGTGCTTGGGAGGATTCAAGATAAAGAAGATGAAGAAGAGCATGCAGAACCACAATGGCAACAGCCATTCCCAAAGTGGGTAGAGTAGCTTTTATGGCAAAGAACCTCCAACCATTGAGGAGGAACCATCCGAACACCATCAGTCTAAGAGATTAGAGGAGCAAAGAAGGGCACAGGAACACTTGGTCAACTATGCTTTGATGATAGAAGTGATCCGTGCTGATGAACCCAAGTGTCTTGAAGAGGCACAAGGCGATGATAGGTGGATGGAGGCTGCAGTCGGAGTATGGCTCCATAATGAAGAACAACACTTGGGACCTTATGGATCGACCACCAAAACGCACGGTAATCGGAACCAAGTGGGTGTACAAGACCAAGTACAAGTCCGACGGCACATTGGATAAGTACAAGGCTCGGCTCATGGCAAAAGGATTTGCATAGGTACATGGTTTTGATTATCAAGATACTTTTGCTCCCACAACTCGACTAACCACAATTTGCAATGTTTTGGCATTAGCTGCCCAGGGAAGTTGGCCCGTGTTTCAGATGGATGTGAAATCTGCCTTTTTGAATGGAGATCTCAAGGAGGAGGTATACGTGGAACAACCACCAGGTTTTGAGATCCTCGGTTTAGAAGGTAAAGTCTGTAAACTAAAGAAGGCACTTTACAGGCTGAAATAGGCCCCACGAGCATGGTACCAGCGAATTGATGCCTACTTTCTACAAAACGGGTTCAGGAGGAGCCCATCTGATGCAAATTTGTATATCTTCAGAGACGGAGGCAGGTGTATGATCGTGGTCCTTTATGTGGACAACCCTGTCATAATAGGGAACCATGAAGAGAAGATCTCACAGACGAAGCATTTGCTAGGAAGAGAGTTTGAAATGATAGACCTCGAACTGATGCATTTCTGTTTGGGGATTGAAGTTTGGCAGGAGCCGAAACAGATCTTCATTTCACACCTAAAGCATGCTAGAGAGATACTGAAGGCATTTGGCATGGCTGAGTGCAAGACAGTTGGTACCCCTATGGAGGTTGATGCGAAGCTCTCAAATGAGGATTCATCACCACTAGTGGACGAAGCGAAGTACAGAAGGCTTGTGGGCAGCTTGATTTACCTGTGCAACACATGGCCAGACATCAGTTTTTTGACTGGTGTACTAAGCAGGTTTTCCAATAAGCCCCGAGAGAACCATTGGAGGGCAAGGATGCGGGTGCTGAAATACATCAAAGGCACACTTGATTATGGCATCACCTATACTCAAGACAACATCTTGACTGGATTCTGTGACTCAGATTGGGCAGGAGATGTGGACAGCAGGAGATCAGTGATAGGGTACTGTTTCTCACTTGGATCTGGAGCTGTGTCATGGGTCAGCAAGAAGCAACCCATAGTTGCTCTTTCTTCTACCGAGGCTGAGTACAAATCTACATGCTTTGCTTCTTGTGAGGCAGTGTGGTTGAGGAGGATTTTGGGGGACATGGGTGTAGTGCAGAACAAGCCTACGCAGTTATCATGTGACAATCATAGTTGCATGGCGATTGCAAAGAACCGAATGTTCCACGCTCGCACAAAACACATTGAGATTCAATATCACTTTGTATGCGAGCTCATCATGGATGGAGAGGTCGACTTGGTATACTATTCGACTACAGAGAATGCTACGGACATCTTCACAAAGGCTCTTGGAAGAGACTTGCTGGAGAGGCATCTTCATCGACTTGGCATTGGGCTGAAAAAGTAAGTTCATTTGCGGGTGGACATTGAGGGGGGGTGTTAGATATCAATGCTCCACTCTCGTGTAACTATGCAGGAACCAACTAACTCTACTTGTAAGCCCCCCATATGAGGAGAAGGCATTTGAGTAGCTCGGTTATCCGGTAGGTCCTGGTTTGGACACCAGATGGGGGCCATGTGCAGCATAATGGCTGGACGGCTTCAGATAGAGTTGGCACACCACCAACTAGGCTACATGCAAGTGTGGGAAGGCATCCCTTGACTGACCGCATTGAGGGTAGATGGAGCATTTCCCAGGGCAGCCCACTCTCGGGTTGCGAGGCCCGTTTGGAGCCTCAGATGATCTCAGATGGCTCTGGGCCGAACGGTGACCATAGGTCAGTTGCTCTATTTTGCGCACCAGTCCTATCATATGGTAGGTGGTCTATTTCGGGACCGTTTTGGGCAGACTGGGTCGGTCACCCAATTGAGCCTAATTGACTATGGCTATCCCAGTCGACCGTTTTGGGCGAACTGGGTCGGTCACCCAGTTGAGCCTAACCGACTATGGCTATATATAAGAGCAAGCCCGTGAAGCCCATTTTATCACTGGCTATAGCAACCTTGATTCCTTAGCATCCAGCCTCCGTCCTCTACTGTTTCCAGCATGCCATCGAAGCTTCTTTCACAGGAGCACACGGTTGGGAGGCAGCACCATCTATTGTATCAGTTCTACAGTAATCAAATTTTTTATTCTCCATACTATCTTATTTTCTCTCTTATGTACGAGATCCTATTATCTGTTGAGCATAGACATTGTATTATTTTCTAACATAGTCTACTAGTAATAGCCAAATAAAGCAAACTTTCAACAATAAGTTATTTGTATTATTGAGGAAATTCATTTGGTGATGACCTATCATAAGTTGTTTGATTCCATGGGAGAAGGAAAGGGTTTGCATTGTCTTGTGATGTCTTCCTGATATACAAGGAAGGATATAAATCTCATGCTTGAAAACCCATACTAATAAAATGATTATGGATCCTAACATCCCATGCTCTAGATGCTTGCTTAAACCTATACAAGGATTTAAGCAATCTCTAGAACTTTTTGGTCTTAAACTTTGATAGCATAACTTTTTAGCTACTACATAAAGACATCTTTTTTTGGAAAACCATTCAAGAAGTCTCTTTCACATCCATCTAATACATAGGCCAAGTCAAATATGATGACTAAGCAAAGATTGTTTTGACAATCACCATTTTTTCAATTGGTGCAAAATTTTCTTCATGGTCCATACAATATTCTTATGCATAAAACTTTGGCAACAAGTATTCAACCCACTTACATCCAATGGGATTTTTTTCTATAGTAATATTAGATAAAGACCGAGTTTGATTTTTATTAAAGCATTGTACTCTTCATTCATGGCATTGAGAGTGCTCTCAACGGAAGCAAGAACGGAAGAAGGAGAGAGAGAGAGAGAGAGGGAGACAGAGAGCCACACAAGTTTTGGTGGGTGCAGAACCACCCTAATCTTCTTTTTCATTCATTTATATATGTGTTTGAGTATTGTACATAACCGGGGTTAAGGCACAGTGACCTTTAACCCCCACAACCTCCCACTTAAAGGACAATGTGCCTTTAAGGGAGAATAACTAGTGAGCATACTATCCAATGCCCATCAATACACGACAATACTCAAACCGCTGACTAGGTAGACTCTTCGTCAGCATATCTGCAGGGTTATCATCTGTATGAACCTTGACAAGCTCTATGCGCTTGTCCTCAAGTACCTCCCTGATGAAATGGTACCTGACCTCAATGTGTTTGGTCTTTGCATGAAAGACCGGATTCCGTGCTAGCTGAATAGCACTCATGGAATCACTATGCAATGTCGGTACACCTGTATGAATCCCCAAATCTCCCACTAGCCGATCAAGCCATATAGCCTCCTTGCAACCCTCTGTGGCTGCAACATACTCAGCCTCTGTGGTAGACAAAGCAACGCACTTCTGTGCGCGAGACATCCACGACACTGCACCACCTGCAAAGGTGAACACATAATCAGAAGTGGATCTCCTACTATCCACATGCCCTACATAGTCTGAATCTGTGTACCCAAGTACACGCATGTCTCCTTTACCAAAGCAAATGCACATCTCCTTGGTACCCTTCATGTACCTCATGATGCACTTAACTGCCTCCCAATGCCTCTTTCCTGGATTAGCCATATACCGGCTAACAACTCCCACTGCAAATGCAATGTCTGGTCTAGTAGCTATCATAGCATACATAAGACTCCCAACTGCTGATGCATAAGGAACCTTGGCCATCATGGCCCTCTCCTCATCTGATTTGGGACTATCTGTATGACTCAGTTTCACATATGGAGGCAATGGAGTACTCACTGCCTTCCCCCCCTCCATATTGAAACGCTGCAATACTTTTGTAACATACTCTTTTTGTGAAAGCCAAAGGAGTTTCCTACTCCGATCACGCGTGATGTGCATACCAAGAATATGACCTGCAAGTCCCAAATCCTTCATATCAAAGGCCTCATGCAACTTGGCCTTTAATGCATCTAGCTCATAAGTATTCTTGCTAGCCAATAGCATATCATCCACATATAGTGCCAAGATTATCAGGCTATTATCCTTAGCCCTTTTAGTGTAGAGGCAGTGATCAATTTCACTCCTTCTAAAACCCTGGGACCGAATGAAAGCATCAAACTTCTGATACCATTCTCTAGGTGCTTGCTTAAGACCATAGAGACTCTTCTTCAGCTTGCAAACTAAATGCTCTTTGCCCTTTTCTTCAAAGCCTTCCGACTGCATCATGTAAATTTCCTCATGCAAATCCCCATGCAAGAAAGCTGTCTTGACATCCATTTGCATAAGCTCCATATCCTCTAATGCCACTAGTCCAAGCATGCATCTAAGTGTGGTCATCTTCACAACCGGAGAGAATATCTCATCAAAGTCCACACCCTTCTCTTGCTTGAACCCTTTAGCAACCAAACGGGCCTTGTACCTAGGCACATCATCACCTGTGACCTTCATTTTGTAGACCCATTTACATGGCAATGCTTTCTTTCCATGTGGCAAAGAAACCAAGTCCCAAGTCTTATTCTTCATAAGTGAACTCATCTCTGATTGCATAGCATACTCCCACTTGCGTTGATCCTCACGCATCATAGCCTCTCTGTAGCAAGAAGGCTCCCCGCAATCAGTAAGCATCACATAGTCTACCCCTGGAACAAACCTATCAGGCGGTCTAGACACTCTAGATGATCTTCTCAATGGCATTTCAGCTTGCTGTCCCACTTGCATATCAGCCACATTTGGCTCATCATTTCCACCAATAGATGATCCATCATCTACCCTTGATTGTATACCTGTGGGAGTACTTGGTGGTACCATTTCTTGCACATTTGGTGCATGGACAGCTTGCTGTCTATCAACATATGCAGGTGGATTCACATCCTGGAAAGTGATTCTCCTCATTTCCACATCCCGCATGGGTGCCTTATGCATCTTCTTCTCATTGAAGACCACATCATGGCTGCGTATGATCTTCTTTGCTTTTGGATCCCAGAGACGATAGCCCATCTCTCCACTTTCACCATAACCCAAAAAAGATGCATTTCCTAGACTTAGGATCTAGCTTCTTTCGAAGCTCTTTTGGCACATGTGCATATGCCTCACACCCAAATATACGCAAATGAGAGTAAGAGGGCTTCTTGCCACTCCATGCCTCTTCAAGAATACCACCATCCAAACTCTTACTAGGTGATCTATTGATCACATGCACTGCAGTCTTCATTGCCTCAGCCCAAAAACCACCAGAAAGACTTGCATTGGAAAGCATGCATTGCAACCTTTCTTGAATGGTACGGTTCATCTTTTCTGCAACTGGATTTTGCTCTGGAGTATGAGGGGATGTGAGCTCCCTCTTAATCCGACGTGTATCACAGAAATGCTGAACGTCATAAGAGAGATACTCTCCACCATTGTCAGTCCGTAGGCATTTAAGCATTCTACCTGACTGATTCTCAACCAAGGCCAGCCATTTCTGAAATACCTGGAACACATCACTCTTCCGAGCTATAGCATAAGCCCACACTTTCCTAGTTGCATCATCAATGAATGTCACATAGTATTCAGCCCCGCCTAATGACCGTGTAGGCATGGGACCACATACGTCTGAATGCACCAAATCAAGCATTTCAAACTCTTTCTTTCCCCTTCTTTTATGGGCTGATTTAGTCTGCTTTCCATAGAGACAGTGCTCACAAAATTCAAAATCAGAGAAACTCAAATGCGGTACATAACCCAAACGGCATAAGAATTTCATTCCATTCTGGCTCATGTGCCCCAACCTGCAATGCCACAAAGAAGTGCTTGGCTGCTCGGTTATTGCAACAACATGATCAAATACCCCTGATACATGTAAGGGATATAAAGTCCCACACTTGGTACCCCTAGCCAAAAGCATAGAGCCCTTTTGAATTTTCCACCTTTGAAAGCCAAAAGTGGTGTGAAAACCAGCATCATCTAGCTGACCCACTGAAATAAGACTCTTGGTCAACTTAGGCACATGTCTCACATGTTTCAAAACAAATGCAGACCCATTTGCAAAAGAAAACTTTATGTCACCTGCTCCCACTATGTCACATGCATAGTCATTTCCAAGATGCACACAACCTGTCTTTCCATTGTCATAAGTGGAGAACCATTCCCTATGGGGAGTAACATGGAATGAAGCACCAGAATCCAAAATCCAATCCTGGGAATATGCATCATCTGAAGTGGTAAGCAACTCTGCAGATAAACTAGACATGAAGAGAACATCATTGTCACTATCATGTGTGACTGCATTGATCTCCTCGATCTTCACTTTTCCTTTGTCCTCCCTTGGACTCTCTTCCTTTTGATTTGCACCCCAATTTGCATTCTTTTTCTTATCCTTTTGCTCTCTTTTCAGCTTGTAGCAATCCTTTTTCATATGGCCCTTCTTGCCACAGTGGTAACACTCAATGTTCCGTGCCCTGGATTTGCTATGAGACTTCCCTCTTTCTTGGGACTTCCCCCTGAACTGTGATCTGCCCCTTTGCACATTTAAGGCTGCATCCTGCTTGTTGCCATCCATAGACTTCCGTCTAATCTCCTCGGCCAACAAGCTACCCACAACATCATCAAATTTTAGTACTCCACCAGGTGCAGAGTTACTGACAGCTGTACGGAAGGTATCCCATGAGGATGGCAATGAACATAAGAGAAATATTGCCTTAGTCTCCGCATCAAAATTCATTTTCTGAGCCTGAAGCTGGCTGAAAATAATATTGAATTCATTCAAGTGAGAAGCAATGGAGACCCCTTCCTTCATTTGCAGCTCAAACAACCTCTTCATGAGGTAAACTTTATCAGAGGCAGTTTCCTTCTCATAAGTGGCACATAGTTTCTTCCACAAATCTTCCGTAGTCTGCTCATTCACTACTGTGAAATAAACTGACTCTGCAAGATGAAGTCTAATAGTAGACTTTGCTAATGCATCCAACTCATTCCAATCATCCTCAGACATATTTGCAGGCTTAGCTTCAATCCCTGCCAAGGGTTTAATCTGCTTCTTTTGAATAAGCACATCCCTTATTTGTTCTTTCCACAAAGAAAAGTTTGTCCCATCAAACTTTTTAATGCTGAAAAACTCCTTTTCAGGCATGGAAGAGGATGCCATGATGCAAATAAAGCAAAATCCCAAATACTAGTGCCTGCAAGAGAGAATCACAACAAATACCAAGTGCACCCAAATGTGTATGCCACAATAGAGTGAAATATCACCAAAACTCAAAGCTCAAAGCATCAAAAAAAAAAAAAGATGCATCTGACTCATGTGCATATACTATGCATCCATATGAGCAAATCTGGCCCAAAAGAAAATGCCAATAAGTGCCAAATGACTCAAGCATAAACACTGTCCACTGGCATATGCATCAATAATGTCTCATCCAAGAGAGCATAGCACTATCAGTGCATCACCTGCAATGTGTCAAAGCTGTCCCTCAGCATAAAATAGCATCCATGTGCAAAGCGTCCATAAAAAATAGCATCCCACAAGGCAATTTGGGCCTATTAGCGCATCCAACAAGGACCGCAATGCATCTAAATGGCCTATAAATCATCCACTGCAACCCAATGCATACCACGAATGAGCGCACACTGCTCAAACTGCAACCAGAGTGATTTGCATAAGGTATGCTCAAGAAATCATAGTCCCACGGTAATGAGCGCTACTGAAAATAGAACCTGAGATGCTTCAAAACATGGGCGCCATTGCATAATCGGACTCAGCAAGAAAATCTGCAAATATCTCTCTTCTGCCAGAACTCCAAAATCCCAACCGATGAGTGAGAAATGGGAGTCAACACTTATCCACTGCCATGTGGCATAAATCTAAGGTTTCAAAACCTTAGTATGAAAAATGCATAACAGAGAGACGAAATCGAATACACAGAGATTTATAACTCTGAAAATCCTCCACCGAATCACGCAAGAACTGATAGGTAGGGGTTTTGGGCGTCCGAAACGCAATGGGACAGACGGTTTTGGAAACCGTGGTCTCAATCACTGGGTCCAACACACGGACTGAAAAACGTTTTTGGAAACAGAGCTATCTGTAAACTCCACCGGAGTGCGAATGATGAGCAACATAGAAGTTTTAGGACCTCCTGAGTCCACCGGAACTGACAGATCTGCAAATGGTTGCTCCAAACTTGAGTTCCAACACCCGGGCAAAAAACGCAGGAATTGACACAGTGAGTCAGAAATCCACTGAAATGATCTCAGATTCAAGAATGAAGGTGTTTCCAAGCTCCTGAAGTAATGTGGACACCAAAAGCAAGCAATAGTTGCCTCCACAAGTCAATACGGAGTCTCTGTCATCGAACGGAACAGGGAAAAGCTCAAAAAACGACTTTTTCTTTGAAAGCTCTTAACAGGCTCTCAAAACCACTTCGTAAAGCCAAAGTGACTTTTCCAAAGGTTCCTCCAAGGTCTCTGCACACTCGGATGCAAGTAAAGTCACCCACAAAGCTTCCCACAGAGCTTCTCCTTCCTCCCACAGAGCTGTTGAGCTTCCAAGCATTCACGCACGCTCAGCTAGATCACCCGAGCTCTGATACCAGTTGAGAGTGCTCTCAACGGAAGCAAGAACGGAAGAAGGAGAGAGAGAGAGAGAGAGGGAGACAGAGAGCCACACAAGTTTTGGTGGGTGCAGAACCACCCTAATCTTCTTTTTCATTCATTTATATATGTGTTTGAGTATTGTACATAACCGGGGTTAAGGCACAGTGACCTTTAACCCCTACAGGCATGTTTCCATCCATGTGCATGAACTACTTTGTTGAAAGTTGTAGGTCCATCAACTTCCATAACGTTTTCTTGTTTTATTAATTCCAATCTTGGGCTCTTTTCTATCACAAGAAGATCTAACATTGTAGTGGTACTTTTTGGTCTATCATTATTGTTAATTCTAGTAGGTGCTCCATCAACAAATCCTTGCATTTTGTGCTTGCATTTTCTTTGAGTTGTCACTATGGACTAAGCATTGTTTGATGATATTAGCAAGGTAACCCTTTGAATCCCTAGATTTGATCAATGAGTAGATGTAGAGATCATGATAGGTCCATCAAAGTATGATGAAGTTTCATCAATGATGACACCTTTGGAGATGATCAACCATATTTTAACTGAATCAAATGCCTTGTATTCTTTTGGATATCTTGTAAAGACACATTTGATGAATGTAATGTCAAATTTTTTTTGAGTTCATCTAGAGCATATGCATAACCTAGAAAGGCAAATCCTCTAAAATGATTAACTGAAGGCTTAATACCTAGGAATGCCTCTATTGGTGTCATGTTCCACAATATAGCATTGGGACTTCTATTTTTTAAGTAAATTGTTATGTCACAATCTTTTGCCCGCCAATACTACCTTGTAATTTTCTTTTCATCAAGCATATGATGTTCTAATTTTGCACTAGCTCTCTTTTCCTTTCTAGTATGCCATTCCACTCTGGAATGTATCTATATGTGAATTGTCTCTTGATTGCAAAGTGTTAGCAAAATGCATTGAACTAATTGGGTTTGTATTCACCTCCATTATCACAATAGAGTACTTTGATGAAATTAATGGGTTTTTTAAACTAGAGCTTTGAAATCTTTGAATACATTGCCTCAGATTTTTGTTCCAAGAAATATATCAAAGTCCTTTTGGAATAATCATCAATGAAGGTTATAAAGTATAATGCCTTTCCAATTGACTAACCAATTGATTGTGTAGAAGCATAACCACATATGTCTAAATATATGATCTAGAAAACCTTTGAGTCCTAGACCATGATGTCAAAATGGTTGCCTATGTTGCTTTCCCATGTAGCATGACCCACAAAAAGATTTCAAAAAATAAATTTGTGGAAGATCTTATACCATGTTTGATCTTTTTTATGATACTAGCGCTTGAAATTGAGGTGTCCAAACCTCTGATGCTATAATGTGTTAACTTGGCACCTTTTGCAATGATGGAGGTAGGAGTGTCAAGTTTCCTAACTATGCATCTATACTTGTTAAAAACAAATTCCATGTTACTCTATATCATTTGACCAATAGAAAGAAGATTTTGTGTCATATTTAGAATATAGAATGCATCTCCAATCCTTTCTATAGCATTGCATCACTATCCAATGGTATGGTCCCTATTCCTTCAATTTTATGAGGTGTATCATCACCCATAAGAACATTCTTTTTGGGAGTTTTGTCTGGATGTAGTTCTAAAAACAAATCCATTTTTGGAGTCATATGGTTAATTACGCTTGAGTCACAAACCACAACTATTCTCATCATTGTAATTTTGATAAGCTAGCTTCTCTTAAATGGCATATCATGACTGAGAATCATCTTGATAATGATTCTAGGCATAATGTGCAATTTTTCTATGCTAATCTCCTTGATGTTGAAATTTATTTCCAACCGTCTAACTTGTAGATTGGGATGACATTTTTATGTTCTTCTAATGGCTTCATTTCTGTGAACCATTCCTTATGATTTGTCATGTGAGATGATGCACCATTGTCAATGTACCAAGGATCCTGTTCCACTTGGTCGACTTGATAGCTATAATCCTATTTGGGATTGTAATCAGTGTTTGGATACACTGTATCAGTCTGATGTATTTCCTCGCTTGTGAGAAACATATTTCCATGTTCATTTGCAAAATGACTATGACTAGAATGTCCACCATGATGATTTCCTCTGCCTCAAAAATTCCCTTGCTGGATTGACCGCCTTGATCATACTGCTTCTTGTGGCAATCTCTTTTATAGTGTCCAAACTTGTGACAATAGTTGCACTGGATGTTTGACACATTGGTGGATGCATTCGCTCATCCTTGAAATCTTCCTCGGTTGGAATGATTTCCTCTTTGCTGATTCTGATGTTGCTGAGGATGATGCTGATGCTGTTGTTGATGCTGACTTTGATTTTGTTGATGATGAAACTTTTTTGATATGATCTACCTCTGCCTTTGCCTCTGCCTCTACTTCTGTCTAAAGCTGTGAATGCCTGATCATTAGAATGGCCTTTATGTGCTTGAATTGCCTGAGTCCTGAGTTCTTCACCAAGTAGGACTGACTGAAGTTCTTCCAGTGTCAGAATTTGCCGTTGGATGGCAATACTCTGGACTAGATTCTCGTATCCCTCTCCTAGTCCATTCAGAATTACTTGAACCATTTCTACAGGGTTCATAGTCTCTCATGCTACTACAAGTTGATTGTTGTAGTCTTTTATGCGAAGTACATATGCATGACCAGTTTCGCTGCTGTTGCAGAAACTCTGGTTGATTTGGTTTCTCAAGGTGAGAATCTTGGATGTGTTCTTAGACTCGTAGAGAGTTGCGAACATATCCCATGCTTCTTTGGATGTCTTGACTATGTTGAGCTATCCTAGCATGACATCTTGCACATTCTGCTTGATCAGGTGATTCTGCTTGATCAGGTGATAGGCATACTTGTCTTTCTTATCCCATTTTGCCTGAGCTCGGGCAATGGCAGGATCTACTACTAGTGTAAAAACTATTTGTGTAGCTGTAGATCCCGATGTAGATCCCGTTGCTGGTATTGTGACAACAGATGGAGTAGAGCTACTAGTGGTTGGATTGTCCAATGGTCTAGGTGTAGACCCATTGACATACTCCCATTTGTCCTGAAGTACAAGAATGGTCTCCATTCGGTATTTCCATGTACCATAATTGGAGTTTCTAACTTAGCAAATGCCTCCAGATTGAGGTTGCTAGTTGACATGGTGCAAGAAATGTACTCAAAAGTGTCGTGAAAATCTCTGTATGAATCAACTGTAAATACATTGACTATGCCAAGTGAAATCTTTGAACCGTCGGTGAAGATAGAACTGCAATATATAAAATCTGATCTGTATTACAAGGCTTGTGGCAATGATGCCGAGAATAGCCAAGAGGCTTTACAAGGTTGAAATGATGTGCAAGATGCCGTGAGAGAGCCAAATAGGCTTTATAATGATGGCATGTGTGTGTGAAATCAAATGCTATCTGCCCAACTGAAACAATCTACAATGCCTCTATACTCTCTGAAGTCTACTCACTGAACTGACGAATGTAAGGTTTCAGGTAATGTAATGATATGAAATCGTATGTGAGCATATGGACTGACTTCGAGAAGGTACTAGTCGGGAATTTCAGGCATGGCTTAGATTGGCAACTTGGGAAAATTCAAAGTGTCCCCTCTATGGCAATCTAGTCTACTCTGATCTAGATCTAATCCAATTGTCGATCGATAAAAGAACAGCAAATAATTCCTTTTCTTTTGTTCTTTTCAAGTGCTATGTCAGATGCGTCGATGTAGAGGCAAATGTGCGTGAAGGAAGTGGTTTTACCGACGAGGCTCAAATTTGAGTGTAACTTGCACCGAAATATGTGTATGATGTGATGAGCATGTAGAGCATGAAAAACGAGTGACTTTCCTTTTTGGAGCACCCTCAAATTTTTTCTGGATCAAGAGATACGACTTGATCTAGGTGGAGGGGCAAAAGGAGTGCAAATGGTACTCAATGATGATGTGTCACTATGGGTCACATGCAATGATGATGTGGCACTATGCCTAGCAAGAGGTGTGCCAGTGAAGCTCTGTGCTGAGGTGGCAGGAGTGGTCACATGAAGTGACTGTGGAGCACTATGTGTGTCTACAGAGGTCAGTGCTAACTGGACAGCTGAGGTGGCACAGAGGATGATGTCAGTAGATGACATGGCAATGTTGACATGGCAGTGATGATGTGGTAGTAATGACATGGTACTGATGATGTGGCAAGTGACATGTCCAAATGATGTGGCATAGGTGACGTGTGGCACTGATGAGCTGATAGGGTGATGTGGCTATGATGACATGTCAGTCGATGATGACATGGCAGATAAGATGATGTGGTTGATGAGCTGATGTGGCAATCTTGCCATGTGTCAAGAATTGAGAGGCTTATCTACCACGTGGCAGATAAGATGACTTGGCATATGACCAACTGATGCTGACATGGCAAACCAATGAGGCTATTGATGTGGCATATAAATGGGATGTGCCACATGTCATGATTTGGCTAACCAAAATCTTTTCTAGATTCTGATGGAATCAAGAAGATTCTATCGTCGGAAGGCTTGAGCAGAGAGTGAGCGTCTTGAGTCTCCAAAGAGACATTTCAATCACAATGGTGGTGGTGAGGCTGTGAAGACTGCACATCGCGAGGGCTGCTATGGAGTCGGAGGGTTGCCTGTGAAGTTGTTGTCACTGGGAAGTCGCCTTTGCTCGTGAGCTCATGCTGCAGATGTTGCATGCGATGCTAGAGAGGCTGTATGTCGAGAAGCTACAAATCTCATTTCTCTCACTTACACTCCCTAGAATCTCTTAAAGATAGATTTCCTCTCAAAATCTTAGGAATTCTCCCTCTCTTTCTCTCATAAAACAGATCTCGCAAGGTGCTGAATATCTCACAATCACTCAAAGAAATGAACTCACAACCCTCACAACTAAAACCTTTCTCTCTTTCTCTTGAAGAATGAAT
Organism: Dipteris shenzhenensis; assembly: GCF_047967505.1. Taxonomy (NCBI): domain Eukaryota; kingdom Viridiplantae; phylum Streptophyta; class Polypodiopsida; order Gleicheniales; family Dipteridaceae; genus Dipteris; species Dipteris shenzhenensis. The sequence continues at coordinate 11,782,146 of NC_141596.1, forward strand.
AACACTAGATATCTCTCTGTTACAATATGAATAGCCACTCAATTGCTCAAAGAACTCTCAAGAAAATGAATGGATGGAAATTCCTCTCAAATGGATGGAATTTTTCTTTCAATGGAATGAATGGAAACTTTTCTCTACAGAAGTGAACTCTCATAAGAACACTCGAGAAGCTCTCAATCTCTCTCATACTCTCAAGAATCACAATGCCTCAACGGAAGGCAAGGGAGCTCTGAGACCATGACAAAATATGAAGAGAGGAGAGGAGAAAAGTGGAGATGAGGAGAGAGGGCACAACTAGAGAGCACACCACAAATGACTAACTGTACACTAGATTTAATTGAAAAAATAGAATATATACAAACCCATTTAGGGTTAGGGGATCTAACACTTTCCTTTATAGCACTCTATAAGGTTAGTGCTATGCACATATGATCACGTGATGGTGCTATACACACATGATCACATGATGTTGAGTGTGAACTCTCAACAAAATGAATATGGCAACTCAAGCTACATGAACAACTTCAAGGTTGTGGAAGACTCCTCAAGGAAATGGCATATGCCTTAACAAAATAAGGCCTTGACACACTCCACAAAAGGGATAGAACACATGTTGAACGATTGACAAGGTTGTGGAAGATGGAAGATTCCTCAAGGAAATGGCATATGCCTTAACAAAATAAGGGCTTGACACACTCTACAAAAAGGATAGAACACATGTTGAATGATTGAGGGGATAGAGAGAGAGAGACACACACACACACACATAGAAGGGGGGGGGTTGTGGAGGGGTGCACAAGGATGACTAACTATACACTATGTTGTATTCCAAAGAAAGTAAAATTATATATGTTCAGCCCAAGGTGCAATTCACACCATTTTCAATATCTTTCAACCATAGACTATTTAAAAACAAGATATGGAGGCACAAATGATGGCATGCATATGCAAACCAACCTTCCAAAGTTATGCTTACATTGACATATTATAAAACAACCTAAGACTTGTCTTTAAATTTAGAATTATCTTTTAATATTTTCAAAGTGTTAATGAAGATCATTCAGTTGGAAACTCAAATGGGTTCAAACCTACTTTAGTTGTTGAGATTGTAGTGCATTGGATTTTGAAATTGACCTTTGATTCTTGATTTTATATAAATCAATTCAATTTTAACATTGAATTCTTTTCATATGCATTGATCTCCATCATGATGATGTGGCACAACATATGGTTGATCATGTGGTAGATGATAAATAGTAGACAAATATGTATAAATGATTGTCAAGCAAGATGACTTGGTGAGGTGCCGATTTGGCCTCAAAATAATTACGTGCATCAGTGCTAACATAATATGTATGCCATGGTTTTTCACCATGATAATATGGCATTGATGTTATTATGTCAATAATCACATGATATTCATCAAAATCTATAGCTGATATCCATGCCAAGAGACCTTTTCTCAAACCATCAAGGTTTTTCAAGTCTCAACAACTAAGGTTAAACATGAAGTATACAAATTCCTCATTCTAAAATTTTATTAATGCTAAATTATAAGTGTGAACAAAATACTTTAGAGTTGACTCTTAGATTGTGATTCAACATTGGTTAACAAAAATCCATGTTTTCACAAAATTATGACAAACAAAAAAGAGGAAGAGATCTACTTTTATTAAATAGAATATGCAAATTGAAATTTTTGTTTTTAAAAAATATGCAAGACAAATTCTTGTTACTAAAAAAACAAGGAAATCAAATTGACTTTTGGACTTCCAGTCTACTTTTTCCTTGGAGCATGGAGTTTAAGAGTCTCCCTCTATGTTGAGTGATTTGTCCATGTTTTCAATTTACAACTTGCATGTTAATAAAGAGTAAGGTAAAGTCAAACGAGGGTTTGAGCTATTGATCTAGGTCTCTTCTAAAGTAATTTTTAGAACTACCACAAAGTCATTACTCAAGTACTTTATGACCTAGATACTATGAAAAGGAACTTAGCATCTCTCTTTGAGATCTAATCCCCTTTCTTGTTGGCATGAATATTATGATTTTACTCCAACCTTCATTTACATAGAATTTTGGCACATGCAACACTTTTGGTATAAGGAAACATCCGATGTGGCATTAAGGACACATGCAAAATCTAGCTTGAATTAAAAATAATTTCTACTTATTTTTTTCATCATACGAGTTTCTTTTGCATTGATCCTACAACCCATCGAAATTTCAAAGAGAAACATTTCCACTAGATCACTTTTGAGCACTTTTCAAAACCTATAAAACTCACTACTAACCCATTAGGACTTGAGGATCTCTCAAGTTCTATGCCATCTAGAGCCTCCCAAAATTTCTAATAGAACTTACAATAGCACTCTCTAGCATGTTGATTGTCACATGTTAAATAACTTCCCTACACCAATGTTCTTATGTTGCACCACACATGGGAGATGACCCAATAATCTAATTTAGCGTAGTTTACAAAAATTCCATGGCCATATTAATGTCTACCACTTCCTTGAATGCTTCCATTGAATGGGCTCCTAGAAAAAAGAGTAGAGACAATCTCTCTGGGCCAACCATCCTTTCCTTTTGTTCATGTGAGTGCTCTCCATCCTCTCTAACTCTGAATTCTTCCTTAAGGTCTTCCCCCACTTCAACTAATAGGGCTATTTATAATCCTAGTTTGATTCCTTGAAAAAGATCACTTTCTCTTTCTCCTTTTCCCTTAATCCCATTCCATTAAAACTAAGCTATATGTTTCATTAAACTCAGCTATTTTTAGGATAAATTTTCTATTAATAAAAATGCAACTTCTTGGCCTTACATGCATCCTCTCTCATCGACTAAATTGTTTTTTCAACTAAGGGGGAGATTTCCAACTAAATTGCTTTTTGCTAAAAATTTGCTAGGTCGTCTCTAGCTTGGTGGAGATGTTCAACTAAATTGTTTTTTGCTTACTCAAATCTAGCATGCAGTGTTACTGCAAATCTCTATTTGAGTTTGCACTTCAATTTTAGGATCCATCCATTGTTAACCCCAAGCTAATTCAAGTACCCAACTCGAGTAATCAAGTAGCTAAGCACTGCCACCAGCACAGCAAGAGTTGAGCCACCAACTAATAAGTCAGTGAGTGGTGAGGGTGAGGAGGTAGTCACCACAGAGAAGCAAATCATCTGCAATGATGGTTAGCAATAGATTACTACCAGGGTCACCATGTAGGAAGCAAGTCATCTGCAATGGTTAGCACAACAGATTACGAGCAGACGTTGGCAGGCAGCTAAGCATGGATCCTTCAGTAGAGAACTCGAGATAGGATGGATTCAAGAAGTCTGAGTCTGAGTCTGAGTGCTTAGAACACAAAGTTAGGCTATTGAGCCGATATTGCATAGAGAGATAAGTAGGTAGCTTTACCGAAGGTGAGTAAGAGTGAGTTGCACCAACACCTTGTTGCATGAGCATGACTCTAATGCCGTGGTTGTTTGTAATGATCTATGAGCCCCCTTTGCATAACTAAGCAAGTTGGTTTTATTTCATATTTTTCTCCTCATATTGTCTGTTTATGTGCTTGTTCATGCATCTTCATACATTTCTATCCATGCTTGTAGAGAACTTGTTAGATGATGCTCGTTTTCCCATGATCAAACATTGGTAGACATTGTGTGCCAAGCAGCCCAGGGAGTGCAAGGAGTGCATCTTCAAAAGGAGAGCACCCTTGCATGTGTTGAGCACTATGCACGAGCTAACATAGGTCAATCAAGGGATGAGGGGAAAAAACGATTTGAACATTTGGCAATCTTACTGGTGATGTGCTATAAGAATGAGTAGACGAAGTCATCAAAATGAGGAGTAGCAGTCTCATTATGCATGGGTGCATGACTATGGGGACGAATATCAACAGTACATGCTGATGAGCTATGGGCTATGGTAGTAGCTTGGAACAACATATTATTATTAACCAGTAATTTAGGTGTTAGAAAGCGACCTGCAACTCCTCAAGACCTACGCAACAACAGGCATCTGGATAAAAGATTTTGCCCAAGAAATTTCAACAGAGTACTTGAAGCTTTAGCCAATATCTGAGACACTCTCAAAACAATGCCAATAGGATGTGGCTAGGCAAGAAGAGCACCTACACTGAGGAGGGAGAAGTTGGTAGAGACTCGGACTGATCTAAGAGTTGGAATGAATTCAAAGCTAGGGATGGATGATCGATGCTATCGAAAGGGAGAGCACAAAGAGTGAGAAGATCGAGTAAGGCTCATATGGCAAACTTCTAGCTACAAAAGTGCCATCAAGGCGATTGCATGAAGGCTCCAAGAATTCTTCCACAAAAATCCAAGATTTAGAGTACTTCAATGAACATGCCTACGAGCTAAGCTATGGCACAACCATCGACCAATTGAACAAGCATCAAGTCTAGAGGCAAGGCACACCTCAAATCAAAAGTATCGCACAACAAAACAAGCAAACCATAAACGTGTTTGATGGACAAGAAACAAGACCTACACAGGCAAGGAAGGTGGTGCATGAGCCAAGCCGTGAGCATGGTTGCCTAGGATCATATCTCCCTTTAAGCCCCTTGTTGTCCCTGTTTTACCCAAGTTCAAGTTTCGAGGGTGTTGGTCTCCTACAGTCATGTCGTTGCTCATTGTAGCATAAGTGTTCATAAGTGTAGCATAGGTCCTCGGGTTATGTTTCAGTGATAGGTGTAGGCTACAGCATGGAAAGAAGATCTCATGTGCACATGAAGGAGAAAGAGGGTTTGATTATAGCGATTGATGGAGGCTCTCGCCTCCACAGGAGTTCAAGGGTTTAGAAGGGAATTTTAGGGTTCAAAAGGGGGATAGGGTTGAGAGAGTTAACTAGGAGTTTCAGGGTTCAGAGGGGGTTGCAAGGTTTAGGAGGAGTCCAAGGTTGAGGAGTGGAGAGCTAGTCTCCTTCAAAAATTTGAGGGGTAAGGGTTGAGGAGGAGGGAGGGAGGAGGAGGAGAAGGAAGGAGGGAGGAGGAGGAGGAGGGGTAAGGGTTGAAGAGGAGGGAGGGAGGAGGAGGAGGGAGAAGGGAGGAGTAGGGAGGAGGAGGAGGAGGGAAGAGAAGGAGGGAGGAAGGAGGAGGAGGAGGGAGGAGGGAGGAGGAGGAGAGGGGAGGAGGAGGGGGAGGAGGGAGGAAGGAGGAGGAAGGAGAAGGAGATGGGAGGAGGAGGACGAAGGAGGAGGAGGAGGAGGGAGGAGGAGAAGGAGGAGGAGATGCAAGAGGAGGAGGAGGAGGAGGAGAGGGGAGGAAGAGGGAGGAAGGAGGAGGAGGAGAAAGGAGGAGGAGGAGGGAGTACAAGGGTAGAGAGTGCAAGGGTAAGGGCATGCTAGAACACGATAGTGTAAGAGAGCATGGACGCAATGGAGATCAATCGCATGAACACAATAGTGAGCTTGAACACTGAACCCCAAAGAGTGGGAGCTTCATTCCATTGAGAGATATTTATATATGTTGGTCTCTACACAATCCGTAGGTACCTCCGTGGTGGGATCTCTTTTGTATGAGACCTTTTGGACAAGAGTCCTCCACTTTTGGGGGGGAACTTTGGGTCTCTACACAAAGTGGGAGGACTTTTTGGGTCTCTACACAAAGTGGGGGGACCTTTTGGGTCTCTACACAAAGTGGAGGGACTTTTTGGGTCTCCTTTTGGATCTCTACACAAAGTGGAGGGACCTTCGAAAGTGTAGGCTTTTAGTCTTTCTCACTCTAGATTTAGTCTTTCTCTCTCTAGATCCTGATTTTGCAAGTATGATTGGATCTTTTCTAGAGAGGATTTTGGTAAGATTTATCATACCATCTTTCAAGCTCAAGATATTACAAGCGAAACTTTGCCGCTACTCTACACACACAATGCTCTCATAGTTGTTGTCCTAGATTGTACTTCTGGCCCTTGTTGTCATAGGGTTAACATTTCCCCTGGACCAATTTGATTACCCATCCTCACGTTATGGTTGGGTCTACAGATGATATTGTGATGTGGTTGTCTTTACCCAATATGGTAAAGATGGCGGTGGTGATAGATGGAGCGAGCTTCTTGTTGATCGTTTCCTTGTAATCCACAAAGATTACTTGCTTAGTTTTTAAGAAGCCAATATCCACCATTTCTTCAAACAAACACACATATCACCCTTGAAGAGATATGGCCCTTTGAAAGAGGCAACTTGTTGTTTAAGCATCTATCGGTTGATTTGGATTAAAGCGCACACCTCCAGGATGACTGCTAAGGCTTCACTGTATCTTGCACTTTCCTTGAGTCTTTTGTCATAACTGCCTTGCATAATTGATGCATATATGTCCAAGGCTCTGATGAGTCTTTCTTGGCTTGTCCATTTGATTTTAGAGTTTCTATTGATTGCCAATTGCGAGGAATCTGCATTATCTGGATTATGATGATTGGCATCCCACTGGTAGCGACAGGGCACCGCATCAAATGTGGGATGTGTGTGAAAGGAAGATGGAGCCTGCATGTATTCAAGGAGGTACTTTTCATTGAGCAGCTTTGTTCTACACCAAGCAGGCTATGGCTCCAATTTCATGCTAATGACTAGAGCGATTTGTGCTTGGCGGATACTCATTGAAATTGTGGAGAGTTCCCATCCTTCTCTTGACTGCATGTTTGGGTATTGCCTCCAAAAATCACCAATGGGATTACCGGGCATGGGAATCCAATCTATATCTTGTTGCAACTCCCTTATGGGTGTGTGAATTGGATTATCCAATTCTTGAAGCTCATTGATGGAATTATTCATGGTGTCTTCCATTGAAAACTCAAGGGAGATTGGAGGAACATGTGGTCTTGGGGGAGAGGAAGAGGTTATAGGGGAAAAGCTTGAGGTCAAAGCAAGTAGTGAATTTGAGAAGGTAGAAGTAGGGATGTTGGTGGAAAGTGGAGGGAGAGTATGGAAATTTGATTTAGCAACTTAATAATCCTCACAGGATGGATTGTCAAGTGTTGGAAAAAGGTTAGGTGTAACTGGATGATAGGAGTTAGATTCTTGGATTAGGCGATAGTGTTGGGAGGCATGGGCAAAGAGGCATGGCAAGGAATATGGATTGGCATGGATTTTGGAAAGGTATGGAGGATAGTACTAGAGTTAGGTAGGGATGTGAGTAGATCAGAATAGAGAGTGGCAAGATAGGGGAGATTAGATTGAAGATAGACCACATATTCCTTTGGCAAATCCCTCTCGCTCCTGGTAGGCATTGTCAGCTTTAATTTTGGATTCTTCTGGGAGTTATATCCCATGGAAGTTGCTGGTGATTATTGCAGTAAAGGTAGGAGTCCGCCAGCTACTACCCAAAGAGGAGGGCTTCCCATCAAGCATTCATATAATAGTTTTGTATCATCCTTTATCCATATGAGATCTGCATGTATGGAGAGACTGAACACATTCCTCTCGTCTTCATCCATATGCTAGCATAGATCTCGTAGAGCCTTTGTGCTTATTGACCTGGTCCAATCAAGACCAAACACTACATGTAACATTTTGATTTGCAAGTGTTTCTTGAGTATGTGTATTCTTCCTTCAAGGTGATCCTCTTGCTGGAGGACTGCAACAAGCTCTTGGTATAATGTAGTGATGCCTTGTGGCAAAAGATCTTGTGCTGACCCCTCCGCATCGTCATCAACTTGACCCAGTAGTTGAATTTCCAACTTGGAAATTATTGCTTTTTGGTTTTGCCACTCCATGCACTTGCCTTTATACTTACCCAATGTGGAGATATATGCAAAGCTTTGGACTATTGAATTGTTGAGCTGCTTTTGGATGCCCTAGAAATTGATCATTAAGCACACAAAGTTGGAGTATCTCTTGCTCTTGAGCGTCCAATTCTACTTTGGTGTGCACAAGTATCTCATTTGATACCAAGCATTCCTTCTCTAGTGCTTGAATTCGGTGTTACCAGTCTTGTAACTTTGCTCTACTAAGGAGTGTAAGAGTTTTTACTAACATATAATTTTTTCTTAATCCTATATGATTGAAAATATCAGCCAAAAACTTAGCTGCCTCTTTGCATATGGGGTCCAGAATCATATCATGTCATATTCCCCTGCTTTGTGACTTTATGTTAGGTGGGAATAAATCTTGAATTTCAGAGAATCTTGCATCCAAAAGTTTCTTTAGATATTCTTCTTATGCCTTTGGAAATGAGAAAGCCTCCTGCATAGTGGATCTACTGAGGTAGCATAGTGAGTGCTCGTGAAACGATCTAGTCCTAACTATGGAAGACTTGGGGCCCTCAAATCTTCATTATTATCAGGGATGGTGGCTTGCATGTTGATGTAGTAGCACTTCAGTCGGCTCCCATTTATTGTTGTTGTGAATTGGACTCCATCCAGTGTTTCTAGCAACACAGCTCCGATGGGATTCATTTTTTTGACTTTATAAGATCCTTTACCTAAAAATTTGAGCTTGCCCTTATGGACTTTGGTATTGTACAGCAAAACCAGGTCACCTTCCTTGATGTCTTTGTCTTTGAGGCTTCTATCAAACCATGCCTTCCTTTTTTGTTTTTCTACTGTCATGGCATGGTAGGCAACTAATCTGGTCTTTGTATGCTTCTCTAATTGGTAGAGTCTTTCTTTCAGTGATGCATGATCTCCCATACATTCTTGTACTGCTACGTGTAGACTACGTATCACAAATTCCAATGGGACCACAGCTTCAAGCCCGTACATCAATTGAAAAGGTGTATTTCTTGTACTCACCTTGAGTGTGGTTCTGTATGCCCATAAGGCTACATTTAGTTTCTTTGCCCAATCAGAACGCTTTGGTTCTACTACCTTGGTGAGGACAATACATAGAATTTTGTTGGTGGATTCGGCTTGTCCATTCCCTTGGGGGTAGTAAGGTGTGCTCTTTCTCTAGATCACCATAAATTTAGATGAGAGTTCTTGGATGACCTCATTGACAAATTGTGTGCCTCTATCTGACACAATTTCAATGGGACATCCAAATTGGGTGATCACATTCTCGTACAAGAACCTTGCTGTGTGTTTCTAGCATCTGCCTTTCTGATGGCTTTAGCTTCATCCCACTTAGTAAAGTAATATGTGGCCACAATGATGTAGCATGCATGTGTTCCTTTTGATTCTAGATGGATGGGACCCACAAAATCAATCCCCCATTTTTCAAAGGGTTTTTGTGCAATGACTGTTGTTAATAAGGGATTGAAGTCTTTGTGTTGTGGTTTAGAAGTTCATTGGCATACATCACAGCTTTTGACATATTCATAGGCATTTGACGAAAGTGTTGGCCACCACTATTCTGCGAGAAGGACTTTTCTTATTGTTGCTTCCCCTTGAAAATGTCCACTTGCAATGCCTTCATGTGCTTCACTGAGGATTGGCATGATCTCATGTGGCATCACACATCTCCTTAAAACCTGGTCCTTGCCCATCTTGTATAGTTGTCTTGCAATGAGTTGAGAGGGTGCAGCTTTTAAAATTAGTTCCCTAGCATCCACTACTTTCATTTTAGGAGGTGTTCTTCCTGCCATTAAGTACCCAATGATGTCTGCACACCAATCAGGCAAGCGTCTATTTAAAATAATGTGGCATCCTGTAGGTCATCTTTTAATCCTTTCGGCTCTTCTTTTGTCCTCAATCGTGACATGTGATTGGCAATGAAATGTTGAACTCCTTTTCTTGCCATGATTTTGAAATTGAATTCTTGTAGCAGTAGAAGCCACTGAGTGATCCAGCCTATGGCACATGGCCGATTTACAAGATATAATAAGGCTTGATGATCTATGTAGAAGATAAAGTCAGTAGCCAATAGATAGCGTCGAAATTTCTTCATGCTGTAGATCACTGCCAAGGCTTCTCTTTCTGTTGTGGTGTAATTCACCTCCACATCATTTAGCTGTCTACTTGCAAAGTATACTGGGTAGTCTTTGTTGTGTTTGCCAGGTAAACATAACACTCCCTACTGCATAATTGGAACCATCAGTATGTACATGAAAGTCTATGTCCCAATTTGGTGCCAATAGAACAGGGGCTGTGATCAATCTCCACTTGAGGGTTTCGAATGCTTGTTCGCATTCGTCTGTCCAGATGAAGTTGACTAGGAGCTTGTATAGGGGCCTTGCTATCATGGCATACCTCAGTATGAATCTTCTATAGTATCTGGCATGTCCCATGAAGACTTGAATTCCCTTGGCATTTAGCGGGGGGGAAGTTCAATGATGATCTTTATTTTGTCCATGTCACTTGTTGCAATCCCATGTCAAGAGACTATGTGCCCCAAGACTACTCTGTGTGTGACCAAGAAAATTGGCAATTTAGAGGATTCAAAGATATTCCATACTCCCTGCATTTTTTAAGCACTTCTTCAAGGCATTTTAAGTGATCCTTTTTTCCTGAGTGTACGCACAAGTCATCGAGGAAGACTTGTAGGAACTTGTTGAGAAATTCCTTGAAGGTGGTGTACATTACCCTTTGAAAAGTAGATGGGGCATTGCATAAGCCAAATGGCATGACTCTGTATGCAAGAATGCCCCATTCTGTGGCAAATGCTATCTTTGCCTGATCTTGAGGTGCAATTTGTACTTGGTTGTACCTGCTAAACCCATCCAAGAAGCTATACACTTCAAATCCTGCTACCCTTTCTAAAACTATTTCAGTCAATAGTAGGGGACAATGATCTCTCATTGATGCTATATTGACGTTCTTGAGATTCACACATATTCTGAGCTTCTTGTTTTTCTTAGGAAAATTCACAATTGGTAACAGCCAATCAGTATGCTCGATCTCATAAAGGAAACCAGCCTCTAGTAATTTTTCTAGTTCTTCATAGACATGGGTGCCATACTTGGGATTTGTCCTATAAGGTCCACATAGCTTTAGTTTGGATCCTTCCCTTATTGGTATGGTATGTACCGTAACTTTTGGGGAAATCCCTTTCATTTCTTTGTAGGACCAAGCCATGCAATCTCTATATTCCATTAGCAATGCTTTCAATTCATTTTCTTCTTCTAGAGTGAGTTGTTCACCAATGTACACGGGCTTTTCTTCTTCATCGTCCAAGGCAAGATTTAGTTTCCTTGTCTTGGCTGGTCCTTCATAAACTGGGGTATCCTCAATATTCTCTGTTTCTTTAAGCTCTGATTCCCTGATTGGCCTAGTCATTGCTATTGTTGCTTCTCCTCTAGTGTAGTTTTTGAATTAATTGGGAACTTCCCTTAGGCCTTCATGGCACTTTGAGGTGCTTGCTTGGCTATTAGCTCCACTGGAATATATTTGCTCCAATTCACCTATGTTCCCTTGTTCTTCTTTTTTGTTACTATTCACCTTTTTGCTCTTTATTCTCACATTGGGTTTGAACTTTTTAAGATTTTTTCTTTGTGAGGCCAGTGATGGATTTTCAATAGGAGTCGCACTCCCAAGGAGTGGTTCTTCGGCCATACAAACACCTTGAAGCCCTTTAGGATCCCATTTAAAATTTGGGGACTCAGGTGCTTTTGTGGGCTTAGTCAAGTACAATTCTACCACTCGTCTGCATTCTTTTAAATTCATTTAAATGCTCTATCTTGGCCTTGTGGCGCTATACACCCTCCTTCTTTTTCCTAGACCAATTGCTATTGGATAGTGTTGGAGGGTCAAGCTTGGGGTATTCTATGGCCATGAGTGCCTATAGGATTGCCAAGTCATTGTCAAATACTTGGCCTTCCAAGGTTGCATTATTAGCTTATGTTTCCATATCCCACTCTATGTTAGCACCGTAGCCTTCTATTATGGACTCTTCAGGGTCAATGTCCCATTCAACACTTGTCATGAAGATTGGCATTTCCACTACTTCTCATTCATCATCCTAGATTGGTGGTTCTAGTTGTATCATTTGGGCATCCACATCTGGCAACATTAGATGTGTTGTTTTACAATTATCTATTGTAGCCAACATCTATATCCAATTATTGATGTCACTTTGTGTATCCCCCTCTATGGGCTTTAGTGCATTGGTAGGTATAGGGGATGCATTACTAGTGGTTGTAGTGGGTTTGATTTCCCCTATTCCCAGATTTATCCTGACAGCGGTTTCTCTATTTTGGATAGTAATCCTATCGGTGCCCCAATCATGGAGTACTGATGCTTCCCAAAGCCATGGTCTTTCCAACAATATCTGGTATGCTGTGGTGCCCTTGGGAAGATCCAAGATAGTAAACTAGAGCATGAATCTTACTCCATTAATTTTTGTTAACACATTGTCAATGATACCTGATGGCTTCATTTTTGTGTGGTCAGCTAGGTGGATGTTAAATTTGGCCTTCTGCATTGGAGGTAGGCCCCATTCTTCATATAGCTCTTTTGCTAGAATGTTTACTCCAGCTCCACCATCCACTATTGCCAGGTATTGACCAAAGGCTTTATGCTCCAGCAGAGTGGTTACAATTTTTATGTCATCCCAAGCACCAAATTTCACCCAAATTACCTTTTCCTCTACTTCAGGTGGGGGGAATTATTGTGAAGATTCGATCCATCCCTTGAAACTTTCCCACATTATAGGGCAATTTCTTAGTAAGGTCCCAATTGGCATTGTGACGAGGCAGCTTATCAAGCTTGCTAGTGTGGTGCCATCCAATTGGGGATGTTTTGCATGTTGCTCTATTACCTGTTGGAAGTTGTCAGGATGAATCGTTGTGTCAATGCTGGGTGCTGATGGTGGAATCTGAGGTGCCCTACCAAGAGGAAGAACTAAGGCCAAGGCGAGCTTGCAAAATGAGGGAGACTAGGGGGATACAGAGCTGTGTAGAAGGGACATCTTGTAGACACTCATGCACGCCACCAACCCTATGAAACTATGGAGACCAACCAGATCAGTAAATGGATGCACTGACATTATTGCCACCATCATAACGAGCACCAAGGGGTACCTCTAGGTGTGAACCATTTGTGAGAAGGGAACCCATCCCGTCTACTATATCACATGACGAGGAAGGTTTGGGTGAATGCTAATGGCTGAATGCTCAAATGGACCATAAGGAGGTCGGGGAGGAGGAGAGAGGCAATATGTCGAGCACTCTCCATGCAAAAGTTGAGGGCCCAAACGAGCCCGATGAAGCAACCGAGACTGACGCATAGGAAGAGCAAGAGCTTACAATGATAGCTTACCTTTATGCTCAGCCCTTCCAGCCATTGAGTGCATGAGGGTAGCTGAGAAGGATGAACTCACATATGTTAAGCCTAGAGAAGGGCCTCCTACTACTAGGAAAAATAGAGACTACGTAAGCTCTATCAAGGTGCATTTTTTGTTATCCTTCGTACCTGAACAATTATTTATGCTTGTAGATCAAAGGCTCAGTAGGGAAGACTACATACTGACATCTTGCATCTATGAACACCACATCTGAGCCCTGCCTGTGGCAATGCTGTGATTGGGTGACCTAAGTGCTTGATCTTTGGCTATGCTTTATCTCTAGCTATGCTTGCAAAAAGCTAAGAGCACCTAGTATATCCATAAGTAACCGCTTAAGCTATTAAAGAGCTGGACCTAGGTTTATACATGATAACTAGAATACAGATAGCAAGCAATTTCATGCTCCATAAATAACAAATAATCTAGGTAGTGAACCCTTGTGGAATCTGACTTGGATGATTGATTACTGCTATTGGGATATAGGTGGGGTTATCCGTCAGTTCGGCTTGTGAAAACTGCATATAGAATTCTCCTAAACTGCATCTCTTCTTGTTCTCATCAGATTCCCTGGAATCTGTGTCCATATATGGGAATATGGAAGCTTTTTACAATTGTGAGGAGAACTGTGTAATATGACATCCCACTGAGATTTGGCTAATAAAAAACTGAGATACTTATACATTGCATATGTCTTTTTCCCTTGAGTTATCTAGAAAAATACTAAGGAAGAGGGACTTTTGGTCACGACTGTAATATTTATACCTAACTGATTTTTCTCTCTTGGAATATCTAGAAAGAATATGGATGAAAGAGGGACTAATAATCAAAAAAGAATGCCATGATGTTATATGAAACTGTCTGGCTCTATGACATTTTTGGGTCTTAACGAACTATCAAGGATTATTGTTGTTGAAATCTTCCTACAATTTTTGAGAGAGATGTATATTGTAGTAGCATTTTATGCTGGACTTATAAGGGTTAATGTTGATGTAAGCTTATTGCAATTTTTTTGGAAAATGTGGTGATTGTAAATAGTCATATACCTTATGTTTCTGAAGACCTTTGGGCAAGAAAAAGGTTACTAGTACCAATTACAGACAATAAGATTTCAAAAGAGAGATCCTCATGATCTCTAAAAACTGTCATCATCAGTATCTCCTACTTGATTAGAAAATTGTTGGGTTTGACATGGATAACAACTGTGGCTGGGCCGTGAAGCCTACAGTCCCACATTGCATTGTACTCATGTATTAACATGCTGTGCTTGTGGATGGATGCAGGTGAGTCCAACTACCTAGCTCAGTGTTTTGGTTGAAAAGAATGGAGGAGGATGACACACATGCCAACAATATTGGCTCAATATATGATATTTATTCCTTAGTACAGGTACTACTATTATAGATAGCCGGGAACTTATTCCACTTTTTGATGCCTTTTATCAACTTTTTGGGAGGCTCCTTGCTGGTTGTACCTGGTTAAAGGGTGGACTATTTGTTGTGATGCGTATGTTGCTCAAGCAGAACAAGAATAGCATATACCCTGAGCAAATCCATCTATCAGTTATGTTTGAAAATTTTGGAAAAGGAGACATAATTTGTTTTTTGCAATATCCAACTGATATGCACCTTGATTGGAGTAGCTTTAGTATAATATGATGAACTCACACCTGAGAATTTCTTTGTGCATATGCAGATATATGTATGGATAAAAATGTATGCTGCAATAGAGGATGCATTAATTGCATAGGACTGATGCTACATGGGAGGGAACAAGTAGTTTTATAATTAGGAGCTAGAAGGTTATCATGAGGGAGGAATAGATTTCACTGTTCTAATAGGCAACACACACACACACACTTTTTCAATGATGTAAAGCTTGGTTGATGTAAACACCCAGGCTCAAAGGAGGCAAGGAAGTAAACCTAGTCCATTGGGCAAGCATGCATCAATTTTGAAGGAGGGACAATGTTGGGCAAGGCATCCTAGATTGCAAGGAAGAGGAGCCAGTGCCATATGGAACATCTCCCAACTCCCCCTTCACTCCATCTCCTCCTACCACATTGTACAACTCTTCCTTAAGAAATAGAGTAGATGCTATAGGAGATCTCCCACGTGACCCATCCTAGTGGGGAATCCATGCATTGTGCGATAGGAAAAACAAAATCTCATGAAATCATTTGCAATAAATACCTAAGTAGCATTGATTCAAGCATTTGTATTCTTCTACCAACTTTAAAAAGGTAAAAATTTAATTGTGAAGCCTAAACAACGAGTTGCAACAGAAATGTCACATGTGAGTGGGCACAAAAAATGAATACAACACAATTGAAGATCCTCTTGCTACTTTATTGTTTGTGTGCTTGTGCTTGTATTCACTATATACCCAATTGCCTATTTGTTCTCATTGTGTGTTTGCCTCTACTCACTTTTGCATCTACCTCTGCTTTTGCTTGGAAATGCAGTGGATAGAGTAGTTTATGGCCACCTCTTGCTACACTTGTACTAGTCATGTTCCTACCTCTTTGTTCTCTTTTTGTTGTTGCTCTTGATATTGTGCCTGTCATACTACTATATGGGTGAGGTGACGTTGAAGGGATTTGCCATATGGATAGATCATTACATTGATAGGGAAGCCATGTGGACAATCGACTTGATGTGCTTATCCTTTGGATCATGTTCCTGTCCCTTTGTTCTCTCTTTGTTGCTACTCTTGATATTAGGCTTATCATACTGCTATATGAGTGAGAAGAAGATAAAGGGATTTGCCATATGGATAGATCATCAAATTGACTGGGAAGCCACATGTACAGTGCCTTAGTTGTTGCGAGGTAGGCACTTTATTGGATGGTTTGAAACTTGACAAAAACATGTAGACCAAAATGCCTTCGCAAGATCTCCTACCTTGAACTTTTTCTTCAACAGCTTGAATTATTTACGGATAAAATCAGTACAAAGACGTGACCAACGTTTTGTCCTTTTGCAAAAGGTGATAGATAACATTGCATGTCTACCTCCTCGAACCTTTTTAGAGTGTTGTTTTTTCATAATCTTTGTTTGCTTGGAAGAAAAAAGTATATGTATGAAATCTAAAAAATATGAATGAAATACAAAACCTTAGCTATGAGTCTACCAAATGTTACAAAGAATGCAATGGATTCTATTACATCCAATGTGAAAGAAAACTAAGGTCTATAATATGGAAGACCACCAAAGCTATCCGGAGCATTTTGTGCCCTTCCTTCATGTAAGTTCAAGGATAATTGAAACAATGTAAATGAAAACTCTTCAATATGGACTTGATTTCTCCACCCAAACTTGCCATTCTACTGAAACTTTCCCTAGCTATAGTACACCAAGACACAAATCTAGCTTTGAAACAAAATGCAGAGGACACTTTCAATAACAACATGAGCAAAATGTGAGAACCATGCAACAGAGGGGATCTCCTCTTTCTCCTTTTGCATCCATTCTACTTCCTTTCTCCTTGGGTCATTACCTTGAGGTAAAGACAAAGGCATGACTGTCAGAGCACTTCGACTGCAAGCTACCCAAGAAGGGATGAGCCACAAAACCAATGAAGCTCTCGAGGAAAAAAAGCAATAGGAAAAGTATAATGCTTCTTACCTTCTTCGGATGAAGGAATAATTTTTGAGAAAGAAGAGGATAAATCGACCTTATTCAGATGAAGGAAGACTTTCTTAAATTCCTCAATGAAATCTTGGGCTTTTTTGCATGCAAAGGACATCCTTTTGTCCCAACTTTTGCATTTGCTGGTGTCTTTATAGGCTCCTTGTTAGTGATATAGACAATTGAATTGCTCAGTTTTGGTAAGACTAGTGTGATATGAAGTTGGGGGTAATAAACTTCACGCACCTCTTCACTTCCTGCAGCATTCAAACTGACTGCCAAAGATACTTATCATTGAGAATGAGACATTAGAAAGAAGCTTTTATGCCAAGATACCACACCATACTTTCCTCCCTTAGATGAGGATGAAGATGGTAACATCCCAAGTGATGTTGTAGTCAAGCATAGGGAGAAGGAAAGGATCAGCAGAGGCCATAATCTCAGTGAGCCGGTCAAAGAGAAGAGCGATACGTTGTTGAAAGAAGATCTTGCGGCTCAACATGACATGAACTTATATATATCGAGGAGTTTGAAGGGGCTGATTAGGTCGGATGGGTAGATTCCGAGGAAACATTGCACCTCCTTCATAGACACCTTTATACTTAGCTCAAAACACTCTACAAATTGTCATTAGACACAGAGGCCTATAACTTTCAGTAGAGACATGATATCAAAGCTTTAAGTACACAAAGAGATGCGCCTTGAGATGGGCTTCGTGCTGATATAAGTTTCATTGAAAACAGACAGACGGTTGAAGAGATATGGACAGTTTACTGGAAGGGGGTAAAAACTGTCATGAAAACAGACTGTCAAACACAGAGACTCATAACTTTTTGCAGCAGTATCTGCTTCAAGATCTGATTACATAGAAACATGCGCCTTGAAGAGAGCTTCACGCTGATATAAATTTCATTACAATCGGACTACCGAGTAGAAAGTTATGAGCAAAACACTAACAGGGGATCAAATTGTCATGAAAACTACCCTCCACCCAGGCTAATTTCGCCTGAGCAGGATGCTCCCTCAAGACTCCACCTTCATCAACGATCCACCCCTCATAGATTTTGCCTAGAAGAGGGGAAGAAGTTTGCATAGTGGCTCGGGAAACAAATGGACCATGTGTGCACAGTGAGCAACCAAATAGAAAGAACTTTTAGGGCTTTGAAAGAAAGAAAAGGGAAGAGACACTCAAGAGAGAGAGAGGACCTGAAGTGACCTTCATTACAAATAGAGCGAGAATCCACCTCAACACTACAAACACAAGGGAGAAGAAGAGGTTTCATACATACAAGAGGGAGCGGAAGCTCCAAGACTACTCATAGAGAGGAAATAAACTAGAGAGAGAAGGACTCAAGAGTCTACATAAGAGAATATCTACAAGAGGAAGAGAAGGCTCATGGAAGAGGCTTTGGGAGACTAGAACTACAGCAACATAAGGCCCAATGGTGGAAGAGATCCTGCTGAACAAGGGAGAGGAGGGCTCCTTTTATAGAGATTTTGTTACCCTCCTTCACCCATTTACAATTGCTGCCTGTAGATTCCTTTCCCCATCAATCACATAAGCACGTATGTCACCATCCATGTCCTTTTTGGCTACTCTTGCCATGTGTCCCTTCAAAAGATGCTCAAGACTCTTAAAATATTGAGAAAGTCAAGAGTCTCCTCACATGGAGCCCATAGGGACCCTCTCTTTTCCACATGTCCACATCCTCCTTATTCCACATAGGAGTTCTAGAAGGATTCCTCTTGACTTCACACTCCTCCACATGCCTTCCACATGCTTGGCATGTGGCCTCTCTTATATTATTGGAACACATGGACATGAGCCCACCTCTTTATATGAATCACTCTTTCTATCTTCTAAAAAACTCATAATATCCCATACACAAATAACTCTCACCCCATACCAAGGTATTTATAATTCATACCTATGGCATTTGCAATGAGCCATTCCACTCATCCTCTCAATCCCATACAATATCATAGAAAATAGAAATAAGTGAGAGCCACTAGGCTATCACTTGATACTCAAACCCTTATCAAACATAGAGAAAAATAATATCAATGCCAAGTTAAAAATATCAATTTTTGGCGTCACATCTTTCCCCCCCCAACAGATCCTCTCTAGTACAGAGAGGGTCTGCTGGCCCTCAAGGTGGTCGAGCATAGAAGAATTTAAGGCGATACTCATTGGTGCGTCCGGGTATCACCATGCCATCAACATCCTCAAGCTGAAAGGTTCCATTCGTGAACTTCTTTTTGACTCGATATGGTCCCTCCCATTGGCCGATAAACTTTTTGTCTAGCCGCTTGTCCAGACGGCTATCAAATCTCATTACCAAATCTCCTTCTGCAATATCTTTCTTCTTGCATAATTTGGTGTCAAAACGGGCCTTGCGCCTTCTTTGAGAAGATTCCAAGTTTTGTAAGGCCTGTAATCTGTATTCATCCAAGGCTTCTAGCTGTACCAAGCGTTGAGCATAGGCATCCTCCTGTCCTTCCATTCTTGCAACAGCTGTGCGAAGACTATGTATCTCCAATTCAATGGGTAAAATGGCTTCTATTCCATACACTAGTTGAAATGGTGTAAACCCAATAGCTAGCTTGTGTGTGGTTCTGTAAGCCCATAAAACCTCTGCCACAAATGCCTATCCCAATGCCTTTTCTTGGTGTCAACAAGCTTTCCCATTGAATTGCACAACAATCCATTTGTTTTCTCAACCAAGCCATTACATTGGGGATAGTATGGCATGGACATGCTATGATTTATCTTAGCTTATGCACCACATCTTCAATTAGTTCATTTCTAAAAGAGGTTCCTCCATCAGTGAGAATTTCCAAAGGACAACCAAAGCGTGAATAAATTTGGTCAAAGAGAAATTTTGCAACTGTGCTTGCCTTGCTATTGACTGTGGCCTTGGCCTCTACCCATCGAGTCGCATAATCTGTGGCCACCAATAAATAATGCTTGCCCTGAGATGAGCGAGGGAGTGGTCCCACAAAGTCCAACCCCCACCTCTCAAATGGTCCATATGCTGGAATAGGCTTCAAGGGCCCAGGAATCAACTGTCGCCTTCCAAACTCTTGGCATACTTTACAACTTTGACACCATTCATATACATCCTTATGGAGGCGTGGCCAAAAGTATCCTGCATTAAGAATTCTCCTAGCTGTGCTTGCTGAAGCAAAATGACCATAGCATTCATGACACATTTCTAGGATTCTCCTAGTCTCCATGGGATGGACCACCCGACGGAGCACCTTATCTTTTCCCAATTTATAAAGAATGTCATCAACAATGGTATAGGGACAAGCCTTCCTTACCAATATCTGCTTCTGTTGTGGAGTTAACCCTTGAGGAAACATGCCTTCTTCCACTTATTGCTGAACATCTTGCAGTTCTGGCCATCCAGTGTCTACCAAAGAAACCACCCCCTGGTCTTGTACTACAATGGCTTGAGTAGCTAACTCATATGCCCTTTGATTTTCTTTTCTGTTTATATGAACAAACTTGCAAAAATCAAACTGACTACATAGTGCCATAGCCTTTTGATTAAGCTCCTTCAAATGAGGACTTCTTGTCTGGTAATGCCCTTGCATTTGCTTTATAATAAGCTGAGAATCTCCTCTTACTTCCAATTCTTTAACTTGACTTTGAAGACAACCCTCCAAACCAAGAATCAAAGCATTATACTCAGCTGCATTGTTAGTTGTGATACCTGGGGGACGAGCATTTTCTGAGCGAAATCTTCCGAGCGTCCGAGTGAAGGAAAAAAAAAGCTTCCAACTATGCATAAATATGGCAAAAATCGATCAAAAGAAAACATAGTTTCACTTAGAAATATGCAAAGTATTATAGCAATGCCTATTTTATACAAAAATCTTTAGGTGAATCTGTAGGAATGGTGAGAGCATAATGGGATGGCTTTTGAAGAAACCCACATGTAGAGTAGACTTCTCTATGAAAATTCCCTTATGATCCTTCTTACAACTTTTACTTAATAGGGGGTGACATTGAAAACCCTCTCTCAACCGATCTTCATGAAAGAGTTTCTTCAAAGAAAACTCATTGAAGCAAGCCATCTAGGTAGTTTCACCAGCGAAACCCCTTTGAAGCAAGTCTCCCAAGGTAGTTTCGCTGGCGAAACTACCTTGGACAGCACTTTTAAAGGTGACATAACTTTCATATCCAATGTCCAAATATAGTCATTCAACCACTCAAATTGATCGGAACACCCATTTGAGCACATATATGGAGTTATATTTTGGAAAATCTTTCATATATAGTATTAAATATTACATGTATTTTATGAGAGTGATATATAAGCCTAAGTTAATACTTATTTATAGTAATTTAAACTTCTTTAGAAACATGTCCATAAATATGCTATAGAAACACTAAAAAGATATTGCCATATGATATAAATGTGTTAATAAGTAATTATATATGCATAGTATTATTACATTGAGAGTGATTATGAGGAATGTTTCTTAAAGGAGTCAACACTTTTTTAAGGTAATAACAGGGGTACAAAGGGATGTCTCTAAATAAGAAAATTATGTTGTGTAAAAATGAATGAGTGACTAGTCTGTATATTTTTATGATAAAGGGATCTAGTTCTAGTGAAAATAAAAGTGTAAAAACCATGTTTCCTAAAGAAAAACATTTTTAAAAATCTCTTGAAAAACACGCTCGGATAAACCTGCTCATAGGTTTTTGCTCGTAAAATTGACGCATCCTGATACCTGGAAGCTCTTGTCCTCTTGCCCATACCTCTTGACCTTCAGGATTCATCAAGATTATCCCCCCGGCTCCTTGTTGGCATGAAGGACTAAAAGCCCCATCAAAATACAAAACAAAAGCTGTTGGTGGTGTATCCCTTTCATCTTTAATGTTCTCCTTACATTTCTTTTCTTCTCCTAGATCCTCCCGTCCTGTGAGCAAATCTGCCATAGTGGACCTAGTGGTATTTTCAGTGACAAAAGAGAAAGAGAACTCTTGAAGCTCTGACAACCATTTTGCAAATCTCCCCCCAGGATTAGGCTTGCGAACTAGATATGCTAATATAGACTGAGAGGTAAGGAAGAAAAATGGTCGAGGTAATAAATAGGAGCGAAGCTTTCTGACAGAAAACACCAAAGAGAGAGCTTGCTGCTCCATTTCTTCATACCTTGTTTCCACATCTGTAAGCTGTCGGCTGGCATAATAAATGGGTTGCAGTCTACCTCCCTCTCCTTTTTGTAGCAATACAGCACCAACTGAATGCAAAGATACACTTGGATTTACATAAAAGTCTTGAGACCAATCAGGGGGCTTCAATATTGGGCCCTTACTCATGGCCTCCTTAAGTTGCTGGAAAGACTCTTGTTGCTCCATACCCCATTGGAAAGAAACTCCTTTTCTTGTCAACAAGTTCATGGGATGCACTATCTCTGTGAAATCATCACAAAAGCGTTGATAATACTTGCTCTTTCCTAGAATTCTGTGAACACCAGTGACATTCTCAGGACTTGGCAATGCCATGATTGCTTGAACCTTGTCAGGATCCATTTGCAGGCCTTCTTGAGACACAATATGCCCCAACAAGACTACTTTTGTTTGAGCCAAATGACACTTGCTAGGATTTAGACACCCTTTTGCTTCATCAATCCTAGCTAAGGCCATCTTTAACTTCTCCATGTGATCTATGCGCCGAGAATAAATGCAAAAATCATCCAAAAACACCCGTATGAACTTTCCCAATTAAGGCTCCAGGACTTGACTCATGAACCTTTGAAATGTAGCTGGTGCATTGGTCAACCCAAAAGGCATCACTCTGTAAGCAAAAACTCCCCAAGGTGTGACAAATGATGTTTTCTTTTGATCTTCCTCCCGAATACGAATTTGAAAGTACCCAGAATACCCATCACATACAGAATACATCTCATGCCCTGCTACTTGGTCTAGTATTTCATCTTGGAATGGCAAAGGAAAATGATCCCTCTTAGTGCATGCATTCAAAGGACGAAAGTCCACACAAACTCGCCACTTATTTCCTTTCTTTGGTGTGACAACTACAGGAGATATCCATTCTGAATCATCAACAGGAAAGATGAATCCCACCTCAAGTAGTTGTGTTACCTCTTTCTTTAGTGCCTCAGCTTGGATCACCCCCAATCGCCTTAAGCATTGCACAATTGGCTTGCTTTCTGGCTTCAACTCAATCTTGTGCTCCACAAGAGAGACTGGTCGAACCTGTGAATAGCTTGTTGCAAAGAGACATGGAAAATCATCTAGCATATCCAAGTACTAGAGCTTCTCACTACCTGATAGAGAATCACCGAGAAGCTCTTCATTGCGTTGGCGTCATTTAATGTGCTCCACATCCTCCACATGAAGTGTCTCTACAGGATCTTCTTGCACCACCACCTTGTTTCTTCCTGACTCATCCCAATCAGCACCAAGACAAAGACCAAAGGCCACTCCTTCCACCTCACCCTCTGAGTTGGACTCCTCGGAGCTACACCCTGTCTCTTCTTCTTCATCGGTTAAGTCAGAGCTTGAACTCTCTGATGTTGAAGACTCCTCCTTGACAACTTCCTTTTTGCGGCTTCTGATGTTGTAGCGCACCTTCTTATCATTTCCCTGCAAAATCAATTCTCCAGTATCCCACTTTTGAACAGCCTTCACCTTGCGTAGCCAAGGCCTTCCCAAAATCAATGGATAGGCACGTGCATCTGGCTTGGTAGGGATCACCTGAAAAGTAGTCGGCACAGAAATTCCACATACATCCACTTCTAGATTCTTCACAACTCCCAAGGTCTTAACCCTAGTGTTGTCAGCCAATTTGATGCGATAAGGAGAGGTAGTACTAGAGTATTTTAAATCAGCATCAATCATGGTCTTCTCACTCATGACATTAATCGATGCACCTCCATCAATGTACACATTAGAAATCACTTGACCATCAATGATCACATCAACCACAGGTACATCATCACCAACATCTATATCTACCTTTTGAACAACAGGAATGGCACTTTTCTTCTTTTTCTTCTTTGACACCCTTGTGCTTGCTAGTTTTCCCCATTCCTTCTGTAGTTTTGGAGACAAAGCAAGTAATTGACCAAAGGTGATATGAGCTTCCTTTTCTTTAAGGTCGGACAACAAGTCATAGCTTCCAATTCCTTGTCCTAAAGGAAAGTCTGACTGGCTAATTCTCCTTCTAGATGCCTTCTTTTTCTTACTACGGTGTTCCTCTTCCTGATGTTCCTCATCTACTTCTTCCTTGCTTTCTTCTTCTTCTTTTGGTTTACCACGCCCCCGTTCAGCCATCATTACCTCTTTTTCCTCATCCCCTTAAGAAGCTTCTAACAAGGATACTTGTTTTTCTTCTTTCTTTCTCAATCTAGGACACTCGGGGCGATAGTGACCTTTTTCATTACATTCATAGCAAGTGACCCCACTCCTATCTCGAGGCCTATCTTCACTCTTTGGTGCTCTAGGTTGTCGTGCATTAACCAAATGCAATTTCAAATCAGCAAACTCTGCCATCAATTGGGAGATATTATGATCTAACTCAGAGGACTTTGGTACTTGAGGAGCGCCCATTATCTCCACCTTAGAAGTTGAAGCTGTTGAAGACACAAAAGAGGATTCGATCTTTAGAGAAGCTTTTTTCTTGGTTGCAATGCGAAGCGCCTCCACGTATGTTGTTGGATCTTTACTCATTACTTTTGAGTGAAGACGAGGCTCCAAAGCCATAACAAATTTGCTCATCTTTAAGTGCTCCATCCTTGAGAGACTTTGAGGGGCCGATGATGCAGATGCCACAGCTCGCAAAGCTGCCCTTTCATACTTTGTCCATAAAGTTTCATATCGGATTGCCAATGCAGAGACCAACTCACCCTCTCCTTGATAGAACCAGTCCAACTACAACATCAAAGCATTTGGCGACTCCACTGCCCCAAATCTCTGCTTCATTGCTGCCACCACTTGGTCCCAGTCCTCCTTGGTAGAGTCCGGCAAGGTCTCATGCCAACTCAAGGCTACACTTTCAAGAAAATTAGGCAAAATCTCTGCTCGATCCTTCATGGACCATCCAGAAAGCCGGCATCCTCGAACAAAATCTCGAAGATAAGACTCCGGGTCTTCCCCTTGGGTCCCTCGAAACACTGGAATCTTCACCATGATGAAACACAAAAAGGACACACCAAGATCCAAATAATATCCCAAACAAGATCCGAACAAGATCCCACAAAGCCTTAGTATACCAAGACCAACTGATTATGCATAACCACTTGTTGAAAACCCTCCACAATGTGATCCTCAACAAAATCTTCAAAAATAAGTGACCAACCAGCACCATGAAAACATTGTGTATACATGCATTCTAGAATCACCCTTCTCATAATAGGAAGTGTACATAAAAGCTTCAAGATATTGTAATCTTCATCATTTGCATAGCAAAAGAAGTTGAAAGCATTAAGAATCACCACTCCACTGTTATAGTCAAAAACTACCCAAAGACTCAACTCTTCTTCACACCAAGCTGCCAGTGCATGGATCAATCCCCAATTTATCATTGTGCCTGCTGCCGGCGTTGTCGATTCACCAACATATTCAACAATGCAAACATAAAGGATATGATCAAGGTGACTGTGCGAATAGCTTGAGCATCACCTTCACAATCTTCAAGTTCTCTTAAACGGGTTGCAATCTCTTCTAACGGAGTTCTTCTAGGCATCTTCTTTATCTCATCAAAACACATGCCTCTTCTAGACATAACATGCAATCAAGTACACCTGAGATCGTTTAGTAAGGTGGGATGAATCCAATACCAAACGTACCTGGCGTCTCCACCAAAAGATGTGACATGAAGTTGGGGGTAATAAACTTCACGCACCTCTTCACTTCCTGCAGCATTCGAACTGACTGCCAAAGATACTTATCATTGAGAATGAGACATTAGAAAGAAGCTTTTATGCCAAGATACCACACCATACTTTCCTCCCTTATATGAGGATGAAGATGGTAACATCCCAAGTGATGTTGTAGTCAAGCATAGGGAGAAGGAAAGGATCAGCAGAGGCCATAATCTCAGTGAGCCGGTCTGCACCAAAGAGAAGAGCGATACGTTGTTGAAAGAAGATCTTGCGGCTCAACATGACATGAACTTATATATATTGAGGAGTTTGAAGGGGCTGATTAGGTCGGATGGGTAGATTCCGAGGAAACATTGCACCTCCTTCATAGACACTTTTATACTTAGCTCAAAACACTCTACAAACTGTCATAAGACACAGAGGCCTATAACTTTCAGTAGAGACATGATATCAAAGATTCAAGTACACAAAGAGATGCGCCTTGAGATGGGCTTCGTGCTGATATAAGTTTCATTGAAAACAGACAGACGGTTAAAGAGATATGGACAGTTTACTGGAAGGGGGTAAAAACTGTCATGAAAACAGACTGTCAAACACAGAGACTCATAACTTTTTGCAGCAGTATCTGATTCAAGATCTGATTACATAGAAACATGCGCCTTGAAGAGAGCTTCGTGCTGATATAAATTTCATTACAATCGGACTACCGAGTAGAAAGTTATGAGCAAAACACTAACAGGGGATCAAACTGTCATGAAAACTACCCTCCACCCAGGCTAATTTCGCCTGAGCAGGATGCTCCCTCAAGACTCCACCTTCATCAACGATCCACCCCTCATAGATTTTGCCTAGAAGAGGGGAAGAAGTTTGCATAGTGGCTCGGGAAACAAATGGACCATGTGTGCACAGTGAGCAGCCGAATAGAAAGAACTTTTAAGGCTTTGAAAGAAAGAAAAGGGAAGAGACACTCAAGAGAGAGAGAGGACCTGAAGTGACCTTCATTACAAATAGAGTGAGAATCCACCTCAACACTACAAACACAAGGGAGAAGAAGAGGTTTCATACATACAAGAGGGAGCGGAAGCTCCAAGACTACTAATAGAGAGGGAATAAACTAGAGAGAGAAGGACTCAAGAGTCTACATAAGAGAATATCTACAAGAGGAAGAGAAGGCTCATGGAAGAGGCTTTGGGAGACTAGAACTACAGCAACATAAGGCCCAATGGTGGAAGAGATCCTGCTGAACAAGGGAGAGGAGGGCTCCTTTTATAGAGATTTTGTTACCCTCCTTCACCCATTTACAATTGCTGCCTGTAGATTCCTTTCCCCATCAATCACATAAGCACGTATGTCACCATCCATGTCCTTTTTGGCTACTCTTGCCATGTGTCCCTTCAAAAGATGCTCAAGACTCTTAAAATATTGAGAAAGTCAAGAGTCTCCTCACATGGAGCCCATAGGGACCCTCTCTTTTCCACATGTCCACATCCTCCTTATTCCACATAGGAGTTCTAGAAGGATTCCTCTTGACTTCACACTCCT
This sequence comes from Dipteris shenzhenensis, assembly GCF_047967505.1. Taxonomy (NCBI): domain Eukaryota; kingdom Viridiplantae; phylum Streptophyta; class Polypodiopsida; order Gleicheniales; family Dipteridaceae; genus Dipteris; species Dipteris shenzhenensis. The sequence goes on from NC_141596.1 coordinate 11,809,340, forward strand.
CCACATGCCTTCCACATGCTTGGCATGTGGCCTCTCTTATATTATTGGAACACATGGACATGAGCCCACCTCTTTATATGACTCACTCTTTCTATCTTCTAAAAAACTCATAATATCCCATACACAAATAACTCTCACCCCATACCAAGGTATTTATAATTCATACCTATGGTATTTACAATGAGCCATTCCACTCATCCTCTCAATCCCATACAATATCATAGAAAATAGAAATAAGTGAGAGCCGCTAGGCTATCACTTGATACTCAAACCCTTATCAAACATAGAGAAAAACAATATCAATGCCAAGTTAAAAATATCAATTTTTGGCGTCACACTAGTACTTAACCTGCACGTTGCTGCGGCATGTAAAAGACATCAACTCCAATTTTTCAGTCGCTCACCTCAAACAATTGATCACATGAGGAGAGTAAACTTGATTTCATATTGTGATCATGACAATTGTCGAATTTTGTAGTTAAGACTTTGGGAGTTATTATAAATGAATCCTTATAAACAATTACAATTCATGCCCATTTCAGAGTAGGTCAATCACCATTGATGCCTACCTTCTCATCCTCATTATGATAGGTACCTCTCTCTCTCTCTCTCTCTCTCTCTCTCTCTCTCTCTCTCTCTCTCTCTCTCCCCCCCCCTCTCTCCATCTCTCTCTCTCTCTCTCTCTCTCTCTCTCTCTCTCTCTCTCTCTCTCTCTCTCCCCTTCTCATTTCCCTTTGAACTCACTTCGCCCTATAAACTTTGAAAGTTTCCCTCTCTCAATCTAAATGCTTCCTGTACGTGTGTGTGTGTCTCTCTCTCTCTCTCTCTCTCTCTCTCTCTCTCTCTCTCTCTCTCTCTCTCTCTCTCTCTCTCTCTCTCTATCTATCTATCTATCTATCTATCTATCTATCTATATTTGGTGACTCGCTAATAGCCTAGTTGTAACATTTCTTGCAGAGTCTGCATCATTAAAAAATGCTAGCCCCTCTAGAATAAATTGTTGAATCCTAGCCAAGGTGTCTAGCAGAAAGCTAGACAAAAATCAATCCGAGTCAACCTTTGTAAAACTCCATTTTCAAAGTTCCTTGGACTATTGTGTCTGCTTTAATTGTATAGAATTCCAAGGCATAGAATAGGCCTACCACATCGTCTTGTCCATCTTAGCCATACATTTCTTGAACATATCCATATTCATCTCAACTCCAGTAGTAGTGGAATAGAAATCTATCCTCTCATCCAACTCTGTGGTCTGAGCCATGGATAAAAGGGTCCTCTTTGCCCTCTTGCAATATGGTTTGAGCCTTCTTAGAGTTCTTTTCTATACTCTTGAACTCTTGCACGAAGTGGTTCACCATTCAGATATCAAAATACTCACCTTGAACATATCCATATTCATGTCAACTCTAGTAATAGTGGAATAGAAATCTATCCTCTCATACAATGATCCAACTCTATGGTTTGAGCCGTGGACAAAAGGGTCCTCTTTGCCCTCTTGAAATATGGTCCGAGTCTTCTTAAAGTTCTTGTCTATTCTCTTGAACTCTTGCACGAAGTGGTTCACCATTTAGATTTCAAAATACTTACCACCAGGATGTGCAATGCACAATGCAACCTATGACACAATTACCTTCCATCATCACACTATCAATTCTTTTTGTGTGGTTGCTGGTAATTATGGACCAGGGCGAGAAATCTCTCTTAATCTAAATACCTGTATCTGTAACACGAATGGGAAACTTAGATGGTGCTTTTGAATAGCCAGCAAATTGCAAACAATGCCCTTCGTTGGAAGCTGACTTCTTCCACTATGTCCCACATCCATGATCAAAAGGCAAGCGGACCCTAAAAGGTTGCATCATCGCTCACAATTATCTTGGGAGCATTGTGAAAAATGTTGTTGACTAAACTACGATCATGGGCTTCTAAGTTGTCACGAGGCCCTGGTATGATCTTGAAAGGCCAAAGCTTAATGTCGCTCTGGACATACAAAAAATATTTGACCAATCAACATCTTGACATCTGCAAATGATGGTTGGAGGGGTTTTTGGCAAGGAGGCAGACTTGATAGTGGGAGAGAAGAGGAGCAAACTAGCTAGTAAGAGGGGGAAAAGAAGAAGGATAAAGCGTGTGGAGACGGAGTTGTGTACTTGCCTACTAACAACTCCTTGCCTTACTACCTTTTGTCTTCCTATTACATGATTCGATTCCTTGTCATCCATTATTTTACACCATCTCAAAGAAGTATTCTATTCTCTCGACTCGCTTTGCCCATGTCCTCGTCCGGATTTGGAGCTTGAATATCAAAACTGCCAGGACCGAATGGATCAAACAAATTCTTCAAAATTGCTGATGGTGCTAGTAAAAGATAGGAACAAAGTTGGGAACAGCAGAAAAAAATAGGAAGACATCATGCTAGGTAAATGGAAGACGCAAAAGTAAAGGGAATTTTGCAAACTTATGCGTCAGTACTATGCCATCACTGTAAGTGACATCATTGGGAGCGACCCCATTGACTGCCATTTCACGAAATAGGGAGGAGTTTGATCGTGAGGTCGATGGAGGTGAAACCAAAGGAGTAGAGGGAAAGGAAGGGGTTGGAGGAGATCCGGGGGAGGAGGAAGTGCTTAAGAAAAGGTGGGCGAGCAATGAAAGGTGAAACATTTCTCTTCCAAGAAATGAAAGGTGAAACGTTTCTCTTGGTTGCAAAAAACTCTCCAAGCAATCTTCTTGGTGACACGTGGCTCTTTTTGGTTGTCCATAGTTAATAGGTTAAAGATAAATGGAGTTCTTGCCATAAGCTTGAGGCTCCCATCACTCAATGTTGGGCACTTACACACAAAGCATTATGTGTAAAAAGGAAGAACCTACTATATATCTCATAAAGAGGATTAGGGACTTGCTCCTAGTATTTACATGACATCTAGGTTCTATCGTTGCAAATTATTTTAGCACTGGCGATCTTGCAAGTGTCGTTGTGGCCTTCATTGCAACGTTGGCAGCAACAATTGTTTGTATAATCCGCGGCAAAGCCACAACACTGGGGAGATTATCAATTACATGTCTATCGATGGTTGAAGCAAAAAACACAAATACCTCTCGCAGGATGCAGAACGTAGTTGAGAGCTCATAGTGAGTAAGAGGAGCCAAGACCTTCTTGGTTGCATGAAGCACAAACCAAAAAGATGCCAGAACTGAAAATTTAGATGCGATAGGCAATAAGAGTCCTTGAGTCCTATCTTCGGAGTTTCCTTTGGCAATAGTCATGCATCAAAAAACAACGCTCTATTGACCTACTTAACACAGGATAAAGAAATTTGGTGGAGCAGTCGCATCGAAATCAAGAAAATAGTACTTGATATTAGCTCAAGAAGCAAAAATAAAATCGTGTGGCTTCAATCAAGCGATCACCATAGATAGGGAGTCAAGGACTGAATACGCCATCAGGAGGAGGAGAAGGAGGGAGGAGGAGGGTGGAGGAAGAGGGAGGAGGGAGGAGGGAGGAGGAGGGTGGAGGAAGAGGGAGGAGGAGGGAGGAGGAGATGGAGGAGGAGGAGGGAGTACAAGGGTAGGGAGTGCAAAGCGAAAGGGCATGCTAGAACATGATAGTGTAAGAGAGCATGGACACAATGGAGATCAATCACATGAACACAATAGTGAGCTTGAACACTAAACCCCAAAGAGTGGGAGCTTCATTCCATTGAGAGATATTTATACATGTTGGTCTCTACACAATCCATAGGTACCTCCATGGTGGGACCTCTTTTGTAGGAGACCTTTTGGACAAGAGTACCTCCACTTTTGGGGTGGACCTTTTGGGTCTCTACACAAAGTGGGGAAACGTCAAAAAGTGTCGGCTTTTAGTATTTCTCTCTCTAGATTTAGTCTTTCTCTCTCTAGATCCTCATTTTGTAAGTATGATTAAGATATTACAAGTGGAGCTTTGCCGCTACTCTACACACACAATGCTCTCATTGTTGTTGTCCTAGACTACACTTCTGGCCCTTGTTGTCATAGTCTACTGGTGGAGGTGGATGATGCCTTAAGAAATGAAGAAAAGATCGTGCTAAATCAAGAAGGCTAAAGAGCAGGGTATTGTGGATATCCTTAGGGGATTGTCCCACAAATTTATTCTTTCAGGCAGTCAAGAAGAAGCATGTGGTTGTTGAGATGATAGATAAAGTGATAGATGGGGAAGGTAACCTTGTCTTTGAATTTTTGTATATAGCCAAAGTGTTTTGAAAGGAGTTGTCATGCATTGTTGGGTCTGAGGGTGTTCATGATAGTGTTGGTTTGAGCAGCTTCAAGAATGCTGAGGGACTTAGATCAGAGAGTCCTAGCTTCTGAGAGAGCTGGGCTCAAAAGACCTTTTTCGAAGTAGGATCTTTGGGAGGCATTGGATTGTCTAGAAGGTGATAAATCTCCTGGCCCTGATGGTCTCACTACTAAGTTTTTTGTCTTGCATTTTATAGTGTGTAAAAGGTGATTCTATGAAAATGGCTAACTTGGCTGTGTTGAGGGGCACCCTATCAGAGGATGTAAATGTGGGCTTAATGAAGTTGTTTTTCAAAGAGGCAAAATAGGCTGAAGGCGAGAGATTGGCGGCCAATTATCATGCTCAATACATCTGTGATGTGGACTTGTGCTATCACTAGAAGAATCTGGTGTGTGGTGCTGCAGGGATAAGGAGAGTGGGTTTGATGAGCAAGTTCTCTCTAAAGACAAATTGAAGGATGGTGGTGTTGGGTGATACTAGTAGGGTGCCTTCAACCTTGGCTGCCTATTGGCAATTTGTGCATGCTGCCACAATGAAGTCATGTTTAAAGTGGGGGTGGGTGTGGGGTATAGGGAAGATGCTATGCTGGCCTTGACTAAATCTATGATGGCTGATATGAGTTAGATGGTTGAAAGGAGAGATATTTTGAATGAAATGTGTTTGAAATATCTTAGTTTGTTTTTGTGTTAGTTTTCCCTTTTTACTTATAAGGTGGAGGTCATGGTCAGTTTGCCATTTTATGACCAAATCTTGCAATCTTTTCCTTTTGTATATAGTAAAAGCCGCCTTTTTCTTGTTTATTAAAGAAGAATAAGATTTTGAGTGCTGCACACATTAGTAGAGGTGAGTAAGAGGGCTTCTACTAGCACACCTCACCCATGTAAACACTTGTCTTAGCCTCATAGTTTTGAAGCCTAGTTTGTGCTCGCTAGCCCTTGATATTTCTACGTCATCGCGAGGGGTCGATCCAACTTCGAGCCAAGGCAAAATGTCTACCACACGTTACTTCTAGTAGCTAAACTAGGTAACCAAGTATCTAGGAACCACAAGAGTTGAATGACCAAGTGGCGAGTCACTGGGTGGAAAGGATTAATAGGTGGTCACCATGTAGGCAAGCGGATAATCGGTGGTAGTTAGTAGTAGATTACAAACAAAATTTGGAAGGCAATCATTATTTAGGTAGAGAAATCGAGAGAGAATGGGGTCGAGCATTTTGAGTTTGAGTGCTTAGAACACAATGTTAGGTCAGATGCATCTGTTGCGCGGAAGGAGACAATCCCCCATCGCCTATGGGATGCCCGATTGCACAGTGGATATGGTTGGCATCCCTTAGGATTGTGGCTAGTACAGAGAGGACGATGAGAGACTTCACTTGGGGGATGGTGGCCTAGCTCCCGAAGGGATGACACGCCTTCTCAATTGAACCTGTCTCAATGTCATATAGGTTACATGGACATCAATTCTCCCAGATAGAGATCCATGATGCATCTTAGCCCTCCCGGTCATGCCCACAGCCTCTACTGGTAGTGTTTCGGAGACAGTATGCAGTGTTACTGTTTGGAACATATGGATCGCTTGCTGTAGCCGGGTGATGGGAGGCCAATTGGTTTCTCCGACGGCTACCAGTAGCCATCTCGAAGTGGTTCGTTTGTCAATCTAGGAAATGCAGTTTATGTGAGGGAGGACATATTGCCGTGCTGCCTTGTTAACCCTCATTGATGTTCTTGAAGCATGGAAAGGTACCACCCATGCAACTTTCAAAAGGAAAGGTACTATCAAACATCGGTTCTCCCTCCATACTCCCCTAAAGCAATGCTACCTAAATCAATGTGCCCTCCTTTGCCAAGTCTATCGTCTGGTCCTTGAGCATGTGAACAAGCATCAGCTATTGCAATTGGAGGCATGCAGTCAATTAGAGCTGTGGAAACGTCCATGGCTGTACTCTTAACATGCCCTCCAAGCCTTACCTCCCTTTAGAGCTAACAATCCTTTGTGAGAAGTTGCCTCCAATCTTAGAGATCCAGCGTCCGATGATAGTTTTGTTCAGATAGGGCTACTGCTACTTCACCTATAATTTCAAGGAACTTCACTGACACTTAGAATAAGTGAGAAAGTCGGTTCACAACTAGCTACATGCTCATAAATGAAGCCTATAGTAGGCTTCAAGGGCGTATGGAGGGAGAATGGATGTTTGAAGGGCTAGTTTTTTTAGGGTGGTTATGCATTACCCGGTGCTCCAAGCTTGGGCGGGCATGGGTAGTGTGTGGATTACACACCAAGTGGACACGATAAAACTAACAAGTGCTCCATTTACCACACAAGCACAAGACAATGGGCTGAGAGATTTCTGATTGGATGTTGTGTTTTTTATTTCTCTTTGTTAGAGGATTGAGCAGTCCCCCTGCTTGCCTAAGACAATGGGCGCCCCATTTCTTTTGCGACCTATTGCAGCTCACCACGTGGACGCCATGTACATGGATGCCCCTCTGTTATCTTGGGCAGTATTGGGTGTGCAAACACCTTGACACCTCAATTTACAGCTAGCAGGAAGAGCGAGTGTGCATTCGTTCATGGTGGGTGGATTGAGGTGACATGTGATTGAACCTCCAAACCTCTCATTAGGGAAAAAGGGAACTCATTTTGGGGCCCTGTAAGAAATTCACTATTTTTTGATTTATTTCTCTCCTAAAAGACCTCAAAAATAGTAAAATATGGAAACGTGGCTCAGATTTGTCAGTAAGGACTACAGAACTGTCAATTCAAAAAGGAATAAGATAATCTTTTGTCTGACTAACACGATTTTGTATTAAATATCCTCTTAGATTTTTTTTTGTTTACCAAAGATTCCGCATCTCTTTGGCCGACGTGTGCAGGTCTTTCATTAAGAGTCCATCACTGAACTTAGTGATTGCAAGTTTTCAAAATATTCACATGGATACCGCCACACTTCCACGATTCATGTTACAAAACGACTATGAGATTGAAAAACAAACTTCGCAACCTGAGGAGCACAAAAAATGGCCGATACTAGTGAGTCACTATCTGAGAAGAAGCGATTACACCATCTTCACATCGACTTGGAAGAACAATATGCTCCAGCACAAAAAAGACAAAAGGATACGGTGCTGAATGCTCAACAGCGGGAAAATATAAGAAGAGAAGGGCTTCAACATATTGACTTATGGTGCGACGGAAGCATATATCCAAAATGTCAAGTAAAAAACTCTACACCTCCATTTGTCAATCCCACCACATTACTGAGGTTTGCCGGCGATGGACAAAATGGACTTCTTGGTTATATTTCAGCGCAATCTGCATTTGCGGAAACGTATAAAATGATGTACCTACAAGAAAAGGGGGCCAAGATGGAGGAGATAGCCATTCGTGCAAAATTGGAGCAGCAGTTGCAGAATGAAATCGAGGAGCATTCAAAGAGTAAAAAAGAATTGACAAGAGCAAGAAAGAAGAGAACCGTGCTTGGAGACAGACAACGTAGTAGAAAGATTAAAAACATTGCAAATTTGAAGGCTGGGACTGGTGGATGCAAGCGACGAATTCAGGAAGCAAGGTTAGATTGAAATTTATCATTTTGTATACTCAAAAAGGCTCTCTTCCAGACTATATCTATTTCGTTGATTGTCGCAAAATAAGAATGGAGGTGTTGAATAATATAGTCATATAATGTTGTTATTACAGGAAATTATTGGAGCCTGCAAAAGAAAATATGGACCCGAACCTTCTTCCTGTTAAACAAATGAAAGGATTGCTTTCTTGCGGTGTAGCAAAAGGTTTGATTGAGGAAAAAAAATACAAAACAGTCAAACGCAATGTTGTAGAGGACTTTGTATCCAATAATCAAGTTGATGGCACTATAATCCAAGAGGCTCTTGATGTTAGTGGAGTTAGCAGGAAGGGATATAGTTCGATTTTTCATGCGATATCCTCAACTTTAAAAGATCAAAGGATTAAACGAGTTTTACTGCCAAATCCAGCAACCGTGTGGAGGATAAGAGGTCATTTGAATGAAAGTATAGATGAATTTATTGGGCAGTATATCCATATTGAAGAAATATTTCATGGTGTTAAAGGAACCACTGTGTATGATCCTTGGAACAATATATTTTTAGATCTGCAACAACTTCAAAAAAGAATGGTCGAGTTTTATGGAATAACATTTGAGGAGTGCAAAGGCATTTTGAAATTTGTTATCAAACTGGATGAGTGTGAGGTTGTAAAGGAAAAGAAAATGGAAAGAGTTACTATTACATTGATGAATGGAGCGATTGATACATCATTGACTAAAGCGAGTTCGAAGTATTTTAGTGTGCAGTCAGAGAAACACATATGGTGGTTAGGCTCGTTCCAGGTATGATCATGGGCTGTTTTATACTTGATTTTGGTCATTGTTTTCAAATCTGATATAGTAATACTTTTGTTTTCTATAATCTCACAGGTGAAGACCGAAGACCATGAAACACTAGATTGGGTGTTTCATCACACGGAAATACCAACAATAATCAAAAGACAAGTGCAAGGCGAGAATCTCCATGTTGCAGGAAAAGGTGATTTTCAAGTAGAGTGGCACATGGCCGGGGATCTTAAAACACTTAAGTGCATGTATAACATTAGTAAAGGAGGCAACTCAAAGTCTCCTTGTCTTTACTGCAAAGAATCAGCTCAAGTAATGGATTCAAAATGGTGGAAGAGAGCACCTAATAGAGATAAAGTTGACCCTGACTTCAAGGCCATTCTAGACATTCCACTATGTAATGTTCACATCTGCACATTGCATGGTCTATGTCGAATTATTGAGAAATTGGTATTTTTATATATTGGATTTGCTTGGAAACTCCGTCCCAAAAAAAATAGAAAGGATGCTCTTCAAGCATTGGAAAAAGTGTTATCCGATATAGGTCTGCATGGAGGAGATGTTCAAATCACAAAGGATTTTAAAAAGTCTACCAATGGCAAGGAGGTACCAATCAAGCCCTCTATTGGTGGTGTTAAGGCAAGAAGATTCTTGTCTCGACCCAAACACAGTAAGCAAGTAAGGCAAGGTAGAGCAGTTTCAAAGATTAATTATGGATTGTGGAAGCAAGTCCATAATGCTGTGAAAGATCATGAGGCAGATGGGGAAGCACGAAATAGGAAGGCAGAGGTGTGGAGGTCTCTTGATCAACTCTTCATGTTCTGTGACAAAGTAACATGGACAAAGAGTGATTACAAGAACTTTGAGGAGGCAATTAAACATTTTGGGAAGTCAATGAAAGACGCGTGGACAGCCTGCAATATAACTCACTACATGGTAAGGTTCTGTCTTTTTTTTTTACTTAAGTGTGATCCTCTTTTTTTGGATGCGTCAATTTTACGAGCAAAAACCTATGAGCAGGTTTATACGAGCGTGTTTTTCAAGAGATTTTAAAAATAGTATTTCTTTAAGAAACATGGTTTTTACACTTTTATTTTCATTAGAACTAGATCCCTTTATCATAAAATTATACAGACTAGTCACTCATTCATTTTTACATAACATAAATCTTCTTATTCATAGACATCCCTTTGTACCCTTGTTATTACCTTAAAAAAGTATTGAAAAATAATTTATTTAAGAAACGTCCCTCATAATCACTCTCAATAAAATAATATTATACATAAATAATTACTTATTAAACATATCATATGGCAATATCTTTCAAGTGTTTTTATAGTATTAATAACAAGATATTTATGGACATGTTTCTATAGAAGTTTAAATTACTGTAAATAAGTATTAACTTGGGCTTATATATCACTCTCATAAAATACATGTAATATTTAATACTATATATGCAAGGTTTTCCAAAATATAACCCCATAGATGTGCTCAAATGGGGTTTTCCGATCAATTTGAGTGGCTGAATGACTATATTTGGACATTGGATGTGAAAGTTATGTCACTTTTAAAAGTGCTGTCCAAGGTAGTTTCGCCAGCGAAACTACCTTGAAAGACCTTGTTCAAAGGGGTTTCGCTGGCGAAACTACCTTGATGGCTTGCTTCAATGAGTTTTCTTTGGAAAAACCCTTTCATGAAGATAGGTTGAGAGAGGTTTTTCAATGTTTTCAATGTCACCCCCTATTAAGTAAAAAGTTGTAAGAAGGATCATAAGGGAATTTTCATAGAGAAGTCTACTCTACATGTGGGTTTCTTCAAAAGCCATCCCATTATGTTCTCACCATTCCCAAAGATTCACATAAATATTCGTGTATAAAATAGGCATTCCTATAATACTTTTCATATTTCTAAGTGAAACTATGTTTTCTTCTGATCCATTTTTGTCATATTTTTGCATAGTTGGAAGCTTTTTTTTTCCTTCGCTCGGACGCTCGGAAGATTTCGCTCGGAAAATGCTCGTCCCCTCTTTTTTTTATTACTTACTATGCATTCTTATGTCTTACAGCATATCATATACAACCACCTTCCCTATTTTGTCAAAAAGTATGGATGCCCAGCTATTTGGTCTACCCAAGGCATGGAGAAGTCTCACTACATGGCACGTAATGCATTTTTTAGACACACACAACACTATGGAGGGAGTCAGAAGGCGAATAGTCTGAAGGAAGTCTTCCAATGGTTTTACCGAGGCATACTACAAAGGCTGCATGCTAAAAGAAAAGTTGCTAGCTCCAAAATCAAGCTTGCTTTTCTTCTAGCCCAAAAGCAAAGACGAAGACAAGCTCTAGACAATTCAATTGCAGCAGAGAGACATAGACAGTGGAGGGAATCGAAGATATTTAGAAACCATAAATGGACAAGTAAACATGAATAGGACTCATTTGTAACTTATTGGGGTTATGTCCACATGTTTTCAAACTCATTCAATAGAAATTTTTTTAGTGGAACAAGTGACTCTTGGTGTTATGCATGAAAAAAATTTCAATGTGAAACATATGATCTGAACTTAATACAATTTGTTTACAATTTCAATATATTGTTAAGTTTAATATTTAACGACACCACTCTATGTAAATGTACAAATCATTTCATCATCAACTTATTAATCATTTATACAAGATCATACCAGATATCAAAGACTTTATACAAATCAGTTCAAATTTAATATAATGTTTGTGCTATATTCGATGACTAAATCCTATTTCTCCCAGGGCCTGTTCATCGGAACTCTCTTTTTGATCTTGATTGGAGTCTTTTTCTTCTTTATTGGCTTGATGTCGACTGTCTCTTTATCCTTTTCTTCAGCTCTCTCCACCTGTTCCTCTTCTTGGACTGTGTGGCCTGATGCGATCATGGGTGGCTCTCGAAACCTTACAAGCTGGTGTTTTCCATAGCCCTCCAGATATTTGGGGTCCTTAACACCACATGCTAATGCATAAGAAGTGTAAGACAAAAAGTAAGCGGCCCTAGAGGCCTGCTTATTCACATAATCTCCAAATATATCTATGGCAGACAACCTCTCTATCAAAATGATCTTTTCCTTTTGCCATGAAAGAGCATGTCCACCTAAAGCCCTGGACAAACATTTTAGGAAGTAAACAATGGCTTCTCCATTGTTGCTCAACTGCCTATGGTAAATCAAGATCTTGGCACTGCCTAGATCATGAATATAATGAGCTAGGCCTGACATTTTGCGAAACCCAACCTGCCTGCTTCCACTTGATCTCTGGAGGAATGTGTCATCCTCAATTTGTAGCTGCAACATATCAAAGGATTGGAGTGAGACAATACACAACCTACAAAACTAAAGTTAAGCAGAAGTCAAAGTATATGATTTGAAGTACCTTCTCATTTTCATCAGCAACAAGCAGTTCATCTTTCCAAAGATTTATCCCTCTCCCTTCTTGTACAGCCTCTTCTCTAGTCTTTTCTGTGTATAGAGCTGAGAGATTCATAGCTTCCTGTGTGAGCTGGAAGGCAGCTTCATCTGGCTCTTGGAACTTTTCAGCCTCTTTGAAACAAAATGAAAGGGCCTCTACAGGATCAAACATTGTTTCCAAAGCCAGAAGTGATTGGTCATCCTCTATGCCAACCTCCTTGTCAAGCCTTGAAGCCTGGGCAATAAGGGAAATGGCATAGTCCTCCCTCAAATCAAACATACACTCTATATCATGGAGGAAAACATAATCCTTTCCACCAATCAACACACCTGGAAGCATGGGCACTGCATAGTTGCTGCTCTGAACATCAAAATCTTCAACTGGCTCTGCTCCCCTCAGAGTTTTATTCCTCAGTTGAACAAGGTCAAGAGCAGCCACTTGCAGCCCCTCATCCTGAAGGTTGATATCTTCTTCTTGCTCTGCCATTTCAGAGCCCAAAGAAACATCCTCCTTTTCAGAAGCTTCAGATGTGTCTTCTTCTTCTGTTTCCTGCCCTTGTTCATCCAAGGACTCCTGACTGAAGACAATGTACATGAGAAATGCCATGCTCTCCTCCAGCACTCTGCACTTTCTGGTGTGCAAAGTACAGTTGAATTTATAGTGATCAGGCAGGCTGTCAAATCTTCTGCTCACATGGTACCTCAGCCTGTCATTGGAGACAATATGATTAATGTGCACAAAAACCTTTTCACCTCCCACAATTCTTCCTGCCTCTGTCAGTTCTTTGAAGGCATCCCAATAGTCTGAAAGAAAATCTTTGTGTTGCTCCAGTACAGAGCTCATTGAGAACTCCATGTTGAATATACTGTGGTATAAATGGAAGTTACTCTGAGCCTTGCATTTGTGAAGAAACTCAAACAGGAGCAAATCTGGAGAACTGTCCTCTTCTGGTTCCATTTGTTTTTTGATGGAAGAATCAGCACTCTGCTCCAGCCTCTTCTTTTTGCCTGTTCAAAAACTTATATACTATGAATTCTATATGCTGACATATGCAATCAGTGAATGCATTGTATATCACCAGATAATTCCTTCATGACATCTCATCACTCACCTGGTGATTGCTGAGGTTTTATTATAGCAGCAGAAAAGTCTAGCTTCCTCTTGAAAGGTGGGGCCTAGGAGCCAGCTGTTCCAAAACAAAAACATTTCTCATCATCAAGGAAGATCTCCACAGGGCTAAAGGTAGCAAATTAATGAGGTAGAAGTGAGAAACAAATAATACACAGGAATTTGCAGCAAAATGCGATATGGGCTGTTTAGAGAATTGTAAACCACTCTCCTCGCATTTTGTTGCAAATTCTCAAATTCTGGTCATGTGCATGTCAAATCAAGAACTTGGTTCATCTCAGTGATTCCTGGACACTATGATCTCATATGCAAGAGAAATAATGGAATGAGTGATACTATTCATGAGGAATGTGTCAACAACAGGAATTTGCAGCAAAATGCGATATGGGCTGTTTAGAGAACTATAAACCACTCTCCTCGCATTTTGTTGCAAATTCTCAAGTTTTGTTCATGTGCATGTCAAATCAAGCACTTGCTTCATTTCAGTGATTCCTGGACACTATGCTCTCATATGCAAGAGAAAAAATGGATTGAATGAAAATTTTCATGAGCAAGGAGTCCACAACAGGAATTTGCAGCAAAATGCGATATGGGCTGTTTAGAGAATTCCAAACCACTCTCCTCGCATTTTGTTGCAAATTTCTTCTTTCTGTTCATATCAACCTACAATCTAATTTCTGGGTGATTTACCACATTGTGGAAGAAGGATGGAGCTGAGTGAAGACATTGGGACATAAAAAATCCAATGGATGGAAGAAATAAATGTTGAAAAACATTGAAACCAAACTAGAACTCTGACCTTTTTTTTCCTTTTCCATACTGATTGAGTTGCACTGGTAAATCTCCTGCTCTTTCTCTAGCTTGAACCTTGCACTCTAGGTAACCTGGAGATCTGGCAGTACTGTCTTCAGGATGGCTGCAGTCTGGATGGAGTGTGCTGGGTAGGAAAGAATCAGAGAGAAAGGATCAGGAGAGAGTCGTGGCAGGGATGAGAGATTGGAATCCAGGGGAGGGAAAAGTGGTTGTGGTATTCATGATGAAATAATGAATGGCACAAGTTCCAAGGAATAAAGTGTACTTTCACACGTGCCAGATTTCAAACTCCAAGAGATCTGGGTCCCATCCACACGTGTGAAAAACGACTAGATTCCACACGTGTGGGATTTAGTGATTCTTTAATTCATTTTGCACTTCTTTGTGGTATCCTGTTTTAGAACTCTTGCCCTCCAGTCTCTGCTCTCTTACCTCCCTACCTCCATACTCTGCAGCATCAGCATCTTGTCCAGCAGCACAGAATCATCCTCAGCACAGATTACTCCTCAGCAGCACAGCACATCCACAGATAGACTCCAGGTCAGGAACAATGGGTTCTCCCCTTAGTCTCTGCAATCTTTTTGCCTAAAATAGAAAAAATACATACTGTATGGAAATGCATAGACTCAAACCAAGACAAAGAAATCACTGTAGGAAAGCAGATCTTCAAGTGTGATATTTCCATGTAATCTTCTTGAATAACCTCCATTCATACTGTATTTGGTTGGAGAAACATAGAAACCACTGTAGGAGTGCACCAGCATGTCATTTAGAAAATTTGCAGCAAAATGCGATGTGGACCTGTTTGAAATTCCAAACTGCTCATATCGCATTTTATTGCAAATTTCTCTATTTGGCTTCTTCCACCCCTGTGATTGCCTTCTCTTTGTGAGAACATGTTCTGGTTTTTTGACTTCCATAGCTGTAGTCTTCTTGCATAAACTCCATTCATACTGTATTTGGCTGGAGAGACAAAGAAATCACTGTAGAAGTTCACCAGCATGTCATTTCAGAAATTTGCAGCAAAATGCGACGTGGACCTGTTTGAAATTCCAAACTGCTCATATCGCATTTTATTGCAAATTTGTCTATTTGGCTTCTTCCAGCTCTGTGATTGCCTTTTCTTAATGAGAACATGTCTGGTTTTGTGACTCCCCTTAGTCTCTGCAATCTTCTTGCCTAAAATAGAAAAATTACATCCTGTATGGAAATGCATAGGCTCAAACCAAGACAGAGAAATCACTGAAGGAATGCAGATCTTCAAGTGTGATATTTGCATGTGATCTTCTTGCATGACCTCCATTCATACTATATTTGGTTGGAGAAACATATAAATCACTGTAGGAGTGCACCAGCATTTCATTTAAAAAATTTGCAGCAAAATGCGATGTGGACCTGTTTGAAATTCCAAACTGCTCATATCGCATTTTATTGCAAATTTCTCTATTTGGCTTCTACCACCCCTGTGATTGCCTTTTCTTTGTTAGAACATGTTCTTCATGTCTTTGATATCTTTCCAATCCTTTGTATGCAGTTTTTCAGAGTGATGGCAAGAACCAAATCAACTACAAGGCAAGTTGGCAAAGGACCAGGTCTTGCAGCAACAGCAGCTGGGACAGGTTCCAAGAAGTTTAGTGTTCCTCCAAAGGGAAGAGCTTCACATGGCAGGAAGGGTAAGCCAATGAGCTTGCTCAAGCAAAAGGCCAAAAGATTGAATAAGGGTGCAGGTGTGCTTAGGGAAATAAGGAGGCAACAGAAAGCCATAGGTTTTGCAATACCCAAAGCACCCTTTCAAAGACTGGTGAGAGAAATTTGTGACAGTTGGAACCTTGGGTTCAGGTGGAATAGAACTGCCATTCTTTCCTTGCAGGAAATGGCAGAGGATTACCTGGAGAAATATTTTGAGGATGCAATGCTTGTAGCAGCCCATGCTCACAGGGTGACTTTGATGGCCAAAGATTTCAACACTTTGTCCAGAGTGAGATGGAGATATGACAAGCTGGTTCATCCTGTGGAATGGCAGGACATCAAAATGAGAGATATATTGCTAATTCCACCTACAAGGAAGGTCAAGGTTGATGAGGTAAAGGTTGTTGAGGTAACACACTCAAAGAACACCAGAGGGAAGGCTGCTTATGAGGACTCACTGAAGCAGCAAGTAAAAGAAACAAAATCTGTGATAGATGTGGAAACTGGAAAGAAGGAGCTACACATACATAGAAGGTTGAAGGAGCTGGGCCCTGATGTAGTTGTACATATTGAGGATGAAGTTTCAGTCAATGATTTTGATTTGACAAAACAATGCTTAGCAGCATTGGCTAACAAGAATGAGTATTGCTCAGATACTATCATTCTTGCAATGCTCTAGTAAGTGTCTTTAAATTTTACATTTTTTGCAAATCAATCCTCCTTGTAACTCTTTTATAACCTACCCTAATTATGTTCTGATCCTATGCAGCATGATGAGAAGCTGGCTTCATCCTTTCTGTACAACATACAGTCCATATTGTTGATCCAGCCATTTCTTCTAGATTAAGAGATGCAAAAGAGACTCCCATGAGTATTTCCAGCTGGTTCAAACACTGCAATTTTGAAGTAATTGACATTTTGCTACTTCCATATCATAGCAGGTATGTGGGTGACTACTTCTTTTAAGATTCTTCTTTAATATTGGGAACTCTTGTAGCCTTTCATTTGCTTATGCTTTTTTCCTTATGCAGTGACCACTGGAGTTTTGTGTCTATTGACATCCAGCAGAAGCAGTGCTTTCTATTCAACTCTCTAAAAAACACACACAGAGAGCTGAAATTGTAAGTACTGTGTGTGCTTTCTGAACTCAAAACTTCATTATTTTGATACCATACTAACTAAATTATACATATTGCAGTTGTATTAGAAGGCTATTAGATGCATTGGATCATTGTCCTCCAAATGTCTCTCTGTTGGATTCAATAGAGCCATTAAGTCTAGAGGTAAAAAGTCTATTAAATGCTATGTCTTTGAACTTATTGAATAATTTTGTTTTGTGCTGATGCTCACAGTTTCTAACATTTTTTTCTAACTGTACAGACACCACAACAAAATGGTTCAAGTAGTTGTGGATGGAGGGTGCTGATCAATGCAAAATATATACTTTCAAGCTACTTTGAAAAGGAACAGCCAGATCTGGTAAGGAAAAATACTTTTCATTTAGCTTGAATATAATTCATAATGATACAAAGTAATCTAAATTATCCTCTGCCATTGCAGATGAAAGAGGATAGCTTCAGCCCCAACTATGTACATAATTTTAGAGCTCATACAATTTTGAGGTTTTTGAGCTATGCCTCCCCCAAACCTATTGTAGCAGCTACTGTGGAGCTGGGTGAAAGCTCTAAAGTACAAGAAGGTGTCATACACCTTGATCCCACATATGAAGCACCTGATGTTGAGGACCAGATGCCACAGGAGCAATCACAGAGTGCTGAGGAGGAGCAGACACAGGAGCAAAGACCTGCTGTTGATGTTGAGGAGAAGGTGGAGAAGCAGCAAAGAGAGGCTTCTGGGGCAGTGGAGGAGACAGGATGGAGCACGGACAGGATGGAGCAGCAGAGAGAAGATCCTCCAGAAAATGTAGAGCAGCCTCTGGATGAAACTGTACATAAATAGAAAATGGATGTTAGAAATATGTTCTACAGATTCAGCTAAACAATTCTGTACAAAATCTTACTTGATTGAATACAAAACCTTTCTTTATGGAGTATGTGTGATCTCAATTTTAAAATTTTCTATGTCTTTGCATTTAACTGAGCTCTCTCTTCTTCTGAGTAACTGCAAAAAAGCAATATGAATTAGAGTGGTAAATTAAACTAATAGCAATGCTTATAGAGACTAGGATAAATCAGATGGTGTACCTTTCTGTTCTTGTAGATAAATAAAAAGTCGTTTGAGATAGAACCTTCAGTCTCAAACAGAATGTCACTGCGTAATTGAGCTAGGGAGCAACATTCTCTTAACGAGATACTGGCTACCACATCACCATTCTCAAGAACATCAATATCAATAAGTTTATTTTGTGCACCAAACGACTCTTCATCTTGGTCCATTGGGACAAGCTTTGAACCTAGCATTCGACTGCGCTTGTAATAAAAAGAGAAAATAAAATTTTGTGATGCAACCATGTACTTCAGTTGCATAGAAGGTTGGACCACCTCACAAAACACTGAACTACATGTCTTCTTATCCCAACCTTTATCCAAAAATTGTGGCATGCATGCCGAATTTGTTGCTTTAACTGTGAGCATTGTTTTTGAAACCTTTACTGGAAAGGTATTAAACAAGTCTACAAAAACTGTGAGAGGCATGCACAAAGAAATTTTTACTATCCTAGTGGCAATATTGGGCCTCAGAGCTTTCTGTACTTCTGTAAAAAGCTTCGCCCTATATGCCTCTGTAACACTAGAATGTGGGTGAGGCCAATCCACCGAATTCCACGCCGGAAGGTCTTGTTTTATTAATACACCATGTGTGTTAGCTTTGTCCAGCAACTGATAAAAATGATCAGTAAAAAATATACCCGATTGAGCTAGCTCTGTTGCACATCGACCTTGGTATTGTTGTTCTCCTATCGATCCATGCAGAACATCTATAAATCCCAGAATACAATCGATGTTTTGCCATGTCTCATACGATGAAGGATATAAATCTGAAATAAAACAACACAAGAATGTCAATAAGTTAAGAGAGAAAGCTTCATCTTAAAAATCCATACACCTCATGAAGGAAAAAACCACAATAGAAAAATATACAATTAGGCCTGTGTTGCGGAAGATTTTTTGGATAGTCTCGCAAGACAAGTTCTTTATGCATGTACACGTGCTGAATCAAAACTTCTTTCACGGATATCTTCCCTTTGGTGATTTTAAAATCTCGTACTCTTCCCTTCCACGATGCCAAGAAAATGTTTTTTGTCTGGGGTCTTTTTCTTTTGCTAGGTTGCATGAGCACCCATGCTCCTTTCGAAACACTAAACCTTTCCCAAGTTCCTTCTGTTTTGACTGTACTTGAATTCTCTACCGACGAAATAGAAGAAGCAGGTCGACGGGGTAAGGATGTTTGGTATAATTCTGCCTTCGTAGCATTATCATCCACAGAGCGTCTTGCACAAGAACGGCTGTGGTTTTGGTTCACCATGGAGATTTTCTGAATCTGTAAGAATAGCAAAGTAATGTAACTAAGATAACAATTTGAAGTTTCAAGAAAGAGAAAGTGGGCAAACAGACAGTTGACGAGAAACATCTTACTCTACGCCAAACAGGATCAAGGGAGCAGTTTTGGAAAAGGAAGGCAGTTGCACAATGAGGCAATGGTGTAGAATGGTAGACCTTTCGCACGAAAGGCGGCACAATATTTGAAAATTCAAAGGAAGGTGGAAGCGGGAAGGATCTTGTCAGATAAAATGTCAGTTTAGATTCTATCTTCTTGTCCAAAGATCTTCTACGAATAAAAAACCAATCTCCTCATTAATGTAGCACGCTTGTACTTACATAAAGTATTGTTTCTTTTTTCTATTTTCTCTTATTTTCGTGAATTTTCAACGTTACGTTGGCCTTCTATTGATTGGTTGAGAGGTTATTTTTCCAAACCGTAAAAGGCCCCAAAATGAGCTCCCTTTTTTCCTAATGAAACGGCCATGCATGTGGATGTGCTCTCAACTCATAAAGGTCCAAGGTTGATGGAGATTTAATCTCCATTGTCCAATCGAGCCACATGCAAAGGAATCTCCTAAACTAACTAGCCCACAATCAAACTAACTAGCCCACAATTAAATCCAACTAACACAAAACACACAATTCTAACTAAACTAGCCACCGACAATTGAATTCAACTAGCATAGAACATACAATTCTAACTAAACTATCTAGCCCACAATTAAACTAATCGGCCCACAAGTATATTCAACTAATCCAAACATGCCCACAATTATAATTTTCACCCAAGCTTAATCATTTACCACTTCTCATTGCCCCTCCACCTATTGGGATCAATTGTAATTGGATTTCCTAGTTGAAAAGTCCTTAGAATCTAGCTCACTTTGGTCCTCTACGTGGGGGATGAACCATGATCTGAAAGTCCTCAGAATCCAGCTCATGGCCTCCTAGGTGCATTCTCCTATGTCTTAAACGTTGTAAGACTCTCATCGTTGGGTGTGTTGAGTTGATCCTCGGATCGACGTCTGATGATCTCATGAGAAGGCCCTGTTGTGTGGCTTGAAGTTAAAAAAATTCTTCTTCTTCTTCTCAAACTCAACTCTCCTCCTGGACTGTGGAAATTACTTCTGTAGGGGAGGCACCATGCACCTAGCTAGGTGTGATTGGGGGCAAGGTACTGCCTTGGCAATCCCTTGAACATAGGTTGGGTTCACACCACGCGGCGATCGGTGTGAAGAGTTGCCATCCTAGTTGGCCCAATAAGAGGGACGAGCTCGGAAGTTGACACAAAAGGTTTGTGTCGAGTCCACTCGTGGACAACTCCTCCAATCGCTACATGATGGGCCCATTTTCCATCTCCTCAAACCCGGTGGTGTGAATCCACACCCTTAGCTGAGGAAAGGGACTGACGGTGATTATAATGTGAGAAAGTGTGTAAAGCTTTTTTTTGTGTGCGCGCATGAAACTGTCTAAAACTTCTTATGAGGGATGGTGGTGTTCCGCGTTGATAATCCTTGTACCAACGTGGCCATGGATGGTTTGCCGCTGCTCGTTTCTTGCCAGCAGCAGCAGCCCCCCTTTCTTGCCTTCCCCCGCTCCACCTCCCTGCTCCCCCCCTCTTTTCTCAGAAATGCTTTCCCTCCTTTCTCGACCACCTTTTCCTCCCCTCTTCCCTCCCGACCCCTCCCCAAGCTCCTTTCCGCCTCTTCCAATCCCCCTCCCCCCGAGGACTCCTTGCCCATCCCCGGTTGCCTTACCTTCAGACGTAGCTCTACACAGACCCATTTTGAGTTCCTCACCGACCTCCATACCCTCGGGCTCCGCAAGTTGTCCTCTGAGTTGTCCACGTCCTTGGCCCTTTCCATGGGAATCAAAACTGACACGCCGGAGATGGCTAGCACACCCGTAGCTGTGTCGATAGATGTCACCAAGGAAGGTAGGGACCTCAGACTCGAGGGCATCGTGAAGACTGCCATGGCTGTACGATGCAGCAGGTAAGGGTGAAGTATTGCGTCACTTTGCTTCCATTTGCACGGTAATCGTCTAGAGCCAGAGCCAGATTTGCTAATCATCGTACTTGTCGATATGAAGATGCAAAACGCCAGCTGCAGAGCGAGTAATCGCAGACTTTAGTCTTCTGCTCACCGACCAGCCAGTTCTCGAACCTACAAAGCAATGTATAGGCGTGGTGCTGGGAGGGGGTCCACGAATGCCAGATGAAGGTGAAGAGGGAGACGAGATATTGGATTTGGATCTGGATGACAAGCTCCATTTTCCAAAGACTCAGAAAACGATAGATCTGTCTAAATATATTCGAGACACTGTACACCTTGAGATTCCCCTGCAGCCTTTATGCGGCTTAAGCTGCCGTGGAATATGTGTTCAATGTGGTACGAATCTTAACTTAAACGCTTGTAAGTGCCAAGGAATGACCGAGAAGGAAAAGAAGCGTGCAGTATGGGGTCCACTGGATCAACTTAAAAAGCAACTCGAGGAGGAAAGGAAAAGCTAGCACCCGAACAAGAGCCGCTGCAGGTATGCTTTACGGGTGGATCTCAAGTCCGAATTTCCAGGCATTTGCAGATACACTGTACGTAACAGCAAGCACTTAAAGTGAGCACAGACTAGGTTTTCAACAGGGGGCTACGTCGAGCTTGGAAAACAAGTTACGAAATCGATGCACTGTCTGATGGGTTTTGAGGAGCTTGAAGATGTGCTTCGAGTTGTGTTGTTCCAATCTCATTTGCTCCATTAAAAAGGGAGAGAAAGAGAGGTTTTCATATTCTAAAGAATGGGTTTAAAAGGCAACTGTAATGTATTCCTTCGGTGTCACTTTACAATCTTGTCGCTTCAAGCTCTTGTGACAGTTTACAATGGGCAGTCGGCTTTGCAGTATATGAAGGAATTAACTTTGATTCTGAAGAAGGGGCAGAAACTTCATTGGAAGAGATTGCTTTTGGAACTTGGGATACATCAAAGAGTTGTTATGCTCTTTAGTATAGCTACTGCTCGTTGCCAATCTACATGATTCTTGTGCATCTCTTGTCCTTTTATCATTGTGTAGCTTAAGAGTGAGGCTTTGGTCAGAAGGATTCAAAAAATGTCTAGCTCACTTGGGAGAGGCAATAAGGAAAGACTAAGAAAGCGCAGACATCTCACAACATACCACCTCACACTCTGAAAAGAATTCGCATTGCATATCCGAGCAGGCCAGATTTACTTGCTGTATCTGAATTTTTTGTCCATGTTGCAGCAGCTTGTTGATATTGCAATAAATTCTATCATAAGTGGTTCATTGCCCTATGAGGTAGATTGTCTAAGCTCGCTTGGGAGAGACTCAAATGATATAGTTTTCACAAGTAGTTGTAGGTTGAATGAAGAGAATTTATGAGCCTTCTCCTGAGTGCCAGCCTTTGGCATGGCCGAGTCTGCCGTTCACCTCCAGAGTTGCCGAGACAAACTCAGTACGAAGATGGAATGCCATAGTAGCTAGTCCTTGCTATGTGATGGAGTTTATGGTTTTCAATGTTGTTGACTGTCATGAGATTGAAATTGCACTGTGTGTTGTGCTTTCAGAGGATGAGTTTGGGCATGTTCTAGATATATATAAGCGAAGAGGTCCAGGATACAAGAATACAGCTGAGAGATGCTCCATGGGATTGAACCCAGGGAATGAGAAAAAAAGCTGATAGCTACTGCTAGCTGATGCTGTAAGGACGGACTCATGCCCAGCTCTGTCCTGGCTGACTATTGAACGGCTATATTCATTTCTACTACTGTGGCCTGCTTGAGGTTGGGGCCTTCTAGGCCTGCTGTTGCCATGTAGCCTGCTCAGCTGCTATCTGTCACTTGTGTAGCTTCTTGCGTGGTAATCCCCATGTCTGCTGCTGGTTGGCTGCTTGCATGGCAGCTGTTGACTGCCCTCTGTCCATGACTGGTTGCTCTGCTATGCCAATCCTAGGAGATATGCCAGGTCATCCATGAGATGATGCACCTAACATCCCGTTCTGCTGAAATTGGAAGCAGTCCAGGTCGATGAAACCTCCTTGGTAAGCCCAATGCCAAACTCTAAATTGTTTTGAATAAGCTTCACTATAGTCGATACTGATTAACAGTTGGACTGCTACATCTGTAGCATCTGGCAAGGAACCTAACCTCTTAGATTTCTTGGACTCCTTGATCCTCTTGATTGTCCTGGGCCTGATAAAGATTGCAATCTGCTGCAACTGGAATTGGCAGTGAAACTAGCTCTACTGTCACTTGGGAAACTAGTGTGACCATATTTCATGCTGGTTCAACTCGGGATCCATAAATGCCAGCCGTTTATTGTATGAAAGGTACTTCTGTTTGGTCATGACATACCAGCTCCTAACTTATTGTGAGAGCTTGGGAACCATCCTAAGAACTTTCTAGGTCCGCAAAAGCAAGGGGCCCCCCAGTTCACTACTGCATTGTGATCTGAGAGTCGTGCTGTTTTCAACAGGACATAGGGGTCTCATTGTTTTATTGGCCCCTTAGCTTTCATTGTGTCTTGGTATTTTTCAGTCTCATAGACCCTTTATCTTTCATAGACCTCAATAGATTTTCTTCCCAAGGTGGTGACGATGAATGTTGTTTGCATCCACACAAGCGCTAATTGGTTGCTGGGTGTGATCTCAGTGCTGTGCAACTTGAGTACACTCTCAGTCTACTTGGTCAGCAAATCAGCTTTTTTCACCAGATACTACTGATCAAATCTTTAGTTTTCTCTCTTGAACAGAATGAACACTGTACTGCAATCTGTCCATACATGACGATGTCTTCGACGTGACCATGATATTTTTCTCTCTGATGTCTTATCAAGAACTGAAATTCACTATTTAGTGAGTGCTAAACATAAACAGGGTCGTGAGAAGTAGAGGGCAGATGAAGGCAGGGCGGGGCACGATGTTGACTTAAAACATTCAAGATAAAAGAATGTTGCTGTACATACATGCAGGAATGGTGGTCAACAGAGTTGAAGAGAAAATTCACATTTTGGATGTGCGGACTAATGTTTGGGTGATTGCTTGTTATAGCCCTTCCTACTTCCAAAAGCTTAACTGGAGAGAGAAGATTCATAACCTTTGATAGAGACACTTAGAGCATAGGAGACGTCTCTAGCATTATTTGTATTGCGTGCTTGAGTTTAGACGCATGTAGAATACATCAAGGTCATTGTGCCATTTGTGGCTTGTGATTGGCATCCTTGTTAATATTACTTTAAAGATAATGAAAATCCGTCAAGCTAATACTGTCATGGAAAACCAATTTGTTGCTTGGCTTTCTCTTTGACAAGTCCTATCCTGATTAAGGGATAATACAAAAGCAATTCGTAAAACCCAAAAACATTTCACCAAACCTTTTCTCAGATTTTGAGTGTTGAAGACCACATCTATTGCATCTAGATTTGAGACATAATTATCATCTTGCTCCCAAAGAACTTCAAAAGGATTAGGGTACGTTTGCATACTCCTCTTCTCACCTTCACTATCCTCGTCCACTCCTTGTTTACCAGGGCTATCCCCCAAATTCTTTGGATGCATCTCTACATTGTCCTTCCTTTATAGACTCTTACTGGCACTTGCATATCTTCTTATATCTTAGGAATGATCTTTGTCATCATCTCTTCCTTAGCATACCCTATGTGGCCCCTAGCATTCTTGCAACTTGCCCTTCAATCTTAGGTAAAATGCATGCCCATGCCAGACGAAAGACATGAATTTGGAATATATTTATAAAAAATTTATGGTTGCTTCTCTTCTAACACTAAGGCTTCTGGCGATTCAATAGCCAGGTCCATCATTATGCAAGCTTGTAGGGCTAATGAAACGCTCCTATTCATTCCCTAGAAATTGGCCTAGAAGGGCACATAAAGCTTGTAATTGGGAAAAGAAGCTAATGGGAGGTTTGGGAGTTACACCAATATGGGAGTTAGTCGGTAAGAGCATGTCGAGACTGAAATTGGCATCCCACATTTGCACCAAAGGTGGTTGATTTTGTATTGTCCAAATTTTAATTCTCAGTATGGTCTTCTCCATTTTTTATTTTTCTAAAAGAAAAACAATAAAAGAGCCTTATATTCACTACATTTAGCCCGTTTGCACAAGTCTAATAAAGGTGCTTCCAAATGGAATAAACTTTAGAATTTGATGTTTTTTCTTAATCTAATACAAAAATAAAATTCTTGGAATTCAAGGTGTCTTGTCTCGATGCTGCATTTTAGGTGATATGTCAATGGTAGATGAAGGAATGTAAACTTGGGATGAAATAAAAGGGAATAATTTTCAATTTTCTACCCTTTTCAAGGTGGAAAGATTAGAAATTGCATTTTTTATGTTTATGTAATAACTCATAAGTTGACATAAGGACATCTAGGGCAATTTTATCAAAAAATTTACTCTTCACATGCATTTATTAGTTTATAATGCATTTGTTGGTTTCCTAAGTTGATTGTTACTAAGAGTAGTTCTTTCATGCTATTAGAAAAGGGGATTACAAAAGATTTCATGGGGTTTTGGTGTGATTGTGTTTTGAAGCTTAAAGGGTGTGATTGCTCTACTTGTTGATTGGGTATAATTTTGGGTATATTTGTCAGATTGCTTTGCTTTCTAAGAGGAAACTGTGTAGAATTGCATTTTATCGGATGTGGTTAGATTAATTTGCTACACCCTACTACAAGGGGCCGCTGACTACAATCGCAGGCAGCAAGATACATCCCACAAGATTTGAATGTGAGCTGGCGAGGGGCCGCGGCCTACAATCTCTGGCAACAAGATACACCCCACAAGATTTGAACATGGGCAGCCAAATAAGGTGTTGAAAGCCGCAAGAGGCCCCACAGCGGGAATGCTACACCTCTTAGGGTGTATACATACTTGCGCAACATGGACATTGCCCAAGGATCATGGACGGGCAAGATTGGCCGCCCATGTCCAGCCCACGGCTCAGATGCATTCAATGCACGAGTGACGGGCAGGGGCGGCTCTAGTCTGTAAACACCCTTACCTGCAAATGACGGAGTTGGAACGCGTGTAAACGAAACCAAAATGAGGGCTCTCATACAACGTGTTCTATCAGCTTGTGTACAAGTAAAGATTGTTTGTATTTGATTCGTAGAAGCTCGCATATCGCCTTCAACCTTCTTCAATCCATCGTTGTTTTTCCCAGGTCGATCATCAGATCGTGGCCGAAATCGGGCCTGGCTTGCTTGTGCTCATCGGCTTCCTCGACTCCGATACCGACGCTGATGCTGAATCCATGTGCGCACCCTCGATTTGATGCCTGCCTTTATTAGCGCCGATTATTATATCAATCGACTCTCAATTTTTTTGGGGTGAAATTTGACTATGATTTTGCTTCAATGCGTTGTAGATGTCGGAAGGTTTTGCAGTTGCAAATCTTCGAAAATGCGGAGGCGGGAAACCCCACGCTTCAAAATGTAAGCCGATGTCGCATTTTGACGGGCGGAATTCATCAGCCGTTTCTTTGCTCCTGATTTGTCATTCTTAGTCTACATGGTTGCTACAGGTCGTGGAGAAGAATTACGAGCTGTTGTTAGGTTTGGCCTCCTCGTTGTCTCTTGTACTCTTTTTACATCTGATACTTACAGAGAGCTGATTTCGAACTCTGTTTCAGTGAAGCTACGGCCTTTGTTCTGATCATGGTTTGTGAATTTGCAGTGAGCCAGTTCACATTATATGGAGTTTTTAAAGGCAATCGACCAGATTTCCATAGCGCAATGGCATGTCATCTAGCCAAACCGTTCTATCAAGCTCTTGTGGAAAAGTTCCGTCGTGCGTACAGCACGGATAGGATAAAAGGTACGTAGAATATACGTAAGACATCCTCATAGAAGTGGTAGCCTTGATTCGGCTCATCCAGAGTTATTGCTGTCTAAATAGTAGTGTTTGAAACAAGAAGACACTTTCTTACACTGGCCTATTGATTAACATGTCTGAAAATTTTAAATATAGAGTGGATTTGTTCAAAAAAGGGAGGTGAAGTGATTGGAAATTTCATGCTTGCAATACCTTTTCCTTTCAAAAACAAACACAACTCCTGCACGGGGCAAAAGATTCTACTCTTTTGAAATTGGAACACAGATAGCAGGACAGCTGGTTAATGTGCAAGCTATGTGGAATAAGAAACAAAGCCCTTAAGGCACAGATGAAGCTGTTTTTTCTGCTCCTGAATGGGAAAGGCTAGATATTTCATTCTTCTTCTTCAGTCATCTATATGCTGTGCTCCAGGCCTCTCTTTGGACCTATGTGCCTCTATGTCTACATCTGCTGCACATATGCCTGTTTTTCGTTTCTGCTCGTCTCTGCCTATATGTGTCCTGGTATGTGTCCTAGAGTAAAGCTACAACGTGAACTGAGTGCAGGGCCACCGTCAAGATTGGCAAAAATGAGCTGGAACCTCCTTACACCTTTGCAGCTTTCTATCATGGTGGTTAAGCTGTAGATGCCATCATGAAAGGCACCTAGGAGTCCTTATTTTGGGTAGCTACTCTCTTGGGTGAAGACGGTAAGCTTTGCTAGTAGAGGTTTCAGCTGCTGCTTTTCCTAGCTGTTAGTTAGGAAACCCCCTTACCCTTTACTGCGATGCCTGACCTGACTCAAGAAGATGGGTCCTGCTTTGTAATCAAGGCCCACGCCTGGCAGTTTATCTATGTTTTCGTCCTTTCACGGACATTTCTATTCAGTGTTTTGGTTGCTATATCTTGCTGTCTACTTCAGATCCGAGCGTGGTATTTATGTACAGGTATTTGTCCACATCCAAAGTAGGATCTAGAGTTCTCACGTGTGATCTCATGAATGATTTCTTTCCTTAGCATTGAGGAGACCACCATACTTACTATCTGTTGGGGCTGTGCTGTCTGGTATGCGAGAGTCTTTGGCTCTTGAATCCTTGCTACAGTTCTGGGCGAGTTTGTATGTTGTGTCATAGGCTTTTGGTCGGAAACTGATATACAACTAAACATCTGATCAGAGGCTGTGGAGGAACTTGGTGAGCCTGTTCTTCTTGTCCTTTTGGAGGAGAGTCATGGAGACTGCAGTTGTGCTTCCATTCCCTACTCCCTCACAACCTCAGGGAATAAATAGTTTTTAAGTTCTGATATCAAATGAGAGAGATAAACCCTTTGAATATGCGTTATCACATATGCATAATTGATACACAGTGGAAGACTTGGGTTATGCTAATTATCAACTTTATTCCTTGGCAATCACCAAGAGCTCAAAGAATACAAGTGTCACTGTTGCTCACTGTAATCAAACCTAGGTTGTTCTTTTCGACAAAAAAGCCAAGTCTCTGTTTCCTGACCTTTTTCGTTTTCTGTTGCTTCTGCAAGTCCAACTGATGCACTGTTGTTCAAATCTGCATGCATATGTTCCACATTTGCTAGATTCTCTTTGCACAATCTAGTTCTCCACATGGTTGAGACTGATCTGCTGCAGGCCTGTATGGCAGCCCTTGTAGCTGCTCTGACATGCCTTGACTTGGTTGAAGTATAGGAATGCCCATGACATCATTACATGCATGCTACGCGTGTGATACAGTCATAACAGTTCAATCACGTTCCCACTTAGAGAGAGAATCCTGCAGGCTAGTGAGAGAATAGCTCAGCTCACGTGCGTGTTCTGGTTACCATTTCCCTATATCATATATGTTTGAAAGCCCTAAGAGATGCTCAAGCTTCTCAAAGGCTTACCCATGCAGCGGAAATATAACCAGAATCACTGACGCTCAGGATTATATCAATAAAAGACGTGTGAACAGAGGTAATGCAACCGTAAATACTCACAGATCTAGAGGATGTCTCAGCATATAGGCAGAATAACAATCATGTATTTGAAGCTCCACAAATGTGGGCAATAGCAACTACAAACTGTCACAATACACCCCTCAAATGGTACCTCGCATTTGCAGCTAGTGTGCTGCTAGATGTGTACCACAGATGGGTGATTCTCTCTCCAATTCCTGCTGTAGTTTGCTTCAATAAGAACATAGTTGCAAAATCTGTCCATTTTATGGATCTTTGCACAAAGGCCTCCTGTTTACTCTTGGGACTAGGCTACTTAGCTGAAGAAAGAACTAGAAATCAAGGAGCCATCCAGCTACATCCAGTACTGGATGTATGCATTTGACAGGTAAATGCCTGATGGAATATTTTGAGCCGCAATGAGGGACGTCCTGTAGCTATTGACATAATAGCAAGAAAGGAAATAGACTGAGGAATGAATTGCAAAAGGAGAGAAAACTTATAACAGGGTTGCAAGGAGGGCAAAATGGGGAAAGCAGATGAGGGCATGAGGAGGGGGATGAGCGTGGATAAAGCAGGGTTGTACAGGCTATAGGTGAGAGAACACATCCAAGGTGAAAGAAATTTGCTGTACATTCACACCAAGCTTAATTTTACCACTATTACCTCTTTGAAGTGGAGGGACATCTCTTTGGAGTGAGGAACGTTAATAATTGGTCATTTTTCCCCATATATGAATTGGGTCTGTGGCGGATTAAGTTATGCATAGGTGTCATACTCCTTGTATGGCTGCATAGACTTGGGTATGGGAAAATGTAAGGCCAAGCTCTTAAGAATTTCATCAAAGTTCATTTTATTCACTGTCATACCAGCAGCCATGCTCACTAAGAGCACGAATTCAGTGTCCTAAGCAGGCTGCAACAGAGGAAACAGAATTATACTGGCCAAGTTAGGCCTTAGTGAGACTACTTATGAATCTGAATTGGTGTCCTAACCCTGCTTACACTTTTTGGTCCCAGTGGTTAGCCTGAGTATATTTATGGCCATCAGTGTCTACCTTTAAAGTTTTGAGTGGGCTGTAGGGTCACAGTAAAAGAAATTGCTTCAGTCTAACACTGAAGGAAAAACATCAAACAATATTATGGAAGCTAAATTTAATCTGTATCTTCTATGCCCCGTCAGAGTGCTCCTTACACATTTGATTACTTAGGTGTGATCAACTTTTAAGTTGTGTGGCTTTTTAAAGCGATGCATATCTGAAAACAAATAATTTGCAGATTGACCAAATTTCTGTTGGCTATGTTTAATCGCAGACGGTGTTTTTGGAATCAAGAGGCAGGTCAGTATCTGTAACCTTCTACATACGCAGCTTTCCTGTTTTATGAGACTTCTATTCTATTCTACTTTCCATTATATGTGCTGTGCAGGCTGAGTTTCATTGTTTTTTTCTAATCGATTGCATCACATCATGAAATGAATTTGCAGATCTGCTTAGTAAACAATGGTCCTGTAGCAATTCAGTTGGATTCAAGCACTAATGATGATGATGCTTGATGCAGAATTCATCACTCGTAGTATTTGCTTGTGTAAAACCCAAATGACTACTAATGTACTGATGAGTTCCCTTCCTCTCCCTTGTCTCTCCCTCATATTATTATAGTCTTGCGAAGGTGGAGCTATATGTTTTTGTGCCAGTTGCATTGCAATTATATATCCTCACCTACCTTGTTGATTAGTAGCATTAAAGCCAGTAAATTGGGGTGAGTGTGTTTCCAACTATCATGAACTTGCAGATCTGTTTAGTAAACAATGGTCCTGTAGCAATTCAGTTGGATTCGAGCACTAATGATGACGATGCTTGATGCAGAATAACTTACTAATCATCACTCATAGTATGTGCTTGTGTAAAACCCAAATGACTACTAATGTACTGATTAGAACATAAGCGTAGCTTTGCTTCCAAGGTATTTTTTCTCTTGTACTTTCGCCTTCCATCTCATGCCTCTTCTCAACTCCTGCTTCCCTTCCTCTCCCTTGTCCCTTTCTCACATATTATTATACTCTGGCGAAGGTTTATATATATTGTTTTGTGCCACTTGCATTGCAATTATATTTCCTTGTTGATTAGTAGCGAGTGAGCGTGTTTCCAAACCCTTTTGTTGGGACTTGTTGAGTCTTCTCATGCTAGTTTTTTATGACCATTCTGATATTGTTTTGGTTCAGGTATTCATCCTCATCAGTATCAAACTTGTCAATCATATTAATGCGTGATGACGATGTGGTTCAATTATGGATAAATATATAGTCACAATAAGGAACCATATCGCAAGCATAATACCTCAAGAATAATACCCGTTTGAAGATTGAATAATCTGCATGTGGTAGGCTTATTTGATGTTGATATGGTTCAAATTATGGATAAATATGTATTGTCACAATAAGAAACCCTATCGCAAGAAGTTACTCTTATTGAACTAAATTTTAGGGCACTAGAGTCGAGATTTGATATGTCACTTAGAACTTGAAATTGGATGCTTGAAACATATTACTAAATCGTAAATCAGAAAATTAACAACACATCATTGTAGATTCAAGCATCAATGGTCATATTTCAAATTGAAAAAGATACATGGAATGATGAATCGTGGTTTATGTCTGTGGTGC
The DNA here is from genome assembly GCF_047967505.1 of Dipteris shenzhenensis. NCBI lineage: Eukaryota > Viridiplantae > Streptophyta > Polypodiopsida > Gleicheniales > Dipteridaceae > Dipteris > Dipteris shenzhenensis. Next base: position 11,841,003 of record NC_141596.1, read on the forward strand.
ACTTGGACGGGCTAAAGAAAAATGTACGGGCTGAAGGCCGTAATCAGTATACGGGCAGCAATTTGAGACTTACTGGTGGCAAAAATGCAATCCGACACCAGATTTTCCAAAATTAGGGCAAATTGGGATTTTTTAAACATTTTGGGTTTTTTGGGGGTCCCGAAAAAGTGGAGTTGATGCGCAAAGCTAAACCACTGACTAATAGTGAACAGTTGGCACGATTTTGGGGCCAAGTTTTGTGGCGCAACTGGATGCTTTGATATCTTGTTGATGTGGAATGATGAATCGTGGTTTATGTCTGTGGTGCACTTGGACGGGCTAAAGAAAAATGTACGGGCTGAAGGCCGATTTCAGTATACGGGCAGCAATTTGAGACTTACTGGTGGCAAAAATGCAATCCGACACCAGATTTTCCAAAATTAGGGCAAATTGGGATTTTTTAAACATTTTGGGTTTTTTGGGGGTCCCGAAAAAGTGGAGTTGATGCGCAAAGCTAAACCACTGACTAATAGTGAACAGTTGGCACGATTTTGGGGCCAAGTTTTGTGGCGCAACTGGATGCTTTGATATCTTGTTGATGTGGCAGCACCTCTAAATGAACAACTCAACAAAGTTCCAACAGTCTGGTCTGGAAGCATGTGACCTAGCCTTTGATCACCTTAGTTAATGTTGGTGAGTGCCCCCGTAGTCCAACCACCGGACTGGACACTTCCTTTCCATGTTTTCGTTGATGCCTTTGATATCGCAATTGGTAGTGTGTTAATGCTATTGGCTATGTGTCAATGCAGGAACAAAGGCAAAATGGTATTGGCCTGTGTACTATGCCAGTCAAAAAGATTGTCCTAGGCCAAGAAGAACTATTGCACCATGCAAAGAAGGCCTTTGGCATGATCTATTTGGTTAACGAATTCTACTACTACTTTCTCGGCAACAAATTTGAATTCCTTGTGGACCATTTAGCCTTTGTTGTACATGGTGAACAACTTTTTGGTATTGGATGTTGCTTCTACAAGAATTTAATTTTATTGTTATGCATACACCAGGTTCTACGCATGCCATTGCAGACTACCTATCCCATGTGGGAACGGTGAAACGACGGACCTATTTTTTGGATGATTTCCTTGATGTAGACCTATTTGAAGTCAAAGCGAAAGTTCCATCCTTTTGTTTTGACATTGAATGATGATCTTGGAGATAGTCATCCTTGGCGATCATCTATCTTGAGACTGACGCAAGTAGCTAGCCTTGCAAAGTCAAAAAGTCTGTGCTCCCACACGAGATGAAAGTAGCATTGCGCGAAGCCTATTAGGGACTAGCTAATACACATTTTTCCATAAATGTAAAGGACGAAAGGTTTTACAAGCTTTTTTGGTGGCAGAAGATGCCTACAAATATACTCGGCAATGTGATGCTTGCCAATGGTTAGGTAGCCAACCATTCGACACCGGATGTCGCACAACCCAATTCTAGCCATTGAGCTATTCCAGGAATGGAGCCTTGACTTCATTAGCCCATTCAAACTAGCAGCCCAACGTACCGAAGATCGATACACGTTGTGGCTACCAACGACTGTATTAATTGGGTTGAAGCGCAGGCTATGTGCAATAATTCTGTTGCGTACGTGGGGAAACATTTCTTTATGAAATGATCATGACCAAGTGCGCATGTCCGACTCAATTGATCAGTGAGATAAGGGCGGGCTTTTTTTGTATTAAATAATGCAGGAGCTTGTTACTGGCCACATGATTATTTACAAGAAGTCGACGGTGTACTACTCATAGCCAATAGACAGGCAGAGTCTTTGAATAAGCTCCTATAGAACATAATGAAGAAGCTGGTCAATGAGAATAGAATTGATTGGGATGAAAAGATTTGCTCCCTCTTATGGGCTTTCTAAATAGCATACAAGGTAGCAACCGGAGGAGATTATTGTACACACAAAATCAAAAGTCCAATTGATGTTAGTGGCAATTCCCTTCGCACCATTGACCACTTATGAAGTGGCACCTTTTAACCCGCAACCTCAATGCTCGGACCTTCCAAAGTGGCCAAGCTTGAAAGTGCCCAGTACTCATTAGATTTCTACACACCGAGACAGAGCATCGTGCTGAGGTTCAGAAGGTTAAAGCTGACATCGCATGCTTCATTTTCTTGCTAACTATAGCAATCTGGAGGATGATGCAATAAAAGAACAATGGGAAGTAGCTCATAGACAATCTCATAGCACTGCACTAGGACAGCTGTCGCGGGCAGAACACCTTAGGGCGTTGGATGGAAAATACAATGGTAAACAGTGGAAAGCCAATCCGAACAAAGTCTTTAGAAGCGCAACTCCACGCTTATGTGCAACCGCTAACTACCTCCCAAATGTCCATCATTGGAACGTTTACGGAGCTGTCGAACATCGTCTGGCAGGATCTAATGGAGACATGGGAGGACCATGTGGAAAGGCTATGGTTAATACTCCAACTCGGGTGCAAGAAGCTGGCGATACTCGAGGCGACCTAGATGCAAATATGGGAAGTCTAGCACTACCGAATAAAACTAGACTATTGCCATGAGCCAATGCATCAAGCAGTTTGGAAGTCAAGCTACCAAAGGCAAAGGCCATGGACAAGCAACCAATTGGGGATCAAGTGTTGGGAAAATCGTTTGGCGAGCTTTGTGTTGTGAGCTTTTAGAGCACTCCTAGAATTTTGGTGAGCTTTTTCAATCGAACCATATAAACTCAAGACTCATGTACCCCACTCGCATCATGAACATGTCCTTCAGATCCATCAACCACCAACTCAAAGCAATCTTAATCCAACATGTAAATGTGTTTCCAACAACTGAGTAAGATGTCTGATGTTCATGGATACCCCAATAAGATGACTAGAAAATTAAGAGCAAATAGATCAAGTATATTCTTTATCAAGAAACTTTAAACAATGAACTCATTGAATATCCTTATTCCATATCCACATCTAGATCATCTTGTTGAATTATGTGACCTTGCTTTGATATTCTAGAATAGAGAACCTATTTAAAAAAGATGTATAAGAGAGAATTTTTGTAGAAGTACATAAATTTCTTAGAGGATTCTAGAATAGAGCACCTAATAAAAAAGGAGGTCAAGAAGATATAAGTCATCTATCAAGCTCTCAAGTTTCCCATTTCTTAGCATAACATAAGTTGCAACTTCAATGTAATGGATATCAAATATGCAATGCACCACATAAACTAGATCCTCATATTATATGGATATGTGTCAAAGACAAGCAATATTTCTCATACGTTGGATTTGGGGGTCTCTAGGATCAATATTACTCCATCTTCTTGCTTGATGAAATATCCTATACTTGTGCATCATCTCCATCTATATTTTATTCCCCTCCCCTCCCAGTCAACATGTATGTCAATTGTAGAAATGGATTTTGCGACCAAGATATATCAAAAAGTAATGGTATCTTTATTCTTCACCATTTATAGTATCCTAATGCATACATAACCTCATTATCTCAATGATAAATAATTTGTGAAAACAATAGTAAATGTATGTTAAATCCCTTATAAAAACCAAAACTTTATGAAGGATGCAGAATTATACAATTTTGACATTGGAAATGAGCTCATAACGCCCAAAAACTACCAAAATGGTTGTAAACATGGATACTTTTTGACTACTTCTCAATATGTGTCTTGCTTCCTAGTACAGATGAAAAATGGGCTTGAGCGCAAATGAAAAATGGGCTTGAAAAGTGTCCTTCGAGGCAGGACACATATTGGAAGTCGTCAGAAAGTATCCATGTTTACAGTCATTTTAGAGGTTTGGGGACGTTCTGAGCTTATTTCCTGTGTGAAAATTGCATAATTCACATCCTTCATAAAGTTTTTGTTTTCATATCAAGACTAAAGTCTACAAATCTTATTTACCTTATCACCATTTTAAATTTTCTTATCATGGCATTAGTTTATATAGAGTTTTGGGCTCAAACTACTTCAAGCTAGAAGGAGAATATATGAAATTTGATGTTTCATTTTATTTTAAACTAATTCTTGTTTTGAAGAAGAATTTTTTGCTCAAACTACTTCAAGCCAATAGAGGGGATGTACTTCTAGCCTCCCTAAATGTTTGCAATGATTTGGCATTTAGGAGCTAGGATTTCTAGCTAGTTGCGAACAGGTCATTTGGAGATGTTTTTTGTGTGGATTGCCTTCAAGGTTTTAGCATTTGGTCTTGGCAAACACATGTTTTTAGATGTCTCGGACATGTCATTTGTATGTTGTACTTTGGGGTATAGTTTGGTTTAAAGCTATTCTCCATTATTGTATCCAATCCATGTGAATTTCACTCAATGGTGCCATTTCTAAAAGGCATCTTTAGTGATATTTTTTGACTATGAAGAAGAGGGTTTGGAATTATAGTCTTGAGCATAATTGGCTTTGGGGAGTTTGGTGTCTTAGGGGGAGTGCCGGGGAGAACAGTTAGACATATGGGGGGATGTCATGTGCGTGCATGAGCCTTCAAGAAATACCCCTATATATCGATCTACTATGACTTCATACCCCTATATACATCATATAATTGCCCCAAATTCAACCCCTTTTGTATGTACACGTTTCTTAAAAGTAACTAAAGTATAAAACACCTTAGTTTACTAGCTTGAGAATCATGTGTGTGTGTGAAACACCACCATCAAGCTAAAAACAATGTGAGCAAGAAAAAGATCTAGAACTCCTTTGTTTAACAACTTGAGAACCTATGGGTCCCTACCCCCACCCCCTTGCATGCCCCTATATTCCTCTACATATATATATATTTTTTGTATACTAAAATTTAAAAAATACCCCTCTACGTGGTTTGGTATATATTTGAAGTGTCCCTTCCAAGGGGGGAGTGTCCTTGTTTTGGGGATTGCTTGGTTGTTAATGTGGTGGCATTGATGTGTAGGGCACACGCTTAAGTTTAGGGACAATAGATTGACTTGGTATTACTAGTCCCAAAATCTACAATCAATCGCATCACAGTGGTAGATATGTAATTAGCTTATACATTATAGATGTTATTAGTTTATATGGTTTGGTTGAAAAAGGTCACCAAAATTTGGGGAGCCCAAAGGCTCATGACAAAAAACTCACAAAAAATCCACACCTAGTACAAATGCCCTAAGCTTATTGACTAATATTGCCTAAGGATCCTCCACACAAGATTTGATCATTGAGATCCTGAAGGTGCAATCCCTTCAGCAAAATTATGATGTGGAAAAGACCAATTTGGCGGCAAGGAAGCTGGCGTACAAAGAGGAGCACAGAAAACCACCAAGCAGGTCGAAGACTAGCCATATAAGATTTGATCCCAGAAGGAGCAGAATAGTGTATTGTGCGCTTGGCTCTTGACAATAAGGGGCTAGCCGCCAGATGATGGGGACCCTCTAGTTGCCCCTTTCACTTTTGATAAACTACCTCTAGCTCCACCTTCGACAAATGCTAGACTCATGTTACCACAGCTTTGACCTCTCCAAATCCACCTCGATCTCATCTTGCCAAAGAAATCTAATGGTCTTGGGGCAAACTTGTGGATTTGAAAACTCAAAAGGCACTTTCCTGAGACTAGGCTGGCCTTGTACAAGATTTGACAGTCATCAACTCCACGCAATCCATCAAGCATGCTTGGGCATCTGACACCTCGCCAATATAATGTCCATAGCCCAAATACCACAACCACGATTGTACAAAGCAATTTCCAACTTTGTGTAGCATTGTGGACAGAATCTAGCCCCATTGCCTCAACTCTAGCTTTCACAACCTTTGCAACTTGCTCTTGTTCTTGCTCCCACTGTCAAACCCTTAGATGAAGATCTTAAGAGAAATGCATTGATGATTAATGCAATAATCCTAGGTCGGCTCCTTGTTATTGTAGAATGTGTTGATGATTTCATGTTCCACTGGGAGTGCCAAGTGTTGAGTGGATCCATACATAGCCAATTGCTCGGACCACTAGATACTTGAAGTGCATCTTAAAATGAACCCGATCCCCTGGGTTATTAATCGTTGATTACGATTGTAAGTCTCGTTCAAGGTCTTCAATATAAAATAATAATTTAGGGCTTTAATCTCTGTACATCGGCATTCTTATTCAAAGGAAGACCGTTGGTTGAGTGTGAGAGGATATATTTTTAAGAGCATGATGCTCTAATGTAGTCGGCTGTCCATCGTATCAAGTCGTTAATAGATTCCCTTGTACAAGTTTTTTCCAGAACTGAGTAGAGGACTATCCTTTTGTACATACTGAATACTTTTTCAAATGTTGTCTGTGAGTTTCCGTGTTTCACTCCTTTCCTTGCAATGCGACACTTTAATTTCTAGAACAATCTAATGTTTGGATGGAAATGTAATCTTGTTAGCAGAGTGGAAATCCGTTAATAGTGCTCCATCACAATCCTACTTGTAATACATAGTGAGTTTTTGATTCTCCAATAAAATGTCCTCTTGCGAGGCTGGTTCCCCTCTTTGAGCACAATTTCACGTCCATGTGTAAGAACCCTTTTGCGCAAGGCCTTGTCTGCTCACACTAATGATAGAGTTGGGCTTTAATTAAACTATATTTCCATGCTTTCAAGGCAAGCTATCAGGACATATTCTTGGAAAACATGGCTTGTGATAAGTACCAGAGCATGACATCATCCTCGGTTTCATAAATATCAACTGCAAATAGCTGAGCATCTAGGTGCTCAATGGTAACACCTTGAGTTTGGTTTGATGTAGGTAGACGTGAAAGACAGTCTACACTAGTGTGCAACTTTCTCAATTGTGGATAATCTTGAAGGTGTATTATTGCAATATCACCCTTGGATGATGGTTTTGTTAATCAAATATGGACCCTGTAAACCATCCCAGATCCTCTCTTTGATAGTGCTATAATTGCACTTAGATAGAGTCAGTAATCTAGCTTACCATCTAATTATGCTAAGATAATACCAGTGGCATACACGGATGCATCAACGTGCATATGGCAGATTACATTGGGATGCCTTAGAATTGGTGTCATAGTCGCTTATTGCTTAAGAGCTTGGAAAGATGTTGCCAACTCTTCATTCTACTAGAACTTTGCGTCTTTATTAGTGAGCTCATAAAGAGGTGTTGCAATTTTGGCAAAGTCCTTCACAAAACTCCTTTAGAAGCTATTGAATCTAGTAAATGATATGCATTGTGTCAAATTCATGTGTTCTAGCATCTGCTCTATTGCTTAGATCTTGGAAGGCTTGGCTTGTATGCCTTCTTTGGAAACAATGTACTCGAGCATGGTGTCTACTTTGAAACAAAAGACACACTTAATTGGGTTAAGAGAGGTTCTTTCCTGCTTGCATTTGGCAAATAATTTTTCAAGGCAAGCCATGTGATCAATGATTTCCGCGTAAACACAAAAATCATCCAAGTAAATTGCTATGGACTCGGTCAGGTACTCCCCGAAGGCCTCAACCATAAATAATTGAAAGGTAGATATTGCATTCTGCAACCCAAGAGGCATAACATTGCATGCATAGGCATCCCCCTCATTGATGAATGCGGTCTTCTGTTGCTCCTCAGGTTCCAAGGAAATTTGATTGTAGCCACTCTACCCATCCATGAATGAGTACATTTATTGACCTATTACTTGGTCTAGAATGCTACTGATGAAAGGGCTAAAAAATGGATCCCATACCATTTGAGCATATAGCATTGATATCCACACCTACTCTTAACATTCTTATTTTCCTTGGGAACTATCATGATTGGGAATAACCAAAATCGCTTTGATTTACTGTGAAACCTAGCTTGATCATTTGATCAAGCTCAGATTTTACTTGCTTGGCACAATTTGGATTCCTTCAATACCTCTACTATTGAATTGGGTTGGCATCAGGTATCATTGGGATCTAATGTAAACATATTTCAGGTGGCACTCCTCGGAGATAGCTCTAAGGAAAACATCATTATACTATATGAAAAGACTTTTAATAGTATGGAGTTTCTCATCAATAACATTTTTACGAACTAGCATTGTGCGTGGCTCTTCTTCAGCATTGCTCTTAAGCATCTTAATGCTTTCCAACCACACCTTGCATTATGCCTTAGTATGACTATCTTATCTTGGGTGGGGACCTTGGCCTTGGAGTTGACCTCTAGCACCTCGTCCTTTGCCTTTTTGCTTGGCCTTGCTCGGGCCTTGATGGGGGCTCGTATTTTGGCTTAACTTCCTGAGCTCCCAGATTTACATCCACTATGTGTTTGTTGGCATACCAACACTTCGAGCGATCATGCCTGAATTTGGTGCATGCATCATAGTTAGTGGTTCTGCATTCCGGCTTGGTGTGGCGATGATGTGAGCATCTATCAAACCACTTCCCGATGTTTTTGGGACTACTTGGAATACAAAATTCTTGCAAGGACCTTTTGAGCTTGGAAGTGAGTTTATTATTCTTTGTTGATTTTTGAAGCATTATTGTCCGTGCTTTCCTCACCTTTATTTTGCTCCTTGTGATTGGTTGCTCCATTGTTCTCCATGGCAATGGCTTGATTCTAGAGCTCATCATGTGTCTTGTTTGCATTCACAATATCAGGTGAATGCAAGTCCATTGCAAGCCACTAATCAATCTAGTACATAATGAGTTATCATCCGGTGGTCTACTCAGTTGATTGATGAGGGCCTTCATTCATATCACAAAATCTTGTATGGGCTTATCTTTCCTCTGCTTTAGTCATTCATCTTGGTTCAAACATCTTCCTCATTGATGCCTTGCCCAAACCTTCTGAGGAATGCCTCTTGTCTAAACCTCATTGGTCTATTGCCTAAACCTCCTTAGGAAATCCTCAGACATGTGCTGCCAATTCGTGAATTAGCCAATCAAAGACTGGTTGAACCATTTTTGGATATTCTTGACTAAGGTATACAAGTCAAAACCTTGTCATGATTAGGGGTGTTAACCCTATGGCAACAAGGGCCAGAAGTACAGTCTAGGACAATAACTATGAGAGCATTGTGTGTGTAGAATAGTAGCAAAGCTCCGCTTGTAATATCTTGAGCCTGAAAGATGGTATGATAAATCTTAAAGGAGTTAGTTGAACCCCTAGTTGGTTAGTCTAGACTCAAATTAGTTAGGGTAACTAATGGTAGTTAGAGAATTAACTGTAGTTTTTGACCCATCAAACTGACTCAGTTGCACTAACTAGCACTTACCCCAACTCAGTTGGGGGTAGTCCTTGCAAGCTCAGGTCCTAAGAGGGCACGGGGTAAAAGGATTTTGGGTCCTCTCGAAGTAAGTGTGGTCGCGGTGGGCGAGCCGCTCTTCTTCTCTCCTTAGCGAGGAGCTCCCTTGCATTAAGTGGTCATGTCCTCCACCATGCACTTTTGCTCGTGTGAATCCTTCTCAGTCGTGATGGTGGGGGGCTCGATGCCATGGGCATTCAAGGCTCCCCCATGTGTATAGTTGTACACCTCTAGGGGTTTACCCAAATGTATGCAAGTATGCCATTACTCCTTTAATCACGGGGGGGCATAGCTCCTTTCGGGTTTTTTTCTTTTTAATCTAAATGTATGGACCTCCAATTACCAAATTCCCAAGGGAATTCATACCCCCTAGCTTGATACCAGCATTTTAATTATCCCATTCAACCATTTTGCGGTTTCTTCTCATTACATGTATATGTTTCTAGGAGTGTATATCCCGTTAGCTCAAAAACATGCTTACATAACTATGGAGTGCATCCCATGTGTGTTCCTCAATGTTCATGTAGGTACTTAGGTCATTAGTACCTTCCATGTGTTTATTGTGGCCCGGCATGTGCTTATGGTCCTAGCAGTGCTGGGTCGGTGCATATCATGCCATCTCAGGCATCCGCATGCATGCACATTAACTCAAAGGTTCATGGTAGATCGGGGCATTGTACATCATAGTGCCCCATGGGGTCCCACCTAATGGCCCCCTAGATTCCCCTTTTCTTTCCATTCCAAAGCAAGGGGAGGGAGAAGTGTGTGTGTGTGTGTGTGTGTGTGTGTGTGTGTGTGTGTGTGTGTGTGTGTGTGTGTGTGTGTGTGTGTGTGTGTGTGTGTGTGTGTGTACGTGTGTGTGTGTGTGTGTGTGTGTGTGTGTGTGTGTGTGTGTGTGTGTGTGTGTGTGTGTGTGTGTGTACGTGTGTGTGTGTGTGTGTGTGTGTGTGTGTGTGTTTGTGTGTGTGTTTGTGGTTGAAGGGAGAGGTTGAATGCAATGTGAGCATGCCAAGCATCATCCTTTTGGAGACTATACCTAGCATCTAAAATCCCACCCACTAGCTAGAGGTTGTTAGAAAAGGATTGCACTCTAGAGGTGAGTCTAAACTTTCTTGAAAGATGGATGAATAGGAGGGAGCGAGGTGGGATCGATGGTACATGATAATTTCAAGGAGTGATGGAAGTAGCAAGGCAAGAAGGGGTAGTTGCTCTTTGTGAAGAAGATCAACAATCTATGGCCTCTTGTAGAGGTGATGAGGGAGGATGATCCAAAATCTTAAAACTCAAAGATCTTCTGCTCAATAGACAAGGAAGTTGAGGTGGGATTCTTGGAGGATGAATCCATAGCATCGACGATGGGATTGGTGACCAAGAAAGATAACACGATGATTAGAGCATCCATGTGGCACTTATGAGGCTTCATTTTGAAAAAATGCCATCAACCTTGCCTTTGTCGCATGAAGCCGCAAGCATCCACAACCATGAAGCCACCATTGATACCATCAAACTGTCCAAAGCATGTGTGTGAGGTTGAGGGGAGATCTTGGGTGTTATGTTGTCCCTCTGTTGTCCAAGCTTTATGATATTGAAAGTTTGTGTGTGTGGCTAAGGGGAGTGGTTGAGCATAAGGCAAGGATATAGCGCATCAACATCCTTTTGGAGATTAGATGTGGCATCTATAATCTCATCCTCTAGCTAGAGGTTATCAAAAACGTGTTGGCACTCTAGGGGTGAGTCTAAACTTGCCTAAAAGATGGATGAATAGGAGGGAGTGAGGTGGGATCGAGATGGTACATGACAATTTTGAGAAGAACTAGGCCTATGCCCCCATAGAATGTTGCAATTACTTTGAACCTCTAGGCAAGCACCTGCTACAAACTATGAACAATCAAGATTTGTACCACATTCAATTTGAGGTTTTGTTATCTTCATAGTTTCGGCCTAGTCTACATAATCTATTTGAAGTCATTTACCTTCAATGAAATTGATCCATTGATCATTGAGGTGCACACACTGTGAAGAATGATGTTGAACAGGTAGCTTCTTGATGCTACCAGCAATTTGTTTCAATGCACCAATAGAATAGTTTGTGTGATTTTGAGTTCATCAATACTAAAAATGTGGCTAGGACTATGGTAGCGCTTGCCATGTACTATGCTAAAAGGAATGGGAGTGAGCATAACTGCACACTTGATGAATTTGATGATGTGGATAGTCCCCCCCCCCCTTCTCTCTCTCAATGGGTTTTCACCTTCTCTTGGCTTGGTTGTATATAAGAAAACCATCTGATTAAAAATGATATACAAATGGAAAGCCCATCTACCTAAAATTGAAAATGGTATACAAATTATGGGAAGCCCATCTAGCTAAAATTAAAAATTGATAGTCTATACATCCTACCTTGAGATCAGCCAAGACAAGGAAACTAAATCTTGCCTTGGACAAAGAAGAAGAAAAGTCTGTATACATCGGCAAACAGCTCACTCTAGAAGAAGAAAAAGAATTAAAAGCATTGCTGATGGAATATAGAGATTGCATGGCTTGGTCCTACAAAGAAATGAAAGGGATTCCCCCTGAAGTTACAGTATATACCATACCATGACTACTTTAACTTTAGCCCATTTTGTAAAATAATTAGGGCCACAATGATGTAGCGTGCCTGTGTTCCCTTTGCTGCTGCTGCTAGATGGATGGGACCCACAAAATCAATCCCCCATTTTTCAAAGGTTTTTTGTTCAATGACTGTTGTTAGGGGATTGAAGTCTTTGTCTTGTGGTTTAGTAGTCCATTGGCATACATCACAGCTTTTGGCGTATTCATAGACATCTGCCCAAAGTGTTGGCCACTAGTATCCTCTGAAAAGTGCTGGTTCTTTCCCTTGGAAATGTCTACTCGCACTGCCTTCATGGGCTTTGGAATGATCTCATGTAGCATTACACATCTCCTTAAAACCTAGTCCTTGTCCATCTTGTAAAGTTGCCCTACAATGAGTTGATAGGGTACAACTTTTAGAATTAGTTTTTTAGCATCCATTGCTTTCATTTCAAGAGGTGGTCTTCCTGCCATTAAGTACCCAATGATATCTGCACACCAGTTAGGCACAGTGTCTATTTGAAATAATGTGACATCTTATAGGTCATCTTGCATTCTTTTTGGCTCTTCTCTTGTCATTAATCATGACATGTGATCAGCAATGAAATATTGAGCTCCTTTTCTCACCACGATTTTGAAATTGAATTCTTGTTGCAATAGAAGCCTGAGTGGTCTGACCTATGGTACATGCCCGATTCATAAGATATAATAAGGCTTGATGGTCTGTGTAGAAGATAAAGTCAGTATCCAATAGATAAAGTTAATGGCCAATAGATAGTGTCAAAATTTCTTCACACTATAGATCATTGCCAAGGCTTCTCTTTCTATTGTGGTGTAATTCACCTCCGCATCATTTAGCTAGCTGCTTGCAAAGTATACTGGGTAGTCTTTGTTGTGTTTGCCAAGTTGACATAACACATTCCCTACTGCATAATTAGAACCATCCGTATGTACATGAAATTCTATATCCCAATTTTATGTCATTAGAACAAGGGCTATGATCAATCTCCACTTGAGGGTTTCAAATGCTTGTTCCCATTCGTCTATCCAAATAAAGTTCACTAGGAGCTTATATAGGGGCCTTGCAATCATGGCATACCTCAATATGAACCTTCTATAGTATATGGCATGGCCCATGAAGACTTGGACTCCCTTGGCATTTAGTGGGGGAGGAAGTTCCATGATGATCTTTATTTTGTCCATGTCAGTTGCAATTCCATGTTGAGAGACTATGTGTCCCAAGACTACTCTGTGTGTGACCAAGATTTGGCATTTTAGAGGAATCAAAGAGATTCCATACTCACTGCATTTTTTTAGTACTACTTCAAGGCATTTCAAGTCATCCTTTTCTCTTGAGTGTATGTATAAGTCGTCGAGGAAGACTTGTAGGAATCCATTGAAAAGTAGAAAGATACTTGCTTTGATCACACACACGACACCCTCATCAAAAAAATAGTAAAATGCATTAACCACTCACAAAAGAAACAATCACTCTTAGCACATGGCACTATATTGGCACTGTCAAACTAGGACTTGATTCATGTGTGAAATGCCAAGGTGAAGACAGTCCAATAACATGGGAACAAGGATGATTTTTTCATGTTAGTTTTGTTAAGAAGTGAAACTTTTATATTGGCATCAAAAGTTTATATACCCAGATTTGAAACTTTTCCCAAGATTTACATATTTTCTTGGAAATTCAAAAGAAATTATATGAAATCATATTATGTTTTGTCAATATCATGAAACTAAAAAAAGTATCTCGATAAACTTTACCAATATTTTATATTAATGTAAAAGTATAGCTTCCATAAAAACATCCATGGATATGAAAAAGTACTACAACAACATCGACAAAGTGACACCATGCCAAATGGCCCAAACCTCAACCTCAACAACCCTCCTTAAATCACCAACCTGAATAAGGACAAGGTCCAGAATCACCAAGCCAGAGGTCAGCACCAAAATGACCATGGCTAGTGGTTCTTGGATAGTCATATTGATGAGCAAATAAATGCAACATGCCAAGAAGATATGGCATAGAACCTAAGGATCCTACATTTGAGAAAAATTGAGGCAAAGCAATTGACTATGTAGGATGCAAGTGTAGAACACCTTGATGGACCAAACCAACAAAGAGATAGCAATAGATAAAACAATACAGCTTGTATGGCCATGAGTCTCAATGTTTGCCATGTCACCCGATGCATACAACTAGCTCAGTGCTTGGTCTGTGCACCGACCCGCTGCTTGCAAGGGTGCTCTCCTTGTGAAGATGCCCTCTCTTGCACTCCTTGAGTTTCTTGGCACATAGCATCCTATTAGTGCTTAGTTATGGGAAATGAACATCGTCTACTGAGTTCACTACGAGAGTGGACATAACTGTATGAAGACATGTGAACAAGCAAACAAGCTGATAATACGAGGAGAGGAGTATGAAATGAAACCAATTTGTATTACTTATAAAAATGGGCACTTAGCCCATTGCAAATAACCATAGCCATAGAGTCATGCATGTGCAATGAGGTGTCGGTGCAACTCACTCTTACTGGCCTCAGCTCAAGCCACCTACCCATCTCTCTAAGCAACACCAGCTTGGTATCCTACCATTTGAGAGAGAAAGAAAAATTCTATTAATGCTTGAAAATACCATCCAAACAGCTTCCAAAAGGAGCTACAGATCAAAGTACAAAAAGAGAATAGGTTGCCAACTATAGGGAAGCCCACATGTTTTTTGGATCTCACAGCTCATTGCCTAGAGAGATTCTAAAAACAGGACCTAGCAACCATGGTGGTGGTCTATATATCTAGTTAATACCCCTAGATTCATGCATGCCAAGCTTGGTAAAAGCGTTCCCATCTTTTGGTGGCGGTCACTCTCGAGGCTGGAGTACACTCCCTAATGGTGCACAAAGTGAAGATGATGTCCTACCATATGGCTACTGAGGTAGCCATCGGAGAAACCAATTGGCCTCCCATAACCCGGCTACAGCAAGCGACCCATATGTTCCAAACGGTAATGCTGCATACTGTCTCCCAAATGCTATCCTCCAGTAAAGGCTATGGGCATGACCGGGAGGGTTAAGATGCATCATGGATATCTATCTAGGAGACTTGATGTCCATGTATCTTGTATGACAGTGAGACAAGATCAATTGAGAAGGATTATCATCCCTTCGAGAGGTAGGCCACCATCCCCCAAGTGAAGTCTCTCATTGTCCTCTCTGTACAAGCCACAATCCTAAGGGAAGCCAACCCTCATTGTGTGACCGGGCATCCCCATAGGTGATGGGAAATCATCTCCATAACTCCTTTCGTGCAATAGATGCATCTCACCTAACATTGTTTTCTAAGCACTCAAACTCAAAATACTCGACCCCATTCTCTCTCAAGTTCCTTACTTAAATAAGAGATGTATTGAGCATGGTAAAAGGCTGCCAATCTCTCACCTTTAGCCTATTTTTCCTCTTTGAAAACAACTTCATTAAGCCCATATTTACATCCTTTGATAGGGGCCCCCTCCAACATAGCCAAGTTAGCCATCTTCAGAGAATCACCTTTTACACACTCCAAAAGGCAAGACAAAAAACTCAGTGGTGGTGAGACCATCAAGGCCAAGAGATTTATTACATTCTAGACAATCCAATGCCTCCCAAAGATCCTACTCTGAAAAAGTTCTTTTGAGCCCAGCTCTCTCAGAAGCCAGGACTCTTTGATCCAAGTCCCTCGGCATTCTTTATTGTCATGCAAAGGTATGCAAGATCATGACAAAATAGAGACATTTGGATCAATTCGCAAATTTCTTTCATGAGGAGAAAGTAAAGTAACATTGAATACAAAAGCAAATTGAGTTTGGATTCCTCAAAAGTTTATGTGCCAACATGAGGAGAGCCACCCATTTTACCACCATATGCAAAATAGTTTTACTACCACATTCATAGAGTTTATATGACAATATTTAACTAAGATTATCATCACAAGTCTACTTATAAATAAAACAACAATTATGCTTGCATTATTGCAGCATATGCCTCTTGCACATAGACTATGAGAATTATTTCTTTGGAACACCATGAGGCATGGAAATATATCATTGGAGGGCAAGATGTGCCTTTCTAAATCATAATAAAAAATGGTTGTGGAGGAGAAGGAATCGATCAATGGTACTACTCCTTGACCAACCTAATGTAAGAAGTTCTTTGTGCCACCAACAATGGATCTTCCAGCTAACAATTGTTATATATACCATCTTGACTTTCAAAGGATGTATCTCCTCTTCCATTGCGAAAGGGGGCCTATGCTTAAGCACTTATATATATTTTTAGCACATTTTTTAATGTTAATTATATTTTAAAAAACTACTTTTTAAAAAAATCAAGTCTAACAAATAATTACTTGTTATTTAGTAATTATTTGTTAAATTGACTTTTTGTTTTTAAAATATTATATATATATATATTTATTTATTTATTTATTTATTGAAACATTTAATTTTACTTTTATTAAAGTTGCAACACTATCGAGAAGCTTGGTTTGGTACCCCTTTTGTGTTATATTATAGCATATTAGAAGAATAAGTATTAACTACATGCCATGAGATAGGAAATTATGTACTACATTAAGAGACCTAGTCAAAAGAGGAGTCATCATTATAAACTGACTCTTGCCACCATTTTTGTTTTGCCTCCTCATCTCAGTCTCCTCCATTGTGGATCCACCTCCTTTTTGCATGTGGCATCATTATCCTTGTTCTCTCTTGCTCAAAGCTAATTCAAACATTTAGGGACTTAGTCTCAATAAAAGCTAAAATTTGAAAGGGATGTCCATGAAATACTTACATCAACAAAAAGGCTGCCAAAGTCCTCCTCCCTCATGATCCATTCTAGTATGCATAGTTGCACTCCTTTGGCATGCATTATCAGTCCATCTTTTTTTCATGTCCACATAGCAACACATTTTAGCAAACAAATTCAATTAAAAAAGGGATTAAAGATATAACACCACTTTAAAGGGTAAGGTTACAAAAAAATGATAAAAGTAGTCCATCCTTTTGGAATAAAAGTGGAATGTGTTGTATTTTCCTGCATTGCTGCCTTCTATTACATGTTAAACTTATGGTTCTTCTTCAACTCTTTCTTGGTGTCCTTTAAATCATTGTTACTATAAAAGTGGGTGGCATTTGCACATCTAGCCAGCTCCCAGTTGGTATCAGTTGGTATGTAATGCTTAAGCGTTTGCATCATCTTATTAAGCATTTAACTAAACTTGAAGATAGTGTATACAATTCAAACCTCCTATCCTTTGAGTCTTACACCATACCCTCATCAATGTTAACCCTATAAAGAATGCTTGACCGTAGGATGGTGGACTTTGAGGCATGATGATCATTAACATAAGGCCTCCATCCTTACCTCTCTCATTACGAGGAAAGGCAAGAGGCTTGTGATGTGACTTGTAGCCTCTCTAACTCCATCCCTTTATAGATGCATTCTCTCATCTAGGAGATCATTGTTTGAGGGCCCTCATGCACTTTTCCTCAATATCTCCAATAGATATCATTTCGCTACTTGTGGCCTCAAGACGATCCTAATCTACCATTGCAAGATATGCTCAATGCTCACCTAAAATAAGATGATCTAATGCAAATGGTGGAGAAATGGAATTTTAAAAGGAGAGAAAATTTTTCAAAAGTAGATAGAGCATTTTAGGAGGGGAGTTGGGATTTTAGAAGGGATAGGAGGAGAAGATGGGGAGCAAGCTTCAAAAGGGGAGAAAGAAAGAAAGAAAGAAAGTATATTAAACTCTATGGAAGACCAAAAGGTCTATGAAACTCAAAAAACCAGATCAGTTAAGGACTAAGAGTCCATCAAACCAAAATGTCAGTTAAGTACTGAGAATCCATCCTAGTGTCTTTAAAAACTTATGTATTACATCAATTATGGACTGAGTGTCTCCACATCTACATTGGTGCCTAGCCAATTTGAAATCTTGAATGATTGCAATGCCTTCATGATATACTACCCATTTGCCATTCTTTCGAGCTTCTCGTACTTTTTGAAGTTCATTAGCCTTCATCTTAAGCTGCTGAGTAAAATATGTTGCTATCCATATCTGGGTGCCTTTTAGGGCTTTTGGTTGGCAAAGGAATGACAAACTATCCTCTTGTGTCTTGAACATGATGATGGCATGATTTTGTGATGTGCATTGGAATGCCTCATTTATTGTTCTCTCCCAAGTGCTCATGGGCATGACATTCGCTACATTCACAAGGCATTGTTCAAACGATAAAAGAACTTTGAATTCCTCGCTTCGCCAATTCTCTATAGCAAAACCCCAATCAGCAAATTAAGTGCAAATTTTTCCCTTCAGAGCTACCAGGGATTCCATGAGCGGCACCAGTGTTTGAGCTACTAGGTTGACGTTGTTTAAGGAGATAATTATTTCAAGCTGTTGCTTGTTTCGATTGTTTTTGTCGAGCTGCAAGTGCTCCATGGCTAGCTAGTAAGCTAATGCCATGGGCTGAGCCATGGAGCTCGGCTCACCACGACTGAGAGGGATAGAGAGGCTATCCATGCATGCACACAAGAGAGAGAGAGAGAGAGAGAGAGAGAGTGTGTGTGTGTGTGTTTATCAAAAGTCTTTGAAAGGCAAAGGGAGAGAGAGAGCGGGAAGAGGCAACAAATTTGAGAAGAGGAGAGTGTGGTAAATGGATTTTAAAATGGGATCGGGTGGATGACAGGGGGAGAAAAAAAGAACCAAAGAGGGGAAGTGACCTTTAGATGGGAAGCAGTGGGGTGAATGAGGGGAATGTGAGAGAGGAAATTGAGGGGAATTGAAATAATAAAGGAATGGGATATGAGGGGAAATAGGAGGGGGTGGGAGGGGGTAGGGAGATGGAGATGGAGATGGAGAATTTTAGAGTAAAAGGAGGATAGGGAGCTATGGAAACATGGAGTTTTAAAAGGAAAGGGAGAGGGGGAAATGAGAGGAAAATTAGGGACCAAGGGATGGGAAATGAGGGGGACATCAAACTGGAGGGAGAGGGCCAAATAGAATGGGATGAGATGGGGAGGGGGATGACGGGAGAGGGAGGGGAAAGGGAAGGGAATTGGGAGGGGATGAGAGGGTACATGAGGAGTGGATGAGAGGGGATGGAAGAGGAGAAATGGGTTGGGGTCAATGGGGATGAGAGAAATAAATGGGGATAGGTCAGGATGAGACAGGATGAAAGGGAAAAGGAGAGGGGAGGGGGAATGGGGGATGGGAGGGAATAAGAGGGGAATGGGGGATGTGAGAGAAAATGGGGGATGGGAGGGGTAAGAGGAAAAAGGGTTTTGAGTTTTTCAAGTATTTTTATGTGTGAATTTATAGCTAGTGGATAGTTATAATTCTTGCATATCACCATGCAAGTATAAATAATAATAAAACTAGGCAATAGATTCTATAAACATAGGAAACACTTAATGGAAACCATGGAGCTAGTTCTATTAGAGGACAAGATCTCATCATAAATACCTTGGATCAATAGATCACCATTAAGCTATAAAGGCAAGCAAGCAGTAGCCAAGCATCATTGCATTCGTGGTTGAGCCAAGCACAAATAGGTGAAACAATAGCTCACCAGTGAGCTATAAAGACAGGGTGCCAAAAACTTTTTTCCCAGATGGCATTTTGGGGTTTCATCTGAAGGTACTCTTGTTTGTAGTCATTTTCAAGGTTTTTGAGCCTTCTGAGCTCATTTGTGGTGTCAAAGAGGTCAAATTATGCATGCATCAAAAGTTTTGTTTCTTCCAAGAATTTATACCCCTCTGGCAACATAGTTCACGTTTTGTTTTGTTCCAAGGAATTTGTACCAATGGAGTAGAGTAACGATGGTCATCCATAGGTCAAATATTTGAACATCTATAATTACTAGTTTTGTGGGAGATGTGTTTGTTTGTATTGGGTCCTCTGCATGTAGGAATACAAGTTGTGCATAAAACAATATTTTAAATTTCTCCTAATGCTAAATGCACAGTTCTACATAAATTTTCCCATTTAAAAAAATCATTATGATTGAGTCATATCAATCCTTGTGGCTAAAGATCAAGGTGGTTGTAAGAGTTCTACACCATATGATCGTTAATGGCATGCCATGAGCTATAGAAAAAATTCAATTAAAACTCTTAAAACTCACAAAAACTTACTCGCAAAATGCCAAGCCCTGAGGAAAAATGAGGGAAGGGATGGGAGGAGAAACTAGGGAGGGGGGAATGAATGGGGGAGGGTGAAGGGGATGAGGGAAATGAGAGGGGAATTGGGAGGGGGAGTAGCATCAAAAAGGAAGGGAGAGGGAGGGGATGAGAGGGGAAATGAAAGGGGATGGGATGAGAGGAGAAATGAGAGATGAGATGGTATCCTAATTAAGCTACATGTTCCAAATTTTGTCCTATCTTTTAGCCTTTAATGTTTTCTGGTATCTCACTATTATCTCTTTCACAATATGCCATTATTGAGCAATGTGCCAAAATAGACCTGCATTGCAACTTGCATGTCTAGGTTTTGCAATCTGACATCATGCGCAATCTTTCAAAGCTTGCCTATAGTTTATGGTATGTCTTGCATTCACTACCCAATTATTGTATTGTTGAATGGTATGCTTCTAAAAACATCAAATTATATTGTTCCTATCTTGTTAGTTGCTTGAGGGTTCCAAACAATTGCATACTTCTACATTTGCGATCACTACCTACATCGTGTATTCCCATGATTAGGATCCTCAAGGAAACTTTTACCATGTATCGGTTTTGTTTTGTGATTTACTTGCTTTTATATCTCTTATGTGCTTTGCTTGTATGGCTTACGCTTAGTATTTATATTGACTCAACTACAAGCGGAGCTATTGCCATAAGGTTGCCTTGCTTTAATGAATTGATTGTTGTGTATATTGTTGATGCCCAAGGAATGAGATGAATGTAACAGCTATCAACAAAGGAACGACCATGGCTATGATAATGATGTGTGAGATCCATGACATCTATCGAGACAAAGAGACGTCCATGGTTGTGTTGTACTAGTCCAAGAAACTTTGCAATGGCTTTTTCTCCTTGATTGTTGCCTGAGCTTGTATCACAACCTCACAGTCATCAAGCCACAAAATAAATGATAGAATATAGCATTGGGCTATGATTGCTATTGCTCTTTTGCACAACTCAAAAGATAATCCATTGAAAATAAAGTCCCATGCAAGTGGACTTATAGTAGTTATGAATTTATGGACAATGTGTATCAGTAGAGCGACAATGTATCAAGAAGCTACACAAGACCCACAATGTATTTTTCATCCATTGCTATCTAGCAATGGATGAGGAATACAAGGCTATAATAGATAACAAAACACAGACTCTTGAAGAGTTAATTGAAGACAAACATACTATTGGATGAAAGTGGGTTTATGGACTTAAACTCAAATTTGATGGATCAGATTTACAATACAAAGCAATCTTGTTGCCAAAGGCTACTATTCACATGATTAAACCTTTGCTTTAATTTCCATAATGACCTTGTGCCATCATTGTTCCTTGCATACATGAAGTTGTTTTCCAATAGCTATGAAGAAACCAAAAACTTCAAAGCACATTTTCATGTTCATTGGGCCTCTTCCTTGTTACAAGACTTAATCTATGCTTACTTGATCTATTCCTCATTTCAAGCAAAATTTCTTCAATATGTGGGGGACATGTGAGGCATGAGGGTGGCATTATAAAAGGTATGAATATTATTTGTTTTTTTGTTTGTGTGTGTGTGCGTGTGTGCATGTGTGTGTGTGTGTGTGTGTGTGTGTGCATCTGCATGCATGCACATGTGTGTGTGTGTGTGTGTGTGTGTGTGTGTGTTCATGCATGCACACGTGCATGCATGGAAGGGTGTGCACATGTGTGCACGCATGTAAATGTGTATGATGTGAAGAATTTGTGTGGTGGACATGTCAGTCATGAGAGTGGTTTTATATAAAGTATGAATAGTACTTAGGGAATGTGTGTGAGTGTGTATGTGCAAGTGTGAGAGAGAATGACTCAACTACAAGCAAAGCTATTGCCATAAGGTTGCCTTGCTTTAATGAATTGATTTTTGTGAATATTTTTGGGGAATGAGGTGAATGTAATAGCTATCAACAAAGGAATGACCATAGATATAACAATGAGGTGTATGTGAGAATCATGGGATAGCTATCGAGACCAAGAGATATTCGTGGTTGTGTAGTAGTAGTCTAAGAAACTTTGCAATGGCTTTTCCTTCTTGAGTGTTGTTTGAGAATAGTATCACAACCTCACAGTCATCAAGCCACATGATGAATGATATAATATAGCATTGGGCTATGATTGTTACTGCTTCTAGGATGTCCCACCTTGCTAAAGGGTGCAAAGAGAAAAATAAACATGTAGCAAACAAGCAATTACAAGCAACTGCAAGACAAGTGCCAAGCAGACATGATACATGGAGGCAAGAGGAATGCACACTAGGCAGCTGAAAGCATAAATTGTAAGCAATAGCAAATAGAGGCAACATGAGTACCAAAGCAATAACAAATAATTTCTTGTGTCTCATCATGATGGCTAGCTTTGTAGTAGTCTCTTCTACCTTGTTGTGAATTGCAACAATAGTTTGATAGCTTACACACATATATGTGCAACAATAGATTTTGGTTACCTATGCACAATGACAAATTGCAAATTTGTAGAAAAGTTCATGGTCAAACAATAAAACCTACAAACTAAAGCACATTAACTGGAACTAACTTGATGATTATAACCGAGTTCCTAAAATTGCAATAGCTATGCTTTTAACTACGGAGAATCTATTTTTTAGTAGAATCCTTTTTCCATATTTATTCCAAGCTTTCTCTTTTTAAAACCTTTTCTAAATCAAACATTATTACTCTCTATCTTGTGCAATTTTGAAGTGTTGCAAGCTCTTCTTTGAGCTTTTGAGCACGTAGTTGTTATTTATTAGTGCCCAAAACTACATTTTTGAAGCCTAACCTTGAGTTACTACTTCTTTTGAGTCATTGATTATTTTGGATTGAATATTTATTTATTAAAAAATTTGTTAAAATTACAGTGAGACTGTGTTTTTTCCAATGAAGTCAACACTAGCTAGAAGTGTGCACAAACTTTGTTCTTTAGATATGTAAGGAAATCTAGAGCAATGCTTGTCTCAAATTGAATGGAGCTAAACTTACTTGTAGATCAAGTCCAAAAAGCACATGCTAAAGGCAAGGTGCTATAACCCCAAGGAAGGGCACATTCTTGGAGTGGAAACATGCTACCTATTCTCCTATAGAAGCATATGGTTTTATATATATATCTAATTGTAGTTGTGCATGATGTATATTTAGAAAAAATATACGTGAAAATAAATAGATAAATAAATAAATATAAATATTACATATATATATATATATATATATATATTATGTAGAGAGAGAGAGAGAGAGAGTTTTTAAATTACATCATGTACAACTACAACCTTCCTAATACATATTTAAACATACTGAGTAGGTTTAGATACATGGGGTGCGAGATATTCGAATGCATTGGATCTATAAAGAGACACATAAACTAGGGACTCACATTTTGACATTCAACTCTATTTGTGAGAATGAGGAGATCAATTGTTGACCAAAGGAATGGAATACAATTGTTCTTAGCATGTTATGGAAGCACAATCTTGCCTCTTCTATTGTAGATCATTATTTTATATTGATTCTTGCAAGAAATTGATACCAACGACATTAGCGCTAGAGTTTGATGTGCCATTATATGATTTCTCCAATGTATTCCTTAGTTTCTATGTAGAAAATTGAGGAATACATTCCTCAATTTCCCCGTGGAAAACAACCTAGAAGCTATAATACAATGGCTTGTAAAGCATGTCTTGATGAGTACTTAACAATGTACCGAGGCAGCCGCATTCGAAATGAGGCATAAGTGTCCTTTCTTCAGATACTATCTCTAGTTTCCTTGAGAATACTTTGTAGACTCCCCTTTGCATATTGGAGCAAGGTGGTCCCATAGAGCGCATTAGACCTAATGGTTGCAAAACAAGTTTACATTTCAATTTTCGACTTCTTCCAAAAATTCCAAAGGATGTCAGCAACTCAATCAAGTATGATTCCTTTTCAAATTTCTTTCCTTCCATGTTACATTCATGTGAAGTCCTTTCATTGTAATACTTTTAGTATAAAGTTTGAGAATTTGCTTTTCTCCCTCAATATCTTATGAATTTATTTGTGATCATGAAGTTCATTTCCTTCTTTATCAATAGATCCTAGCCTCATCGTCACATCACTAGAAGCATTGCTCCTACATGTGAAACTTATTCAATGATTTGTTATCTACCTAATTTGAACATTAGCATACAAGTGCCAAGCTCATCATGTTTGATTAAAAATGTTGACAAGGCAATTTTTGGAGTTAATGTTCCATTGACAAATGTGGGTGAAATCTCAAAGGTAAAGGAACAAATGTGATGTCACTGTATGAAGTCAAGGTTCCATTGTGAACAATGGAGGCAATGTATAGAGTTAATCTCCCACTCAGAAACCATGGAAGAAAGCTCAAAAGGTAAAGGAGAAAACTTAATGTCACCTTCAAAAATAATGTCAAAAGAGGTGGTAAAAGAAACAAGGCAATAGATTTGGATGGGTTTTGCTCAAATGTTGTTTTACAATATTCAATCTTTTGCTATTTCTTGGAGGATATTCCAATTCATAGTGAAGATGAGAAAAAAGTAATGAGATAACATATCACAATTATTGCATTCATTGCATCACTATTTTGATATTTTTCTAATTGGATATTTCTTCGAGGAAATGTTCCATTCACTGTGAAGTAATTACACGATGTTCATATAACATTTGTTGCATTCATTGCATCACTCTTGATAGTAGTTACATTGGACAAACAAGTGACCATGAAAACACATGGCACAACACAATGCCAATTTGCAAGGTATTCGATGCATACTTCACATTCCAAGTTCTAGCGACAACCAATGAGGAAGGCAAACGCATTAGAGTTGCAGTTCATGGCAGAAATTGACCCACCAAGTGCTATAATAATATCAACGACAATCATACCTCCAGTGACAAATATTACTATGTTATACTGTAGGAAAATAATATGGAGGCAAGATGGCCTACTATTTTGTTTGCCATCCTAACACGCTTTTCTGTAATTACAATGGAGCAAAGATCCATAATTTTTGTATCCACTTCAATGACATTAGAATATTTCTAAAAACATTTTTGGTAATGATTTTTGAAGACAAGCTTTCAAAATTTGAATATAAATGTGGAACCTACTTTGAAGGGTTGCGAGCGAGGTGACAAAACTTGTTTGAGTAGTGCATGCCCGCCACCCATCCCTATGTGGTGCTAGGGAGCATACGTTCCGTGAAAAGACGGAGAAGCAATCAGCAGCAGCAACCATTCGAGATTGTGAGACCAATGAGTGTGGTGCGTGGTGAGGATGGAAGTGCCCTGAAAGAGGAGGAGAGTGGTGCCTCAAAAGAGGTAATTGCTATGAGTGAGCAGCTCAAGGAGGATGGAGAATTGATGTCCTACATGGAATTGCTAGCAAAATAGCTCCAAGCGGGCTTCACCCCACTGGAGTTGGAAGGAGCCAAACAAATCTTGCAAGCAGAGGTTTCTCAATGTGCAAGGGAAGCTACCACCAAAGGGTGGTACGAAGCGGGTCAGAAGCACATTGCACACTGAGCTCTAGGTCGAAGACATCAGGCTTGAGCTCAAGCAGTTGGCAAGAGGAAGTGCCTACTTCTTCTTTATAGGCAGGGTACCAACTTTGGAGGAGCTCCAACAATTCTTGGTTTTTGAATGCGATATTCCAACCTCAGTCTATACGGCAAAATTCATTGGTAAAGGCTTTTTTTGGGTGCGTTTTGTTTTGAAAGCTCTTCGCAACAACTTTGGGTAGGTCCTACATGTTTGCTAGTGCTTGTTATCCCCTAGAGTGTGACCTTCTCTATAGATGAGTTTCTATACCATGACTGTCAAGTGTGGGTGGATTTTTCGAATCTCCCACCTTGGTACCCATGGGTGAGTCTGTTGATAGGATCGCTACAACACTTGGGAAAGTCTTGCTTATTATTTCGACATCACGTTCTCCTTTTGGTCATAAGAGGACCTGGATCCTGTCCATCCAGTTCTGGATTTTATTGAGGTTAAATTTCTAGACGGCCTTTTGTTTGCTAAACAAGTTAGATTTGGGCTATTCTCGAATTTTTGCTTCGTTTGTAAGCAGAGAGGTCATTTTGTCAACGAGTGTTCGGTAAGGCCAACCAACATGGCCCTCGCGCGAGTGGACAAGGTCTCTTCCACCATCATATTCAAGCATGAAAGAGGGTGCACCAATCTAGTCTGCTTCTCTTCTAATCAAACAATCCTATTGTTGCATCCATCCATGAGCAAATGCAATCATGGATCAACGGGGGTCAACATACAGTCAGGTGAACAATGGAGGGTGGCGTGTAAAAAAGGTAAGTCAAAGGTGGCCAACTTCAATGTAGAGTGTTGACCCATTGCATGAAGTTCTTGCAATTCATGGTAAGGAGTTACTGGTGTTGGATTCAGCAGAGTTGTGGTCTCTCAAGTTCTACACACACCACAGATCGTCCTACATGGTGAACAAGATGTTCCTAATGCCAACCATAAGAAACGCCTCCTCAACAAAAAATCTTAACCAGACCCGCACGAAGATAATTGCAAAATTATTAGTACTGCGAAAACGAGGCCCTCCTTACCACCCCATGGGCAAAAAATTCATGAAGAGAATTAAAGAGGCTGCTAGGTCCACTGGGTAAGGGAAAGAGAAAAGATGCCCACAAAGTCCTTGCTCAATAATTGGGGTGCAGAGAGTAGCAAGGGTTCGGGTATTGTGTAATGTCTTGGAATATTACAGGTTTGTGAATTAAAGGAAAACAAGAAGGTTGTCTCGCAATGGTGAAGAAGTGGAGACCTCAAGTTCTGCTGCTTCAAGAATTGAAGTGCGGCCTGGATGAGAATTGGTGGTTTGATTTTCGTAGGCTTGGTTTTGAGGTTTTTGCTAATTTTCCATAGCGGGGTAAGGGTGGCACAAGAGCCTTGCTGCAGAGTAGCCTCAGCCCCAAGGATGTAGGGATGGTTTTGTGTTTAGGGTTGCTTTAGTGTATGGACCCCATTCTTCGCAAGATAGGATCAATTGATGAGAACACTTGGAGGATTGCAATGTGGATGATCACTGGATCATCGAGGGGGGTTGGAACTTTACAACCAACAAGCTAGATTTGTCTCACCTAGCTCCATCAATCTTAAGTCCAGAAAAGGATGCATGGGAGCAGTTGGTGATGAGTGGACTATGTAGAGCCGATCCTAGGATTTTGAAAGATTACTCGTGGTTGAACCATAGAAAGGGTGAAGACTACATGGCTGCTAGATTGGATTGATTCTACACTTCAGAAGAGGGGTGGTGGCTAAGAAGCCCCATGCATGGTGAAACTGTTGTTGACTCGGGTTTATTTGATCATGTGCCAGTGGTCTAGACATTTGGTACCTCGTTGGTGGAAGGGAGATCCTTGGATATCCCTTTCACCTTTAAGAAGAGTATTTTAGAATTCCAAAAATTTTGTAGAGAGATTGGGGAGTTATGGGTCGAGCACATGGCAACCTTTTTTGACCCATGTGCAAAATGGGACACCGCCATTTGCAGAGTAGTTGTCAGAGCTAAGGAGGTGGATCATAGGCCACGGGAGAGTAGGAAGAATGAGGGGGGTCACCTGATTCTAGCCCAAAAAGCCATCAAGGCTGGCTCTAGCCTTAAATCCTATGAATCCATTCCTCTCAAATGGCATGCGTCCGTCACCAAAGGCTCTCTATATGAAGACATGAATGCTCGCTTAGTGAAGCTCTTCCCAAAAAGATAGACTCACCTAAAGGTTGGGGACTGGCATCCCATAACGATGCTTAATACCTCCTACAAGTTGATTGTGAAAGCGTTGGCAATAAGGATTCAGGAACTCTATGTAGAGATCGTGGATCAAGCAGAGCAGCTTCGTCAAAGGCCATGCCATTTTCAACAACATTCTAAATGTGTCACTTGCTCTGGATCATGCCATGAATGAAGGTCAGAAGGTAATACTCTTTGGTTTTGACCTTGATAAAGCCTATGATAGGGTTGGATGGGATTTTATTATTGGTGTGCTAGAATGCTTGGGGTTCGGTTTGAGATTCACTAGAATGGTTGCCACCTTGTTTGGCAATACGTTAGCCATCCTTTGGCTCACGATGGTGTTGTAGAAACCTATCCCCCCAAACGATCAATCTACCAGGGCTGTCCGGTCGCCTCGCTTTTGTTTGCCATTTGCACAATTCCATTTATAAATCATATCAAACTCCGTGTGTTATAAGGCAAGATTAAGGGTGCGTTGCTTCTGTTGGGTTAGCAACTAGTCACCCAACTCTTCACTGATGATATTGTAGCCTTTTCGGTAAAAGAGGAGTCCAGAGTTAAGAATCTCGTGGAAGTTATGCAAAAATTATATTGTGCATCAGGTTCCCAATGCAGCCTTGACAAAACTTTTGTGCTAAGGACCAACTCTGCCCGCCCTCTTGTGTGGCTAAGTTCCTTGTAGGTTAACTTCATCCCATAGGGGGAAGTAGTTAGGTACCTCGGGGGCCCGTTGGGTATAGGAGTCACAGTCAAGCAAAGGTTCAACCGGTTCATGGAAAAAATCAAGGGCAAATTGAAGGCATGGCATAATTTACAATTGAGCTGGAATGCAAGAGTGCTAGTGATTCAACATGTTTTAGTTGCCACCTCGACCTACTTAGCCACTATCTGGAAATTCTCCAAATCCAATTGGGGAGAGTTTGAGCACTTCCCTATGGGTAGAATATGGAGGTAAGAGAAAGCTTCATCACATCCCATGGGAGCCTCTGAAGTCTTTCAAGCTTCAAGGCGGTCTTGGAATCCCTGATGTGAGGCTGCACAATCAGGCCCTCATCTGTAAGAGATTGCCTCGTCTCTTTGATGGATGTTCCCCTTGGGTTGAGGTGCAGAAATTCATGATTGAAAAAAGGTCAGGGTCAAGGAGTGGGGTCCTGGATTGAGCTGGATTGGTATGACAGGTTGGTGTTGGGATTTCTGATCAAAATTTTGGGTTCAGACCTAACCTCTGGTTTGGTTACTGCATGGAAAGATGGGTGAAAATGCTCAATTGGAAACGGCACAGTGGTCTCAGATGCGATGCTAGCCTCTTGGAATCAATCTAATGGAGTGTGGCATTCCAAGACGAATTGTTTGGTTTGCATGATGTAGCTAGAGCTTGATCACTCTTTCGAAAAGGGGTGAGAAGATGGATAGATCTCTAGAATATTTAGGCAGCTGAATGGCTCTCCCTCAATTGTATTGCGGAATGAGTTCCCTTGAGTCTTGGCAAGAAGGACTTACTACTACGGTTGTGTTGGAGCACATACTAGAGAGCTGCTTGACCAACACGATTCCTTCGTCGCATTGGAGAGAGGATCAATGGGTGGTGGGGAGAACGTGCCTCAGAAAGCTTTAGGCTAGGGTGGCTTACCACTGGATGCTGGGCGATGCTGTGGAGCCGGTTGATCTAAACAAGAGATGGGACCTTCGTAGAGGCCAGGCTCGATGGTCACGAAGATCGAAAACGATCTGGAAGAGTTGTGTGTTGGCTCATCAGTGGCTCTCTATTCGTGCCAAATTAGCCAAGCATCTCCCTGTTTCTCGTATGTGCCCGCTGTGTAGCAAGTCCCTTGAGTCCATGGATCATCTTCTTTGGCACTGCCCAATTTCTCGCGGAGTCTAATATAAAGTCGAGAGGGCTGTGTGTGATTCTAGCATTATGTCTAAATTCTACCTAGGTTCAAATTTGAAGATGGTATTGCTTGGGGAGGATGCCCGAATCCCGTCGATGCTAGTTGCATGTTGGCCGTAGATCTGGTCGAGGATTTTGTTGGCTATGTTGGAGTTTTGTAATAGTTTGGTCTTCAATCATGCCAAGGGTGGTGATAACAAAGTGACAATGATCATGTTGCATGTAAAAGGTATTCTCGGGGATTTTGGTTGGGTGCTTACCCATAAGGCCTCGTTTGTCAGTAGAAATCTCCTTTTGATTGGTGCAGCCTTGAGGTCCTTTACTCAATACTTTATGACTAGTGAGCACCGTTTCCACAACACATTGCAAAATTAATACAAACTGCACAAACAAAGGTTCTCCATTTGTTTGACACATGTGGGCGGTTCTATGAAACGATGAGAATTACATATGGAAGCTTCTATGTGATGGCATATTAGATGCCTCACTCCCTATGCACCTCTAGGCTAGAGAGTTGGTACATGACTAAAAGATCTATGTGTTCCATTCGATTCATCTCTGCGTGAAAAAATCCCTAGAGTGGGGTGGGAAGGAAGCCTCAATCTTCTTGCAATCACACACACACACACACGCGCATGCACGCACGCATGCACAGAGAGAGAGAGAGAGAGAGAGAGAGAGAGGTTGCCCTTCCCTTTCATTTCCGTTAAGAGAGTTGCCTACATGCTTGCTTGAAGTTTGTTGCCGGATTTATGGGCACATGTTACCTGAGAGCAAGAAGGGATGAGGGGCAGCTTTTCATTGGTTACAAGACCCATGCTTGCCCTTACCTGCATGTGCAGTCCGATTGCAAGGGTCAGGCAAGGTTTGGCCTTCCGGTTGGCACAGATCAAGGTTTGGCCTTCCGGTTGACACACATCAGCCAGAGGCAGAGAGAGAGAGAGAGGAGCAATCACATGCGGGGTTGTCGATGGCGGGCTGAGCATTTGCTGTCGTCGTCTTCTCAAAGTCCACCCAGCCAAAGCCAACTAAACATTCCATTTCCGCCATAGCCAACAACCTCAAGCTCCACTTCTCGAGCTTCTTCTGTCCTCCATGGCTATGGCTGCTGAGCTCTCAGGCTCGGTAGCCTTAGACGTCGATTCCCAGCTCTCCGCTTCTTGCGTCGTCCACAATGTCATTTGCCCACCCGGTCCCACACCCTCGTTTCGGCGTTTTGCTTGAATCGTCTTTTGTCCCATTGCCCTTTCCAGGGACCCGCTCCCTGACCAGAGCTCAGATTGCCTCATCAACTTTGCCCGTCTGTACTCCCTCGGCACGGAACTGTGCAGAGATTCGTCGTCCGCCTCCCTGCTGACTGGTGGAGAGCCTTTCGTGCTGTAACTTTCCGTGATTATGGACCATCTGCACTTTGCCATGCCTATCTTATCGGGCCGCGCAAGTCTTCCAAGTCGAGAAGCTCAACGTTGTTTCCTAGGCATAGGAATTTGAGTTGCGTTATGAAAATTGGAGCAATCTGTACCTGATATAGAACCCAGAATGAAGACAATTGTGGTGGCGGGAACATGTAGTGGAGTCGGGAAATCAACCATTGCCATCGGGCTGATGGCAGCCTATTCTCGTCGTGGGTTGAGAGTGCAGCCTTTCAAAATTGGCCCAGGTCTTCGCTCTCTTCTCATCATTCGTGTGTGAGCCTTATTGGGACAAGTCATCAGTAGATCTTACTGTAGCTTTATCCCTTTGCAGACTTTCTGGACCCTTTGCATCATATGGTAGCAACTGGTAGAGAGTCTTTAAATCTCGATACGTGGATGCTAAGCAGGTAACACTCACGTTCATCGTTTGTTATATTCGTTAACGATGTGAGCAAAGCAAGAACAACGCCCATTTTACCGGTCTTCTTAGGTTTGCGTTCGTTTCAACATATTATGTAACTAGCTGCATTTCTTCATCCATACTTTCCATGACAATGTACATGCTTTGGTTGTTAGGTTCCCGATAAGTTTCACTTTGCTGACTTGCATAATGACTATGATGTGTACATGAAAATTTCCTTTGTTGGAGTTGCGTTGACACTTTGATCATACTGCTTCTTTCTGCAATCTCTTTCAAATTTACCAAATTTGTGACATTAGTTGTTTAATCCTAGGGTAGTCCTACCTAAGCCGTGCCAATCCCAGATTAAACCATGGTTAGCGTGTTGGGGTGTTACATCAGCGCTAGACCTCCCTTAGACGTCAATCTGAATGATCTTTATCCACCTGCCTTATACCGATCTTGCCTTAGGTGTGGGTAGCTTGGGATGTAACAGGTAGCAGCATCAGTAAGGACAGCACAGCTGTCAACACTACCATGGCACAACAATAGGTGTCAGGCCACTGCATACTTTGTGAGTTTGTGCTTTGGTACAGTACTTACAGCAAGAGATCTTGTTTGTATGACTGCTTATTTCCCATATTGCATTTGGATGCGGAAGTTACTGCACCAAGTTGTTGAATTTATCCTTAACAGCACCTACAGCGCAACACATATCAGGACACCATAACTTTTGTGGATACCAAAGATGTCATTCTTCTGACTGGTCTCCTTATCGACTGAGGTAAGGGCATCTAGTTTTTCAGAGAAATATCCATGAACTCAGCTGAGGCATGCTGTGACATCAGCAGCATCCAACAACCTTTTGTGAGCATCCTCAGATGCACCATCAACCCACCATGCCCCTCTGTCCTCCACGTCTTCCTCTACCTGCAGTAAAACTTGGAAGCTATTTTACGAATTCGAAGGAGGAGAGAAGTATTTGGCTGAGTGCTGCACTTGTGTGTCCTTCATGATTTCCATTTCCTCGGTAGCCTATTGACACTCAACCCTAGGCATCTTACCCTCAATCAATGAGACTCACTACCAGGGGCAGTTACTTTCTTTGCTATCTTCCTTTTAACTAGCTGCCAGAAGTGCTCTTTGGAGCGTCACCCTTGGGCTGTGTATTTACTGTTTACAAGGTGGCCATTTCTGCCACACACAAAGCATGAATTTGGCAGAATCTTATAAATGATCTGACTTTTAGCAAGGCCTGATCTAGAAACAATCTCTAGATATTCCAGAAGTTGATCCGCCAGATCAATCATAACATAGACCTGTGGATTTGTCAGGGGTTCATGAAAGCTTCTCTCTCAATGCCTATTGTCAGAGGTCAAGTGCTCGCTGTAGCACCTGGCGCAGCAGAAAATGAATGCGAACTCTTTCAAAAACACACTGAATAGTATGCTGTAAATGAAACTATAGTAACAGATATGCAGGAGGCGAAATTGCAGAATGAACTTCACAAAATACGCACTCTATTCATTTACCAAGGATGAGCACAAAACGTCCAGCAGGTGCTAGTAAAACATAGCTAGGTGTGGCTGACAGATGACTGAGGGAAGAGGAAGGCTGCTGCTGCCTGTATATGCTTCCCTGTGTGTTGGTGAAGAGGGCTTCAGTGGGATGCATAAACTGAGTCAAGAGCCTCCTTTTATAGGCATTCCAGCCCAAACCTGGCCGACCAGGTTTAGTCAACCAGCCGACTAGATGCAGTCGACCAGAATAGATCACCCTAACTGTCAGTTTTGCTGATTGAACAGGTTAGTCTTGCATGTCTTCAAGTGCCTGCATCTGCAGCAAATCTGCTCCGGATGTGCTGCTCCAACTTGTTGCAATCTGCAACTCTAATTTGCTGGCAGTCACCTCTATTTGAGGACTGGATAATGGTAGAAGTTTGCCAATCTGAGAAAAGAGCGGACATCATGAACATTCTTAGGAGTAGGCTAGTTTTGGATTACCTCGACCTTCTTGGGATCCACAGAGATGCCTTGAGCGGAAATAACATGTCCCAAATATTCGAGTTGGGTCTTGAAGAACTCACTCTTCTCAGTGTTGATGTAGAGAGAATTTGCGCGGAGAACTTCAAAAACTTGGTGAAGATGTTGTTTGTGCTCATGTAGGGATCTGCTGAAAATGAGGATGTCATCGAGGTAAACGATGACAAACTTATCGAGGAAAGGCCTGAAGATGTCGTTCATGAGTGTCATGAATGTGGCCGGGGCATTGTTTAACCCAAAAGGCATGACCAAACATTCATAGTGTCCATACTTTGTTCGAAAAGCTGTCTTGTACTCATCGCCTTCTCGTATGCGAATTTGATGATAACCTGAACGAAGATCAATCTTTGAGAATTGTGTTGCGTGTAGAAGTTGATCGAAGAGGTCATCGATGCGAGGCAATGGATACTTGTTTTTGATATTGAGCTTGTTGAGGGCTCGGTAGTCGATGCAGAGGCGCATTGACTTATTCTTTTTTTCCACAAGTAGTGCAGGAGATCCGAAAGGGCTGCGACTGGGCCGAATGTGACTTTTGTCGAGTAGTTCGGTCACCTGTCTTTGGATTTCTTCATTTTGAGTGTAAGAAACCCGATAAGGAGGTTTCGACGGTGGATTACTGCCGGGAATAAGTTCGATCGGGTGATCCACTGGTCATCGAGGTGGTAACTGCTTTGGCAATTCCTGTGGAAAAATATCCAGGTAGGGCTGGAAAAAAGGTTGGTTGAGGTATTCAGGAGGATCCTTTGTTGGTGTCTCCTCTACTGCCGTAACCAATAGAAGTGAAGTCTTTACTTGACGTTTACGAACCCACTTCTTTACTTGTAGGGCAGAGGCAACTGGGGTTGAAGGAGAGTCCCTAGAACCAGCTAGCTCAATAAGTTTTCCTTGGTGGACAAACTGGATAGTATGGCTGCGAAAACTGATTGATGGATCATAGTCATAGAGCCATTGGTCAACTGTTGGGCGATTGCGTTGACCAGTGTAGGCTTCCGGAAGTTTGATGTTAAGTCTTTTAGTTTTGGAAGCTTGAAGTAAACGGTAGAGGGCACGTAGTTCAGTGTTTTCTACCTCAGGTGGGAATGAATCCACATAGTCGTCTGGTTGCGTCACGCCATCCTCTGTATGGGTGGTATTGCGAGAATCTTGAAGTTGTTGGACTTTTTGGACCAAGTCGGAGATGCTGTTCTGAAGCTGGGAAATTTGAAGTTGCAGTAGTGCTTCGCCTTGTACGTTGACTTCAGGGGTCTTTTTTGGACTTGAGTCTTTGATCTCTGGAGAGGCTGCACGCGAGTGTTGCGACATATCTGAGGTCCCCGTGAGAAAAGCACGAACCTGCGCTCTAGTTTGTACCATTCCTGGAAGAGGATTCGGGCTGCTCCCTGAGGTTGCTCATGTTGGAGGGGGCAAGCGAGGCAGAATGGAACCACCCGTGGAAATCTGGTAAAGGCCTGCAGATTTCTGTCCGGAGGTCCATGTTGCAGTGGGTTGCGAGCATAGTTGCACGAAACGTACGTTTCGTGACAGGAAACGGAAACGGCGAAACGGAAACGCCGTTTCGTCAAGAAGCGGCGTTTCGTTTTTGCTGTTTTTTTCAGAAACCCTAAAAACGGGTTTTCTCTCTTTTCTTTCGGATTTCGCCGCGGCCTGCTCCGTTTTTCGCCGCCTCCTTCCAGAATCCAGCCTCCTTCCAGCATCCTTCAAGCTCTCTCCATCCCGATTCCCATCCTTTGCTCTTGGACCTGCCCTCACCTCCATCCGTCTCTGAGCTCTCTCCATCCTCTTCATCCTTTGCTCCATCTTCTCCATCCTTGGCAGCCTGCTCTCCTGACTCCATCCCTCCATCCTTCTTCTCTCCATCCTCTCTTTAATCTTACCTTCTACCTCTCCATCCTCCTCCTCTCCATTCTCCTTCACTTCTACCTCTCCATCCTCTCCATCCTCTTTTACCTCTATCTCTCCATCCTCCTTCTACAATCTACCTCCCATCCTTTCTCACGAGTCACTTGTGACCTCTCCATCCTCCTTCTCACCTCTCCATCCTCCTCAATGCCGAGAGATGCTTATTGGGTCCATGTCTCCCTCCTGGATAGTTATAAAGGAGGCGGTGGCTCCAAGAAGTGGAGATGCAACTATTGCGGCGTAAGCAAGACGGGGTCTGTCACACGGGTGAAAGACCATCTAGCAGGTGTTCCCTGCAAGGATGTAGGACCTTGTGAGTTCGTGCCTACTGCAGTGAAAGGTGGCCTAGCAGAATGGAAGCGTGCGCGTATGGCAGCCTTGGCTGCAAAAAGTGGAGGACAAGGGCTGCAAGATGAAGAAGAGGCTGCTGACACTGAGCCATTGGATGATGCCAGCACATTGGGTTCTGCAAAGAGAAGTAGAGGGGCATCAACTACATCGAGCGCAGGTCCTAGTGCCACAAGAACACCCTTGCCACATGGATCAATTAGTGTGGATGCTAGTGCGGGGAAAAGAGGATCACTGCAAAGGTCTAGCATTCAAGCACGCTTGCAAAAGCAAGCAGTGAAGGAGGCCACTAGTGAGCTCACAAAGCTCTTCATACAATGTGCAATACCCTTTCATGTGGCGAAGACTACACGATGGAGGAAGGCCATGAGAGCCGTAAGCCGCATTGGGTATGAATGGGAAGGGCCTACATATGAGGCCTTGCGGACAAGAGAGCTAAGAAGAGAGAGGGAATGTGTGGAAGACCAAATGAAGCCCTTGAAAGAGACTTGGAAAAAATATGGATGCACACTCTTATGCGATGGATGGTCAGATGCACGCAAGAGGAATGTGTACAATATTTTAGTATCTTCTTGCAAGGGAACCATGTTCTTGAGAGCCATAGATGCTTCCACTGCAGGTACAGTGATTACAGGGCTGTATATTTGGGAGCATTTACGGGCAGCCATTATGGAGATAGGTGTTGAGTATGTGGTGCAGGTGGTGACAGATAATGGCAGCAATTGTGTGTCAATGGGTGCCATGTTAGAAGATGAGTTCCCTAAGAT
Organism: Dipteris shenzhenensis; assembly: GCF_047967505.1. Taxonomy (NCBI): domain Eukaryota; kingdom Viridiplantae; phylum Streptophyta; class Polypodiopsida; order Gleicheniales; family Dipteridaceae; genus Dipteris; species Dipteris shenzhenensis. Next base: position 11,877,572 of record NC_141596.1, read on the forward strand.
TGTGTGGACACCCTGTGCCTCACATTGCCTTGATCTTTTGATCGAGGACCTAGGGAAGATACCTTGGATTGATGCCATCTTCTCCACAGCCCGCAGTATCGTGAAGTTTGTCACGAAGAGACCCAAAGTCCTCAGCATCTATCGGGCTTACAGTGACCTTGAGCTATTGAAACCTCCAACCACAAGGTTTGCTTACATGTTCATAGTGGTGGAGAGGCTTGTGCGAGTGCGCCAGGGCTTGTTGCGCACGGTTGTGTCTCGGGAGTGGGGAGATTGGGATGATAGAGGCCAAGCAAAGTCTATCAAATTTTTTCGCATGATCATGGATGAGTCTTGGTGGAATGAGGCAGAGGCATTAATCAAATCGATTAATCCTATTTACACGGTGCTTCGCATCACAGACATGGAGGGAAGCACATTAGGGCTCTTGTACGAGTTTATGGACAAGATTGGAGAGGCCCTCAACAGAAACACTTTCCTATCGCCTGATAAGTAAGACTTTTTACTTTTGTAATATGTATAATTATTGCAGTTACTAAATGGCAATTTGTTATCATGAAGCCTGGAATTTTCAGATATATATTATGTATGTACTTACTACTATTATCTATAGTCTATGAATTTTGCATGCATAATGCATTCTAATTTCTTGTGGCATGATTTAGGGTTGAGTCCATCCGTGCTATATGGAATAAGCGGTGGAATTGGTTCCACCGCCCAATCCATGCGGTGGCACATGTATTGCATCCGCTCTGGCGCAGTCAAGAGCAATATGAGAATGACGAGTTGGAGGAGGGGATGCAACAGTATCTACAAAATTGGACGGGTGGTGACTTGGAGATGCAACGAAGACTGGAGGATGAACTTCTATTGTTCCGCAATCATAGCCTCTCCTTTGGTCGACCTACAGCTAGGCTCCGAGAGACACAGTTGCAACCTGTCTCCTGGTGGGAGAAATATGGCAACTGTACTCCTACTTTGGTAAGAGTCTAAGAGACAAGTTCCAACGCCACTAGTTGGAGCTTAGTCGTTAAGTAATTTGAAGTTTTATCTACTACAAATATGTTTAAAGTTATCAAGTTCCTGATACTTATCTCGGCTTAATTGGCTTATGGCAGAAACGCCTTGCTATACGTGTTCTCTCAGAGGACTGCAGTTCCGGTCCTTGTGAGAGGAACTGGAGCACTTGGGCCCTCTTTCACACAAAGAAGAGGAACAGATTGAGCACGGCTCAATTGGAGCGGTTGGTGTTTTGTCATTGCAACCTCCGTCTCCTTGAGTTCACCGCCGGCTGCCCCGAACCTCGCCAAGTAAATGTAGACAAGGTGGACGTGGAGAAGATGGAGGTCATACCAGATATCCCACGGGAGGAGCTGGACATATACACCATGTTGTATGAGGAGCTGTCAGCACCAGCACACCACACACGATCATACACTCAACCATCTGGAGATGGTGCTAGTACTTCAGTTGCACCCGATGGTCCTGATCCTGATGTTGATGATTCTTCTTCAGACAGTGACACAGATGCCTCGAACTTATCTGAGGACGCAGAGGATGACGATGACGAGGAGGCCATGGATGATGCAGATGATCAGTAGTCCTGCTGTTTTTTTATATCATCCATGAGTGCTTTTATTTTGAGTCTTGCATGACTCATGAGTCATGAGTCATGAATCATGATCATGAAATTTGTGGACCATGAATCATGATCGTCTATGGAGTCTGGACATTGAATACTTTCAAGTTTCAAGTTTCAAGTTTCAAGTTTCAACTTGTGTGCTAAGTTTAAACTTTAAGTACTTCAAACTTCTAAATTTCAGATTCTTGTAATGCCAAACTTGTTAGTCATGACTCATGATACATGTTGATTTCAGATTATTGAAGCATCATTCAAGAATTTAGAATCATAGAGGCATGAACCATGAATGATGCATTGATGCTTGAAGGCTGAAGCCTGAAGCTTCAGCCTTCAAGTATAGATAATTGTAATTTGTATTATGTATGATTTGCACTCTATTGATAATTATATTATGTATAAAAAATAAATTTTTATACATAAATTGTATCATATTGCCGTTTCTTCCGTTTCCGTTTCGGCGGAGCCCGGAAACTCCGTTTCTTCCGTTTCTTCCGTTTCCGTTTCGGCTGGTAACTATGGTTGCGAGGAGCAGATCGGGGCCTGGCTGGTCCGGATTGGAAAACGGAAACAGGGCGCTTTTAACAGGCTATCTTCATCACGAGAGGAGGGCTGAACTGCTGCTGATCTGGCAGATAATGTAGCGCAACAAAGGGGGGGGCAGGCTGTCTATGACGAAACAGGTTGCAGATGTCCAATGCTGGATCACAATAAAGACTGGCGAAACAAAGGGGGGGGAAGGGCAGGCTGTCAATGGCGAAACAGGCTGCAGGCTGGATTGCGATAAAAGGCGTCAAAGGCTGCAGGCTGGATCACGATGGAGGCTGGCGAAACCAGGCTGCAGGCTTTGCAGGGACTGGCGCTGATCTGGCACTGCAGGCTGGCAGGGCAACAGGGCCGAAAAACTGGCGAGGGCAGGGGCTGCATATGGCGAGGGGGCAGGGCAGCGAAATGGCGAGGGCAGGGGCTGCGCAAGGGGGTCAACCTGTTTGACGAAAAAACTGTACGGGCGTGGAAATTGGATCATCCCTTTTGTCATTTCGTTTGTGCTGCCTTAGGTTGGGTGGTTGCCCAAAAAATTAAAGGGTGGGTTTATTTAACCCTTGGGTATGTAGGGTAGACCTAAGATTTGGGGCTGGGTTTTCCTTTTTAACCCCTCTAGGTACCCTTTTTATAAGTGCTTGGTGTCAAAAGGTGTGCCTATTCGAAGGGGTGTGACCCTTGGAATAGGTGCACCTTTTCATGAAGGGGTGTGTCCCTGTTTTTAAAAGGGGTGTCCCCACATGAATAGGTGTGACCTTTTTGCCACGATGGGGTGTGTCCCTTGGGTGAGGAGTCAAGACTCTTCATCAAAAGGTGTGTCCGATGGTGGAAAAGGTGCGTCCCTTGATTTTGGGACAGCCCAAGCACATGAAAAGACACGATTTTTGTCGTGTCCATTCACATCAACTCGTGATGTGTGGGAGATGGAGAGGCCATTGATGACTTTAGGCAGGGTTGGCGCTAAAAATTTTTACGCTCATCCTCTCCATCTCTTCCATGCACAATGTGTACGGATGTCCTTCTAGCGGAAAAAGATGTATCAGATAGGCGCTAGAAGGTGGGAGGCATTTCCTACAGGCAGGAGCGAAATTTGCTCTGATACCACTGTAAAAAATCCTAGATTTACTATATTTAGAAATGTGCTAAGGAATAGAAAGGAGACTGAAATAGCAGAGAACAAGGAATAATTGTTTGCTTGAGTGTCTGTAGTGTATCTGTAGTGTGTCATCCATACAATTGGGCCTCTCTTATATAGAGAGTGAAGAGTCACACATGAAAAGGTGTGTACTCCAAAGTGTATGTGCATGAAGAGGTGTGTACCCCTTGTGAACGGTGTGACCCTTGATGAGAGGGTACATTACAATAGGAATGTCTCTTCAATAGAATGTCTCTTGTGAAGGGTTGTGCCTCATAGGAAGTGTCCCGTCGAAAGGGCATAGGATTGTGCCTCATAGGAGGTGTCCCGTCGAAAGGGCATACCCTTCCACAAGTGTCCATTTATCAAACCATCCATAAGTCTAGAAATAGAGAAAGGAATACGTCACAGATCGTGACACAACACACACAAGCAAGCTTGCCAATTATTCTCTGGGGCCTTTGATGAGAATTGGTACAGTAGTGTCACTGAGAATGCAACGTCAAGAGGAGTGCTGGTGAGGTAAAGTATACTCCATGAGTTTTCGATACTTACCAGCTCAAGTATGTCTTCTTTGCTGAGTTTATTCTCAACTTCCATACGTGTCGCAGCTTCTTTGCTTTCCTCCATCTGGAACCACTTCAGAATTTCTTGGCAGTATTCACCTTGAGAGACGAAAACATTTTCTTCCTTTTGCCATATCTTAATCCCCAAGAATAATGCAAAATACCAAGGTCAATCATGTCAAACTCTTCATATGCAATAGAGTTTTTACCTTATCTTTTTGTTGAGATCCCTAGTGAGGATAAGATCATCCACGTAGAGAATCACTATCATTCTCTTGTCCCTCGCTAAATGGAGGTAAATTTTTGCATCCAGCGAACTTTGAGAAAGACCAATTTACGCGTAGTAGTCATCGTCGTGTTGGTAGCATGCCATAGAGCACCTTCTTGGTCTGAAAGCCTGTGGGTGCTCCACATAGACTTCCTCCTCCAAGTCTCCATTGAGAAAAGCAAATTCTGACCTTGCTGAACTTGCACCGGCAGTTAACATCTGTATGTATTATGTATCATGATAGGGCTTTTTCCATCGCTTAGATTTTATGAGGCATGTCCAAGGTTGGTCGCAAGAAAGTATCTCTGTGATGTTTCTCTTGGTTTTTTTTTTAAAATTTGGGGTGTAAACAAGCATTCCATTAAGTCTGCAGTTTGCCATATCCTTTCAGACCTTTGGATCTTAGATAGCTAAATTAAAGTCTTTTTTTCTTTTACATGATGAGCTCTGCGCTTGTTTTCAGATTCATCTAGATATAGACCCGAATCAAGGATTGTCTATGATTTGTATCCCAACCTGTTGTTATAACTAGAAGGCAAATATTTATTCTTCTTGTAGAAAAAGTGGGAGCTCAGTTGGCTCTTCAAGCATTCCATTCCACTAGAAAGGCTGGAAACTTTGTGCGGTAAAAAGCTAAAATGAAAAGGTTTCTATAAGGTCTTCTTTTCTGGCAGAGATGCAAACCTGACTTGCTTCCAGCGATCTATTCCAAGTGCTGATCTTGCCATAGTTGAAGGGATGATGGGGTTGTATGATGGCTATGATGGAAAGTCTGAACATGGAAGCACAGCTGAGATGGCAAAGCTTCTAAGTGCTCCTGTACTTCTTGTACTTGACTGCTGGGCTCTTGCACGGAGTGCTGCTGCTATGTTGCGAGGATACACGACGTTTGACCCCCAAGTCAAGTTTGCTGGTGTCATACTTAACAAAGTAAGAGGTCGACACCCTCCTCTCTGCTGATTGGAATTTTCTTTTGCAAAAAGCTTAAGTCACTCGGGTGTGAACGATGGGGATTAGATTTTCTTTTGTAGATAAGTTTGTTTAAGCAAGAAGACTGTCCAACCATGAGGAATTTGACCTCTTATGTAAATGTGAGACCTCATTTGTTCTATGCATAACCATTATGAATATACTTTTTTTGAGATGTATTGCAGGTCAGTGGGCCATCTCACACAGCATGCCTTACTGAAGCATTATCTTTGGCAGATGCAAAGCTTCAGATTTTTGGGGGACTGCCAAAGGTGGGAGACATACAGCATTCGGAAGAGAATCATGGGCCCATGAATGGAGATGGAAGTAATATCTACATACAACAATTGGCTGATCTCATGGAGCTTCATCTTGATTTGGATGCTGTCTTGGAAGAGGCTGCAGAATGTGATGCAGAAAACAGTGTCGAGGCATTGAGCAATGAATGTCTCTATCATAGCCCTTCTCCCAAGCAGTTCTATCCCAAGCATGTGCGTATTGGAATAGCACGTGATGAAGCCTTTTGTTTTCACTATCATGAAAACTTATTTTTACTTCAAGGTAATATTTCTCCTGCATCTCTCGTGGACATGCTTTTTTCAGATTTTTGAGAACTATTTTCAACTTTATTAGCACTGCCTTCCAAGCAGTGGTATTGCCATTGAATGGCTGGGTTTTTATTTTTGAATCGTTTGCCACATATTAGATGTTAGAGTTGAGGCCCTTCTCAACAAGTAACCCTACACAGCAGATGAATTCAAATTCCCACTGCGAATTCACAGGTAGAACAGTAATGCAGGAAATAGAGAAGGAGAATCAGACTCTTATTTATCCACAAAGCAAGAGCTCAGAGAAGAGCAAGCAACATCCAGCAAGGTGCTGGACAACAGTTCAGAGAAGAGCGAGAAGCATACCAGCACCACAAACAACAGGCCGACTCAGGCTTACAATGGCCGAGCAAAGGATCATGAGGGTTAATGCACCGAGTTTGTTGCATATGGGATTGATATCGTAGCCCCTATCCTTGCAAAGCTATTTAATGAAGTAGTTTGTTTCGGTTTCCCACGCACTTGGACCCTCAACACTATCATACCTATTCACAAGGCAGGGGATCCCACGGACCCAGGTAACTATAGGACCATTATGATCAGGCATGCCATGTCCAAGATCATGGTTGACACGTACGATCACGTTTGATGCGTGCTGTTTGATAGTAGTGCGGTACTAAACGAACTAAAAAATCTTAGGTGTACGTCCGATGGTACGTTCGATACAAAAAAAAAGAGGGATATTTTAGAGTTTTAGAGTAAGTTAAAACACAAACATGTCCATGACTTGATTCTTGAAAGTTGAAACACAAACATTCTAGAATCTACATGTTGCATAGGTGCAATTTGCAAGACTTAAAAGGACCGAAGATATATCATGATTCGTGACATAAAGTAGTGAGTACAAAAAGGGGGACCAAGGTCTAATATAGATGGAATCAAAAAGCTTTACTACTACAGGAAAGAGCCTAGGACCTAGGCCCTAGGTCCTAGCCTCTAGGTACTCCCATCACTGTCAAATCCAAGACTATGATCACTCTCACTAGAGGATGATGAGGATCCATGAGACCCCTCACCATAGTCACCCTCACTAAGAACATTGCCCTCCTCATCATACTCCGGCTCTCTAGCCACTGGGGTGTCCTCAGCAACGGATGTGGTTGATATGCTCCCGGAGCCGCGCCTCACTTAGGTTTGGGGAGTCGATGGCACAGATGTCCTGATACGGGGTGTGGATGCTCTGCTACCACGAGTGCCACCAACTGGAATGGTGACCCTTCTCCCAATGCGAGTGCGTGACACTCGTCGATCTATCTCCTCCAGCTCCAAGTGGAGGTCCCTGCAAATGTGGTCCTGCTCTAGATCGCGCTCTCTGGTAACACTTTTAAGCTTATCTGACGATAGCTTGCACTCATCCACATTTACCTGAAAATTTGACATGTGGACTGTAGTTAGAACTTCCTAGTATGGAGAGCAAATATGAGTTTACAATATAGGAAGTTGAAAAGTCTACCTGTCTAGCCATAGGCATCTCATGCATATTGCGCAACATATGTAAGTTAGAGTGACAATAAATAAGCCGCTCCAATTGTTTTGTGCTAAGCTTGTTCTATATCTTTGTGTGAATGAGAGAGTAGGTAGACCAATTCCTCTCACACGCACCAGAGGAGCAATCCTAATGTACATCAAGATTCAAACATTAATGTGAAGTAAACGATTTCAAGATTGAAGAGCCTAGAGGTATGAATTGAAATATTAGAGTATAGTGTAATCTGTTCTAGCTTTAGATATCTAATTACCTGTGCAAGAACCCTCATAGCTACTTTTTGTAGATGGGGCAATTGGTACCCAAAAGACTCCCACCAAAAAAGAGGTTTGACCAAGGAGTCTCTCTTCCAACACACAGTGGAAGCAAATGCGATTCCCCTTTGGTCATTGTAGTTAATAAGTTTCTTGAAGAAATGCGCCATGCTTGTCCTCATGCAAGGCTTTAGAAAGATATGCATCTCTATTAGAGGCCAACTCCAAGTCCATAAAGAGAGAGGGGGCCTTGAAAGCGGGATGCATGAGGGCAGCGATAAGTTAGAGTCTAGACTCAAGAGATTATTAATTAACATTCAAAATCAAAGAAACAAGATTCGATATTAGGATTGTAGGTTTATAAGCTACCATGACGGACTAATATCCGTATCTAGAACGGTGGAGGTGCTAATCTCTGCAATGGCTTTTTTCATGAAGTGACGGAGAAGCCCCAAAGTAGCCCCTCCATGTCCGACATGCGTAATACCTTGTACAAGGGTGTAATGGCAATGACAATGGCCGTCATCCCTTGCCAAAAAGACTCTCTTAAGCAAAGCCGTTGAATGTCTTTGGCATCTTGTTGGGTTGCATTCGACTCTCCTTCAAGCCATTCTTTATATTCATCGGACATGACCGTCTTTTGGAGCTTGTTTTGAACATCATAGAGCCGCTCAAGAAGTAGCCACATAGCAGCAAATCGTGTCTTTGATGGCTTCTTGAGCTCCAAGTCAGAGTAGATACGAAAGATGGCAAGAAGCTTGTTTTTGGAGTTGATGAAGCTCACAATGGAGCAAGCGTCACTCACAATGGTTTTCACCCATGGCAATTTACCAATGTCCTCCATGAGAAGGTCAAGGCAATGACTAGCACATGGAGTCCACACTATTGAGGGAAACTCCCCTTCAAGCATGCGACCCATGGACCTACAATTGGAGGCATTGTCCGTTACGATTTGCACCACATTTGGGGGACCGACGTACATGACAAGTTTCAGCTTGTAAGATTCAAGAAGAAGAAGCAGATTTGCTTATGGAGATAAAAAAATATAAAGAAGCTAGCTGCTACATGACTCTCGAGTCTCAACTTACCTCAAGTATAGCATCCCGAATGTGACGATAGATAAAGGAGGCGGTGGTTTTTCTTCCCTTCTCTCCCGCATCCATAGCCCGCAAGAAGTATGTGCCAAGAGGGCAAGAGACTAGAATGTTGATGATGCCTCTCTTTCTATCACACCATCCGTCGGAGAGAATGGAGCATCCATACTTAGCCCACCCGGCACACACGGGCTTGAGAGACTTGTTGATTCTCTCCCTCTCTTCATCTAGCTTCTTGGTACGCATGTCGTTGTAGCTAACTCCATCCCACCCTTCACATGGACCACCAACCGAGGCTATGGCTTTCACCATTCTTGGCCACCGGTCACATCGAAGCACATGGAAAGAGAGATTGCACTCAATGATGGTGCGGGCAATCTCTATTTCAGCTTGTCTTTGCCGCTCCTTCAAGAATGACAATGGACCGGAGAGGCTACCCGTGGCTTGGGCAAGAGTAGCTTGCCTCCTTCTTGGTGCATCACTTGTCTTCGTTCTTTTTGATGTCGTATTGGAGGACATAGTAGCCCCAACGGAGGCAACAGAGACGGATTGAGAGGCCTCATCCTCCGATTCGGATGAGGATTCATCCGGGCACACCATCTCCTCTCGTGCCATAGAGGCCTTCTTCCTTTGCTTCACGAGTAAGTACTTTTGACAACAATTTTGAAAAATGTCATTGGGAATCCCCGTGCATGGTCCGCATTGCCCACCCAACTTACACAAATGGATAAGAAGGTGGGTCACACTACTAGTTTGGGCCTTGCGGCAATACTTGCAACTCCACTTGCAAACATTGGACTTCTCTTTCACTCTCTTAAAGTAAGCACAATGCAAGGAAAAGGCCTCATGAATAGTTGGAGGCATTGCTGGGAGAGAGAGAGAGAGAGAGAGAGAGAGAGAGAGAGAGAGATGAGGAGGGAGAAGGACGAAGAGGCTTGAATCTTGATGCTTGGAGAAAGGGAGAGAGATGGAGATGGAGATGGAGAAGGAGAGAGATGGAGATGGAGAGAAGCTTGATGGAGAGGGAGGAAGATGGAGATGGAGAGGGAGCTTGATGGAGAGGCCCAAGGGAGATGGAGAGGAGCTTGATGGAGAGGGAGAGAGAGACAGATGGAGAGGCACAAGGGAGATGGAGAGAAGCTTGATGGAGAGGGAGAGGGAGATGGAGATGGAGGGGGAGCTTCATGGAGAGGGAGAAAGAAAGAAATAAAGAAAAGAAAGAAATTTTATTAGTCTTTGGAAGACCGATGGGTCTATGAGATTGAAAGAAACCTTGATACAAATCACAGTGAGGGTGGAGCTACTGAAACGAGCATCATCACCCGTGCTGAATCCTAAGTCTGATCATACATAATCAAATACATCTGGATGTAACAATGAAAAGAAAAGGACTGGAGCGGAGTGGAATCCTCCGTACGTCATGTCCCCCTGGTTGGTGCATAGCCGGTGATGGGACGCTGGTGCCTGTCAAGGGGTGCCATGCATCTCGGTCTCCTGGACGAGGCTCGATGCAAGACCAGAGCCACCGTGACTCTCGTGGGACGTATCTCGGGTCTAAACAATGACGGGAGGTCTCCCAAAGTGATCTGTGTGTCCCCTCGATGTCTTGTGTGTCGTGCTACGATCGTTAGGTTGGGGTCTCTGTCACGTCGGCGGCTAGAGACTGGACGATCAATGTCACTCGATGGGAAGAACTCTGTGATCCTGCTCTGAGAGGTGTCTGATGATGTGGTGAAGCCCCGTTGCCTGAGTAAGTACTCTCTATGTCGGACTCCCTCGTGAATGAAGGCTGCGAGGCATCTTTGGTCTGGGTAGGCGAGGAATTTGAAAAGGAGCCCGGAGCCGTCTCTGAAGAGGCAGTGGTAGCGACCTCGGATCTCGTAGTACACTGGGCACCTGAAAATAAAATGCTCCTCCGATTCCACCTCTTGACAGTCGCACAATATGCATAAGCGATGCTCCCTAGGAATCCCCTTTGCTCTGTTGCTCTCTATGCGGAGGCGGTGTGATGATACCCGAAATTGTCCGATGGAGATCCGTAGTGAGTGAGGCATATGAAGCTCAGTGTACCCCGGTGGTGTGATGAATCCCTCCTCCGAAATGCGAAGACAGTAATCTCTGTAGAAACTCAGCTTCACTGGAAGCCCCCTCGGCTCCAACCAGGTCCTAAAGGTGTGTAGCTGCAGGAGATCCTCTCGAATGACCTGGTTGGTATGTGGCCCAATCGGGATGGTGGGTGGGAGTACCGGAGGGGCATCTAAACTGTACTGAAAAGGAGGTATCCTATCGATGTGGAACCCTAGTCTCACAAACTATCTGTGAGTCCGTGCATACCAGCATCGCTCGTCTCTCTCTGCTGCCAACCTCATGGAGGAATCGAGAGCCAACCATGGCAACCTCTGTCTCCCTGATTTGCAGTCCCCATATGATCTAACCCGGTGTAGATATGTGATGGTTTGAAAGGCTGCATCTAGCTGGAGTGGAGAAGCACCAAACTCGGCCTGAATGATGTGATGTGGTACAGACGGTTTCCCCCGGATCATCCGTGAGAGCATGAGGATCTGCAAGCGCTCCACCCGTGCCCACTTTATCTCTGACATGTCAGGCCCCCAAAATGGACTGCCATACATACCGGTTGGTCAGACCAAGGAGTCGAAGAGAAGAGCCTTGGTCCAAGGGTCCTGGAAGTGGGAGTGAAAGCACTATCTCTCTAGCCGAGCCAGTGAGGCGTATCCCCTGCTCAGTCTGGCCTGTATCGCTGGTCTCATCGTGAAGATCAGGCCGGAGAAGATGACGCCCAAGTAAGTGTATGAGGATATGATCTCAACTGGTGACCCACCCAAAGTAAAAGTAAACTGCTTCCGTTGCATGTTTGCTCGAGAGGTGTTAAAGATCATGACCTTGGTCTTGCCAAGATTGACCTCCAAATCATGGGATAAACAAAAAGCCTACAGTGCATCCAGGTGTCGCTGGAGCCCCTCGGGTGTGGATGATCCCGGCAAGTGAGCAACCGGTCTCTCGGAACGTCCCCATGAAAGTCTCAAGCTCATCGATGTAGGGCCAAACAGGGTCGGTGATAATGGACAACCCTGTTTGACCCCTATGGTACTCAGGATCTCATCTGTCCAACCTGGGCCTGTACGAACTCGGCCTGAGACTCTCATACAGTGCCATGACTGCCCAGATGATCTCCTGATCAAATCCCAGTGTCTGTAGGCGTGTGATAAGACGAGCTCGAGGTACTGTGTCAAAGGCTTTGCGGAAATCCACAAAGCAACAGTATACCCTCTCCTTCCGTGATCTGGCCTCCTCAATGACACTCCGAGTGTGAGTATGTGATCCATAGTCCCATGGTCTCGCCTGAAACCGGCCTGACCCTCTGCTCTGAGCCCTCTCATCTCTGCGAACAGGTTGACTGATGCATCCAATACAGCTACATAGACCTTGGACATCACATGTCCAATCATGATAGTCCTGTAGTTACTCGGGTCCATGGGATCCCCTACCTTGTGGATGGGGGTGATGGTGTTGAGTGTCCAAGTGCGGGGGAAGCCAAGGCAAACAACATCATTGAATAGCTTTGCTAGGATCGGGGCTAACGTGTCGATCTCATATGCGATAAACTCAGTGCATAGCCCCTCGTGATCCTTAGCTCGGCCATTGTGTAGTTTCAATGTCGCGTCCTTGACTCCCCCTCTGGTGAACAACGTGCAAGTGGTGGGACGAGGTGTGTGTATGAGGTCTAGAGTGGGCTGGTATGGGACATCATATAGATGGTGTGCATACATGTGCTAGACTCTCGTGTCGGTGAGGGGTGATGGGGACCTACGCTCAAGGAATCTCCACCAAAAATCCTTAGAGTTGTTGCTGTATAAGATGTGCAACAGCTCCTCCCGTTTTGACGAAGAAAAGCCTGCTTCTTCTGACGTACGAGACGTCGGTACTTGCGTACCATGTCTGGTGTGTTCGGGAGGTGACATCTGGTTTCAAGTCGGAGTTGTTGGCGATAAGCCTTGCACTCCGCATCGTACCAATTGTTGCAGGGTACAGAACCAAGAGGTGGTGGTCTAGTGGACCGTGTGATGGGAAAGATTTGGAGGGCAGCCTCGTGGAGCGTACGACTAATCAGGGCAGCACGGTCCTCTATGAGTGGTATGTGATCGATGTAGGTTAGGAGTCTGTTTAGGCGTCCAAAGTAGGCCGGTGAGAGGCTGTGATCAAAGTGTATGTCGTGGTAGGTGTCGTGCTTATGTCAAACGTAGGCAACCCTGTCCAAGATATATGCTTCAATACTAGATATGGAGGTCAGTTTCGCTATGCGGAGATGCAAGGACTCAAAGTAGATGGACGGGCAGACATTCGATGTGACCATGGGACCATGGACCATATACTGACACTTAGGGGTGTCATAGAGGAGGCCAGGGCATGGAGACAGAGGGTCTATTGCTGCTTTGTGGACTTCTGCAAAGCCTTCGACACAGTACCTCGAGCTCGTCTCATCAAGTGGTTACAGGAGCTGGGCTATGGGCCGGAGATAGTTTGGGTTGTTATGGCACTCTATGAGAGGGTTTTCTGCAGAGTTCGGGCAAGGGGTGGGTGGAGAGAGTAGATCATGAGCACCATTGGGATCAAACAGGGTTGTCCACTCTCACCGACCTTGTTTGGCCTCTACATAGACGAGCTTGAGTCTTTTATGAGGACCCTAGGAGGAGCTCGTTGTTCTCTCGCTGGCTACTTGCTCGAGATTCTTTTGTATGCCAATGATGTGGTACTCTTATCCTCGTCCGCTGAGGGGCTCGAGAGACATCTAGATGCACTATTGGCTTTTTGCGAGTCCCATGACTTGGAGGTCAACCTGGGTGAAACCAAGGTTATGATCTTCAACACCCAGAGCAGTTGCACACAGAGAGCAGTTTACGTTTGACGGGGCACCAGTTTCATCATACACCTACCTGGGAGTTTTGTTCTCTGAACCTATCTTCACGATGAGATCGGCGATGCATGCCTGCTTGAGTAGAGTTTACGCCTTCTTGGCCCGACTACAGAGACAGTGCTTCCACTCGCATTTTCATGACCTGCAGACCAAGGTTCTCCTTTTCGACTCCTTGGTCCGAGACCTGTGGACATGTATGGTAGCACTTGTTTGGGACTAGACCTTTCCGACACAGAGTGGACTTGAGTGGGGAGATTACAGGTTCTCTTGCTATCATGGATGATAGGCAGCAAGCCATCTGTTTCTCATCAGATCATTCAGGCTGAGTTCGGGGCATCCCCACTAAAGTTGGATGCGGCATTCTAGACTGTCACTTACCTCTACCGTGTGCGTGCTTACGGCTCTTGCACCACTGGGCGATGCAGGCTACCTTGGTTGGCATTAGTGTCTTCTATGACATTGGTACGCGCACACATGCGGATGGTTCGAGAGATTGGGCTTCCATATAGACATGTTGCCACCCTTCCAGTACAACATTGATGCTCCGTTTGTCCCATTTTGGTGCAACGAGTTCAACTCTATCATCCTGGAGGATCTCCTACTGCTACACACATTTAGGACCTGGATAGCACAGACAGAGCTTCCTGTGAGCTCAATTCTATCGGGACCACTGTCTACACATGTCCAAGGAGGGTCCCACGAGGGTACACCCAGATCCACCTACCGCATTCACTCAGGATTGCCATTGGATAATTTTGTGTCATCGCACCGACTCCGTATCGAGAGCGGACGAGCAGAGAGGAATACCCAAAGAGAGTCGTATCTGCACATTATGTGAGCGCTATGAGGTGGAGTCAGAGGAGCACTTTATCTTCCGTTGCCCAGTCTACGATGAGATTCGTGGATGATACCACTGCCTTTTCAGAGACGGATTCGAGGGTCTCTCCAGACTCCTCTCGCTCCCAGATCAGAGATGCGCGGCAGCTTTCATCCACAAGGTGGTCCGATATGGAGAGCGTCTCATCAGATCGCGGAGACAGGGGAGGGGGCCTTGCTTGGCCCGTCCCAGAGTATGATCACAGAATTCTTCCAAGCAGCGCAGGTTGCCCCCCAACTACAGATAGTAGGAGAGGCAGAGATGGTGAGATTGAGATGCGGCGCACTTGACAGAGGACAGACACAGATCACACTCACCGACATTTCTTCTATTTTCAGACTTGGGGTGACCCTTACTTTAGAAATTTTTACATTTGACATTTTTGTAACCGGCCTTTAGTTTCCTAAAGGGCAGTAGACCATAACTTGCATTGCATATTCGTTATTCACAGCGACATTGCATCATTTCCAACCACTTAACTTTAAACAATACCACTTAGAAACAACTTGAGAAATAACTGGATGGAGGCTAGTGTGACCTTGCTCAATGAAACCAAGTACAAGACACCACACTGGCCCCAAACACTTGGCGCCCCTTCTAGTATTTATTTATTTCTTTAGGAATGAAATTGGGACATACAACAAGGGCTCACCCTTGTGCTCTGCCCCACGGGCTATTCCAGTGTCCAAGCCAAACCTTGGCTATAACCTGCATTCCATCCTAGTGCACACACTTAGTACCCAAGTGCCAAGGCAAAGCTAAGGCATTCATCATTTGTCCATGACCAATTGTAAAGGTATCCAAGCATTTCACAAAGACTGTAACCAAGTGTTACTGACAAGGCATCCAGACACTTCCCGATATGCTCAAGCAGCCTCAAGGATTCCAAATGCAATACACTGCCCCTCTAGCACTCTCCTAGGCACACCCTTTGTAACTGATTGTCTGCTTAAGCTTGTAAGGTCCAGAGGAAGCTCCAAACAACAAATGGAGCAACAACAAGCTTCCAAAAACCACCAAATGCAATCACATGAAAGGGATAGCGACAAGAGAACTCAAACCAGCTTCAACTGTCTTCGATCTAGCTCTGAAACACCTCCAGAAGCAACACATCCAGTGTTGAGGCCAGCAGGAGGAACAGGCAGCTAGGAGAAGGGAAGGAAGAGAGAGATAACGGGCTGGAATCAGAGGGAGAGAAAGAGCAGGAGGATCACGGGCAGAAGAGAGAAGGTGAGCAGCTAGCAAAGAGCGTTGGGCAGTCTAAATGGGCCGTACAAACAGCCAAAACAGCCTTGGGCTGTGTGAAAACAGTCCGTACAGCAATAACCACACCTTGGGATGCGTGCTAGCTGATCCGTACAGCAGGCCCGTTCCATACAGCAGCGATGAATGCTCCATACTGTGCCCTCGGTAGTCCCCCTGTGTCCTTCTATCTTTTTTGTTTCTTGTGTGAGCCTTACCCAATTTAGATTAAGGGGATGTCATAGTAGCTAGTCCCTGCTATGCGTGATGGAGTTTATGGTTTTCAATCTTATGAGTGACTATCGTGAGATTGAAACTGCACTATGTTGTGTTTTTAGAGGATGAGTTTGGGAATGTTCCTGGATTCATCTAGGTATATGCTTCTGCCGTATTAGCGGACATGCAAATTTCACCTTGTGAAGTTTTCGTCCAAGTTGTGGCCTGTTGGTATTGCGATAATTCTTTCTATCTTAAATGGTGTGTTGCCCTATCAGCTAGATTTAGATTTAGATGCTCGTTTGGGATAGACGAAAATGAATTCGTTTAGACTTCACAAGTTGTTGTAGCTTGAATGAAGAGATTTGGACTACTTTTTGATTAGCCTTCTCCTTTAGTGCTAGCCTTTCTCATGGCTGAGTTTGCCCTTCACCTCCGGAGTGCCGACAAAAACGCAGTACGAAAACTTTGTATAAATGGATGCTCAAGTATGTGTGGGTGTGTGGATTTGTATGTGTGAGAGCATACTTTTATACTATGGTCTACACCCACTGTTGGGCGCTGATGACATCAGTGGGGATGTCATAGTAGCTAGTCCCTGCTATGCGTGATGGAGTTTATGGTTTTCAATCTTATGAGTGACTATCGTGAGATTGAAACTGCACTATGTTGTGTTTTTAGGGGATGAGTTTGGGAATGTTCCTGGATTCATCTAGGTATATGAATGCTCCATACAATCAGCCTTGGGGTGCGTACCTCTTCCGTACAGCCATCAATTAATGCAATTCAGCCACCTTGGCTCACGTGCCAATCAAAAGTTCTGTTCGTACAGCAGGCTAGCAATCCGTACAGCAGCGTTGAAAGCACTGTACAGCAGGTACGGACACCTTAAATGCAGTTCTTGCAGTCTATACAGCCGTACGGACTGCCTCGAGATGCGTGCAGGCCAAAAATGCAAGGAGTCAAGGCTTCCTGGGACTTTGTCCGGCGTGCCCCCTTCACCTTGGGATGCGTGAAAGAAGAGAGAGAAAACCAATGTCCAAAATCTGGCTTTTTTCCTTGAAAGGAGAGGAAGAGGGTAGGTGTGCATGAGGGGCTGCCACATGGCCCCCTCATTAATGCTCTAACCCTTGCAAACCAATGAAACATTGGTTTGCCCCTCACATTAAAATCCTAACCCCTTCTAACCAATGAAACATTGGTTTCCTTGGGCCTAACTTTAAGACCCCTCTAAACCTTGTCTTGCCCCTAGCAAGTAGGCCTAGTGTGTGCACCTAGGGACTTTTGGGAAGTGTCGCTTCCCTTGGGCTAGTCCCTAAGCCAAAGTTAATCGCAGTTCATAACTTCATGCCCCCGTGACATTTCTCCCCCCCTTTTTTTTTTTTTTGAAAAAACAGTGCTAATTATATTACTTCGAGAACAAGATACAAGAGGTCAGCTTATAGCTGACGGGTTGCGTTCACAAACCGGACGCAGCCCAAAAGGTAGCATAATAGATCATACTCTCACGGAGGGATATGCTGAGTGTGAATGAACAGCCATCGGGGTGGTGAGTAGTGCCACCGAAGGCCCTGCGTAGTCTGCTCGAAGAAGAGGCTCTGTGTGTCCCAAGCCTGGAGGAAGCGTCTCCGCTTCTCCTGACCGGCCCGGGAGTCTCCCTGAATCTGGTCCCACTGGCCTCTGAGGGTATGAATAATCTCACTCCAAATCTCCGCCATGATCTGGGCAGTCGATAAGGAGGTGCCACCGAGGATCTGCGCGCAGCGCGAGGTCCAGATGTGCCATCCTGTAATGCTGCTGATAATCTCCCAGACTGGCTGCCTCTCCCGAACTCCTGTATCAGCCTCTGCTAGGTGCTGTGGGATACCCTCGAGCGGCCCCCACGTCCCCTGTGTGATAAGGAAAGTGGGGTCCTGCTGGCATGCCTCGAACAAGTGATGAAGACCAGGTGCGGTGCTGCACCAACAGAACGCGCCCCAAGTGATCACTCCTAGCTCTGGTGCTGCATGAGCAAGAAGCCCGAAAGCCACCTCCACACTTCCTGGGCGCGCGTGCAGCTCCACAGGCAGTGTTTTGGTGACTCCTCATCCGCATGGCAAATCTGACAGCAACCGTCCTGGCCTATCTGCCTCAACCAGCTCCCCACTGGAAGACCTTTGTGGGTAAGGAGCCACAGGAAGTATGAGATCTTCCGCGGCCGCCAGCTCTCCCACAAGGCCTTCCAGAATGCCTGCAAAAAGAACCTGGAAATACCCTGTGCGTACCAGCTAGGACGCTGGGTGGGGGGGCGGCTCTGCATCCTCCCGAGAACTCGCCTGCCCAGAGTCGTGCTGTAAGTGAAGAAGGAAGTCGGCCCCTGTCCTGTCACAATCTCTGGCCACCACCACTCTCCTGGGTCCCACTCAAGTTCTGACAAGGCCCGCCCCTCCCAAAGCCAAAGACGCCAAAGCTGCAACTGGTCCTGCTCGATACTAGGGTCGGTATGCCAGACCTTCCCCAGAAGGCCTACGACCCTAACCCTCTGCCACGGGAGTAGGGGGTCGATGAGCGCATCCTCTCTCCTGAGTCGTCCATCCCCTGAAACCGCGAAGAAGGCGATAGAGGAGTCATCCAAACGTCCTGCGACCACCAGTGGGATGCCACGGGGGGTGAACTGTCCCAGCCAGTGGGTGTCTCCAGGCATGAGGACCTGAGGCTCAGGTGGAGCCAACCAAGCGGCTGGGATCGCACCGTCGATCTCCGTGCGTCTCGCCTGGACTCCGCGTGCACCTCCAGCTGCGTCTGCAAGATCGGCCATCTCCAGATGTCTGTACGTATCCCTCCAAACTCGAAGGGACCGGGCTGGCCCCCTCATCCAGCCGTCCCACCTGATATGTGATCTCTCCCCCAACTGAAGGCCCTCGGCGTCTCTGACCTGCCCATTCCAGACGAGCGGCTGGCGATCGATCTCCTCCTGACAGCTGGGCTGGGACTGAATGAGACTGAGACGGAGCCGCCTCCAAACCATGAGGAGGCTACGAACGAGTGGGGAGCGGGGCTGAGTGAGCGGGGCGGAAGTGAAGATCCACCTGAAGGACGGTAGCCACTCTCCACCTCGGCGTGGGACACAAGAGCCGACTCCCTGCTGAAGTAACATCTTCCACGTCTGCCCCCCTGGGGTCAAACCGCGGATGATAAGCTTGCCTAACAAGGCCTGACTCTGAAGCTCTGGATCAATGACCCCCAGACCACCCTCAGCCTGCGGAAGAATGACTGTCTGCCAAGCAACCCTGGCTCTGGTATCTCTATGCCCATCCTCCCCAGACCAAAGAAAGTTCCGAACCAACCTCCTGAGCTGTGCCACGCTGGATCTCGAGAAGCACCAACAGGAAGCCACATACCAAGCCGTGGCTAGAAGGACCTGGTTAACTACCAAAGCACGACCTGCAAGGGAAAGCTTAGCAGTGCTCCAGAAAGCCAGCTTCCGTCGGATGGAATCTAGCACCGGGAGAAACTGCTGAGCTGGCGTAATGTCTAGGCCAACCTGGAAGCCAAGGTATCTAGCTGTCTGTCCACGTGGAATCCATCTGAAGCCCAGAAATCGCCCCCACTGAGAACACGCCCCCGGGTCTGTGAGAAAACCAACTGATTTGTTCCAGTTGATTTTCGCACCAGCGGCCGAGCAGAAAACCTCCAGGGCCATCCGCACCCTCTCTAGCATCCTCTCATCGTCCTGGACATAAAGGGCTGTATCATCTGCGTACTCTGAGTCCAGAAGCGCCGTGTCCTCCCGGAGTGGAAGGCGAACACCCCTGAGCCCTGTGGACCTCGCCCGAAGGTAGTAAGTCATGGCCTCGGCGAAGAAGAGAAACAGATAAGGAGCCAGGGGACAGCCCTGACGTACTGATCTCTCCAAGCTGAATCGCTCACCCATCCTGCCTCCAATGATGACTCTGCTGGACGCTGTCCTGTACAAAGCTGAGATACCCTGAATCCAGCCTGCCGGGAAACCTAGCCGCTCCAGAGTCCCCTCCAAAAAGGACCAATCCACGCGATCGTAGGCCTTCTCGAAGTCGAGAAGTAAAATGGCAAGGTGTGATCCGCTGTACTGAGCCCACTCCGCCGCCTCTGAAAAGGTGAAGACATTATCCAGGATACTGCGATCCTGGACAAAGCCTGTCTGAGTGTCATGGACGAGGTCTGGAAGTAGAGGTCGAACTCTGGCACTGATCATCTTGGCGAGGATTTTGTAGGCAGTGGTAAGGAGAGTGATCGGACGCCACTGGCGGATCTCCTGTCTATCTCCTCCCTTCGGGATGAGGCAAATCAGTCCCGAGGAAAGGCTCTCTGGCATCTGACCGCTGCTGAAAATCCCCTGCAGAGCTGCAAGGAGGGGCTGATGGATCTGGTCCCAGAAGGAGGTGAAGAAAGCTCGGGATAGCCCATCCTCACCTGGGCATTTCTGCCCATCAATGGCCATCAAGGCCTCCAACATCTCATCCGAGGTGAACGGCGCCAACAACGTCGCCTGCATGCTAGGCTGGACAAGGGATGGAATGTGCCTCCACACCTCCTCACGGTCACGACTAGCACGAGGGGCAAGTGGCTCCTGCTGGAAGAGGGTCCTGTAGAAGTCAGTGGCCAACCCCAGGACCTCCCCCGGGTCCGTAACAATGTGACCATCCGCTGTCCTGAGACTCCGTAGCTGATCCCCTGCAGCTCTCTGGCCGTGTGTCCTGAAGAACTCCCTGCACATCCGGTCACCCTTCCGGGCCCAGAAGGAGAGAGAGGCGTGATAGGAGAACTCGGAGCGACGCTGGAGGGTCTCCTCCAAGAGGGCTCTGGCTCGAAGGGCCTGGATCCGAAGCTCCTCCGAGCTCGGGGAAGACTGCTGAAGTCGCTGAATGGAGGCGAGGTCCCTCCGAAGAGCTCTCTCTCTGCCCCACCAATCCTGTCGAACCTGTAGGGCTGCGAGCTGGCAGATCTGGCTGGACTCCTGCAGAGCCTGCGCGACCGAGTCTACCAGATCCACGCCCTCCCCCCAGTCTCTGTCCCAAAGACTGCAAATGCTGCTACGGACGTCCACCCTCGAGAAGATGGAATCGGGAATCCTGCATGATCGGGGGGGGAGAGTCTGGGCTGCCGAATCTAATGAAAGGAGCACAGGCGCATGGTCGGAGAGTGTCGTCCCTGGAACAATGCCCGCCTGGCCACCTCTGCTGATGGCCCAATCACTGACATAAAACCTATCAAGCCGCTCCAGGAGTCTGCCTCCTTCCCTGCGGAAGCCCCAAGAGAAGTCCAGGCTCCCGTGCCAACGCCGGAAGGACGGGTCTCTCCAACTGTCCCTCCCTCCTGTCGCGAAGATGAAAGAGTCCCAAGCTGACTGCTCTGTCTGAGCCATACCTGTGAACTCCGGATCTCTACCCTGCTGGTCCTCCAAGGTCTCCAGGTTGTTGAAGTCTCCTCCAACAATCCAGGAATCCATGTCTGGAAGAATCCCTGTAAGTGTCCTCCAGAAGGTGGCTCTGCAACGGAGGTCTGTGGGAGCATAAATGTTGAGGATTCCTATCTTGGATCCCTCCAAATTCAGGCCTACCCAAAGGGCTCGGCCTGGGATCAACGTGCCGTGACCGAAAACTATCTGAGCTAACTGCTCGCACACGGAGGTATAGACCCCCCCGCTCCTCCCCTGTGCGCCGATCGAAGGCTCCCAATAAGTGTAGGAGCGTCCAGGGAGAACCTTCCCGCAGCTGCGGGCATGAGCCGCAGAAAGCTTGTGCTCCTGGAGCAGCAGTACATCCAATCGACCAATCACTGCAGGCTGAAGTTCCTGACGCAAAATGAGCTTCCTGGGACCACGGGTGCTCGAAGAGTGAAACCCGTTCACATTCCAGGATACGAGGTGTAGGCTCATGGAGAGGGATGGGGGGCTGCGAACAGCTGTCTGCTCGCAGTCGAAGTCGAAGAAGAATCAGACATATCGGAGTGGAGGCGCTGCCGCTTGTGAGAAGGTTTGGAGGGGGAGACGGGGTCGTCCTGCCCGTTCTTCAACACCTTCAGCAATGGCGAGAGGCCTCTAGTGCCATGAGCAAATGCTTTCTCGAGCCAGCTCGAGATCTCTGAAGTGGTCATCCCGTAGAAGGTTCGGAGTTTCTGTTGGGACCAAGCTCTGACATCCTGGGGAAGAGGCCATGCCAGGGGGGGTCTGAGGATCACGATCAATCGGAAACGTTTGGCAGCGCAACGCCACCGCAAGCGCACATCGCCCTCGGACCACTGAGTCTCGAGGAGCTGCCCACCGGACGGGCCTATCCAGGAGCAAATCTGGGCGTGTGTCTGCTCTCTGAGAGCCTCCCACACCGAGTCGTCTGTCCAGGTCTCGGTGCCATCGCTGAGGAACGTGAAGGCGAAGCTAGGGCCATCCCTGGGAGCCAAGGCAGCAAGCTTCCCATCCGCCCCTTTGCGGAGCATGAAGATACTAATGTCGAGACAAGCCGGGAAGGTCCCAAGGTCGGCCACATCCAGGTAGTCCCAGGGGCCAGATCTGTAAAAGTCTCGAGGGAGCTCTCTCTCCTGGAGCTGAGACCCAGCTGAGTCTGCCACTGAGGGGCTAGCGGGAAGGGAAACCTGCTCCACTGGTGGTACAGACTCCGGGTGTCTTACAAGCGGGGGGGGAGGGGGAGGAGGCTGCGGGATAGGCGACTCGGGCTCCACGGAGGCGACTGGCGGAGAAGGTGGAGGAGGTGGAACGGAGGCTGCACTCGGCTGGGAAGGCGACGGTGCAGCTAACTCTGTAGGAGGGGCGAGGGGAGCAGGGGGGGGAGGGGGATGGGGATGCATCTGGAACTGGGGCTGAGGGGGAGGGGGAGGGGGAGGGGACTGAGGGAAAGGAGGCGGGGGCTGAAACTGCGGGGCGGGCGAAGGGGGGGGGGGAAACTGGGGAGAAGGCGGGGGGGTGGGAGAGAGGAGGATCTGAGGCTGTGGAGGGCGGGCTGCCGTCAAAGAAGAAGCTCTCCCAGGTCCCTGGGGCATCTGCCTGTCAGGTCTCTGGAGTACTGCTGCAGGAAGGGTGACCTCTGCCTCCTTGCCTTTATCCGAAATCTTCTTATTCTTTCCTCTTTTCCTTCGAACCTCGGTCCAACCGCCCACTACCTCTGGCCCAGGCTCCGACTGCCTCGGCTCCTCCTGACGTGGCTGTCCGGGGGGGGGAGGTGGGGGCGGAGGGGGCGGGGGCGGGGAGGGTCGAGACGAGCTGGCAAAGCGTGGACAAGCAGCCGCCAAGTGCCCAAAGCCATGGCACCGCAGGCACTGACCTGGCTGTCCGGTGACTATCATGCTCTGGGTGATACTGCCGGCACCTGTCACGATCTCGATCACTGCAGGGAGAGTCGCAGGATCCGCCACAGCCACACGGACTCGGGGAGCTCCTGCCGTGGTCACCGCGTCGGCAAAGGTGTCGTGCATAACCCAGCCAAAATGGGAGCCCAAGTCCCTGACAATCGGCCGCAGCTCAGTAGCAAGCCCTGGAAAAACTAGTGTCACTGGGTGGCGAGGTATACGGAACCGAGTATCGAAATCCGCTGCGCTGAAACCACGGTACCACGGGACTATCATGATGATCTTCCCATCCACCGATGTGGGGGAACTGGCAATCAGATTGCTCGCAGCTTTCTCACTGGAGAGTTTGAGCCAGAAGATGCCCCTTCCCATAAGGGCCACCTCCTCAATGTGGCCATCCTCTAGCAAGAGAGTGGACTGGAGCCAGTCCCTGATGGTAGACCTGGAGGGGGAGTGTCCAATGACTCTACCGTAAACAGAGGTACGAGCAAAGTCACTGGCTACCGCCTGAACACGGGATGATTGTTGCTCTGTCAGGATAACGCGGTAGGCATCTGGAGAGGGAGGGTCCGACTGGGCCTCCGGATCCGGGCTGGGGGCCGCCATACCGCCAAGACTAACTGCAAGCTTCCGATGAAGAAAAACAGGCTGCCACCCAAGAAGGGGATGAAGCGGCGGTGGAGCCTGGAGGTGAGGCGGGCGAGGCGAAATGAAGGGTCGGAGGGGTCGAAGCGGAGGGCGGGGCGAAGGCTGCGGGATGCGGGGAGTACGGAAGGGGGCGAGAGGGCGGGGGGGGGGTGAAGTTGGAATGGCGGGGGTGGAGGGGTGAAGCGGGGGGGCGAGGGGAGCGGAATGAGGCGGAGGCGGGTGAAGCGAGGGGGTGAAGGAGCAGCGAGGGGGCGGGTTGGAGCGGGGTGGATGGCGAGGGAGCAGCGAGGGGCGGAATGGAGCGGAGGCGGGGCGAGGGCGAGGCGGGCTTAAAAAAAAAAAAAAAAAAAGGACGAGGCGAGGCGAGGCGGGATGGAGCGGAGGGGGCGGTTGGAGCGGCGGCGAGGGGGGGTTGGAGCGGGGGCGAGGGGCGGGTTGGAGCGAGGGGGCGGGATGGAGCGGAGGTAAGGGGGCGGGATGGAGCGAGGGGGCGGGTTGGAGCGAGGGGGCGAGGGACGAGGGGCGGGTTGGAGCGAGGGGCGGGTTGGAGCGAGGGGGCGGGTTGGAGCGAGGGGGCGGGTTGGAGCGAGGGGGCGAGGGGCGGGTTGGAGCGAGAGGGCGGGATGGAGCGGAGGCAAGGGGGCGGGATGGAGCGAGGGGGCGGGATGGAGCGAGGGGGCGGGATGGAGCGAGGGGCGGCTGGAGCGGAGGTGAGGCGAGGGGTAGCGGGGTGCCGGCGGGGGGGGAGGAGAGGGGACGGGGGTCGAGGGCGGACGGGAGGGGTGGAGGTGGTCGCGGCGAGGGGGGGGGGGGGAGCGAGGGGGGAGGTAGGGGCTAACGGCGAGGGGGGGAGGGGAAGCTCGCAGGAGCTCTAACGAGACACAGAAAGTTTACGCGAGCCATTGCATCAACCAATCTCAGACATGATGATGGCTTGCCACCATTTGCAGGTGCATTGTTTCCAGGCAGGGGACAGGCTCCCTAGGTCTGCCTATGTGCTGCGTGGAAGCTCTTGGAGGCGCCTAGGGTTGTGGGTCCTCTGCTGCGCACTATGGAGGGCAGTGTGGGGGTCTGTTGAGTTGGCCTATGGGTAGGGCGGGCCAGTCCCTTTAGGGCTGTATGGAGCAGCATGTCCATCAGTGAAGCACAGGATTTCGTCTGCCTACTACCCTTTGTGCAACGGTCTTGCAGAATAGACTAATGGAACACTGTGTGAAGTTATTGCTAAGATGATCTAGAGGACCAGATCTGAATGGGAAAAGTGGCTGCTTTGTGGGCCTATTGTATTACATATAAGGTGGCTACAAGGTACTCTCCATTTCACTTGGTGTATGGGACAGAAGCAGTTTTGCCAATTGAAAGGTTGCATGAGCAAAGGCGAGAGGCGCTTATGGCCAATGAAGTGTCTCAAAGGGCTATGAAAGCGAGAATGGATAACAGAAGGAGATCTAGTTCTGAAATATGATAGTAGACTGGACCATCATTTAGACAAGAAGTTTTTAGTCAGATGGGAAGGCCCATTTGTTATCTTAAAAGCTTATGCAAATGGATCTTATGATCTGAGGGAGCTTGGCTAGCAGATGCCTATCGAACGGGTCAATGGATTTAGCTTGAAGTTCAAAGAAAGATAAGATGTATGATTTTTGCTGCTGATTTACAACTGGTTGCAGCGTTTATGTACCATCATTATTGGCATCATCATCGGACTTGGATGAGCTGTCCACTGCTTTAGAAGATTGTGGCATACTGTTTGTTCGGAAACGATTCATTCTCTTAAAAAAGGACATCTTGCTCTTTAGGTGCTTCTGCCCAAAATACATTTGGCACATTTATATCCTTGAGCATGCATCTGGCAGATGCAATAAGATGATGATTTTTCCTCCCAAACTAGGCACCAAGGCTTTGCTACGTGGGTTGCTTGGATCTGCGTGTCGCACAAGGAAAACCCAAAAACACCAAAAAGTTGAAGAAAAGGCTACCTTCCCTCTCGTGCTTCAGTCCGAGCATTGAACATGCTACCCCGTTATGACACCCGTTATAGCCTATGGGAAATTTTCCTAAGAAGTCCTTCCCTGGGATGCTCCAAAATCCAACCTCTTGGGCATGATTTTCCACAACAGAACACTTCCAACTGCCTGTTGTGACGATTTCTTCCTGTTCGGCCATCTGCTCTGCCGGCAGTTGCAAAGCAGCACTTTCTGTTGCATGCAGTCGCGTTTTCAAGCTCGGTCCCCACTTCTGGTTTTCCCAGTTGGGTTCTGGCCTGCAGTTGCTTCCTTAGGCAATTGCGGCCTTCCTTGCCGCCGCCGCTATGTGCGGGCCTTCCTTGCTGTGTCATCCTGCCTGCTCATGCCTTGGTGCTGCAAGTCTACGAAACTGTTTGTTGGCTTGTTCTTCTCTGCTGTGGCAGGTTACCCTGGTTATTTGACCAGTCTCATTGCCGGAGAGCTTTCTTTCCAGCTTCCTCCCTCTTAATGCATGCCTCTCTCACACCCTTCATGCAAGACTGCCTCAAGCTTTGAAGATTCATAGTTGCAAGTGGAAGGTGTGCTCTGATACCAAATATGAAAGCAAGGAGTGGGAGGAAGCTCAAAGCAATAGATTCAACAACACACGCAAAAGTGTGAAAGTACAACATAAGTATGAAACCCTGGAACTAACCCTAATGATTTGGCACCTAAAATCTAGGAGACCTCACCAGTTCATAGAGCATATGTGGTTGAGGTGCTTAACTGAATACGTAAGAAAAATATGATTAGGGCCTAGTGAGATATGGACGGTAAAGTACACACGGTCCTGCATGCCATTATAACCATTAGGATTTTATCCTACAAAGCAACATATTAGGTGTGAATGAGCTCACAGCCTGTTGCCTACGTGATTTTATGATAAAAGAACTGTATTTTTATGCTCGAGATGTCAGAGTCTCTTCCTGTCTCATGCAGACATTTGATAGATTACTTTTTTTTGACAAATGGTGTGGCCTGATACAATGTATCTAATACGAAGTTGTATCATTTCCTGACAGATGCTGGTGCAGAGCTCGTTTACTTTTCACCGCTGAAGGATTCCCTACCCTCTAGTCTTGATGCTATTTTCTTTGGAGGTGGCTACCTTGGCCTTTATCTGGACCGCCTATCAGCCAACAAGCAGCTTTTGTATGCTGTCCGTGCATTTGCCGATGCTGGAGGTATCGTGTATGGTGAATCAGGTGGTCTGATGTACCTATCACAAGGAGTTGAGGTGCTTTGATGGGCTATATACCTCTTTTCTTTGTTATGCATGCTTACATAAAATACCGACCAAATGGAATTAGGATCTTTTCTCCATTAACGTTGTCCGTCGATTGACTTGTATTGCAGCTGTGTGGGGAATTCTTTGAGCAATGAAGCAATCCTATCTTCTGTCTGTAAACAGGGTCAAGATATGCAGTCATTTCCAATGTCAGGGGTCTTCCCATTTTGGACTCGATTTGGAGAATCAATAAGAACTGGTTATGTGAAGGTATTGGTTGTTTTGAGGTGCTGGCGTCTAAATTATTTTAGATCTTCATTTATCCTAATACTGCGAAAGTTATTATGTGCTATATGGTTTCTGTTTGGCATTGCATCTGTTGATCTCATGCTTCTGTGCATTTTCCATATTTTTTCTCGTCTTGTGATCTCATTTTCCTTATGACAATGGAAACAGGTGACGCCTCGAGATAATTGCGTGATTTTCCCAGCTGAAATAGGAGAGATTCGAGGCTTTATGTACTCTTCTAGTGAGATTTTCTTCCCAGATGGAACTTCTATTGACACATGCTGCAAAGGGTAATGTAATACCAAGAATTGCACAGCCGGATTGTATTTTATTATTTTGCAAACAGCATTAAGACATCATGATGGTCAATTATTTACTAATCCTGCAGAGTGTCCTTCTAGCCTTGCATGTACTCTCTGATTATTGTCAGGAAAGTTGAGCATATCATTATATAAACAGTGGACCATGCTGTTGGTTAAGAGAGAGTCATCTTGGCTTTCAATGTTTTGTACAATACCTTAGGGCATTCAGCAGGCTGAATTTTCTGTATACGTGGTCAGGTTCATTATAAATACTGATCAAGGCAGAGCACATATGGAATGGGAGGGATACATGCAAGGGAATGCTATGAGCAGTTTGGTGCATCTTCACTTTGGTAGCAATCCAAGCGTGGCATATGCTTTGGTGGAGCGTTGTAGGTTGGTTGCCTCTTTAAGCTAGCACTTCTGGAACTTATGGGACATGATTACTTGCCGATGCTGCATGGTAATAATGATCTATGCTTGAGAGAGAAAGTGCTTGTTTTTATCTTTTCTCAGTTGGAATAAGCAAATGGATACATTGGTGGATGCAGGATGGATCGGACAAAAGCAGCAGCTGTTGCTGCGGCTTCAGCATCAGCTGTGGCTGGAGCAGGCCCTGCAGCTGCTGCTGCGGCAGGTGCTGCAGCTGCTGAAGCTGTTGCTGCTGCCTTGGGTGAGTGTGGAGAAATTGTGCCATATTCCAGCATAGGCATGGCTTTCAATATGAAGGATCTTCCATATCAGACTATCAATAGAATGGGCAGTACTCGTCTCACCTTACCTTTCAAGCAAGGAGACGACTGGAAAACCTTGGAAAAAGCTCAACATTCACCAGTGGGGGGATTTGATGAAAATCAGGTTGACACACACTGGAGGTCTGGTGTCTCTTTTCGGGAGGAAGATACTCTGCGGCGTACAGAGTCTTTTGATTTACATCAATTAAGGAGAACAACTGGCATTGAGGCCTATTGTAAGTTCTCAAGGTCTGAATCAGAAATCTGGGATGGAGCCACAAGATCAGAGAGTCGTTCTAGAGGCTTGAACAATTTCCACTGTCATAGTAATACTGTCGTGGATAATTTGCATGATGGAAACTCTTTGATTCAGAAGAGTGAATCAAAGCGAAGTAGAGTGAAGTCTAACAGTGCTGATTTCAGGGATGTAAATTGCATGAGCTCTACCAGGGATAAGCATTATGATAGGGCTAATCAGTCATCAGGGCATCAAGCAGAACAACTTTTGTCTACAGTAAGTAAACTAAATAGGTGGGAGTGCAATGGGATTACAGCACTGAATCAAGTTCCTCAGAATATATCTGTGTCATTCAGATCTCCGCGGTCTGGGCAGAGAGAAACATTTCCAAAGAAAATAGTGTCCCTGCTTCCATCCACGACAGAAATTCTCATTGAACTTGGTAAGCTGCTTCTTAGATTATGATAGGCTTATGGATTGTTCAGTTTTGCACTCATTTCAATAGTTTAAAAGAACAAGAGATTTTTTCGCAATTCTCCAATCCTGAGTTGCTGTGTAACAAAACTGCAATTGAGACTAAAAACAAGTAATAAAGCAAAAGATACATTGCTGCTAGCTGGTTACTAATGACATTATGAAAAGGACCTTATTTGAAAACAGAAACGAAGCAAGGACATAGGATTTTAATGCCATATTGTAGGCATGAAAATAGTCACAACTCTGAGAACAGCAATGAGGAACAGTAGTTGTAATGGCAACATGTAAGCCTTTTCTGCTGTATAGATCTACTTTCAGATGATCTTATTCTCTTGAAAGACAACCAAAAAAACTTTAAAATTTTAGAGAGTCTTTACTGATGCTCATTCAGAGAATGCTTAGTGGTGTCTTTAGCTTAGGATCAGTATTAAGTTTGAAAGAAGCTTAGATTTAGTTGTATAAGAGAATGCTATATACTTCAAAAAGAGGGCAGTGACTTGTGCTGTTGTTTACAGAGAAGGATATTGTCTTGGAAGTATGCGTTATCTCAATTGTGAATAGTGAACAGGTGCAGGGAGCCGCTTAATTGCTATTACTGACTCCTGTGACAGACCTTCTGGCGTTCAGCGAGGACGTCATATTGTAAGTCACATCTTGTCTTTTATTGAAATGTCAGTTTATGTTCAAATTGAGAATGGAACATTTGTGGAGCTTAATTCTCGATGTACAAGCAAACAGAGAATTCTCGCATGAAACGAACTGTGAATTCTCTTCAAGTCTCTGTCATTACAGAGTACCATAAAAAGTGCTTAGCCTGTCATGCAGAATGAGTAGAATTGCTTTGAGATAAACCGTTTATGTTCAATATCTTTGCCTTTTCATTTTTCAACTGTTTTCTTGGTTTTCTTCTCTGTCTGTAATGATGGTACCCGTTTCAATCAACTGCCTTCATCCCAGCTTATTGAAAACCAGCAAAATCTGGCACGGTCTATTTGACTATGCTTAAATGTTTGATGAAGATCTGATCTTTTTCACATATAGGTTGTATTCAATTCTATCAATTTTCATTGTTGCAAAAGATTGCGCTTCGTGCTTGTAATTTGGGCTCTCATTTTTAAATCACATCCCCTTCCTACAACCCATTCTTAATCAGATGATTGTATGCATCCAATCGTTTCTGCAAAACTGATGTTTGATTTCCTTTCATTTTGTTTCACATTTAGGTTGGACGAAGTAGGCTTGACGCTGCAGCTATGTCCAATAAAAAGGTTGAACATGCAGTAAGGCCTGAACTGGAATTTAAATGCTTTTTTGCTGTCTGCACAAAGACTTGGCAAATTTGGCTCATAATTTTGCAACCAGCAAAAGTTTTATAATTCATCTTTGGCTTGCTACCATGCTTGGCTTAAAATTACGATTTGGTACTCTTGAAATCTTTGCAGGGGGACTGGAAACCTAATCTTGGATGTCTCACCTGGAAGGGTTGCAAGTTGAAATTAGATGTTTCGTGGCTTGGCAAAGTCAAACCTGACCTCATAGTGACTGAGGTAACATTGCACCACTTCAGGGCCTCATTGACTTCAGAGCACGTAATCTTTTGGAGGCCTCTTTAATGTCAGAGCATGTAAATTGTATTCATACTGGCTACCCTTTCATGGAACTCAGCTCCTTCATATTGAAGCTGTTTGCAAGCAGGGTTATGTAAATGCATGCCTGTCATAGAGCATATGCTTATGCTGCTTGTTTTTCACCTTGTGTTTGGTGCCAATGAAATGGGCTGGGATGCTGTAGCAGCTTGTCCCTGCTATGCATAGAGTTTGTATGCACACTTGTGTCTCTCTGTACTTCCTCTAGTGTATGGAGGCAGGCACACACATATGTATCATAGTCACGTAAAACATGTGAAATGCTTCAAAACGTTTTGAAACAGAACAGAAAAAGACCAAAAGTTTCAAAAATTGACTTTTGTATTTTTGGTCCAAAATTTGTAAACAAGGTACATTGTGTTTTTAGAGGATGAGTTTGGGCATGTTCCTGGACTCATCTAGGTATATGCTTCTGTCATTTTAGCGAACATGCAAATTTCACCTTGTGAAGTTTTCGTCCATGTTGCGGTGCGGCCTGCTGGTTTTGCGATAATTCTTTTGATCTGAAGTGGTGCGTTGCTCTATTAGCTAGATTTAGATGCTCGTGTGGGAGAGACTAAAATGAAATTGTTTAGTCTTCACAAGCAATTATATCTTGAATGAAGAGATTTGGACTACCTTTTGATTAGCCTTCTCCTTTAGTGCTAGCCTTCATCATGGCTGAGTCTGCCCTTCACCTCCTGAGTGCCGACAGAAACTCAATACGAAGACTTTGTATAAATGGATGCTCAAGTATGTGTGGGTGTGTGGATTTGTATGTGTGAGAGCATATGTTTATACTATGGTCCACACCCACTGTTGGACTGACATATGTTTTTGTATTAAGCAGCCCATGAGCTGATTTGTAATTTGTACTCAGTTTTCATTATATGAATAAAGACCTTCGGGGGGGTCCAGCTGGACGATTGTATTGGGCCCTTGTGCTTTGTGTGAGAGAGAGAAAGAAAGAAGGAAAGTTTCTTTAAGTCTTTGGAAGACCGATGGGTCTATGAGACTGTGAAAAACTTGGTACAAAACGAGCTGTGAGGGTGGAGCTACTAAATGAGCATCCACACCAATGCAAAATGCAAAAATGCAAAATGATAGTACTAAGTACAACATAGTCATGTCAGTGGTCGACTACATATCAATCTCATCATTATCATCATCATCAACATCAGGACATCAAGGTGGATGGGGCAATGGAGGCATGAAATCGGCGATAGAGTGTTGTCGGCTGCTCACAGGTGCAGCCCTGTGACGTCTCCTGGTCATAGCTCTGCGCCTAACAAGAGCCACAGTAACCCCTTCGGCTGAGCTCCGACTTTGAACAGAGAGGGGATATCGCCAAGTGTAATTTGCGCGTCAACCCTCTGTCTGAGCTGTCGGGTCACTGGCTCTGGGTCATGATCATGTCGAGGCCTCATCTCGTGGGGGCCCATGTGATCTGGTAGGAAGAACTCCGTGAAAGAGCTCTGAGAGGAATCTGCCAAGGAAGAACTCTGCTCCTGTCTCCGTGATTGAAGTATCCTCTCGCAGTGCCTAACTACCTCATGAATGAAGCACGCCAAACATCTCTGGTATGGATAGGAGAGGAATCGGGACAAAACCCCAGAGCTATCTCTGAAGAGGTAGTAGAAACGCCCTCGGATCCATAGTAAACAGGGCCCCTGAAGATGAAGTGCTCCTCCGTCTCAACCTCGTGGATGTCACATAATGTGCATATGCGCCTCTCCCTGGGTAGGTCCTCTGCTCTGCCGCTCTCGATACGAAGTCTATGTGAAGAGACTCGAAACTGCCCAATAGAGATCCTCAGTGATTGGGGTAAGTGGATCTGCGTGTATCTTGGTGGGTCAATGAAACCCTCTGTGATATGCAAGCAGTGACCTCTGTAGAAGCTGAGCTTCACTAGGAGTTCGCTCGGTCCCAACTAGGTCCGGAATGTATGTAGCTGTAAGAGATCCTCACGGATTACCTGCCATGACAACCCAAATTATCTCGTGGTCATAACCCAAATCGTGTAGACGTCGGAGGAGGCGGGCTCTTGTGACCGTATCAAATGCTTTGCAGAAATCACAAAGCAACAGTAAACCCTCTGTTTTCGTGCCCTCGCCTCCTCGATGATAAACCTGAGCGTGAGAATGTGATCCATGGTTCCATGATCCCGCTGGAATCCAGCCTATTTTGTTGCTCTAAGTCTTGGACACTGTGCAAATCGATTGACATCGGAATCAAGCATTGATAAATAAATCTTGGACATGACATGTCCAATCATAATGGTCTTGTAATTCTTCGGGGTCATGGGATCCCCTATCTTGTGGATGGGTGAGAGTGTGTTAACGGTCGAGGTGCGTGGAAACCCCAAACAAACAGCTTCATTAAAGAGCTTTGCTAAGATCACGGCTAGGAGGTTAATCCCATCTGCAATGAACTCAATGCAGGATGTGGGGTGTGGCATATGTGAGAGGTGAGGGACTGGCTGATTTGGGATGTCATATAGTGTGTGTGCATAGTTATACCAGAGCTGAGTGTCAGTGAGTGGTGAGGGGGACCGTCCCTCTAGAAATCTTTGCCAAAAGTCCTTAGAGTTGTTACTAAACAAAATGTTCAGTAGTTTCTTCTTGTTCCGGCGAATGAAATCTAGTTCTTTCTACGTACCAGTTGACGATACTCGCGTAGTGTCTCTGGTTCGCTCGAAAGATTGTTTTTGGTTTCGAATCTAAGCTGACGGTGTCAAGCCTTGCACTCATCATCGTACCAACTATTACAAGGTACGGTCCTGGGTGGTGGTGGGCGGGTGGAGCGAGTGGTGTGAGGGAAAGCGTGAAGGGCAGCCTCGTGTAGTGAGCGGGTGATCAAGGCATCGCAGTCCTCTAATAGGGGTATGAAGTCAATATAAGCGAGAAGTATGTACAGACGGCTTGAGTAAATAGGTGAAGCGTATGTCATGATAGGTGGAGTAAGGATTCAGTGGGGTGGAAGGTGCTGTGCGACGGGAAGTGGAAATACTAAAGAATAAGTAGGTATGATCAGCTTGAGGAAGAGGTGCTACAGTAAAATCAGTGATGCAAGATGTGAAGGTAGGGGATCCCATGATGTAATCAACAACGCTAGAGCCTCCCCCATGTGGAAAGAACACTGATCTTTCGAAGGTCTTAACAATTGAGGAGTTACAGACACAAACTGTCCTCAAACCTTGGCGTCCCTTTCGGTGTTTCTTTATTAATTGAGAACCTTGTAAATAAGATACATAGTGGATTCAACCACACTTGCATTCAATGCACATCCCAACTCTCAGTAGGCATCATTGGCAACAACCCTGCTGGGCTTTGCTTACACCATACATTCTAATAGGCGTCTAGTTGTGAGACAAAGATAAGCAATGAGTAAGCGTGAGAGCAAACGTAAGTGTACTGAATAACTGAATAGAATGAGCTAGTACAAAATGAGAGTGAGGGGTTTTGTCTAAGTGACAAAATCCTATCCTATCTACTAACCGTAGTTAGGGATTGCACTGTGGTTAGGGGAAAAAACCTCAATGAGGGAAAAGTGCCCCTAACCTACTTATTACAATACATTGGCCACTGCCTAGAATACAATAATAATTCTAACATCCCCCTGCTGTGCCAATGTGGTGTACAAGGTCGTGATTAATCACCAAAAGGAGATAAGTTTAGGGCACTGTGAAATGCCTCAAACTTCTCATGTGGAAGTGCTTTGGTGAAGATGTCTGCAACATTGTCATGTGTTGACACATAGATCATACTGATCTCCCCTGCATGCAACTTCTCTCTGACATAATGATAGTGAACCTCAACGTGCTTCGTGCGAGCATGAAACACAAGATTCTTTGCCATTGCAATAGCACTTTGCAATCAGTGAGAATTGGAGAAGGACCCTCTAATAAGAGACGAAGATCAGCGAACAAACAACGCAGCCAAACACATTCAACTGTCGTTGCGAAAGCTGCCTTGTACTCAGCTTCACATGAGGAAGTAGCCACTCTAGATTGCTTCTTGCTCAGCCAAGAAATGCAAGCTTGTCCCAAAAAGAAACAATTACCACTAGTGGACTGCGTGGTATCATAGTCTCCAACCCAATCTGAATCACTGTAAGCATGCATTTGCAAGTCACCCCCCCTGGGAAACATCAAGCCATAAGACTTTGTGCCTTGCAAATAACGGAAGATGCGTTTTACAGCCTGCCAATGTGTAGTCTTTGGGCTGTGCATATATATGCTCACCTGAGATATTGCATACTGAATATCGGGCCTAGTATTGCACAAATAGATGATGCATCCAACAGCCTGGCTGTAAAGTGTGACATCCACTGATTCACCTGCATCATACATAGTAAGCTTCAGCCCCAGCTCCATGGGAGTGGCTACAGGCTTACAATCATGCATGTTGAACCTATCCAAGAGCTTTTGCACATACTTGGATTGAGACATAACGATGCTACTCTTGTCTTGTATAAACTGGATTCCCAAATAAAAATTTAACATGCCTAAATCTGTCATGTCAAATTCAGCTTTCAACTCAGCTTTGAAATGTGCAATTATTTCCTCATTTGACCCTGTGAGCAGCATGTCATCTACATAAAGAATGATGACCAAAATATTCCCCCCCCCATCCTTCTTGATGTAGAGGGTGCTTTTCGTGAGACTATTATGTAACCCCTTACTTGCCAGGAATGCATCAATCTTGACATACCATGCACGTGGGGCTTGTTTCAGCCCTTATAAAGCTTTTTTCAGCTTGCAAACTTGAACTGCATTGCCAGAAAGTTCAAATCCAAGAGGTTGTTTGACATAAACCTCTTCCTGCAAGTCCCCGTTAAGGAAAGCTGTTTTTATGTCCAACTGATGGACATTCCAAACAAAATTTGCAGCCATGGCAATAATTGACCTGATGCTGGTTATCCGGGATGTAGGAGCAAATGTCTCCTCATAATCTATGCCCTTCTTCTGTGCATAGCCTTTGGCAACCAGCCTTGCCTTGTACTTATCAATGGGCCCATTTGGCTTCCTTTTTACTTTGAAAACCCATTTGGTATCGATGGCATGCTTCCCTCGTGGCAAATCCACAACATCCCAAGTCTGATTTTTCTCAATGGATTGCAATTAATTGTGCATGGCATGCATCCAATGCACATTATCCTTGGCTTCTTCAAAAGAGTCGGGTTCTTCTTCATCAAGAAGAGTATCTGCATAAGTTGTCTCAATAGAAAGAGCCCCCCCTATGTGCCTTGCTGCACTACGAGTCCTGCCAAGCAAAGGTGCCTACTCTCTCACAGAGTCTGTAGCAACCAATTCGGAACTGTTTTGGCTGCGTGTATCTGTTGAATCTCTTGCCTGACAACTTCATCCACACATTGTGGAGGTACAAAAGCAGCATGTGGCTGAATTGGGGCATGTGGATCCAGAGGAGGTTGCTGTAAACTCTGATTTTCAGCATGAGCCTCAGCTGGGGAACCGAATGCTATAGGAAGCATCCCCTCAAAAACATCATCTGAAGAAGTTGGAATAGTAAATTCAGCATTTGTATGTGCTGAATTGTCTGAAAATATAACATCTCTACTTACAAAAATCTTGTGAGAAGCAGGATTGTAGATACGATAGCCTTTGCTTTGTGCACTATACTCAACAAAAATGCATTTAAGTGCCTTATCTGACAACTTATGCTGAAACTCCATAGGCACGTGGGCATATGCAACATAACCAGAACCCGTAAGCTCTTGCGAGCTTCCCCCTCCCCCTCCGTACCTCTACCTCCCCTAGCCCTTCTCCTCCTCGCCTCGGCTTCACCTCCCCCCCACCCGCTGCCGCTGCGCCCTCCCTCGCCATCCCCGCTCACCTCCGCCTCACCCCCCCTTGCACCTCCGCTCACCCTCGCCACGCTCACCCCCCCCCCCCCCCGCTCCGTCTCTCCCCCTTGCCCCTCCGCTCCACCCCTCCCCGCTTCCGCTCCACTCACACCCCCTCACCCCGCCTCACCCTCCCCGCCTCGCTCCGCCCCCCTCGCCACGCTCACCCCCCCCCAGCTCCGTCTCTCCCCCTTGCCCCTCCGCTCCACCCCTCCCCGCTTCCGCTCCACTCACACCCCCCCGCCTCCCGCTCCGCCCACCCACCCCTCGCCCCCCGCCCTCGCCCCCTTTCGCCTCACCGCCCCCCCTCCATTTCACCCCCGTCTCCCCTTCCCGCTCTCCGCCCCCTGCCCCCCCGCCCCTTCGCTCCACTTTTTTTTTACCCTTCCCTCCGCCCCCCGTCCGCCTCTCGCCCCACTCCGCCTCTCCCCCGCCCCCGCTTCCGTTCCCGCCTCCTCTCCACCGCCCCCGATCCCCGCCCCCACTCCTCCACCCCGCGCCATCTCCGCTTCTTGCCCCCCCCATCCCGCTTCCTCCGCCCCCCGCCCTCCATCCTTCCCGCCACACCCAGGCTCCACCCTCCCGCATCTACCCCCCCCCCCCCCCCCCCTTTTTTGGGTGGCAGCCTTTTCCTCATCGGAAGCCTCGCAGTTTGTCTTGGCGGTATGGCGGCCCCTTGCCCGGAACCGGAGGCCTAGACGGACCCTCCCTCTCCAGATGCCTACCGCGTCATTCTGACAGAGCAACAATCATCTCGGGTTCAGGAGGTTGCCAATGACTTTGCCCTTACCTCTGTTTATGGCAGAGTCATTGGACATTCCCCCTCCAGATCAGCCATCAGGGACTGGCTCCAGTCCACCCTCATGCTAGAGGACGGCCATATTGAGGAGGCGGCCCTTATGGGAAGGGGCATCTTCTGGCTCAAACTCTCCAATGCGAAAGCGGCGAGCAACCTGATTGCTGGCTCCCCCACGACTGTGGATGGAAAGATTGTCATGATAGTCCCGTGGTACCGCGGATTTAGCGCAGCGGATTTTGATGCTCGGTTCCGTATACCTCGTCATCCAGTGACGCTAGTTTTTCCAGGTCTTGCTGCTGAGCTACGGCCGATTGTCAGGGACCTGGGCTCCCACTTTGGCTGGGTTATGCACGATACCTTCGCTGATGCGGTGACTACGGCAGGAGCCCCCCGAGTCCGTGTGGCTGTGGCGGATCCTGCGACTCTCCCGACAGTGATCGGATTTCGTGACAGATGCCGGCAGCATCACCCAGAGCATGGTAGTCACCGGACAGCCAGGGCAGTGTTTGAGGTGTCACGGCTTCGGGCACCTGGCGGCTGTTTGTCCACGCTTAGCCAGCTCTTCTCGACTCCCCCCGCCCCCCCTCTCCGCCCCCTCCCCCCCCTCCGGGCAGCCACGCCAGGAGAAGCAGAGGCAGCCGGCCGGAGCCTGGACCAGAGTTAGCTGGCGGCTGGACTGAGGTTAGAAGGAAAAGCGGAAAGAACAAGAAGATTTCTGATAAAGGCAAAGAGGCTGAGGTTACCCAACCTACAGCTGCACCTCAGAGACCTGACAGGCAGCCTCCCCAGGGATCTGGGAGAGCATCTTCTTCGACGGTAGCCCGCCCTCCACAGACTCAGGTCCCCCTCTCCTCCTCTCCCCAGCCTCTTCCCATTCAGCCCCAGGCCATCCCCCATCTGCACCCCATTTCTCCCGACCCGCAGCTTCAGCTCCCTCCTCGTCCTCCTCAGTCTTCTCCCCCTCCTTCTCAGCCCCAGTTCCAGATGCATCCCCATCCCTCCCCCCCCCCCCGCCTCTTTCAGCTCTCCCGCAGAGCTAGTTGCACCGACGGTTCCTCAGCCGAGGGCAGCCCCCGCTCCCCCTCCTCCTCCTCCACTAGTCGCCCCTGAGGAGTCTGTGTTGCCTATTCCCCAGCCTCCTCCCCCTCCCCCTCCGCTGGCAGGACACCCTGAGTCTGCACCTTCACCGGAGCAGGCTTCTCTGTCCGCTAGCCCCTCAGTAGCAGACTCCGACGGGCCTCAGCTTCAGGAGAGAGAGCTCCCTCGCGACTTTTACAGATCTGGCCCCTGGGACTACTTGGATGTGGCCGACCTCGGGACTTTCCCTACTTGCCTCGACATCAGTATCTTCTTGCTCCGCAAAGGGGCGGATGGGAAGATAGCCGCCTTGGCCCCCAGGGATGGCCCTAGCTTTGCTTTCACGTTCCTTAGCGACGGCACCGAGACCTGGACAGACGACTCGGTCTGGGAGGCTCTCAGGGAGCAGACACATGCTTAGGTTTGCTCCTGGATAGGCCCGTCCGGTGGGCAGCTTCTCGAGACTCAGTGGTCCGAGGGTGACGTGCGCCTGCGGTGGCGTTGCGCCGCCAAACGCTTCAGACTGATTGTGATCCTCAAGCCTGGACCCCTCAGAAACTCCGCGCTTTCTACGGCATGACCACCTCAGAGATCTGGAGTTGGCTCGAGAAAGCTTTCGTTCATGGTACCAAAGGCCTCTCGCCTTTGCTGAAGGTGTTGAAGGACGGGCAGGATGACCCCGCCTCCCCCTCCAAACCTTCCCATAAGCGTCAGCGCCTCCACTCCGAGATGTCAGCTTCTTCTTCGACTTCGACCGCGAGCAGACAGCTGTTCGCAGCCTCCCAGCCCTCACCATGAGCCTACACCTCGTTTCCTGGAATGTGAACGGGTTTCACTCTTCTGGAACCCGCGGTCCTAGGAAGCTCATTTTGAGACAGGAACTTCAGCCAGCAGTGATAGGTCGTTTGGATGTACTTCTACTCCAGGAGCACAAGCTTTGTGCGGCTCACTCCTGCAGATGCGGGAAGATTCTCCCTGGACGTTCTCACACTTATTGGGAGCCCTCGATCGGCGCACTGGGGAGGAGTGGTGGTGTTTGTACCTCCGTGGGCGAGCAGCTAGCCCAGGGAGTTTTCGGTCATGGCACGCTGATACCAGGCCGTGCCCTTTGGGTAGGCCTGGAACTGGAGGGATCCAGAGTTGGAGTCCTCAACATTTATGCTCCCACAGATCTCCGTTGTAGAGCCACCTTCTGGAGGACACTTACAGGGATTCTCCCAGACATGGATTCTTGGATTGTTGGAGGTGACTTCAACAATCTGGAGACCTTGGAGGACCAGCAGGGCAGAGGACCGGAGTTTACAGGTATGTCTCAGGCAGAGCAGTCAGCTTGGGACTCTTTTATCTTTGCGACAGGAGGAAGGGACAGTTGGCGAGACCCGTCCTTGCGACGCTGGCACGGGAGCTTGGACTTTTCGTGGGGCTTCCGCAGGGAAGGAGGTAGACTCCTGGAGAGGCTGGATAGATTTTATGTTAGTGATTGGGCCATCGGCAGAGGCGGTCAGGCGGGTATAGTTCCAGGGACGACACTGTCCGACCATGCGCGTGTGTTCTTATCATTAGATTCGGCAGCTCAGTCCCTTCTCCCCCGCTCATGCCGGATTCCTGACTCCATTTTCTCGAGGGAGGATGTGCGCAGCAGTATTTGCAGTCTTTGGGACAGAGACTGGGGCGAGTGCGTGGATCTGGTTGGCTCGGTGGTGCAGGCTTTGCAGGAGTCCAGCCAGATCTGCCAGCTCGCAACCCTACAGGTTCGACAGGATTGGTGGGGCAGAGAGAGAGCTCTTCGGAGGGACCTCGCCTCCATTCAGCGACTCCAGCAGGCTTCCCCGGGCTTGGAGGAGCTTCGGATCCAGGCCCTTCGAGCCAGAGCCCTTCTGGAGGAGACACTCCAGCGTCGCTCAGAGTTTTCCTATCACGCCTCTCTCTCCTTCTGGGCCCGGAAGGGTGACCGGATGTGCAGGGAGTTCTTCAGGACGCATGGCCAGAGAGCTGCAGGTGATCAGCTTCAGAGTCTCAGGACAGCGGATGGTCACATCATTACGGATCCGGGGGAGGTCTTGGGGTTGGCCACTGACTTCTACAGGACCCTCTTCCAGCAGGAGCCGCTTGCCCCCCTCGTACTCGACATGCCCGTGAGGAGGTGTGGAGGCACACTCCATCCCTGGTCCAGCCTAGCATGCAGGCGACGTTGTTGGCACCGTTCACCATGGATGAGATGTTGGAGGCCTTGATGGCCATCGACGGACAGAATTGCCCAGGTGAGGATGGGCTATCCCGGGCATTCTTCACCTCCTTCTGGGACCAGATCCATCAGCCCCTCCTTGCAGCTCTGCAGAGGATTTTCAGCAGCGGTCAGATGCCAGAGAGCTTTTCCTCGGGACTGATTTGCCTCATCTTGAAGGGAGGAGATAGACAGGAGATCCGTCAGTGGCGCCCGATCACTCTCCTTACCACTGCCTACAAAATCCCTCGCCAAGATGATCAGCGCCAGAGTTCGGCCTCTACTCCCAGACCTCATCCATGACACTCAGACAGGATTTGTCCAGGATCGTAGTATCCTGGATAATGTCTTCACCTTTTCAGAGGCGGCGGAGTGGGCTCAGCACAGCGGATCACACCTTGCCATTCTACTTCTCGACTTTGAGAAGGCCTACGATCGAGTGGACTGGTCCTTTTTGGAGGGGACTCTGGAGCGGCTAGGTTTCCCTGCAGGTTGGATTCAGGGTATCTCAGCTTTGTACAGGACAGCTTCTAGCAGGGTCATCATTGGAGGCAGGATGGGTGAGCGCTTTAGCTTGGAGAGATCAGTGCGTTAGGGCTGCCCCCTTGCTCCTTACCTGTTTCTCTTCTTCGCCGAGGCTATGACTTACTACCTTCGGGCGAGGTCTACAGGGATCAGGGGTGTTCGCCTTCCACTCCGGGAGGACACGGAGCTTTTGGACGGAGCTTTTAGACTCGGAGTACGCAGATGATACAGCCCTGTATGTCCAGGACGATGAGAGGATGCTAGAGAGGGTGCGGATGGCCCTGGAGGTCTTCTGCTCGGCCGCTGGTGCGAAAATCAACTGGAACAAATCAGTTGGTTTTCTCACAGACCCCGGGGCGTGTTCTCAGTGGGGGAGGTTTTTGGGTTTCAGATGGATCCCACGGGGACAGACAGCTAGATACCTTGGTTTTCAGGTTGGCCTAGACATCACGCCAGCTCAGCAGTTTCTCCCGGTGCTAGACTCCATCCGACGGAAGCTGGCTTTCTGGAGCACTGCTAAGCTTTCCCTTGCAGGTCGTGCCCTGGTAGTTAACCAGGTCCTCCTAGCCACGGCTTGGTATGTGGCTTCCTACTGGTGTTTCTCGAGATCCAGCGTGGCACAGCTCAGGAGGCTTGTTCGGAACTTCCTTTGGTCCGGGGAGGATGGTCTCAGAGATACCAGAGCCAGGGTTGCTTGGCAGACAGTCATTCTTCCGCAGGCTGAGGGTGGCCTGGGGGTCATCGATCCAGAGCTTCAGAGTCAGGCCTTGTTAGGCAAGCTTGTCATCCGCGGTTTGACCCCGGGGGGGCAGACGTGGAAGATGTTACTTCAGCAGGGAGTCGGTTCTTGTGTCCCGCGCCGAGGTGGAGAGTGGCTACCGTCCCTCAGGTGGATCTTCACTTCCGCCCCGCTCACTCAGCCCTGTTCCCCACTCGTTCGTAGCCTCCTCATGGTTTGGAGGCGGCTCCGCCTCAGTCTCATTCAGTCCCCTCCTAGCTGTCAGGAGGAGATCGATCGCCAGCCGCTTATCTGGAACGGTCAGGTCAGAGATGCCGAGGGCCTTCAGTTGGGGGAGAGATCACATATCAGGTGGGATGGCTGGATGAGGGGGCCAGCCCGGTCCCTTCGAGTTTGGAGGGATACGTACAGACATCTGGAGACGGTTGATCTTGCAGACGCAGCTGGAGGTGCACGTGGAGCCCAAGCGAGACGCACGGAGATCGACGGCGCCATCCCAGCTGATTGGTTGGTTCCACCTGAGCCTCAGGTCCTCATGCCTGGTGACGCCCGCTGGCTGGGACAGTTCACCCCCCGTGGCATCCCACTGGTGATCGCAGGACGTATGGATGACTCCTCTATCTCCTTCTTCGCGGTTTTTGGGGATGGACGACTCAGGAGAGAGGATGCGCTCATCGACCACCTACTCCCATGGCAGAGGGTTCGGGTCGTAGGCCTTT
The DNA here is from genome assembly GCF_047967505.1 of Dipteris shenzhenensis. Lineage (NCBI taxonomy): Eukaryota > Viridiplantae > Streptophyta > Polypodiopsida > Gleicheniales > Dipteridaceae > Dipteris > Dipteris shenzhenensis. The sequence continues at coordinate 11,920,216 of NC_141596.1, forward strand.
TGGGGAAGGTCTGGCGTACCGATCCTAGCATCGAGCAGGACTGGATGCACCTTTGGCGTCTCTGGCTCTGGGAGGGGCGGGCCTTGTCAGAGCTTGATTGGGACCCAGGAGAGTGGTGGTGGCCAGAGATTGTGACAGGACAGGGGCCGACCTCCTTCTTCGCCTACAGCACGACTCTGGGCAGGCGAGTTCTTGGGAGGATGCAGAGCCGCCCCCCCACCCAGCGGCCCAGCTGGTATGCACAGGGTATTTCCAGGTTCTTTTTGCAGGCATTCTGGAAGGCCTTGTGGGAGAGCTGGCGGCCGCGAAAGATCTCATACTTCCTGTGGCTTCTTGCCCACAAAGGTCTTCCAGTGGGGAGCTGGTTGCGGCAGATAGGCCAGGACGGATGCTGCCAGATTTGCCATGAGGATGAGGAGTCACCAAAACACTGCCTGTGGAGCTGCACTCGCGCCCAGGAAGTGTGGAGGTGGACTTTCGGGATTCTTACTCGCGCAACACCAGAGCTAGGATTGATCACTTGGGGCGCGTTCTGTTGGTGCAGCACCGCACCTGGTCTTCATCACTTATTCGAGGCATGCCAGCAGGACCCCACTTTCCTTATCACACAGGGGACGTGGGGGCCGCTCGAGGGTATCCCGCAGCGCCTAGCAGAGGCTGATACAGGAGTTCGGGAGAGGCAGCTAGTCTGGGAGATTATTAGCAGCATTGCAGGGTGGCACATCTGGACCTCGCGCTGCGCGCAGATCCTCGGTGGCACCTCCTTATCGACTGCCCAGATCATGACGGAGATTTGGAGTGAGATTATTCATACCCTCAGAGGCCAGTGGGACCAGATTCAGGGAGATTCCCGGGCCGGTCAGGAGAAGCGGAGACACTTCCTCCGGGCTTGGGACACACAGGGCCTATTCTTCGAGCAGACTTCGCAGGGCCTTCGGTGGCACTACTCACCACCCCGATGGCTGTTCATTCACACTCGTCTTATCCCTCCGTGAGAGTATGATTTATTCTGTTACCTTTTAGGACTGTGTCCGATTTGTGAACGCAGCCCGTCAGCTACAAGCTGACCTTTTGTATCTTGTTCTCGAAGTAATATAATTAGCACTGTTTTTTCGGCAAAATATGCAACATAACCAAAAACTCTGAAGTGATCCAGTGAAGGCTTTCTCCCATGCCATGCCTCATAGGGAGTGATTGTCTTCAAAGCCTTTGTGGGGGCCCGATTCAAAACATAATTTGCACACATGAGGCCTTCGAGCCAAAACGTGTGAGGCAACTTCTTACTAGTGAGCATTCATCTATCCATCTTCATAAGAGTGCGATTCTTGTGCTCAGCTTTGCCATTTTGTTGAGGTGTAAGCCTCACTGTAAGCTAATGCGTGATGCCTTTCTCCTTCAAAAATGCCTCAAACTCATGAGACATATACTCCCCCCCTCTATATGTGCGTAGTGTCTGCACCTTGAGTCCTGTCTCATTCTCAACCATAGCGACGAAGTGTTTGAAATGCATAAACGCTTCTAATTTTGCCTTAAGACCATAGACCCAAGTATAATTGGTGAAGTCATCTATGAATACAACATAATAGAGATAACCACCAAAAGCAGGTGTCCTCATGGGACCGTAGACACCATTGTGTATGAGCTGTAATTTTCGAGTAGCTCTTACTGCACCATCCTTCTTAAAAGGAAATCTATGCATCTTGCCAAGGATGCATCCCTCACATGGATGAGGAGGAGGTGACTCCAAAGGAGGCAATGCATGAACCATAGCATGCTTTTGAAGTGTCATTAAGCTGTCATAGCTTATGTGCCCATACGTGGCATGCCATAACTCCGCATTCTGCATCGCAGCAGTGGAAGTGCTCACTGAAAGTGCAAGATCGGATCTTTTCTCATATATGTTAAGCTGAAAAAGATCCTGATACAGATGCCCACAACATCATAGTCATTCTCTTTGTCTCGGACTGCTCACTTAGCATCATCGAATATAACCTGAAATCCTCCTCTATTAAGAGAGGGCACTGAAAGCAAATTCTTCTTTATACCTGGCACATAAAGAACTTCTGTAATTCTGAAATCTGTGCCATCCGTGGCTGTGAGGATGATGTCCTCCACTCCGCACATTGAATAAGAAGAATTATTTGCACCTATCACCTTCTTTTTAGTAGGTGGTGGATGCAGAGATGCAAAAAGGCTCTTCTTAGAAGTGATGTGCTTAGAAGCACCACTATCAAAATACCAAGTGTTCAATGTCTCATTGACACTGAGAGAGCATGCATCCTTTGAAGGGTCATAACTGCAAGTCAAGAAAACATATGGGTCATCCTCAATAGTGGCTGTAGTATCTGAACACTGAAAAATCTGAAATGCAAGACAAAAAGTCATAGTGCTCTTCCACAAAGTTGGCTGTAACATCCCCTCCATCATGTGCATTAGGAGCTGATGCATCTGACACAGCCATACCTGAATCCCTTTTCTTTTCTTTAGCTATGCGCTTCTTGCATTCACCAATGTCATGACTTGGCTTCTTACAGTAATGAAAAATGCCCTTCTTTTTCGACTTATCGGCATCACCTTTAGCCTTATAAGAGGGCTGTCCTGAATCATCTTTATGCTGATGTGCGGGCTGATTGGCATGTTGCTTTTGCTGCCCTTTTCCTTTGGGCTTAAACTTAGAAAGCATGGCATGCTCGCCAGCCCGTGTTGCCATATTTCTTCTTGTCTGCTCTACCTGTAACAGAAGTCCTACCAACTCGTGAAAAGAGAGAGGATTGCTGCCCCCCCTCAATGACAAATTCAACGAGTTGTTGAAACCAAGATAGGACTCGGGAAGGGAATTCAGAGTGGTGGTAATCATCTTTGAATCTTGTAAACTACTCGGTGCTTTCTATCAATTTAGACAACGGATTTTGCAGAGGCGTTTGAATGAAATGATTGCGAGTTGCCAAACACATATACTTGAACTTAAGAGTTTGCAATTAAGCTGGAATTAAGACTTATACAGCTTAAACACAAAGTGACATCATTGGAAATTGCAATATGATTGAGGGGCCAAGACGGCCCTCCCCCCCTATCCAGGCTCACTTTATTCTTGAAAATGGAGATACAAGACCAAGGTGCAATGCACCTTCCAAACTGATGAACTCAGTGAAAACCTAGGACCTAGATACAAGACTCAAGAGCATATGTGCAAGGTAGACAACAAAAAGGAGGACTCTAAGCTCAGGTTTCAACTCTTGGCTTGCCCAATCCACAAGGAAGAAGCCTGCAACAATCACCACTTACATCCAACATTAGAGGCAAGCACTAGTTTCTAGAAAGATAGTAGAAACAACATGAAATAGTGCTGTAAATGAGATAAACTTGACAATACAGGCTCCCTTCGTGATTTGACTCTTTTGTAGATGAAGTCCTTGATGCCTCTGAAGGTACCTTGGGTGAGGAGAGTGTGGAAATGGGGCTGGAATGAGAACAGCTTAGAAAAACAGCGTGTAGGCTAGAGAGAGAAAGCCTTTATGGAGTGATAGCTGTAGAGAGAGAGTGCCAATGCTGATCCCAAGGGAGGGGATGTAAGAGAGGAGCTGCTGCTGTTCCAGAGGTGCATAGAAAGGTAGATTTCCGCAAGGGGAATGGGCTGGAACAGTAGAGAGAGAAATTTTGAGAGAAAGATTGCAGTAGGAGAGAGAAAGGGGCTGTGGCTGCTCCAGGCTAGGAGAAGGAGAGAGGATGCTGCTGCTGTTCCAGAAGAGCTAAGAGAGGGCAGATTTCTGAAGAGGAAGGGCTGGAACTGTAGAGAGAGAATGTGCTGTTGTAGAGAGAGAATGTGTTGCTGAGGTGAGAGAATGGCCTGGGGAGAAGCTGGCCGCACCCAAGGAGCTGGAGAGGTTCTGCTGCATCAACCAAAAGGAGAGAGAAGAAAAGTGACAAATTTTTCATGTAGGGAATGAAGGGGAGAGGCCTTCTTTTATAGGCTCAGCCCCCCCCCCCAGGCTTAGAGTGGAAGGTGGACACTTGTCCCAGATTTTTGGTGGGCTGCAGTCCCAAAGAGGACAGCCCACAACCTGCCCCAAATCTACCAGATTTGGGGCCAGACACTTGGCCTGCATGCCCTGCCACTTGCCATGCATGCTGCCACATGTGTGGGACAGGTGGACTGACCTGCCAGCTCAGATTCCATGTGGCAGTCTGCCACGTGTCACTCCCAAAAATCCTAAAATTTCAAATTCTGATCGCACCCACGGGTTCCTAACAGCTTGGACTATTTATTGACGTACTCTAAGGTCATAATTGAGCCATACTGAGCTCATTTGTTTGTCGTCTTATCTTTCGTACACCTGTATGGTGCAGATGACGGAAACTGTACGGACGACGGAAGTAGAAAATGTGCCGATGACTATACGGCAGTTCACACGTGGTGCAATACGGCGCTCTGACAGCCAATGTACGGAACGCATGTACGGAAGCAGGTACGGAGACTTGTATGGCTGTTTCAGTACAAAATGCTGTATGGAAGGCAGCGCTGCAGGCGTACGGACCTAACAGCAGTACGGACGGCGGTGCTCTGAGATATGGAGTCCGTATGTTTGTAGGGACGATGACGGGACTGTATGGAATGGCACGTGCAGCTGGTATAGAATCCCTACAGTCGTACGGGATTGTACGGAATGGAGGTTAGAACGGAATGGTGAGCTGGAGCAGGAGGACGGGCAGTTGGGTAGTAGGAGCACTCGTAGGGACAACCTGCTCTGATACCAAATGTGAGACAAAGATGAGCAATGAGCAAGAGTGAGAGAAAACGTAAGTGTACTGAATAACTGAATAGAATGAGCTAGTACAAAATGAGAGTGAGGGGTTTTGTCTAAGTGAAAAAACCCTATCCTATACACTAATTGTAGTTAGGGATTGGATTGTGGTTAGGGGGAAAAACTTCTTCACTTACAAAATTCATTGCCACACTCCCTGCCCAGGCAATGATTTGATTTCAAGCACAAGATGAACTTTCATGAATGCCCACACTAGGCTTCCATCTTTCCCATCTATGTAGTGATTATCAAAGCTTGGCCCAAATCAATGTATACCTCTCACGGTTTTCCTCTCAGACTCAGGATGAGAGAGACACACATCCCATCATGAGGAATAGGGAAAAGTGCCCCTAACCTACTTATTACAATACATTGGCCACTACCTAGAATATAATAATAATTCTAACACAGATCAGTTCCCAGTACTAGCATGAAGCCTAGAGTTGTTACTAGCAATCCAAACGGGATCACACAACTCTCTTGCCAATCTTAGATGCCCACTGGACCACTGACGTGACCAAAGGAATAATTGATAGCATTTAAAACCAGCCTACAACCTTGAGACCCTGCATCTCTCTCTGACAGCAACAACTGTGCATCTCCCTGCCTGTAGTGGCTCTCCAAAGCAGCTCACTGTTAAGAGCCATCTCTGAAAGTCATGTGTGAACTCTTAACCAGCCCGAAGCCACAAAACCAAGCTCATTCTCGAGCTAATGCATACCAGCAGAAGAGCATCTTCTCCACGCTGCCACGCTTGCAATAGACCGTACAATCCACGTTGATAGGCAGATTTATAGGACCCCAATTTTGAACTATTAGTGATAGGAAGTACTCACGTTGCGTATATAGCTGTTTTTGCAAGAGGGTGATGGCTCAAGGTTTTCCTAAGTTTCATGGTTTACTTAATGAGGATTGTTCTCAATTCATTGAAGACGTGGAGTTCACAGTCCTACTGAAAGGCAAACATACCATGATTTCTATTGCAAATCCTACGCTATTTTCTGTGAGGTGAAGTGAGGATATGGTTTCAGAATTTTGTTCGATGTGTTGCAAACACAAAAGCGGGATGTTGAATACCAGGAGGTAAGAGCTTCTTTTTGGTACAATGTGCATGTAAAAGGGAGCCCAATCATATTTGGTAGGAGTTGTGTAACCACTAGCAAGCACCTAATCAGGAAGTGGACTACTACCTAACCGCTTTGCTGAGTTGTGGCAGGAATGGAGGACTTCTTTGCATCTTGAAGCTCCACCCGAAGTATTGAAGATCGAGAGATTTGTTGCTGGGCTCATCCCGGTTCTCATCCTTATCATCCTTTGGAGACCTTGGAGTCATATTTAATTAGAAAGAATAAGCTCAACGTTGTGTAAGGTGAAAATATTGCCCACCTTGACCTCAACCAGTGGGAGTTGGATACTGGACACACCCCTACTCAAATCAACCCACAATTTATTGGAATTTGTAAGAGTGGACCAATGGCGCTGATGACCTAATTTGTGGTTGGATTCGATGGAGTAAAATCTTCTTAGTCTCAACTTATGTAATGCGTAACCAGGTCCCAGGTGGCAAAATCAAAATAGAATACACAGAAGTCTTGTGGAATATCTAGAAGAACATTAGACCTCTGAGCATCTCAAAAGCATAAGGGAAACTCCCCAAATTGGTGGAGCAATTAAGGAGCCCGCTTTCCCGTGCAATTGCGAGTACCTTTGGAATTTCTTCGGTGACCACCATGTCACACCTCTAAGAGCGTAGACGGCTCATGACCTAGAATAAATGCTCAGTCTAGCCCAAGCCCCACAACGTGTGCACAATTGCTATCACTATAGTTGGTGCTGCGAGACTTGAAGCTACGACTCCACACTTTTTTGTGAAAGCCTTGAACCATCCCTTTGGCCACCAAAAAACTGTACTTTAATAGATTCTCTATCAAGCAAGGTGTTTTGCATTTTTCAGAATAGCAAAGTATGTATGGCAACCAAGAAGTCAAGTGTAACACACTAACTATTCCTACTGTAGATCACGGGAGCAGCACCATGGATATCCTCCCAGCCAACCTTGCTGAAGCTAACGAGCAGACAGAGAATTCCGATAAAAAAAACTACGTGAAAATCCAACTTCTCTTCTCTCTAGCCTCAACAAGCCCCATCTCCCTAGATGGATCTAGATGCCACATGTCATCCATATAGGGCCTTCCTAACGCAACATTTCACCCCTCTCTTGGGATGCATTAAATCCTTTGCCCCTAGGCACATTCTTTGCATTAGGCCCTTAGCCTTAGATCCACCTAGTCTGGTGCTATCAACCCTCACCGAGGACCTTGACATTAATTCCCTCCCTCACCCAGGACCTTGACATTAATTCCCTCCCGATCATTTACATGAAGCGCAAACAAATATATTACAAAGATAGATCCTTTAAGGGAAATGTCGACTGATTCTTCCGAGGTCATGCTACCTCGGCTAGAGTGTAACATTCCTTCCCTCTTCAGACATCAGCGTCCTCGATGATAAAGTCTGGGAACACTCTCTGCAACTGATATACGGATTCCCAGGTAGCTTCGGATAGAGGCTGACCATGCCATGCAACCAACACCGTGGGTATCTTCCGATTTCGTATTTGCATTGTTTCTCGGTCTAGGATTCTTGTTGGTTTGCGCCTCGCATTATCCTCTATCTCCTGAAACAAAACCACACCTTCGATTAGTGAGTCACCTGTATGCAAAAATTTCTTTAAGCGCGAAACATGAAAAACTGGGTGCACCTTACAGCCCTGTGGCAATTCTAATTTATAGGCTACCTTGCCTATTCTCTTTAGAATTAGCCACGGCCCACAGTATCGAGGTGATAACTTAGCACACTCTCCTGAAGTCAACGACTTCGAGTGCGAAGGAACTCTGAGAAAGACTTTTTCTCCTTCCTTAAATACTCTTATAGACCGGTTTTCATCCGCATACACCTTGGCTCTATCCATAGCCTGGCGGATATTAGCTCTCGCAAGTGCTAGCATCTCCCGCATTTGAACTACAAAGTTCGCGGCACTAGGCACTATCTGAGGTACCCCAACTATAGTTGGATTGGCTGGTCTATAACCGTAGTTCAGCTCAAATGGACTGAACCCTATAGAGGAATGTTTTCTATCATTGTAGGCAAACTCCAACAATGGCAACCACTTGTCCCATGTATGTTCCCTCAATGACACATATGCCCTCAGCATATCCTCTAAAGTCTGGTTGACTCTCTCCGTTTGACCATCCGTCTCAGAATGATCCCCACTACTCATTCTCAACTCAGTCCTTAGTGTCTCAAATACCGCTGTCCAAAAATGACCGGTAAATCTGACATCTCTGCCTGACACTATGGATCTAGGTAATCCATGCAGACGAAATATATGTCTAATAAACAAATCCGCCACTTGCGGGGCACTAACAAACTCCCTAGTCGGAATGAAGTGAGCCATCTTGGTTAGACGATCAACCACCACAAGGATAGAATCATACCCTCCCTGTGTCGTAGGCAGCCCTACAATAAAGTCCATGGAAATGCTCTCCCACTTACTTAGTGGTATTTCCAAGGGCTGTAAAAGTCCGGGTGGCTTTACCCGCTCGGCCTTGCTTACCTGACACGAGAAACACCGTGTCATATGCTTTTTCATCTTTGGCAAAAAAAAATCTCGCTTCACGAGATCATATGTCTTCTCGACTCCTGGATGTCCCGCACACGGGCTATCATGGCACTGTCGAATGACTCTCTGCCTGAGATCATTCTGACTAGGTACTACAACCTTGCCATTTCTTTCTAGCATACCATCCCTTATGGTATATCTTGCATATGTTTGGCCTTTTTTGGATGCCAGGTCATCCTTTTCATTTTCCCTGGGTTTTAACACATGAGCCTTAGGCCATAAGCTCTGGACAAACTCGTCCACCTTTTGAGTTTCTCTGATCTCGGTCATTAGAGCACTCTCTAATACCGTGAAACTCAGGTTGTGCATAATGCGAGACAACACATCAGCCACCCATCCTCGGCTCTAATCCGGATCTGATGGTAGCTACACTTAAGATCTATCTTGCTGAAAATCACGGCTCCATGTAATGCATCTAGCAAATCATCAATCCGAGCCATCGGATACCTGTGCTTAACAGTGATATTATTCAATGCTCTATAATCTATACAGAGGCGAAACGTATCATCCTTTTTCTTCTTTAATATCACTGGCGAAGCAAAAGGTGAGAAACTTGGTTGAATCTGCCCCAACTTGAGGTATTCTTCCAGTTGTCTACGCACCTCCGCCTCTTCAGTAAAACTCATTCTATAGGGAGGTCTATTTACAGGTTCTGCTCCCATAATCAGTTCAATCTTATGCTGAACATTCCGCTCTGGAGGTAACCCATAAGGTAGTTCATCCCTAAAACATTCAGAGAACTCCTCTGTTATAAGATTAGCCAGCTTGGCCATCTCACCACTTTGCGTAACATCAATGCTAGCCGAAGAATCATCAACCGGCTCTATCGATGCTGTGCAAAGGAATAAAAACCCTTCTTGAGCTTTTCGGATTTCCATCATGGAAACCAACGGTCCCTGAGGTATATCTTTTTCACCTCGCAAGACATAAAGCACATCATTCATCTTGAATTGATATACGTGCTTTTTTCAATTAATGGCTGGATTCTTCCTAGAATGCCACGCCATACCCAGGGCTATGTCTGCATAAGCAAGCTTGGTCATTTCAAAATCAAGCTTCTCAGCATAGTCCTGAATACGAAGCTCCAACTGGGTAACCCTTTGGTCCCATACTTCAGTTGAACTTCCATCTGCCATCCTGACTGTGTACGCATAGTCAGATGGACTCGTTTTTAATTTCAGCCTCTTCACGAGCTTGGAGTTAATCACATTGTGAGTTGATGTCGAGTCAAACAACACAATGACATCATGATTGGCCACTTGCTCTTTCATTTTAATTAACTCCGTGTCATTAAAGGCTGTATACCCCGTTGCTGCGGGCTTAGATAGGATGTTATCAGGTGCACTCGTCACTAGCTTAGCAACAGACACACATAACAAACAAGGTACTAACCTCTTAGAAGATCCCGCTAGCTGAATCTGCATCTCTTCCGCTCTGGGACTTCCCTCCATCTCCACGTTGCATTCTAAGACCACCATCTCAGCCATCCGACGATCTTTGTTACGTGAACAATCCTTCCACTGACGAGGCTGAAGGCAACCAAAACATAAGCCTTCTCTCCTCACTTTTTTTCTTTGTTCTGGGTTTAAGGGAGATTTAGACCAAGCCCAGGCTGCCATTGGGGTTACTTTCCTTTTCACTCCAATGGTGGTACTTGATTTAGGAGTCTCAGCTGGTTTTGCCTGCTTGGCTTGACCACTCGGCTGAGAAGACACCTGCTGGGTCGGCCGGACTTCTGATTCACCAGGGTCCCTCCTGGAAGCTCCTTCTTCTGCTTCCATTCAGTTCAATGAGTGTTTTGTTCTGTTTTGGTTTCTTTATTTATTAAAAAGAAAAAAAAAACACCGCTAGAAAACTGTATTTACAAGCTGACACAATTCAGTGTACTGACACTCCGACACAATTCCCTATACTAGACACAATTCCCTATACTAGGGAATACCTGCAATCCCACATGCACACTGACCAGGCATTTAACATAGGCATATATCTCAAACTGCGCTTTTTCCCTATCCTAGGGAAGCTCCTGCAAACAAACTCAGACTGTAGCACATAGGCATAACCTCAAGCATAATCTGTCTCTGCTACAGCATCAAAGCCTCATGCAGGCTGATCACTCACGAGATCCTGTCTGTCACGATCTGTGACGTATTCCTTTCTCTATTTCTAGACTTATGGATGGTTTAATGAATGGACACTTGTGGAAGGGTATGCCCTTTCGACGGGACACTTCCTAATGAGGCATAACCTTTTACAAGAGACATTCTAATGAAGAGACATTCCTATTGTAATGTACCCTCTCATCAAGGGTCACACCCTTCACAAGGGGTACACACCTCTTCATGCACATACCCTTTGGAGTACACACCTTTTCATGTGTGACTCTTCACTCTCTATATAAGAGAGGCCAAATTGTAGGGATGACAATCACATCCACCCTACAGACATTCAAGCAATATAATTATTCCTTGCTCTCTGCTATCTCAGTCTCTTTTCTGTTCCTTAGCACAGTTCTAAATATAGTAAATCTAGGATTTCTTACAGTGGTATCAGAGCAAAATTCGCTCCTGCCTGTAGGAAATGCCCCCCACCTTCTAGCGCTGATCTGATACATTTTTGCCGCTAGAAGGACATCCGTGCACATTGTGCATGGAAGAGATGGAGAGGATGAGCGTAAAATTTTTAAACGCCTACCCGGCCTAAAGTCATCCTGGCCTCTCCATCTCCCTCACATCACAAGTTGATGTGAATGGACATGACCAAAATTGTGTCCTTTCAGGTGCTTGGGCTGTCCCGAAACCAAGGGACACACCTTTTCCACCATGGGACACACCTTTTGGTGACGAGTCTCGACTCCTCACTCTTGGGACATACCCCATCGTGGGCAAAGGGACATACCTATTCATGCAGGGTCACACCCTTTTTAACAAAAAGGACACATCCCCTCATGAACAGGTGCACCTATTCCAAGGGTCACACCCCTTCGAATAGGCACACCTCCTAGGCCCCAAGTACCTACAAAAGGGTACCTAGAGGGGTAAAAAGGGACAAAAATTAAACCCATCCCCTACCCCTAGGTTTACCCTAACTACCCTAGGGTTAAACTAAACCCCCATTTAAATTTTTGGGGCAACTAACCCTTTTGGCAGCCTTAGCGAAAAGTCGCACCTTCTCTTTCAACGCAAGACAAAAACTGTACGGACTTCCGTACCCTCCTGCGCCATCTCTTCCGTACCCTTCTGCGCAGCCAGCCGTACAGCCTGCGCAGCAGCCATACAGCCTTGCGCCATCCTTCGGTACCCACTTGCGCAGCCAGCCGTACAGCCCTGCGCCTCTTCTGTACTTTCCTGCGCAGGAATTCCGTACATTCTGTACGTCTTTTCGCCAGCCAGCCGTACAGGCCGTACAGCCTGTACCGTACAGCTGTACGGTCAGCCAGCCTGCACCGTACAAGCCGTACGGTCAGCGCAGATCTTTATCAGCCTGCGCTGCCAGGCCCTGCTTCGTCATTTGCGCTGCCAGTTCCTGATTCCTGCCAGCCCTTGCCTTGCCATTTTCGCTGACAGTCCACTCCCTATTTGCAGCCCTGGATACCACTTTTCCTGATAGTCTGCTGCCCTCTCCTTGTTTCGCCATTTTCACCCTGCCAATTCAGCACGAGTTGCCACATTTCGCGCGATGAAGACAGCCCGTTGACAGCCCGGACCAGACAAGCCTCGAGCACTCCTCGCAAAACACTGCAACATGGACCTCCGGACAACGATTTGCAGCCTTCTTCTACGCAATAACTTGGCAGACTAAAGTATTGCAAGGTGGAGTCTTTCCAATCTGCTTTTTACGGATTCTCTTTAACAAATTACAGCAAATGAAAGAATCCACATTAAAGCATGGACACCCCTGGTAATTCACCCGGCCATTCAAGGACACCTCAGGCACCTGGTACTACACAATATCGTGTTCAAATTGCACAGCCAGCCCATTTTGGAGCCTTTGCATCTTGGGTCTTCTGTGTCACGTGCCCTCCGAGTGACTTGGATCACATCCTCTACCTTCTGCGTGAGGCACCTCAGTTACATTATTTCCTCAGCATAGTACAGGTTGTGTTCCACGAGACACGAAGATATCCGGAACACGATATTCCTCAGGAGTTTGCTGTTCATTTTTGGAGAGAGTTTTACCCTTCACCTTCGGCATCCCCAGGGTACTCTCCACCTCCTTCAGCTCCCCGATATCCTCCTCTACAGGGTGTACCTTCTCCAAGTCAGTATTTACATCGTGAAGGCACTCCCTCTCCTGGATATCCTTCTCTTCCGACAGCAGCTCCTTACCCTTTTTCAGATCCGTGGACTCTGCTACCTACCCCTGTCTTATCACGAGCAGTAACACCTTTTTCAGAATCTCCAGTGTTACCTCCGACAGGACCTCCCTTACCAGATTTCCACGGGTGGTTCCATCCTGCCTCGCCTGCCCCCTCCAATATGAGCAACCTCAGGGAGCAGCCCGAATCCTCTTTCAGGGATGGTACAAACTAGAGCGCAAGTTCGCGCCTTTCTCACAGGGATTTTCGACATGTCGCACCGCTCGCGTGAAGCCTCTCCCGAGATTAAAGAATCAAGTCCCAAAAAGACCCCTGAAGGCAACATCCAAAGTGAATCTCTATTGCAACTTTAAATATCTCAGCTTCAGGACAGCATCTCCGACCTGGTTCAAAAAGTTCAACAACTCCAAGATTCTCGAAGTCCAGCACATACAGAGGACGACGTGACGCAACCAGACGACGATGCGGACTCTTTCCCACCAGAGGTAGAAAACACTGAACTGCGTACTCTCTACCGATTACTTCAAGCTTCCAAAACTAAACGACTTGACGTCAAACTTCCGGAAGCCTACACTGGTCAACGTAATCGCCGAACAGTTGACCAATGGCTCGCTAAAATGCGCATGTATTTTGACACTGTTGACCTCACGGAAGGCAAAAAGATCGCCTTGGCAGCCTCCCTCCTGAAGGATACAGCATTTCTATGGTGGCAAAGACGCTTAAAGGACGGAAAAAGTGTGTTAACTTGGGAACGTTTTGAACACGTGCTCCGTAAGCAGTTTGTACCTGCCAATGCGGACTTCCAAGCACGATCAAAACTTCGACAGTTGGAGCAAACGGGTTCCCTGTCTTCCTACATCTCTCAGTTCACCACATTGGTGCTGGAGATTGATGGTTTAACTGAGGATGATCGCCTTCATGCTTTCATCTCAGGTCTAAATCCCTCGTTACGCATTGATGTTCTTAAAGCAAACATCACCACCACAGATGGCGCTATTGCTTACGCAGAGCGCATTACAGATTTCCTAAACACAGGGAAGCAGAGTGCTAATCGCACACAGAACTCTCCTATGGCCAAAGGTGTTCGCCCTCAAGATAACAGCAGGTTTCGAAAAAACTTCGGTAATCAAGGTCAGCGACAGTCTCAAGATCCCCAGAAGCCCCAGAAATCATTTGCTGGATTCCAACAAAAGCACTCCTCCAAGGATCGCGCTTCTTCTTCTTCACAAAGTCATTACCGACATCCCCAACATAAAGGTGCGGCCACTGACAAGAAGAACAGCTCCAGCACAAAAGGACTTTGTACCATGTGTACAGGCGACCATAGATGGTTCGATTGTCCCAAGTGACCAAAGCAAAATTCTAATATGGAACCTAGCACTTCCCCAAAAGAAGATGCTACCTCAGCACAAGACAAGAAAGGCAAAGCTGTTCGAATGGCGAATACCATCCACCTGAGCCTTGCCAGCAACCCCGAACCTTCCCTGGCCACTCAAGTACTTTGTGTTCAAGGATCGATTCGTGGAACAACGGTCACCATCCTCATCGACAGTGGCTGTTCTCATAATTTCCTAGCCAGTTCTGTGGTCGATAAACTTCGGTTGACCACCAGTCCTAGTCTCATGGACTATCAGATTGAACTCGCAAATGGAACGACTTTCTTGTGCAATACCAGGATCAAAAACTTGTCTTTTCGCATCCAACATTATACGGACAAGTTGAACTTCGACATTATGCCTCTTTCTCGGTACGATGTCATACTCGGACAACAGTGGCTCTACGACTATGATCCATCAATCAGTTTTCGCAGCCATACTATCCAGTTTGTCCACCAGGGAAAACTTATTGAGCTAACTGGTTCTAGGGACTCTCCTTCAACCACAGTTGCCTCTGCCCTACAAGTAAAGAAGTGGGTTCGTAAACGCCAAGCAAAGACTTCACTTCTGTTGGTTACGGCAATAGAGGAGACACCAACAAAGGATCCTCTTGAGTACCTCAACCAACCTTTTTTCCAGCCTTACATGGATCTTTTTCCTCAGGAATTGCCAAAGCAGTTACCACCTCGACGACCAGTGGATCACCCAATCGAACTTATTCCCGGCAATAATCCACCATCGAAACCTCCTTATCGGGTTTCTTACACTCAAAATGAAGAAATCCAAAGACAGGTCACCGAGCTACTCGACAAAGGTCACATTCGGCCCAGTCGCAGCCCTTTCGGATCTCCTGTACTACTTGTGGAAAAAAAGAACAAGTCAATGCGCCTTTGCATCGACTATCGAGCCCTCAACAAGCTCACTATAAAAAACAAGTATCCATTGCCTCGCATTGATGACCTCTTCGATCAACTTCTACATGCAACACACTTCTCCAAGATTGATCTTCGTTCAGGTTATCATCAAATCCGTATACGAGAAGGCGATGAGTACAAGACAGCTTTTCGAACAAAGTATGGACACTATGAATGTTTGGTCATGCCTTTTGGGTTAAACAATGCCCCGGCCACATTCATGACATTAATGAACGACATCTTCAGGCCTTTCCTCGATAAGTTCGTCATCGTTTACCTCGATGACATCCTCGTTTTCAGCAGATCCCTACTTGAGCACAAACAACATCTTCACCAAGTTTTTGAAGTTCTCCGTGCAAATTCTCTCTACATCAACATTGAGAAGAGTGAGTTCTTCAAGACCCAATTGGAATATTTGGGACATGTTATTTCAGCTCAAGGTATCTCTGTGGATCCCAAGAAGGTCGAGGTAATCTGAAACTGGCCTACTCCTAAGAATGTTCATGATGTCCGCTCTTTTCTCGGATTGGCAAACTTTTACCATACAAAGGTCTATCAGTTTTCCGAAATCGCAGCTCCTATGTCCGAATTATTGAAAAGCACATCAATTTTTCAGTGGCTTCCCGAAACAGAGTATAGTTTCCAACAACTCAAGCAAGCACTCACTACCACACCAGTTATGGCTATTGCTGACCCCAACCTTCCATTTGAGGTCATGACCGACGCTTCCGACATCGCTACAGGAGCAGTCTTGATGCAAGAAGGCAGAGTTATTGCTTTTGACAGCCATACACATTCTGATATCCAAACCCGATATCCAGTCTATGATAAGGAGTTTCTTGCTGTTGTACATGCTTATCGCTCTTGGAAACATTATCTCATGGGTGCCGACTCTGTGGTCAAAACAGACCATCACTCTTTAAAGTACATCTTTACTCAGCCAGTCATGAACGCTCGACAAGCACGCTGGGTTGAGTTTTTGGCCAACTTTCACATGACCATTGAGTACATTCCAGGACTACGCAATGTAGTTGCAGATGCTCTCAGCAGGTTACCTCTAGCATCAGCCATGGTAATCTCTACATTATCTGTGGATGTTCCGAATTCATTCAAAGGAAAGTATTTCAATGATAAAGACTTCGGCACAGCAGTACAGGTTCTTTCAAAAGATCAACCTTCGACTTCCGAACAGAAGATTTTCTCATCCTATGCTTATACAGACGACCTTCTGTATTATCAAGATCGCGTCTGTGTACCACATGACAAGGATGTTCGACGTCTTTTGTTAAAAGAGCATCATGTAGTTTCTTATGCTGCCCATCCAGGCATCAATAAGACTTATCGGTTACTCAATGCAACATACTACTGGCCTCAGATGAAAAGAGATGTCATCAAAATGGTTACATCTTGCTTATCTTGTCAACAAATGAAAGCAAGTCGACGACTTCCAACAGGACTTCTTCAGCCTCTTCCAGTTCCAACTGAAAGGTGGGAAAGTATTTCCATGGATTTCATTACAACACTACCACGATCTTCCCGAGGTAACACTCAGATTATGGTAATTGTTGATCGCTTGTCCAAAATGGCACACTTTGTTGCTTGCAAAAGCAGTGCACAGGCCCCGAACATAGCCAAACTCTTGATACAACACATCTTCCGACACCATGGATTACCCAAGAATATCATATCCGACCGAGATCCTAAGTTTACCAGTCACTTCTGGATTTCACTGTTCGAATCTTTGGGTACTACTCTACTGTTCAGTTCAGCTTACCACCCAGAATCAGATGGCCAGACTGAAAGAGGCAACCAAGTTCTGGAAGAAATGCTTCGACATTATGTTCAGTCACGCCTCGCAGCCTGGGAAGAGTATCTACCACTCCTTGAGTTTGCTTATAATAACTCTTTCCATAGCGCCATCAGCATGACTCCATTCCAAGCAGCTTATGGACACACTCCGATTGTACCAACAAATTTTGTACTTCAACATCGAGTGGCCCTAGCTGATCAACTGGTTCAAGAAATGCAAGACATTCTACTGCAAGTCAGGGATCATATGCTTTCAAGCGCAAGAGCGGTATCAACGGTCTGCCAACAAACATAGACGTCACCTGGAATTTAACACTGGTGACATGGTGCTATTATTTGTAGCCCCTCATCGCTATAAGACGGTTAAGTCTGTGTTTCCTAAGTTGCGACCAAGATACTATGGACCTTTCCGGATCATCAAGAAAAATTCACCTTTAAGTTACAAATTGGAATTACCACCATCATGGGGTAAAATCCATCCAACATTTCATATTTCTTGGCTAAAGACGTACATTCCAGGCGATGAAGCAGTTCCTCCTGCAGGTGATTATGTCCCAGAAATTGAAGACGATTATGTTCTCCTTATTCCTGAGCGTATTCTGGACCATCGACAGCGAGAGACTCGACATCGACTTATCACGGAATTCCTTGTTCTTTGGCGAGATCTGGACGACTCCGACGCTACTTGGCAGTCTGATGAAGACTTACAGCAGTACCCTGATCTTTTACAGCAGTATTTTCAGAATCTACCATGATATTTTCTACATCAGTTCATTATCTCCACCAGGGTCTTCTTTTGAGTGGGAGGGGATGTCACGATCTGTGACGTATTCCTTTCTCTATTTCTAGACTTATGGATGGTTTAATGAATGGACACTTGTGGAAGGGTATGCCCTTTCGACGGGACACTTGCCCTTTCGACGGGACACTTCCTAATGAGGCATAACCTTTCACAAGAGACATTCTAATGAAGAGACATTCCTATTGTAATGTACCCTCTCATCAAGGGTCACACCCTTCACAAGGGGTACACACCTCTTCATGCACATATCCTTTGGAGTACACACCTTTTCATGTGTGACTCTTCACTCTCTATATAAGAGAGGCCAAATTGTAGGGATGACAATCACATCCACCCTACAGACATTCAAGCAATATAATTATTCCTTGCTCTCTGCTATCTCAGTCTCTTTTCTGTTCCTTAGCACAGTTCTAAATATAGTAAATCTAGGATTTCTTACACTGTCTATGAAAGTAGATCATCAACCGACTAAATCGAGAAGAAAAAAAAAACACGAAACTGATGGAGTTCAAAGAGAGCTCCCTGGTCATCAACGGTTTTGTCACAGCCTGCTTGGTTCCATGCAGATCCCGCCAACAGAAGTCTGCAGTCACAGCTTACGTGCTTGTTGTCCAAATTCGGAGTACGTGGACAGCTGTCCGTCGACTAGTGCTCCACGCTATTCTGCGTCGCCTCTGCGCTCCTAACCTGTCGTCCGCCTCAGAACTCGACGATCACGCTCCGCGTTATAGGCCTCCACGTTCACGAATCACCACCGTACGTCCATCTATCGCAGGTCAGCAGTAGCCGAATGCCCCACGCTCATAGCACCTTCCCTTGGGCTTTCCGTTGATCTGCGTCAGTCACAGACTATCAACGTCGAGGGTCTCCCTAATTCCCGAGTTCCTATTATGCCCCCCCTTCCGTTGTAGTTACGGGAGCGCCAACAGCCCCCTTTCCGTCGTAGTTACGAGAGCGCCAACAGCTATACGTCCATCCAACCTGAGTTTCACACCTGCTGTCTGTCGTTACGGGCAGCCAACAGCCACCCCTCAGCACCTACGCTCCACGCTACAGTTCGTCGTCAATCAGCGTCGATCCCGTCAGGGAATCAACCTCGCGTTGTCAGTCACTAGGGCGGTCCAGGCCTGCAACTCGAGCTCACGCTGCCCTACTCATCCCGTTCGTCTAGCTTCGTGGTGACAGTGCGGGATGACCACCTCTCAAAATCGTCCGTCGTCGTCGTGCAGTCCCCTCCAATTCGTAGCCTTAGGCTCTGATACCAAATGTAACACACTAACTATTCCTACTGCAGATCACAGGAGCAGCACCATGGATATCCTCCCAGCCAACCTTGCTGAAGCTAACGAGCAGACAGAGAATTCCGATAAAAAAAGCTACGTGAAAATCCAACTTCTCTTCTCTCTCTAGCCTCAACAAGCCCCATCTCCCTAGATGGATCTAGATGCCACATGTCATCCATATAGGGCCTTCCTAATGCAACATTTCACCCCTCTCTTGGGATGCATTAAATCCTTTGCCCCTAGGCACATTCTTTGCATTAGGCCCTTAGCCTTAGATCCACCTAGTCTGGTGCTATCAACCCTCACCCAGGACCTTGACATTTATTCCCTCCCGATCATTTACATGAAGCGCAAACAAATATATTACAAAGATAGATCCTTTAAGGGAAATGTCGACTGATTCTTTCGAGGTCATGCTACCTCGGCTAGAGCGTAACATCAAGTCCGTTGACAAACTCTGCAAGCCAATCCCACAAAGGCCAACCTTAGCTTCATCCTTAAGAATGCAGAGAGTAAAGCAGTAATTGAGGCCCAAACACTCTACCTTACCTGTGCATAGGACAAGGGCCAATGAACAAGCGGACATTTGGGGAGGAAGCCTAGACCATTTTGAAAAGTCGAAGGGTCACTCAATGAGGAGTGTTTGCAACCAAGGGTGACACCAAAACCAACCTCGATATTCCAAGCTCAATAACACACAAACTGTTGGGGTAGATCGCCAATTGTTCCACTTGTAAGCCCTTGATTGAGGAAAGCACAAGGACATGAAGCCTGCATAGGATTGGGGGTTCATAGGAGCTGTCATGTGAGCATGAGAGAAAGATGCTACATGGGCACATCTGGGACGAAAGGAACACCACTCCAGCAGCCGTATGGTCGTATGGTCAAACACAAAGGCTCCATATGGGTACCAAAAAGGGTCATGATTTATCTATTTGTAGGACAGCATGCTGCATCTGAGGTACCTGAGATGTTCTTCTTCAGGGCTCACAGAGTCTCATTTAGGCTCAATGATCATCATCGTACTTGTGAGGGACATAATTCAGTCCTTGGGTATATTTAGCATGATTGAAAAATGAACCCTAACTTAGGTGCCAATTGAACTCTGTTCATATCTTTGTGTCTATGAACTTCAGTCTATACGAAACCTATCCTGGACCTTTCATGTTGACCTAGCTAGGTACAAACTAACGTTAGTTGGTTGGGGTATAACAATTTCCCTTTGTTTTTTTGAAACAGAAAATCTTGCATGAGATAAAGCATGAAAGGAAACACCCAAATCTTATACCAAGATCCCCTGGTATTGTTTTAGAAAAATAAAAGTATACGTAGGCTTGCGATTATGCAGTGATATGTACCCAGTGATGATGTCAATGGAATTTCTCATAATAGGATGATTCACAATTTATATGAAAATCAAGGAAGGTAAGCCCCTCCTTGTCCTCAGCAGTAGCAGTTGCAAAGCAAGAGGCTTGCTGTGGTTATGGGCCCTGCCACCTAACTGAAGAGCAAGGTTTTACAATAGGAAGTTTGGGAGAGTGGGGTGAGGGAGCGTGGAGCAGGACCATGTAGCCACTCGTGATGCTGCTTCCCTCCAGGTATAGCAGTTGGAAGCTCGATCACAATGATTAGCTGGTGATAGTGTCAAGTTGAAGTGACTGATCGACATGGATGATTTCATTTTAAGAAGATAGCCCTGTCACTCACAAAGCTCTATGGTCATGACCTATCATTTTATACTTCATTCTTTAAAATGAAAATTCCTTAGGTTCAGCTTAACAAGTTTCAAGGAATAGTTTTTTATTAATTGTGGACCACAGAGTTGAAAAACAAGAATGTCTTTAGATCATATCTTGTGAACCATACTGCAGCACAAAGGTCTGGGTCTATGGATTTGGATGTGGAAAGATTTGAGCCTTTTTTGCATCAACTGGTGCTCAAGACCTAAAGTGATACAATCCTGACATGTAAAGTAAATGGAGAGCTTAATGGAGTCAAACGACTATGAAACAAAGGAAATGGAGAGGTTAATTGAGTCAAACGGCTAGCGGATGTTATATTGCACCTTGAAGCAATGAATATAATATATATTCTCAGCAACTTATGTAGACTTTGTAATACAATATTGCTAAGTCAATTCAGTTTTTTGTTAGCATTGATAATTTCTGATAAATTTCTTAGTTTTGTAACAGTCAGTTTGTTTTATGTGCTATTATTGAGCAAAGTTCCCTTGGCTTCAGGGCAGCAATGAAGAAGGCCATGATAATGGTACTTTGATGACAGCGTTATCACAAGCAGGACTTCATTCAGGAAAGAACATAAGGGTTCAAGTCTTTAGTCCACGCACAGTAAGTACTGATTTCTTATGAAAACGATTTAGTGCAGTGCAAATTTCAGGGCTCTGTGTTCAATTGCCTTCTTGCCTCCACCGATAGTTTTTCTTTCTGCTCTCTTGTTGAATTTCTTAATTGGAGTTCCAGGTTGCAGGATGTATTTTGAGCCTAATCACAGACAGTCTTAATACTTCTATATATTTTCCTTTTCCATGAAAAGATCCTGCCATTTTGTGAAGAGCTTAGAGGGAAATGCCTTTGCGTAAGCTGCTGTTCAAAAAAATAATAGCTCAAGCCCACATTGTGTGCCATGGTCAATGAGGTCACCTTTGTTCCATGTCCTCAAATAATGACTCGTGTGTGTCTGAATCTGTAGTGCACCCCTCCCACTTTTCAGAACAATTTTAAGCTTGAAGTCCTAGTTAGAAGTTGACTGTTCTGAGAAGAATAGTCAAAGCCTGTGAGCAGTACGCTTTTTAATGGGCTGCTTGTTGGACTACTGAGGCTCATTCAGGCGGAAAGTAGAATGGGAACTTTTGGACACATATGCAATGTCAATCAGCTGTATGATGACCAAGTATGGATCAATTCTTTTTTCAATGTACTTAACTGATGTTGCATGCAGATTAACAATAAGATTAACAATAGACTAGGCTAAAAGACCTTGGAGAGAACACACGCCTTGGGCCTTAACCATGTGGCCTGAAGGATAACCTACTCAACTTGATGTACTTCACGCTGTGGGGTGTCTCTGTGTATGTGTGTTTGTGTGTGTGTGTGAGAGAGAGAGAGAGAGGACAAAACCAAAGGCATTTCCCACTGTCTTTGCTTGAGATTCCCAGGTCATCGATTTGGGAAGTTTTTCTGGTTATTTGGCAGATTGACTCCGGCACAGGCCCAATATTCTCTCTTTCTTCATTGGGTCAGATTTTGGGCGTTTTGGACTATTTGGAAGCAGAGGAATCAGGTCTTCTTAGGCAATCCATTGCTTCAACTGTATGAGTTTTTTAGAGCATCATTACGGCAATCTCTGTATGATGCTTGTCATGAGAATGACTTAGATGTGTCTTCTTCAGAGGTGTTTTCCCACTGCTTTTGATTTTTCAGAATAGTCTATTTTCCAGGCTATTCTTTATAAATTCAGTGGTTTCACCAAAAAAAGTGTGTGAGAAAGAAAGAAAGAAAGAAATTTTATTAAAGTCTTCGGGAGACCGTGAAGGTCTATGAGACTAAAGATAACTAGTACAATGAGCATAACGGTGGCGGTCTCAAAATGGTCCGGCCAACCGTTTCTTCAAAAAAGTTATGGACGGTGTGTCTAGTCGTGGTGCAAAAAATGTGTATCTATCTCCAGATGATACAAAAAAATGGCACAAAAAAATGGAGCAGAAGGGGGGAGATACAAATATATATATATGCCTGTGGTGATCGTCAGAGGCCAATCATAGAGGGCCCGTCAAATGGGAGGTCGAAAAACCCTGCGATGGATGATTGGCCTTTGACGTCACACTGCCTAGTCGAGCTCGGTTGTCGGGGGCGGCGGGAGGCCCTATGTTGAAGAACGAGAGCGACGGTGACCTCGGTAGGGCGTGCTGAGAGCATAGAAGGGATGTCATGGACCCGGATGTGTGAGTCTGTCCGCTGGCGTAGCTGTCGTGGCTCTGGCTCTCGCTCACGTCCGCGTCGTCGGCTAGACTGAGGAGAGGTATCCTGTGACTGGAAGAAATCAGTGATGGGTCGCTGAGTGTCCTCATGCTGTGTGGGCTGCGCATGCTGTCGTGCCTAGAGGGACGCATCTCGGTGGCGGGTGATCTCATGTAAGAAAGCGGCTAGGCACCGCTGGTCCGGAAACTGCAGCATGCGTGTGAGGGGGCCGAATCTGTCGCGGAATAGGCAGTGGTAAGCAAAGTGCTCCTCCGACTCGATCTCCTGCAGGTCGCAAAGTGGGCAAATGCGGTCCTCTCGTGGGATACCCTCTGTGCGTCCACTCTCGATCTGTAATCGGTGTGACGAAACCCTAAACTGGCCGAGTGAAATCCGGAGCGCATGCGGTAGATGAATCTGTGTATAGCCCGGGGGCGTGATGAAACCCTCATGTGAGATTTGGAGGCAGTGTCGGCGATAGCAATCGAGCTTCACAGGAAGCTCGGGATGAAGAAACCAAGTCCTCCAGGTGTGAAGCTGGAGCAGGTCCTCTCGGATGATCTGCTTGACCTCCTGGTCAGTGGGGGAGAAAGGGGATGGTGGAGCGCCGAGGTTATACTGAAAAGGAGGCAACCGGTCCATGTCGAGGCCCAGTCGGGTGAACCAACAGGAAAGGCGTCTATACCAACATCGCTGGTCCCCATCAGCGGATAAGGCCATAGAGGAGGATAGGGCTAGCCAGGGTAGGCGGAAGCGACCGTCGGAAGAGGAGCTGAAGTCCCTGACCCTGTGTAGATAAGTGATAGCCTAGAAGGCCGCATCAAGCTGTACTGGTGAGGCGCCGAATTCTGCTAAGATGATCTGATGAGGTACCGATGGTTTGCTGCAGATCATCCGAGCAAACATTAGTATCTGTAGGCGCTCAACGCGTGCCCACTCTGTGTTTGAAAGGTCGACCCCCCACCATGGGCTGTCGTACATACCTGCTGGGCGGACCAAGGAATCAAAAAGAAGAGACTTGGTCCGCGGGTCCTAAAAGTGAGAGTGGTAACACTGTCGCTCCAGTTTGGCAAGAGCGGCATAGCCTCGGCTGATCCTGGCCTGCATGGCCGGGCGCATCGTGAAGATTGGGCCTGAGAATTTAACGCCCAGGTATGTATAAGAGTCGACTATCTCAACAGGGTCGTTGGCGAAGAGGAACTGCTCTCGGTGCATAGCGGGTCGGGAGGTGTTGAAGGTCATGATCTTGGTTTTCCCATGGTTGACCTTCAAGTCGTGGGTATCACAGAAGATCTGAAGTCCATCCAGGTGTCGCTGAAGACCAGAAGCAAAGGAGGATAGTAGTACTACATCGTCTGTGTATAAGAGAATCTGGATGACAGCCTCCGCAAGAGAGCAGCTTGCACCTCCAAGTGTCCTGATGGTGGTCTCGAGCTCGTCGATGTAGAGGCAAAATAGAGTCGGTGACAAGGGACATCCTTGTTTGACCCCTATAGTGCTCGTGATCTCTATGGTCCAGCTGGTACCAATCCTGACCCGGCCCGTCACCCTCTCATAGAGAGCTACTACCACCCATATAACCTCCGAGTCGTAACTTAACTCTTGCAAGCATTTGACAAGGCGGGCCCGAGGAACAGTGTCGAATGCCTTGCGGAAATCCACAAAGCAACAGTATATCCTCTGTCTCCTGTGTCTGGCCTCCTCAATGATTCCTCGAAGTGTGAAAATGTGATCGTAAGTCGAGTGATCCGTCGTGAAACCGGCCTGTCCAGATGCCCTGAGGCCTCGTATCTCTGCGCGAGTGCTGACCTCACCATCTAACACTGATGCATAGATCTTGGACATAACATGTCCAATCATGATGGTCTTGTAATTCCCTGGATCCATGGGATCTCCTGCTTTGTGGATGGGTGTGATAGTGTTCAGGGTCCAGGCTCTGGGGAATCCGTGGCAGACAGCTTCATTGAACAACGTTGCTAGGATGGGGGCTAGAGTTTATTAACCTCTACGAAAGACCAAAGGGTCTATGAGGCTGAAAAGAAACTAATACAATGAAGCCTAAGGGTGGGGCCACTAAAATGGGTACCCCTACCCAAGGCTGGTGCCTGTAACGAGAAATAAAAGTAGTGTATCGTGCTAACGCTGCAAGGGAAACCCACAAAGGGGGCGCAAACACCAAGGAGAATCCTTCGGTTGTCTATCAATCGGTCAACTTTCCTTGAGTGGCTGGACCTGTGTATGCTGTCTGTTGGAGGACGACTGAGGAGAGACAAGAGGAGCTCGTTTGACAGTGGCTCCAGATCTGGCGAGGGCTGGCATTGAGAGAGAAAATTTGTGATTTAATGCTGCTATTGCTCGGCCTGTCTGGGTCCATCCCTCCTCTGTAGTCTCCGTGATGTGGCCCTTAGTGGCCTGTCTCCCCACTCGAAGAGAGAGGATATGTTTGTGGCCCTCATGTGACTGTCCACTCGGGGTCGGATCTGGTGAGTTGTGTCCTGTAGATCTCTCTTGCGTCTGAACCCCTGCTGTCCCTGGCTCGGATCAACAAAAAAAATCCATGATCGTGCTGGCTGGTCCCTCATGTGCTGAGACCGTAACTGAACCTCAAATGCAGCTTCCAATAAGCAAACCACAGCCCCTCTAGTTAATTCGCAACTCAAATCCTTTGGAATAGGTGGCTGAAAACAAATTGCAGGACTTTATTGCAATAGAATTACTTTGTACAACTGGCTCACAAAGGGAACAAATACAACTGCGAGCCTAGAGGCCCTTAATAGACTAGGCCAGCCAACTAGAAGCTTGTGCTTTCCAAAAGCTGGGCCTGCTTTTCTTGCCTAGAATATTTTCTCTAGAAAGCTAGGCTTTCTCTAAAGCAATTGTGTTATCCATTAAGGGGAGGCGCTTTTATACTTTCAACTCAAGTGGGCCCTTCACTTGTCTAGAACTTTTCCCCTAAAAAAGTGGGGGATTTAGAGAAAGTGCGTTATCCATAAAGGGGAGGCACTTTTATGCTTTCGGCTCAACGGGGCCCTTCATTCCATGAGATGCCACTTGTCTTGTGTTTTTCCCCTAAAAAAGTAGGGGATATAAGCACTTTTCGAAGTCCTGACCTTGCACAAACAATATCCAATACTTTGACCCATTAGAGGTTAGCAAAATGAATGTATTCTCGTTCTCGGCCTAATCCCAGTCCTTTGTGGGCATCCCCACGGTTCTCTTTTACCTATGCAAAACAAAGTAAATAAAACTTATTCTATTTAGCCAAAGTCGACTTCCTTTGAGTGAAGTCAATCTAATAAAGTTCTCTCTTTATTTCGTAGGAGAATCACAAATGGGTGACATGCTCTCCTCTCTACTAGTATGAGCTGATTTGTGTCTCTAGGCACCAAGAAGGAAAGTAGGCACCCACCGCTGATCTAAATATCGACAAGAATGTCTAACTGGGCCGAAACCAGTATTGAAAAGACATTGGTGCCATCCATGGACCTCATAGTATAACGGGCATTTGAAAGCATGGCGATCCTCCGTCTCACTCTGCATATCACATAAAGTGTAAATCCGTCTCTCGCATGCGATACCCTCTGCTCATCTTGTCTCAAACCGTAGCAGAGAAAAGAAATAAAGTTTATTAAAAGTCTTTGGGAGACCAAAGGGTCTATGAGACTAAAAGACACTTGATAGAGTGATTTAAGGGGTGGAGCCGCTAAGCGGGCTTCAACACCCATGATGAGTACAAAAATAAAAGTCCATAGTCATGATCAGAATGGCGCCAATACATAAAAAGAAAAGCTCTTTGAGGGCGAAGTATCAATCTTGAGAAGGGGGTGTCACTGTTCGAGGCTGTTGTGGTGGCGTAAACCTGTGATTTAGCGTTGGCGGTTGTCAGCATGTGTGGCCCACTATGCTCTCCAGGCTATGGCCTTGCGGCGAACAAGCGCCACTGTCACCCCTATGGGTCGTGTCTCCAGTCTAGTAACCATGGAGGGAAGGTCCCCTAATACGATTTGTGCCTCAGTCCGTTGGTGAGTCTATCGTATCTTTGGCTTGGGTCCTCGCGTCCGTCTTCTCCGTAAGTCCAGCTGGTCGGTGCTATATGTTGAAATAGGGCTGGTCACCTCCCCATCTGTGAGCCCCCAAATGAGGAGTGCATCGGGGGTGAACCATAGAGGAAAACAAAGAAGATATGGGCCTGTCACAAGGACAGCAAACAGGTGGCCATGTGGGCAGCACAAAAGAAAGAGTGCCTAGCAGTTGGGAGCCACCATGGAGGGCAGATCTGGGGCGACTATGCCACGTGGCTGTCCACGATTGGAGAAGACTGATCTGTGCAGGGTATGGGCAGGCCTGCCATGTGTCCAGGCAGGGCCAGCCAACCCTCAAAGAATGTGCCCCTAGGAAGGGGGAAATTTTATACTACCAAGTTGGGTTGCCGACGCAAACCCCCCTACCTAATCGGCTGGTGTAAGGGGATTTCAGCCCTATATAAAGGGGGCCTTGGGGCCCCACTTGATATCCACCAGAGCAGCACTTTAGGGAGCAGAAAGGAACACGATTGGAGAAGACTGATCTGTGCAGGGTATGGGCAGGCCTGCCATGTGTCCAGGCAGGGCCAGCCAACCCTCAAAGAATGTGCCCCTAGGAAGGGGGAAATTTTATACTACCAAGTTGGGTTGCCGACGCAAACCCCCCTACCTAATCGGCTGGTGTAAGGGGATTTCAGCCCTATATAAAGGGGGCCTTGGGGCCCCACTTGATATCCACCAGAGCAGCACTTTAGGGAGCAGAAAGGAACAGCAGAGCAACACCATTGGGTTCTACATCCAAGAGGTCAATTGGGGGTTGAGGAATTTGGTATTATATCTTGTCCAGCTTTTGGACGAACAGAAATATACAAGTGTTGCTTCTATATTTGCCTCTGAGCACTGTCCATTTGCTGGCTTGTACACACATGTTGATGAAGCTTGGTTCCATAGTGAAACACTTTCATGTGTCATTTCTGGGCTATCTATCAGTCTTCCGCTGCGGGATACCCTCTGGTGGGATTTCATCTTCTAACGCTGCGGTAGACTCTTTATCCGTGATTCCCGTACCTTACTGCCCTGGTTCTTCTACTATATGCCGGGCACCTCTAGATCTCTGAGCCCGCATGACAGCCCATGTGCTGCCCATGTGGCAGCCCCACGCCTATACCTATCCTGTGGCTCATCCCCCCCGATGAATCCTCATATGAGGGCTCACAGGTGGGGAGGTGACCAATCCTATTCCAACACCCCCTATCACCGACCCACATTGGCCAGATCCAAATCCGTCGATGAAGATGCTCCAGTAGCTCCCGCATCGTAGCCCTCTAGAATAGTCTGGTGTCGTCATAGTCTTATATTGGCTTTTCAACTAATGGCTCCTACTCCGCCATGTTCGGTTCCGCTTTCGCACACCAGTCTGATACACAGGTGCCATAGTTAGTAGCACCTGATGGCACCTCCACCTTTAGTCACGAACCCGCCTCTGAACACGAGCTCTCTAGGTACCAGTATCCTCCAGCCGTCCCCCTCATGATAGGTGAACAGCCTGAAGTCCTTCAGGCAGCAAGCTTGTTTTTTTATTTTTGGCCAAATGAAATCTCGCTTCATGGGATCATATGTCTTTTCGACACATGAATGTCTCGCAGACGGGCTATCATGGCATTGTTGAACGACCCTCTGCCTAAGATAATTTTGATTAGGTACTACTACCTTGCCATTTCATTTTAGCGTACCGTATGCTATGGTATAGCTTGCATAGGTTTGGCCTTTTCTGGATGCCAGGTCATACTTTTCCCGGGGTTTAAGCACATAAGCCTTAGACCAAAGGCTCAGGATGAACTTATCCACTTTCTGAAGTTTCTCTAATCTCTGTCATTAGAGCACTCTCTAAACCGTGAAACTCATATTATGCACAATGCGAAATAATGCATCAACACCTTTATTTTCCTTCCCTCTTCGGTAACGAATTGTCATGTGAAACTCCTGCCTTAGTTTTGCCCACCTAGCTTGGCGGCCTCTTAAGTCAGGTTGTTATAGAAATGTTTTAGAGCATCATGATCTACATCTACATAAAACTCTGAACCATACAAATAGTGCCTCCATGTTTTCAAAGCATGGATAACATCGTACACAACTCTAATTCATGAGTTGGCCAATTTCGTTGAGAGGGAGAAAGCTTCTTGCTTTCAAAGGCTACGGGCCTCCCCTCTTGGAGGGGAGCTGTTCCTACAAAGAAGCCACTTGCATCAACTTCTATGAAAAACGATGTCAAAGATTGTGGGTTTTTTAGGTTCAGAAGACCAGACAATGGAAGACTTTCTGTTGACGGCGCTGGTTACATTGAGGGATCCAGACATGTCAATATATGATGTGTAGTCCTCAGATGTAGAAGCTTCCACTTCCAAGACATAATAGGAGAAAGCTTCCACCTCTTAGATGGAACAGTATACATCACATGGATCTATTAACATTGCAAGAGAGGAAGGATAGAAGCTGGCGACGCTGCATTGGTAAGTTCGAACAATGTTTTGTGTTTTGATGGTCTTTTGGTATAACTTGTTTTGTTGGTCTTTTAATGTTTGTTGAATTGTTGCAGGAGGCATTTGAGGTCGATGAGTTCTCATCACGACAGGGCAGTGTTCGCAGCGCGTTTGGGCGAGATCATTCTTTAGCCCATTATCTCGGTGAAGTTGTACAACACCTCGTGGTCTTCCATAGCAAATGTTCTCCTTGAGGGCCTACGGAGCTGCTGAAATGCAAGACATAGTCGTGTGCTATCGGGTCTTCCAACATCACTCGGAATGCCGACAAGGTCATTTTGATCCATCGCTTGCCTGCCGTCAATGCATTTGGATCGAATATTCACGGCAGGGCATTGACGGCAACATCTATGTCGTTGGCAGCAGATTGGGGGGAGCTAGAGTGTCCCTACACCAAGACAAAGTTACAGATTGGCCAAGGTTTGGGGCCAACTTGTGTGTTTGTCTTGGTGCAGGGGCACTCTAGCTCCCAATCTGCTAGCTATACTTTTGCTGAATTGTCGATATAACGGTGTTGGCTGGTTATTTGTTAGTTCTACTGCCCTTTAATTTATTGAAGACTGGTTTCATGGTTCCGTTGCCGGGACATCACCATCTTCTTTAAGGAGGTGAGCCTATGGTTGTCTTTGGTGCAAGTATTGCTTGCTTTATTCAATTGCAGCAAAGAGAATTCAGCAAGTATGTCACACAGTGACGAGGATTGGGATATGGGACAATAGTCCTCTCAAGATGGGCAATCTTTGTTTGAGGGAGCTACAGAGCTCAGCCAGTAAGGTTTATTGGTTGAAGAAGCTGGTTGATCTTCGCATGAAGGAAGGTACAGCTATGACCTCACACTTGAGTGAGTTCAATGCCATCTTTACACAGCTGATTGCACAGGGGTTGAACCTTGATGAGGAGTTCAAGGCTACTTTCTTGTTGTGTACCCTCCCTGAGAGTTGGGACACTTTCAAGACCACCCTGTCCAATTCAAATGTCACTCTTATATATGCTGATGTAGAGAGCTCTCTCCTTATGGAGGAGATGAGCAGGAAGAATAATGCGGGCAGCAAGTCTTCAAATGCTTTGCAGGTACAAGAAAGAGGCAGGACTCAGCAGAAGGGGAGATCTGCTAGTAAGTCCAAATCCCGCAGTCAGTCCCGTGGCAAAAAGGATATTGAATGCTTTTATTGTGGCAAGAAGGGACATGTGAAGTCTAAGTGCTTCAAGTTTATACGGGATCAGAAAGCCAAGAAGGCTGAGGCAAAAGATGCAGGCAGTGGAAGCAAAGGAAAAGGCAAGGCCAAGGTAGATGACTTGGATGCAGTGAATGTTGCAGCAGAGGACAGTGACAGTGACAGACATGATGTTTTATGCTCTTCTGCTGTTATTGCACATACATTGGTTGTTGATGGCCATGACATGCACACCTGGCTCTTGGATTCAGGTGCTTCTTTTCATGTTACTCCTCATAGGGAGTGGTTTACTTCCTACACAGGTACTCATGGAGTTGTTCACCTTGGGAACAACTATGCATGTCAGATTGTAGGGATTGGCAGTATACAGATAGTATTCTCTGATGGACGCATATTTATGCTTGATGGTGTTCGCCATGTGCCGCAAATCAAGAAAAATCTGATTAGCACTGGCTTGTTGGATGACAGTGGTTACCACACCACATTTGGGGATTCCAAATGGGTGATTACTGATGGCCAGGTTGTAGTGGCTGAGGGTTATAAGAGTGATACCTTGTACCCTCTTTATGTTTCCAGTGTAGGTAATCATGTTGTTGCCATAACCGAGCTGCCGAAGGTTTCATTGTGGCATAGCCGGTTGGGACACATGTTCGTTAAAGGAATGCAAGAACTGTCACGTTTGGGTTATCTGCCGTCTCTTTCATTTTCAGATTTGCCTACTTGTGATCATTGCATTTTCGGAAAGCATTCTATGACTCCTCATAAGAGGAGAACTCCCCAGAATAGAGCACCGCTTGATCTAGTGCACACTGATTTGTGTGAGATGCCACAGCTATCACTAGGGGGTGCAAAGTATTTCATTACTTTTATTGATGATGCCACACGCAAAGTGTGGGTCTATTTCTTGAAGCATAAGAGCGATGCCTTAGATGCTTTCAAGAAGTTTGTCGCTCAGGTTGAGAATCGGACAGGTCGCAGGCTGAAATGCCTCAGATCCGATAATGGGGGTGAGTATGTGTCACATGCTTTTGTACAGTTTTGCGAAGCTAAGGGCATTAAACAGGAACTCACAGCCCCTCATAATGCATCTCAAAATGGTGTGAGTGAGCGGATGAATCGAACTATTCAGGAGAAGGTTCGATGTATGTTGTCTTATGCTGCATTGCCCCATGGCTTTTGGGCAGAAGCCGTGCAAACAGCAGTTCACATAATTAACAGGTCGCCGAACAAGGCTTTGGAGTTGAAAGTGCCAGAGGAGGTGTGGTCTGGCAAGCCACCTTCATATAAGCACTTACGTGTGTTTGGCTGCGAGTGCTTTGCTCATATACGCAAAGAACTGCGCACCAAACTGGAGCCAAAGTCTTCCAAATGCATCTTTATGGGTTATGGTGACGAAGGTGAAATGGGGTACAGGTTATGGGATCCCGTTAAACGGAAGATTATACGCAGCAATGATGTCATCTTTAAAGAGGATAGTGTACACAAAGAACCCGTGCAACTTGTGGAATACAGGAGGGTTATTTATGATGTCGGACAGCAAAGAATGCCCATTTATATGCAGCAGCAGGCTGCTGCAGATAACCCTGTTCAAGAGGGTATACAGGCTGAAAATCAGCCAGATAATTTTGCCAATGATGCACCACTGGATATGCCAGCAAATGGGGCTGTAGAACAGCCAAATATGGTGGTACAGCCACCCGTCATGCATGACGAACAGGCTAGACAGCAGCCTAATCCGGAACATTTTGTTAGGAGGAGCACCCGTGTACAACGGCCTCCTGACAGGTTTGTTCCAGGAGCCAATAATGTGGCTGATTTTATCATGCTGACAGATTGTGGTGAGCCTTCCAGCTTCAAGGAAGCTATGGGAAGAACAGAGAAAAGGAAGTGGGAGAAAGCCATGCAATCTGAAATGGACTCCCTACTTCAAAATGATACATGGGACTTGGTGCAGCTACCTGCAGGCAGAAAGGTTTTGCCATGCAAGTGGGTTTACAAAGTCAAAGTGGATTCAAATGCTTTACCGAGGTATAAGGTCAGATTGGTTGCCAAGGGATTTAACTAGGAGAAGGGCATTGACTTTGATGAGATCTTTTCCCCTGTAGTCAAGATGACTACTTTGAGAGCAGTGTTAGCTCTTGTTGCTCATGAGGACATGGATTTATGTCGGATGGATGTGAAGACTGCTTTTCTTCACGGAGATCTCCATGATGAGATCTATACGAGTCAGCCAAAGGGATATGCTGTTAAAGGGAAAGAGCAGCTTGTGTGTAAGCTCAAGAGGAGCTTGTATGGACTCAAGCAGGTGCCAAGAGAATGGTACAAGAAGTTTGATGCCTTCATGCAGTCCCAAGGGTATCATAGGTGTGAGACCGATCATTGCTTGTACACCAAACGGGCAAAGGATGGCAGTTTGATGCTACTCATTCTATATGTGGATGACATGCTGATTGCCAGTAAATCTCAGCATGAGATTAGTGCTTTAAAGAAACAACTGCATAAGTCTTTTGACATGAAAGACTTGGGTGATGCAAACCATATTCTTGGCATGCGGATTACTCGTGACAGGTCCAAGGGACTTTTGTTTCTGTCACAGAAGGAGTTCATTGACAAAGTACTGCAGAGGTTTAAAATGGAGGGGGGGAAGTCTATTAGTACCCCGTTGCCTCCACATTTAAAACTCAGCAGTAAGGACAGCCCCAGATCAGATGATGATAAGGCTGAAATGGCCAAGGTTCCGTATGCATCTGCAGTTGGTTCTTTGATGTATGCCATGGTTGCCACTCGTCCTGATATTGTTTTTGCGGTGGGAGTCATCAGCAGGTATATGGCAAATCCAGGCAAGCGGCACTGGGAAGCAGTGAAAGGTGTCTTGAGGTATCTCAAGGGTACCAAAGACTTGTGCATATGCTATGGTAGGCAGGATACATTGGTGCATGGTTTTACAGATTCAAACTATGCAGGGAATGCAGATAACCGGAAGTCTACTACCGGTTATATTTTCACATTTGCAGGAGGTGCTATATCATGGGTGTCTCGGTTGCAGAAATGCGTTGCACTGTCAACCACTGAAGCTGAATATGTTGCAGCCACTGAGGCTTGCAAGGAAGCAATATGGCTTACTCGGCTGGAGGGAGATTTGGGCATTACAGGAGATATGCCAGTTTTGCATTGTGATAGTCAGAGTGCTATCATGTTGGCATAGAATCCGGTCTTTCATCAAAAGACCAAGCACATAGATGTGAAATACCATTTCATCAGGGAGGTACTGGAAGACAAGCGACTTGAGCTTGTGAAGGTGCATACTGATGATAATCCTGCAGATTTGCTCACTAAGAGCTTGCCTACAGAGCGGTTTGCACATTGCCGCCACATCATGGGATTAGGATGAGACCATTCTTATTTTATGGTCTTGTATACAGTAACTGTATATTGCTGTAATTTTTATTCTTTTCTCCCCTTTAGGCACATTGGCCTTTAGGTGGGAGGTTGTTGGGGTAAAGGCACATTGCCACCCCTTTATTAAAGATATGACACCTATGACTGTCTTAAGACAGTCATAGGGTGAAAAACCTAATCCTAATAAAACCTATGAGTTTGTGGTGTGGCTCATCACTTCACACCCACATCTTTTGTGTCACCCCTCTCTGTCACTCTCTCCCCATTGTACTTCTCCCTCTCTCTTTCCCTCTCAGTACCTCCATCTCTTTGATATGTAGAAGTTGCTTTGTGACATTGTGTGTTTCACCTGAGGTACTATAACTGGCCTTTCACTGTCAAAGGGCAGTAAATATTACTCTAATTTCTCACAACATTAAAATACAATCACCATGTTCCATTGCCATTGCCCAAACACAATACTCAGATCATACAATTCCTCAGCATAGCATTAGTGAATCACAAAAACAAGGGAGGCTAGAATGCCCCTACTCAATAAGCATACACAGTGACACCTGTTGGCCCCAACACTTGGTGCCCCTTGCGGTATTTATTTATTCACTGGTTAGTTCAATTACAAGGGACTCCTTGCCTGAACTCACCCGCAGGTGCAACCCACTACAATGCCAACCCGTGGCTGTGTAAGTGACCAACTCCTAGTGCTATCCTCTTGGTTCCCTTCAGTAGCCAAGCATATCACAAGCGGAATAACCCAACATCATACCAAGCAATGCATCCACACAAATCAAAGCCATCATTGAGTCCAAGGCTTGCCACTGCTTCCCCAGGAAGAGAGTATCACAACCAGTTCCCCAATCCTCTTCCGGGCCAATGGTAGGGCATCCAACCATCCAAAACTCAGCAAGAGTAGCAGTTGCACAAAGTAGAAGAAGAAGACAAGAGTTCGGCCAGCAAATGGAGCCTGTTTCAGCTCGAAACAGCCTCAAAAGATGGTTGACCAGTAGATAGCAGACTCTGGTAGGAGGGAGCTGTCCTTGACTGACCGGAAAAGTCACAAAAGAAGTCGTCCAGCAATCAGCAAGAAATCCGCCATGAATTCGTCCACCAAAGTGAGGATTCCAGCTCACAGCAACCTCATAATTCAGTGCGCATAGCACCAGACAGGCGCCAGGAGATAGGCGATCAAGAATATGGCCTTAGACAATGAAAAGGAAGCATTTTGTCATGAAGAATGTCGTGAAGCATTCTTGTTGCACATTCAATTATAGGTACCCTTTGGACATTAATTAATGCTCCTAGCCTAGCACCCCTAGGCCAAATTCAGTGGCGGTTAGTTTAATCACTTTGCCATCATGTCCCCGTGACAGGTACTGCCTTCTGATAGTACATTGGCCTTTGGACTTCTATGATTAGTGTACTAGTCACTATGAGGTTTTTGCAGTGCTTCAACAAAGATTGTATCCGGTTCAAGTGAGTGCCCAGCGAGCTCCCTCCCTCCCCGTCGTGCCCCGTCTACCCCCCCTCGCTTTCTGCGCGGCCCCTCCCTCTCCCTCCGCTAGCTGCTGCCGCGCAGCCAGCCCCCCCCTCTCTGCCACGCTCCTCCTCCTCTCCGCCACGGTCCCCCTCCCCCTCTCCTCATCGCTCCTCCGCTCGTCGCTCCCCCCCTCTCCTCGCCATGCTCCTTCACCCCCCCTGCCTCACTCCTTGCCACTCCGCTCCGCTCACCCACCCCTCCCCGCCTTATCCCGCTCCGCTCCTCGTGCCTCGCCACCCGCCCGCTCGCTCACCTCACCACCGCTCCGCTCACCTAACCCACCTGCCTCACCCGCTCCGCTCCACGTCCCCACCCTCTCCGCTCACCTCACCCCCTCTCCACTCACCTCACCCGATCTCCACTCCACTCACCTCACCCTACCCTCGCCTCGCCTCACCTCACCTCACCTCACCTCACCCGATCGCGCTTTTTTTTTTTTTTCGCTTCGCTTCCCATTCCTCCCCCCTTCCTTTTCCTTTTCGTTCCCCACCTTGGGAGTTCGCAGTTAGTCAAGCGATATGGCGGCTACGTGCCCGGAACCGGTGGCCCAGACGGACCCCCCCCCTCCATCAGCCTATCGCGTCACATTGACAGAGCACCAGGTCTCCTTGGTGAAGCAGGCTGCCACGGACTTCTCCCAGACATCAGTTTATGGGAGGGTCATTGGCTACTCCCCTTCACGAGCAGACATCAGGGACTGGTTGCAGTCCACCCTTTACCTCGAGGATAGTCACATTGAGGAGGTTGCACTCATGGGACGTGGCATTTTCTGGCTTAAGCTCTCCTCAGCACAGGCTGCGAGCGACATGGTCAGACGATCCCCTACTTCTGTGGGTGGGAAGATCATTCTCATGGTCCCTTGGTACAGGGGCTTCAGTGTAGCAGACTTCGACGCCCGCTTTCGTATTCCTCGACACCCAGTTACCCTTATCTTCCCAGGTCTCATAACCGAGCTTTGCCCGATCATCAAGGACCTGGGGGCGCACTTTGGTTGGCCTATGCAGGACACCTACATTGATGCGGCGGCAGTCCAAGGGGTGCCACATGTCAAAGTGGCAGTCCTTGATCCACAGAGCATCCCCTCGGAGTTCGAGATAGAGACAGATACAGGTGTGGTGACGCAGCGCATTCTGGTCACTGGTCGCCCAAACCAATGTCTGAGATGCCACGGCTTCGGGCACCAGGCTCGCTCATGTCCTCGCTTCACGGGTACGGAACCTCAGAAGACCCCCAGTCAGGCAGCTCAGGATACTCCGCTCCAGTCAGCAACATCCCCTCCCGAAGGGGAAGGCTGGACGGAAGTCAAACGAAAACGGAAGGGCAACAAAGCAGGCCCCAAAAAACCTTCCCAGCCACAGCAAGAGCCTCCTCAGATGATCCCTACTCATCAGCAGCCCGGTAAGGGGAAGGAGAAAGGAAAGGAGAAGGTCAGCCAGCCTCCCCCTCAGCCCTCATCCCGCCCTCCCTCCCCTCCCCCCTCCTCCTCGATTCTCCGACCCCCACCCCCTCCAGGTTCCCCCCTTGCACCAGTGGTTTCCGCGCCACTCTCTTCCTCGAGCATGATACAGAAGGAATCCCCCCTCCTCCACCTGCACCACCTGCAGCCCCGAAGCTAGCACACACCTCACCCTCGTCCATCCCTCCGGGCCCGACGGCGGGGATAGGCCCTTCCCCACAGGTGGCCAGCACCCCTCCCTCCGGTTCAGACTCCTCATCTTCGTCCCCAAGCCCAAGGGCTGCTCCTAGAGCTCTTCTATTGGAGTTCTATCGAGCAGGTCCTTGGGACTACTTGGATGCAGCGGGTATTGGCTCCTTTCCCGCATGCCTAGACATCAGCATCTTCTTCCTCCGCAAGGGGGCGGAGGGTAAGGTGTCCATTCTGGCTCCGCACGATGGTCCTAGCTATTCCTTCACTATCTCCAGTGAAGGGAGTGAGCAATGGACAAATGAAAATGTTTGGGAGACGATACGTGACTAGACCTAGGAGCAGGTGCAGGACTGGAGTGGTAGCAGAGCAGCGGAGCTTCTTCAGTAGCAGTGGCAGGAGGGTGATGTTCGTCTGCGTTGGCGCCATAGCGCCAAACGTTTTCGACTCTTGGTCATTATTAGGCCACCGCTGGAGTGGGCCTACGCGGAAGAGCTTCGCCGCTGGAGGACTTCAGAGGTTGCGGGCTTCTACGGCATTTCCTTGGCAGAGGCGTCGAGCTGGTTAGAGAGAGCTTATCACCACGAAACGAAGGGCCTTCCCCCTCTGCTGAAGGTTTTAGAGGATGGGTCCGATGATCCGACCTCTCCTTCGAAACCTTCATAGAAGCGCCTTCGTCTCCACACATGACATCCTCCGACCACTTCGACTTCGACCGCAAGCAGACAGCTGTTTGTAGCCCACCTTCCCTCCTCATGAGTTTACGCATTATCTCTTGAAATGTTAACGGGTTCCACTCATCAGGCACCCGTGGCCCCAGGAAGATGGTGCTCAGACAGGAGCTCCAGCCAGCTTTGGTGGGAAAGGTAGATGTGCTCCTACTACAAGAATACAAGCTTTCGGCGTCACAGACTAGTATTTGTGGGAAGGTCCTCACAGGACGCTCCCACACCTACTGGGAACCTTCGATTGGCGAGCAGGGGAGAAGCGGGGGTGTCTGCATCTCCATCGATGCTTCTCTAGTTCAGCATGTGTTTGGTTTTGGCACTTTGATCCCAGGACGTGCGCTTTGGGTGGGCCTGCATATTGAGGGATCCCGCAGCGGTATCCTCAATATCTACGCACCGACTGATCTCAGACGTAGATCCGTTTTTTGGAGATCCTTGACAGACCTGTTGCCAGAGATGGACTCTTGGATTGTAGGAGGGGACTTCAACAACCTTGAGACCTTAGAGGATCAGCAGGGAAGGGGCTCAGCGTTCCTCGGTATAGCTCAGGCAGAGCAGGCAGATTGGGACTCCTCTTTGCAGTGGGAGGTCGGGACAGCTGGAGGGAGCCGTCCTTTCGCAGATGGCTTGGGAGTCTGGACTTCTCTTGGGGCTACAGGAGGGAGGGAGGCAGACTCCTGGAGCGGCTGGACCGTTTCTATGTTAGTGATTGGGCGCTTGGCAGAGGAGGAGAGTCAGGAGTGGTTCTAGGGACGACACTTTCAGACCATGCCCCAGTCATCCTAGTCCTGGACTCGGCCTCTCAGTCCTCACCTCCACGTTCATGCCGGATCCCAGATTCCATCTACACTAGAGCAGCGGTTCACAGCAGGATAGTGGACCTTTGGGAGCAGGAGTGGGACCCCACCAGGGATATGGCAGCACAGGTAGCTCAGGCGCTTGCTGAGTCTAGTCACATTTGCCAGTAGGAGGCGATTCAGGTCAGACAGCGGTGTTGGGCACGGGAGAGGGGTCTCAGACGTGATCTCGCCTCGATTCAGAGGATGTAGCAGTCTTCTCCAGGCTCTGAGGAGCTCAGACAGCCGGAGGTTCGGGCTCGAGCCATGCTAGAGGAGATTACCCAGCGTCGCTCAGAGTTTTTATTTCATGCTTCCAAGTCCTTCTGGGCTAGGAAAGACCACAGGATGTGCAGAGAGTTCTTCAGGACTCATGGACAGAGGTCAGCAGGGGAGCAGCTCCGTTCTCTTAGGACGCAGGATGGTAGTGTCAGGACAGACCAGATGAGGTCCGGGACTTGGCGACAGACTTCTACAGATCATTATTCCAGCAGGAGCCCCCAGATCCTCGTGGCCGCATTTGTAGGGAGGAGGTGGAGATCTACACCGAGACTCGTGCAGCCCAGCACGAGCGACACCCTTCTCGCACCTTTCACTGTTGCGGAGATGCAGGATGCGGTGAGTGCTATTGATGGGCAGAAATGCCCAGGTGAGGATGGCCTCTCTAGAGCTTTCTTCACCACCTTTTGGGAGCAGATCCACCGACCCTTGCTCGCAGCCTTCCAGCACATCTTCTCCAGTGGGCAGATGCCAGAGAGCCTTGCGACAGGCTTGATTTGCCTCATCCCCAAAGGGGGGGACCGCCAGGAGATCAGACAGTGGCGCCCAATCACCCTCCTCCCGACCGCCTACAAAATCCTCGCCAAGATGATCAGCAGTCGCATCCGCCCCCTGCTACACGACTTGATTCATGACACCCAGACTGGTTTTGTCCAAGATCGCAGCATCTTGGACAACATCTTCACTCTCTCAGAGGCGACGGAATGGACCCAACACAGTGGCCAGCACCTTGCCATACTCCTTCTCGACTTTGAGAAGGCATACGACAGGGTAGACTGGTCCTTCTTGGAAGGTACACTCGCTCGGTTCGGTTTCCCGGAGGAGTGGATCAGAGGTATTGCTAGCCCTTACAGATCGGCCTCCATTTGGGTTATCATTAGCGACAGGATGGGGGAGAGATTCACACTTGAGCGCTCGGTGCGTCAGGGCTGTCCATTAGCGCCTTACCTCTTCCTATTTTTTGCGGAGGCCATGACACACTTCCTTCGATCTCGTACCACTGGTCTTCGCGGGATGTGTCTCCCTATTCGAGAGGATGCCGAGCTGTTGGACTCCGAGTATGCAGACGACACAGTCCTATATGTGCAGGATGATGTCGAGTCACTGGAGCGAGTGAGACTATCCCTAGAGATTTTTTGCCTTGCAGCTGGGGCGAAAATCAACTGGCATAAGTCAGTTGGTTTTCTTACAGATCCGGGAGCCAGCTCACAGTGGGGTATTTTCGCTGGATCCCTAGAGGACAGACGACACGTTACCTGGGATTCCAGGTAGGCCTGGACATCACACCGGCTCAGCAGTTCTTGCCGGTCCTAGCCTCCATACGACGGAAGCTTGCTTTCTGGAGCACGGCTCGGCTTTCCTTTGCAGGCAGGGCCCTTGTGGTCAACCAGGTCCTCCTCCAACGTGGTTGTTTGTCCACTCTTCGATGATTATGCCCTAGGAGGCTTGTATTTAGCATTTTGACTTCTCAGGCTGAATCCGTTTTGTGATTACAGCCTGCTGGCCTTCAGGCCTTCTTGTACTCTCGCTTTCAAGTAATATAACTAGCACTACTTTTTGCGCAAAAAAAAAAGAGGTTTTTGCAGTGTATATGGATTGCCGCCCTAGGCTTTGAACGATCATATATGCTAAGGCTATGTGAGTTTGTAATACATGCTTTAATGGTGGTATATTCACATGTATTTTAGTTATTGTATTTCCTAGTAACATCCAGATGCAGTCGAGGACACTTGCCATCATGCATAAAGAGAGGTATGTTAGGAGGGCATGAGTTTTGTACGTGCGTGGAGCTGGACCTTGGAAAACTGAGTGGGCAGGGCTTTGGGATGTGGGTAAGCAAAGTTTCCCCCAGGAAATTCTCTCTCGGGGTGAATTTTGGTTTTCGCCCTCAAGAGAGGGGCAAAGAACCTTAGAACTTTAAGTAGGTCATTCGTTGGCCTTTAAAATTCGCCCACTAGAAGGGGCAATGGGGGCAAATGAGGTGGGGATGCCACGTGGAGGTGGGGATGCCACGTGGCATGTCCCCATGCCTTGGGTCAATTTGGCAAGAAAGACTTTGGAAGGATCTGGTTGGCCGACGCTCGTACGGAGGGCAACGTGAGCTAGGGGCTGGAAGGGGATTTCCGCCTGGGAGCTATTGGGCGAGCTGCTGGTCATCACGCGGGCGTGGACACAGGCTGGTCAATTGGCTGTGTATGGACTGTGTAGGGCTTGGCTATACACTTGTGTACGGAGGCTCATACGCTGTTGTACGGATTGCATATGTGCATATACGGCCTTAGTATGGGCTGCTGAAAGGCTGCGATTGGTCCGTGTAGGGTGTTCATGGGGATGCAGTACGGATGTACGGACGATCATGTGCATGTGTAGGTGTGTATACGGACGGTTGGTACGATTGTGTACGAACTGCAATCGTATGGCTGAGACTTGAGTATGGGCTCCTGGAGGTCTTTTTACGGGCAGAGTACGGGGCTGTGAGCAGGGCTTGTACAGACTATGCTGAGATGTACGGATTGTTTCCATCAAATGCTCACGAGCTGTTTCCAAGGCTTCGTCAATGTTTTTGTCAAATGATCATGAGCTGCTCTGGGTGAGCTGGATGGTCATATAGGGACTTTGCCTTTAACTGCGAATTGATAGAGAAGGGCTAGCTGATCCCATTGGAGCTCTTGTCACGTGGGGACGATGCTGGCTGATTAGATATGACTTTTCTCACTGCAGTGAGCAGGTGGGTATACAAGTGGGCACTTGAGGTGGATTGTGTGACCAAGTCTTGGCTGCTAGAAACTGTCCTAGGCTGAGTGTAATCCTTTTGGAACTGAAATGGATGCTCTTTTGCTATGCTTGATGAGGACAATTTCAATAGTGATTATCCAATGGTTTCCCCAAGAGAGAGTGTATATATAGGCAGTGGTTTCTAGGCAGAGGGCACATGATTGGTACAGCCTCGTGGGCTGAATAGACAGGGGTCGGGAATCCATGCTTGAGATTGGAAGGTATGACTGGACTCTAGAGAGAGACAGAACTGAAAGCCTTCATTATGTCTTTATTTGAGTATCACTACTTCACTCTCTAGCCTCTCTCTTTCTCTCACTCACACCATGTTTCTAACATGGTATCAGAGCGACCTTCCATAGCTGCCACATCACCCTAGCCCTAACCCTAATTACTAACCCTTATTCCGTTCAGCTTCCTCCTCCTTGCAGCTGCCTCATTTCCACCTCTAGCTGCCTTCTTCCCTCAGCCATATGCTTCCATTTCTGCCTGTCCACAGCCCGCCTCCATTGCTGCCTTCATACGAGACCTTTTGGAGCTTTGGGTGCTGCTTCACGGCCTTTATTGCTTGCTGGTCAGCAAGGTGTGGTTTCCAAGGTTGTTGTGGAGCTCTCCATCATCGAATTTAGGGTTTTTGGGCTGTTGTCGCATAGCCACCTTCAACAGAGCAATCTTGGAGGTTTTCAATGCCAAGAACAGCCTTTTATTGCTGTTGCTGTGTACTCGGCCACTTGACAGCATTATTTGCAGTACTTCGAGGCCTTTGAAGGCATTTTGGAGCAGTTTTTGGGCTTCCAGCATCTCTACATTAACCACCTTTCACATAGGCAACCTGTTTTTGCAGTTCGAAGTGCTCTTGTGAGCCGTTTTGAGGGGTTTGGACCTGTTGCAGCACTCAGTTCGACATTTCGAGGTGTATCTTTGATGCTCTCAGATTTGGATTCACATTTGGAGCATCACTAGGCATGCATCTGTTCTTTTGCACACAAGGAGATTGCTCTTCTCTTTTGAAGCCATGACCAGCCCATTTCTTTGCTGCTTCTGCTGCTTCTTCATCTTAGCTTGCTGCCCGCCTTCACGCAAGTCTTTGCCATCATGACTTCATTGTCTTCTACTTGCTCGTGGAGAAGTTTAAGGGGTAGGGTTTTCCCACATTGCAAACCAAAGTGCAACTACTCCTTATGCGTGAAGGAGTTTGGGGTGTTGTTGAGGATGACCCAAAGGATTTGGAAACAACAGAAAGCTAAGGCCATTGCCCTCATTGGTCTTTGCTTAGCCGACACTCTCATCCATCATGTGGATTTCAAGTCGATAGCTAAGCAGATTTGGAATCGCCTCGAGACCTTGTTTGGTAATAAAATCACCAACTCTAAAGTCTTTCTGAAGCTCAAGTTTTATGATTTGAATGAGAGGGAAAGAATGAGGGAGAAGTACAACAGGGAGAGAGTGAGAGAGAGATGTGACACAAAAGATGCGGGTGTGAAGTGATGAGCCACACCACAAACTCATAGGTTTTATTAGGATTAGGTTTTTCACCCTATGACTGTCTTAAGACAGTCATAGGTGTCATATCTTTAATAAAGGGGTGGCAATGTGCCTTTACCCCAACAACCTCCCACCTAAAGGCCAATGTGCCTAAAGGGGAGAAAAGAATAAAAATTACAGCAATATACAGTTACTGTATACAAGACCATAAAATAAGAATGGTCTCATCCTAATCCCATGATGTGGCGGCAATGTGCAAACCGCTCTGTAGGTAAGCTCTTAGTGAGCAAATCTGCAGGATTATCATCAGTATGCACCTTCACAAGCTCAAGTCGCTTGTCTTCCAGTACCTCCCTGATGAAATGGTATTTCACATCTATGTGCTTGGTCTTTTGATGAAAGACCGGATTCTTTGCCAACATGATAGCACTCTGACTATCACAATGCAAAACTGGCATATCTCCTGTAATGCCCAAATCTCCCACCAGCCGAGTAAGCCATATTGCTTCCTTGCAAGCCTCAGTGGCTGCAACATATTCAGCTTCAGTAGTTGACAGTGCAACGCATTTCTGCAACCGAGACACCCATGATATAGCACCTCCTGCAAATGTGAAAATATAACCGGTAGTAGACTTCCGGTTATCTGCATTCCCTGCATAGTCTGAATCTGTAAAACCATGCACCAATGCATCTTGCCTACCATAGCATATGCACAAGTCTT
Organism: Dipteris shenzhenensis; assembly: GCF_047967505.1. Classification (NCBI taxonomy): domain Eukaryota; kingdom Viridiplantae; phylum Streptophyta; class Polypodiopsida; order Gleicheniales; family Dipteridaceae; genus Dipteris; species Dipteris shenzhenensis. Next base: position 11,964,318 of record NC_141596.1, read on the forward strand.
TGGTACCTTTGAGATACCTCAAGACACCTTTCACTGCTTCCCAGTGCCGCTTGCCTGGATTTGCCATATACCTACTGATGACTCCCACCGCAAAAGCAATATCCGGACGAGTGGCAACCATGGCATACATCAAAGAACCAACTGCAGATGCATACGGAACCTTGGCCATTTCAGCCTTATCATCATTTGATCTGGGGCTGTCCTTACTGTTGAGTTTTAAATGTGGAGGCAACGGGGTACTAATAGACTTCCCCCCCTCCATTTTAAACCTCTGCAGTATTTTGTCAATGTACTACTCCTGTGACAGAAACAAAAGTCCCTTGGACCTGTCACGAGTAATCCGCATGCCAAGAATATGGTTTGCATCACCCAAGTCTTTCATGTCAAAAGACTTATGCAGTTGTTTCTTCAAAGCACTAATCTCATGCTGAGATTTACTGGCAATTAGCATGTCATCCACATATAGAATGAGTAGCATCAAACTGCCATCCTTTGCCCGTTTGGTGTACAAGCAATGATCGGTCTCACACCTATGATACCCTTGGGACTGCATGAAGGCATCAAACTTCTTGTACCATTCTCTTGGTGCCTGCTTGAGTCCATACAAGCTTCTCTTGAGCTTACACACAAGCTGCTCTTTCCCTTTAACAGCATATCCCTCTGGCTGACTCATATAGATCTCATCATGGAGATCTCCGTGAAGAAAAGCAGTTTTCACATCCATCTGACATAAATCCATGTCCTCATGAGCAACAAGAGCTAACACTGCTCTCAAAGTAGTCATCTTGACTACAGGGGAAAAAATCTCATCAAAGTCAATGCCCTTCTCCTGCTTAAATCCCTTGGCAACCAATCTGGCTTTATACCTCGGTAAAGCATTTGAATCCACTTTGACTTTGTAAACCCACTTGCATGGCAAAACCTTTCTGCTTGCAGGTAGCTGCACCAAGTCCCATGTATCATTTTGAAGTAAGGAGTCCATTTCTGACTGCATGGCTTTCTCCCACTTCCTTTTCTCTGTTCTTCCCATAGCTTCCTTGAAGCTGGAAGGCTCACCACAATCTGTCAGCATAATAAAATCAGCCACATTATTGGCTCCTGGAACAAACCTGTCAGGAGGCCGTTGTACACGGGTGCTCCTCCTAACAAAATGTTCCGGATTAGGCTGCTGTCTAGCCTGTTCGTCATGCATGACGGGTGGCTGTACCACCATATCTGGCTGTTCTACAGCCCCATTTGCTGGCATATTCAGTGGTGCATCATTGGCAAAATTATCTGGCTGATTTTCAGCCTATATACCCTCTTGAACAGGCTGCTGCACATAAATGGGCATTCTTTGCTGTCCGACATCATCATAAATAACCCTCCTGTATTCCACAGGTTGCACGGGTTCTTTGTGTACACTATCCTCTTTAAAGATGGCATCATTGCTGCGTATAATCTTCCGTTTAATGGGATCCCATAACCTGTACCCCATTTCACCTTCGTCACCATAACCCATAAAGATGCATTTGGAAGACTTTGGCTCCAGTTTGGTGCGCAGTTCTTTGCGTGTATGAGCAAAGCACTCGCAGCCAAACACACGTAAGTGCTTATATGAAGGTGGCTTGCCAGACCACACCTCCTCTGGCACTTTCAACTCCAAAGCCTTGTTCGGCGACGTGTTAATTATGTGAACTGCTGTTTGCACGGCTTCTGCCCAAAAGCCATGGGGCAATGCAGCATAAGACAACATACATCGAACCTTCTCCTAAATAGTTCGATTCATCCGCTCACTCACACCATTTTGAGATGCATTATGAGGGGCTGTGAGTTCCTGTTTAATGCCCTTAGCTTCGCAAAACTGTACAAAAGCATGTGACACATACTCACCCCCATTATCGGATCTGAGGCATTTCAGCTTGCGACCTGTTCGATTCTCAACCTGAGCGACAAACTTCTTGAAAGCATCTAAGGCATCGCTCTTATGCTTCAAGAAATAGACCCACACTTTGCGTGTGGCATCATCAATAATAGTAATGAAATACTTTGCACCCCCTAGTGATAGCTGTGGCATCTCACACAAATCAGTGTGCACTAGATCAAGCGGTGCTCTATTTTGGGGAGTTCTCCTCTTATGAGGAGTCATAGAATGCTTGCGAAATATGCAATGATCACAAGTAGGCAAATCTGAAAATGAAAGAGACGGCAGATAACCTAAACGTGACAGTTCTTGCATTCCTTTAACGGACATGTGTCCCAACCGGCTATGCCACAATGAAACCTTTGGCAGCTCGGTTATGGCAACAACATGATTACCTACACTGGAAACATAAAGAGGGTACAAGGTATCACTCTTATAACCCTCAGCCACTACAACCTGGCCATCAGTAATCACCCATTTGGAATCCCGAAATGTGGTGTGGTAACCACTGTCATCCAACAAGGCTGTGCTAATCAGATTTTTCTTGATTTGCGGCACATGGCGAACACCATCAAGCATAAATATGCGTCCATCAGGGAATACTATCTGTATACTGCCAATCCCTGCAATCTGACATGCATTGTTGTTCCCAAGGTGAACAACTCCATGAGTACCTGTGTAGGAAGTAAACCACTCCCTATGAGGAGTAACATGAAAAGAAGCACCTGAATCCAAGAGCCAGGTGTGCATGTCATGACCATCAATAACCAAAGTATGTGCAATTACAGCAGAAGAGCATAAAACATCATGTCTGTCACTGTCACTGTCTCTGCTGCAACATTCACTGCATCCAAGTCATCTATCTACCTTGGCCTTGCCTTTGCCTTTGCTTCCACTGCCTGCATCCTTTGCCTCAGCCTTCTTGGCTTTCTGATCCCGTATAAACTTGAAGCACTTAGACTTCACATGTCCCTTCTTGCCATAATAAAAGCATTCAATATCCTTTTTGCCACGGGACTGACTGCGGGATTTGGACTTACTAGCAGATCTCCCCTTCTGCTGAGTCCTGCCTCTTTCCTGTACCTGCAAAGCATTTGAAGACTTGCTGCCCGCATTATTCTTCCTGCTCATCTCCTCCATAAGGAGAGAGCTCTCTACATCAGCATATATAAGAGTGACATTTGAATTAGACAGGGTGGTCTTGAAAGTGTCCCAACTCTCAGGGAGAGTACACAACAAGAAAGTAGCCTTGAACTCCTCATCAAGGTTCAACCCCTGTGCAATCAGCTGTGTAAAGATGGCATTGAACTCACTCAAGTGTGAGGTCATAGCTGTACCTTTCTTCATGCGAAGATCAACCAGCTTCTTCAACCAATAAACCTTACTGGCTCAACTCTTTTGGGCATACGATTCTGCTAGCCTCTGCCATAGGCCATAAGAGGTCTTTTCAGCGTGAACATTGAACACAAGAGAATCACTGAGAGTAAGCATGATAGCAGCCCTCGCGGACAAATCTAGCTCCTCCCACTCATCATCTGACATCCCAAATGGCTTGACACCCTTCACCCTTATGGGCTTAGAAATCTTCTTAAGCAGAAGTACATTCAAACACTGTTCTGCCCATAATGCATAATTGTGTGCCCCTTCCAATTTCTTTATGTTCAGAATTGAAGATTCACTTCCCCTTGATGCCATATCAGATAAGGAAAGTACGTGACTCCCTGTAAGTCAAAAAAGACTGAATAAAATTCTGATTTCTCAAGAAAAAACCTGCTCTATCAAGAGCCAGGAGCACTCACAATAGTGCTGTTTTTACTGTCAAAAAAAAATCTGCAGCAAAACAGAAAAATTTCCCTCCAGTTACTGTACCTTCTGACACACTGTACCGTGCTCAAATAGGCATAAAACAGTAATTTCAGAATGCTGCAGCTGTTCCACAAGTGCTTTAACAGTGCATCATCAGCTGACGAAGCACAAAACACTGCTGTCCTGATCACTTCTCCCACCGCAGATGAGGTATTGCACTGATTTTATATGCATAAACCACTTGTCATACACTGTTTTGTTCACTGAAAAGAGGCTCCAGACACTTCAGCCTGTCACAAACCTGCAACAGAAAATGGGACAAATCCCAAGCAATCACCCTTCTGCCAAGGGGATAAAAGGCATCTGAAGGTCTCAAACAGTAACCCAAGTACTCTCAAGCAAAATCTGGGCAAAAGCCCCTTGATTTGACACCTGTACCAAGTGAAAAACACCTCAACACTGAGGTAGCATACAAAATATAGCGCTCTCCTGGCACTTTCACCTGACAATGCAATGCATAAACAGCCCTGTGTACACAATAACAACACAGATCCCAACGTACAAACACTGAAGAGAAAATCTTTTGAGCACTGTCAACGATGGACAGTTAGGGACCGAGTAAACTCGATGCGCCCTGGCCAAGCGTGGCTCAACTGAGATTTTCCAAGGTGTCGTACACAAAATGTGACCTGCAGAAATGTCACTGAATACACTGCGGAAACAAGACCAATGTGGGCTCCGTGGCTCCACACTGCCTCAAGGCATACACTGCATAAGCTTCCAGGCAAAAGCCCTTTGAAAAAGTCACCCAAAAGCTGAGATTTGCACTCAGCAAAAGCATAAAAGCCCTCTGCAAAATCAAGGCATTACCTTCCCGAAACAAGATAACTGTGCAACCACCACACACTGTGGTACTAGTCCTCTCTCTTTTTCTTCTTTCCCCAAAGAAAAACTGCTGTACTTTCTGTATTTGTGTACTTGTGCAAGGTACCACTGTACCTGTGCAGGGTACAGATCCAAAAAAAATTTTCAAAAATGCACTTCCCTGACGCAGCTCCTTGACGCAGTTCGTACGGCGGCGTCCGTACAGTACGGACGCCTGTACGGTGTCCGTACGTCCGTACACGAGCTCCCTGCGCGCGCGCGCCTGTGCGCCGCCCTGTTCGAGGCCCTGAGGCTGCTTGGGTGCGCACCGGTGCTGCGCACTGGCTGCGCCCGCTTGGTAGCGGGTAGTAGCTAGCAGCAGCTAGCTGCTGCTGTTGCAGCTGCTGGCGCTGCTCCGCGCCGCCTTGTTCTGCCCGCACGCGCGCTGTCCCGCGCTGCCCCTCGCGCTGCCGCCCGCGCTACCCTGTTCGAGGCCCGCGCTGCCTGTGCAATGCCCAGCTCCGCCCACGCTGCCTGCACGCTGCTGAGGGCACGAGTCCCGAGGGGATAAGGAGGGGTAGAGGGAGAGGTAGGCAAGAGTGGGGAGAGAGAGATGAAGGCTCTGATACCAGTTGAGAGGGAAAGAATGAGGGAGAAGTACAACAGGGAGAGAGTGAGAGAGATGTGACTCAAAAGATGCGGGTGTGAAGTGATGAGCCACACCACAAACTCATAGGTTTTATTAGGATTAGGTTTTTCACCCTATGACTGTGTCTTAAGACAATCATAGGTGTCATATCTTTAATAAAGGGGTGGCAATGTGCCTTTACCCCAACATTGAAAATGGAAGAGAGCGATGAGTTGAGTGATCATCTCACTCGGTTTCAATCTCTTGCTCAATAACTTTAAAGTTTGAAGAGCCCACCTAATGATGAAGATAAGATGGTTGTCCTTATGAAGAGTATGCATGGAATTTCTCGCTTTGAGCACATTGCTAAAGTCCTTCGCCGTGCCACGACTACATTTGATGATATGGTGGCACTCCTCATTGAGAAGAACCTTCACAATAAGGAAGCTGCTCTTGCCTCTCTTGGTGATCACATTTGCTTCCACAAGCAAATGGAAGACCAACAAGAACATTATTTGTAGGTTTTGCAAGAGGAAAGGACACATTGAAGCCCATTGCTTCAAGAAGAAGGAATAGGAACAAGAGAAGCATCACGCCAATCTTGTGGCTAAAGAACAAGTTGAACCTGAAGAGTCCCTGAAGGAGATACATGTAGCTATAGCAGAGGTTCATGGCCTCTCTCTTGAGGATGAGGATCCTTTTGACCAGGGATGGGCGTTCCAGGTCCCTAGTAAAGGTTCTCAGCCTTGAGTTGTCCCTCTAAACTGAATGTATTTGAAGTCAATAAGAGGTACTCTGCCCTGGGTTGTCCCATACAAATGAATGTGTTGTCTTTTACTTTGGTTTCATGGTATTGATCACCCAGTTCAGAGTTAAGGGGGGTGATGAGTGATGGTTTGCTTTTGCCGGTCACAAGCTGACTGAGAAGTTGCTATCACACGGGAGGTGTTTGATAGTCGGACTTGCTCTTTGCAGTGTTGCGGTGGAGGAGGGATCGGTCTACTGTTTGCGTGTTAGGTCTCACACTCTTTGCTCTGAAGGGGGGTGTTGGAGATATCATAGCCAAAGAGTGTGTTGGGTGATGTGTTGGTGTGTAGTACTAGGTGATCTAGTACTAGTTCATGTGTGAGTTCCACGTGTCATTATGGGACTTATCCCATATGCACTAGGTACTAGTGCGTGAGTGTGTAGCCTATATAGTACTTCACTTGTCTTGTCATACTTGATGAATGAATGAAAGCCTCATTATATCTTCATTTGAGTATCACTTCTTCACTCTCTAAAATCTCTCTCTTCTCACACCATGTTTCTAACAAGAACAAGTGTGACTGCCAGTGTTTGTTGTGCAAAGATGCAAGTTCTCTTATGGAAAATAGATTGATGTCTCAGGATGTATGCCACCAATAGGGTGAGAGACTATAGGTTGTGGTAGTCTTGGACAGTGGAGAAAGCTCTTGTATGCTTTCTTTTTCTGCTTGGAGCAGATAGGTGGTTAATTTGGGCACTATGACAGCTATGGGGAACTGTGTGGCCAAGCGGGGTTGCTAGTGACAGTTCCGGGCTGTGTGCAAGCTTTCTTGGATTAGGGATAGAGACCTACTGCCAGGAGTGGTGAGAGCGGTGAACAGTAAAGGCTATACAGGGTATGTGGATGCCTAATGGGATGTGGAATGCCCCATATGTAAGAAAGAATGTATCCTTTATGTAGCTTGGATTTCTAAAGAAATACCGAAAGGGGAGCCAAGGTTTGGGGCCAATCTGAGTCTTTGTCTTTGGTGCAAGGGCACTCTAGCTCCCAATCTGCTAGTTATACTTTTGCTGAATTGTTGATATAACAGTGTTGGCTGGCTATTTGTTAGTTCTATTGCCCTTTAATTTATTGAAGGCCGGTTTCAGTACCAAAGTGTCAGACTCTCCCTTCTTCTTTGCAATTATTTTCCTGCATTCAGTGTTGAAGTGCCCTGGCTTCTTGCAGTAGTGGTGTTTTCCCTTCTTCTTGGGCATGTGTGCCTTGTTTGAAATATTACTTGATGGCTGAGCTGAATCTGTCCTGGACTGATAATGGCTTGCATAAAGTTCCCCCTTGCCTTTAAGGGCTGATCCACTCGACGCGAGCCAGCTGCCATATTTTTTTGTCTTCTCTTCCTGCAAAAAAACATCCCATTTAGTTCTTGGAATGTGAGTGGGTACCCCTCATATATGATTTGAGTGTTGTGTGAAAAGGTGAGTATGACTTCGGTAAAGAGTTTAAAGTGGTGGAAATGAATTGATTATCTGGAATCATATTGAGCAACTGCTCATGAAGATCCCTGATCTTCTTAATGTGTTCCGACATTGAATCCCCTTCCTGCATCTTAATGTCATCAATGCTCTCTTTAAATGAGAGACCCTAGCCTCATTTTTGGCCTGGAACATGGTCTCTAAGGCGTCCCATGCTTGCTTTGATGTTTTAGTTGACCAGATATGAGGAATGATAAACCTCTTCACTGCCAAAGCGATCACGAAGAGAGCTGAGACACAAGTCTCTTTTCAAACGTCTCCACTGAGCCTAAACATATTTGATTCATACTAACTCGCTCTCAACTATCCCTAGCCTCTGCTCAACCCTCAGTAGTCCCTCTTCTATTTTCATTTTTGTTCATTCATTGGACCATCATGAGGAGAGAATCCTCAAGAGAAAATACTTAAGAAATCAGTGACCCAAGGTACATGCATAACTAGCTTGTGCACCATTGCAGGCTCATCTTCTCTTTGGGAAGCACCTCTGACCATAATAGGTTTTGTCATCAGTTTTTTTTTTCCAGAGAAAAGAACTTCTATTAATGCTTGAAAAAAAAACGACCATACAAGTTGGCAAATACCATAAAGATGCTAACTGTGAAAATCAACAAAAAGTAAATGCTGGCTGTCAGAAAGACACTCCCGCTGCCAGATATCCCAGCTCACTGCCTAAGGAATCTATGTAGGAGGGGCTAACAACTAGGGTGGCGGACTATACAACCATCTGATCCCTCTCGGGGTGAAGTCGTAGAAAACACCTGCAGGCCAAGCCTTGCAGAAACGTTCATGCTGTGCGATGGTAGCTCAAGAACCCGGAGAGCCTCGCTCCCAAATCGCATGAAGCGTGAAGATGATGTCCTGCCAGATGGCTACCAAGGTGGCCGACGGTGGAACATGGTGTTGGCCCATAACCCAACTGCAGCGAGCAACCCATATGTTCCATGTCGTGATGCTGGCTACTGTGTCCCACACGCTGTCCTCCGCTGAAGGAAGAGGTTGATGACTAGTGGGAGGGGTCGCCCCATGAAACTCAATGCTGTGAATGCACAGGCCTTGAATCCTATATGCTGGAGAGACCACGTCAATGGGAAAGGCATGGCCACCCTCTGACAACCAAGCAGTCATGCCCCACGTGAAGTCCCTCTGCGTGCCCTGAAGCCTCGCCACGATCCGAAGCGCTCCTTGCCATATCCTCTGTGCTACTGGGCAGCTCCAAAGGCAGTGGGGGATCGTCTCCAAATCCCAATCATGCATCTATGGCAGCTACCATCCACCCGCCTCTGCTCCAACCAAGGGCCAACAGGAAGACCACCATGTGCTATCATCCAGAAAAAGTATTAGATCTTCCGCGGTCGGGTTTTCGTCATCAGTTTATCCTATCGTCTTGAGGCATATCGGATGCCTCATATTTTTTCAGGGTGGCATGCTTCGTTTACAATGACCCTTCACCTTGGGTTCAACCCCAATTGTAGCTCCAAAGACTGAGATCACATGCTAAGAAGCAGATAGAGCTTACCCTCAAGCACATAGACGTCCGGCCCATGGGTTGACTCTTGCTCAGTAGACACCATATCCCATACCACGGATGGCCATTCATGAGTTAGGCTTCAGATTAGCTTGTCAACCTGCCATGCAACCATGGTTGCGCTGTGAAAAGAATGTGAGCCACATCAAAGTATGCTTAAATTGCAGGAGAATGATTCAGAATTATTAACATGTTGTATCCCTTATGGTAGGCATATAAGGATAAACATATTTCCTAGAAAAGCAGTTTTTTAGTGCGGTTTTTAATTTTTTTTTGTCCTGTAATTTTGATGGCTTTCAACTTGACATTTACTGAGAATTTTATTTAGTTTCATCTCTCTCATTTCTATTTTGCCTTTGTATCTGTTTTGTCATAGTAGCACCAGAAGTGATAAGTAAACATTTCATCAATTTATACTGAGGGGAAAATTGTATTTCTTGCAATGTCTTTGCTTTTGGTTTCAGGTGTCAGAGGTATTTGATTCAATTTTGGAGTTGGGCGATGCAGTAGGTCTTTATCTAGAAGCATGCACACTCGTAGACCACCTGCGAACACGGCTGCGGAGAGTTGCAGCTTCTGTGGCACTTCAGAGACGTCCGCGCATTCTGCTTCTCCAAGGTCTAAATCCTCTTTTCTTAGGTGGGCACTGGATATCTGAAGTTGAGAGTCTGGCTGGAGGATTTGATGGTTTGCAGAAGCCAGGGTGTGGGGTGGAGATGTTACATTGGCAGCGCATTATTTCTTATGCTCCGGAGGTTCTGGTTCTGAGTCCATGCAAATTCAGCATAAAACAAACGTTATCTGAGGTGATGGTTTTTTTCTTCTGTTAAAGTTTGTGTCAAGGGCAATTTGTCTCTTAATACTTACCTGATGATATTTTTAAGCTCCCGAATCATGTATTCGAGCAATTGGTCTATACAAGATAGTTGAAAAATAAAAATTTTAATTTTCCAATAAGAAGGAAGCAGCAAGGGCTATCAAAGAAATGCTTCACAGCTTGCCTATAGTGGACTCTTCAGAAGCAGAGCAGTACAGTAGGTTGGTTGACTATGAATATTAGAACAGTCTTCTCTTTGTCATCAGGGCAAGTACACATTACAAAATACCAACTTTCTGAATAAATTATGGAATCATTTTGCTTTGAATTCTGGAGGGCATGCTTAAGAGAATGGAGGATTGTTGAAGTTAAAACAACATAAGCGATATGCATGTAGTAGTTCAAATTCAATGCATCCACAAACTTGTTACTGTTGGCTTAAAGTACACTGGTGTTTCGTGTATATGAAGCTTTGATATAGCTGAGCAGTATACATTCTCACAAAAGGAAAAACTTGTGTGGAAACTTATGGTGTTTGTTTTGATTCAGGTTGAATTGCTGGCTAGACTTCATGGCTTTTGGTCCATTCCTGCAGTTGAGGCTGGCCAAGTGTATATCTGTGAGCATTCCTGTTTCGACTGTCCAGGGCCCAGGATGGTAAATGGTGCAGAACTACTTGCTTGTATTCTCCATCCATTTGCGACCACTGCAATTCAGGTGCAAGAAACTGCTTGGAAGCTTAACCTGAACTATGGGCAACAGTGCAGTCCACAAGACCTCCCAAAACATTTTAAACCATGCTTGTGAATAATCTACTCGGCTTTACAACAAAATTATACCATCAACAGGTGTTCTGTTTACATGACTTATCTTTTCAAGAGTGGTCATCGGCAATAGTCTGCTCTTCGACCAATAAAAGCATCTATATCACATCGTGTATGTACCATACCAGCATTCATTGGCAGAAAGCAGCCGCACAGATTCCAATAATATCACCAGGTCAGTTTTTCACTGAGTCCTGACTCCTCCCCTTGATGAGGATCTCTTCAATTGTTCCTTGCCATAGGACTATGGTCTGAACAGAATTGGTAAGGACAAGCAAGACACAAGGACGATGGTATCCAACCCTGCCTCAGAGGGAATTTTGACTTTGTTTTTTTAAAGGATCCTAGAAAAGCTATCATTTACAGCATTGGATAGCCCATATTTATCAAAAGGCAGTGAGATAAATCAGTTTTGAGTTGATAGTTCACAGGTGAGTTGTGCTGTGAGCACACATGTCACATGTATATTATTTGCAATATCAGAGTTGCACTCAATAAGGTGTTTCCTCTTTCGGTGTTCTCTCACACACAATTTGGATGTTTCACGTTTTAAATTTGGAGTTTTCGTGCATAAAATTTGCGGAGCTTCATTTGGGGAGCTTAAAATTAGGGTTTTGGGTCGAAATTAGGGCTTCTGGCAAGGAGCGAATGCTTGCGACAGATCGGTTAGCTGGAGTGTACATTGTACATTGTAAACTATAGGCTGAGGAGCGAATGCTTGCGACAGATCGGTTAGCTGGAGTGTACATTGTACATTGTAAACTATAGTTTGTTTCATTTATATGACTTGTCATCATGCTTTATTCATGAGTCGTGAATGACTCACAAGCTACTTGTCGTTTGTACTTTGTGACTTCAAACTTGTTATTTCAAGATTGATGATTTCCCTGTCAACATTACATTTTTCATATTTTATATACATGTAACATGTTTGGCTAGAGAGAGAAAGAAAATCTATTAACGTCCACTGGAGACCAAAAGGTCCATGGGACAACAGGAAATCCTCTAGTACATCTGCTTTAGGGAGGGCACATGGCAGCTCCCAAGGAGTGCAAAAAGCAATCAGAGAGAGGAGCCTATGCCATAAAAACTCAAATGGGCAAGTTTCAACCTTGCAAACATTGTGGGAAGACTATTTGTAGACACTAGACGTGATCCCATGCGGACAATAAAATATTTGGATTGCATGTTGGAGTCCTCACATGTGTATTCGACTTTAGTGTTTTAAATTATATGTGTTGTTATATTCTATATTTTACATAAATCAATGATGTGCATTTCTAGGCAAAAATCATGTAAGATTCTGAAATGTTTCTATTTGAAGCCTCGAAACCCGGTTCTAGATTTCTTGTGACTTTGCTATGGTGCAGTTTGAAATGAAAGGAAGCAATGAAGGAGCTTGAAATAAATTAAGCTACAGAGTTTAAAAAAAAGGGTTCAATATTTGTAAATAGGAGCCGGATACATGAAGCAAAATGTGTGTGCAACAGCGAGCTCTTCTACATTAAACCTGCCTATCTTGGTTGGTTCAAAAAAATTGATACTCTTGTAGTCATGTTATGTAGTTTCGTGATATCTTGTTATAAAATCATGTGTTACTTCTCATTGGAGGTTAGAATCGTAGTTGAGCTAAGCATGCCTTTGTAGCTAGGCCACATGTATCGTGAATATTGCTCGGAAACTTTTGCACTATTCTTTAATTATAAAGAGGTGTTGGGTGCTATTAATAATATCTCAAGTCATTCATAGCTTGCCGGGTCATGTCAAACTCTGTGTTTTACAATAATAAACATTCTTGTCTTTGAGTTTCCTGACGTACCATGGTTTACAATGCTCAAAGCTCCTCTGCCCAATTGAAATGTTAGGATTGTGATCCATAGACTTGAGATACAGTCTCATTTGTTGACCTAACATGTGAGAACAACAATACACTGAGTCCCCTTTTTGCACTACTATGAGGAAAATAAAATAAAACACAGCTTTTCCAATGGGGTTTACTTTCACAAAAATGAACTTTTGCATCACTATTAGGAAGGAATGCGCACGATTGCCTTGAAATTTCAAATGAACTTAAACAATCAATATTAAGTTTATTGTGGTTAGGAAGACTATGTTATGATGATAAAGAAAGCTCATTAAAAGTCTTTGCTGGGTTTGTGAGACTAAAAAACTTGATAAAATGGGCTGAAAGAGTGGAGCCTCCAATTCGGCATCATCACCTAGTATGGATACAACTTTGCCCCGTTATCATAGAAACACCAATACATAAAAAGAGAGCCCATGGAGAGGATGGAAGCTGTGGCATGGCATTAATGTAATGACCATCAAGAAGCTGGCAAAGGGTTGAACCTAAGAGAGAACTCTGTGGTGTATGATGCTGCGAGATGTCATTAAAACTATGATAGAGCATTGGAGACGGTCTGTGTGTGTGGTTTGTTGTAGTCTCCCAGCCATGGTAGTATGTCATTCATGTGCCAGTGTCACCCCCGTCGGCCATGCCTCTGTCGATCTAGTGAGCATGGAGGGAAGATCCCCAAGTTTGATCTGTGGCTCCACTCATTGGCAAGTCTATCGTGTCTCTTGCTTTGCCGTCAATCTGATTTCCCAATTCGTTTTGTTTGAGAAAATTGCTAGTATTGGAGTAAAATTTTCATAGGATTAATTACATGAAAGAGAGATTTGAGTGAAATTGTAGTAAGGAATGAAACTACTAAAGTTAGAGGGAGGAATTATGGTAATGATAGTGGTCAAATGAAAAGTACGAGACTAAAGACACAAAGAAAAAAAGTGACAAAGAAGATTATAGTATTTAAAGGATGATGAGAAGCTGAAGTGAAAAAAGATGAGTTATAGAGCAAGAGATTATTAGAGAAATCCATGCTTTTTACTAAATCAAAATGCCCCTTAGTCCTATATAGGGCCATCTTCTTGTGTGTGAGAGTTAATGGATATATTGAGTCTTTTCTTACTGTGTGTGATCCTATTATGGTAGTCCTTGCTTTGTTTGTTGCCTATAGAAGATTCTGTATATCCATCATTTGGTATTAGATCATTCAAGGTTCATCTAAGTTTTGAAATCCATCTTGTTCTATTATTCTACCTTTATTTAGATAAAGACTACTCCTTTATTAGTTATGTAGATAAAGATTACTCCTTTATTAGTTAGTTTGTTAAGTATTTTGATAAAGACTACTTTATTTAGATAAAGCAACTCCTTTATTTAGATAAAGACTACTTCTTTAGTAGTTAGTTTGGTAAGTATTTTGATATATAAGGAATTTCTCCATTTACTCATTAGATCTTCTTGCTGCTCTCCCTCTTGTTAGATCCCTCTATGCCTCCTAAACCCCCCTTCCTTCCCCTCTTCCTACCCTTGGTGCTTTGCTCCCCTCCACTTGTCGTGTGCTTGTGTGCACCTCCACATTTTCCATCTACTGCTTTTCATGGAACAACAATGTCCTATTTTGTCGTGCCTTTGTTGAGGCTGTTGGTGTTGTAGCTCACAGGGGTTTTATCCCCTCCCCCTGCTTATTGACGTGCTTTCTATTGCTCCTAATGTTGCTTTGTATGTTGTTGGCTATAGGTTTTTCCATAACCCCTTGCTTGCTGCCAGGCTCATAGGAACTGAGGTTGTAGTTCTCGAGCCTGTTTCATGGGGAGGCTACACTTTGCAAATCCCCCTTGCCGTCATTTTTCCATTTTCCACCGGTTTTCTCCTTCTTCCATCCCCCCTTGTCAACACTTCCTTCCTTCAAGAAGCAACTCTTTTGTTTTGATTCTAGTAGGGACCGCCATCTTGGTGGTGACCATTCTTTTGGTTTGTCTAGAGCGGATCTCATGGCAACTCCTTCCCTCCCATAGCCGTTTGGACTACTCTTTCCCCAAGTACAAACAATAGGAAAAGATTGAAATGACAGACCTCGGACTGATGCATTTCTATTTGGGGATTGAAGTTTGGCAAGAGCCAAAATAGATCTTCATCTCACAGCTAAAGTATGATGGAGAGATACTGAAGGCATTTGGCATGGCTGAGTGCAAGACAGTTGGCATCCCTATGGAGGTTGACGTGAAGCTCTCAAACGAGGATTCATCACCACTGGTGGACGAGGCAAAGTACAGAAGGCTTGTGGGTAGTTTGATTTACTTGTAACACGTGGCCAGACATCACTTTTTCGACTAGTGTACTAAGCAGGTTTTCCAATAAGCCCCGGGAGAACCATTGGAGGGCAGGGATGCAAGTGTTGAAATACATCAAAGGCACACTTGATTATGGCATCACCTATACCAAGGGCAACATCTTGACTGGATTCTGTGACTCAGATTGGGCAGGAGACGTGGACAGCAGGAGATCAGTGATAGATTACTGTTTCTCACTTGGATCTGGAGCTATGTCCAGTAAGAAGCAACCTACAATTGCTCTTTCTTCTCCTGAGGCTGAGTATAAATCAGCATGTTTTGCTTCTTGTGAGGTAGTGTGGTTGAGGAGGATTTTAGGGGACATGGATGCAGTGCAGAACAAGCCTACGCAGTTATCATGTGACAATCAGAGTTGCATGGAAATTGCAAAGAACCTTGTGTTCCACGCTCGCACAAAACACATTGAGATTCAATATCGCTTTGTATGCAAGCTCATCATGGATGGAGAGGTTGACGTGGTGTATTGTTTGACTACAGAGAATGCTGTGGACATCTTCACGAAGGCTCTTGGAAGAGACTTGCTGGAGAGGCATCTTCATCGACTTGGCATTGGGCCAAAAGGTAAGTTCACTTGTAGGTGGACATTTAGGGGGGGTGTTAGATATCAATGCTCCACTCTCGTGTAACTATGTGGGAACCAGCTAGCTCTACTTGTAAGCCCCCTATATGAGGAGAAGGCATTTGAGTAGCTCAGTTATCTAGTAGGTCCTGGTTTGGACACCAGATGGGGGCCATGTGTGGCCTGATGGCTGGACGGCTTTAGATAGAGTTGGCACACTGCCAACTAGGCTACATGCAAGTGTGGGGGAGCATTTCCTAGGGCAGCCCCCACTCTCAGGTTGCGAGGCCCGTTTGGAGCCCCAAATGATCCCAGATGGTGGGCCGAATATGGTGGGCCGAATGGAGACCGTAGGTTAGTTGCTCTATTCTGCACCATGATTGTATCATGTGGTTGGTGGCCCGACCTCCAGTCGGTCATTTTGGGTCGACTGGGTCGGTCTCCCAATTGAGGCTAACCGACTACAACTGATGGCTATATAAGAGCAAGCCCGTGAAGCCCATATTCATCACTAGCTACAGGAACCCTTATTCCTTAGCATCCAGCCTCCGTCCTCTACTGTTTCTAGCACGTCATCGAAGCTTCTCACATAGGAGCGCACGGCTAGGAGGCAGTGCCATCTTTTGTATCAATTTTATAGTAATCAGATTTTAGATCCTCCAGCCCTTCTAGGATAGAGCACTGGTGGGCCAAATTGTTGGCTTCATGCCTACAAGGAGCTAGGTTTTCTTGGCATTAGAGAGTGACCACATCCAAGACCTCAACATCTATTGGGGGGATAAGAGTTTTCTTCTCAAGTTGAGCTTCCCCATCACCACTCAAGCCTTGGTGGAGCAAAGTCCCATTTTTCTTGGCCCGCACCTAGTGTCCATACCGTGCTGTCATAGGTTCAAGATTGACGACATGGAGACAACACACCACGTGCCATGATTACCATTGACACTTTGTTTCTCAGGGCTCTTGAATGATATTGGTACATCTTGTCCTCCATTGGTGGAGCAATGCTTGAGTCCATTGCTTGAGCAGGGCTCGTGAATGATATCGGTCCATCTTGTCCTCCATTGGTGGAGCAGTGCTTGAGTCCCCACCTACCACAACAATCTGGTTCTCATAAATGATGGGGTTTTGCAACTCAATGTGATTGTAGAGTGCTTAGAGGCCTTATTGGAGGAGATATTCCTTGAGATACTAGATGAGGGAGAGATTTGGCAAAGAGTTGAGATTTTTGGCCTCCCTAGTCAATGCTTACATTGCAGGCAGATAGGACACTTGGCAAGGGATTTCCCTCGGGGTGTAGGCTGGGTTCCCGACCCACAGGCTGGCTTGGACCAGTGTGATGTGAGACTCAAGTGGAGAGAAACAAAGGACCAATTAGACAACAACAAAAGTCCTAGACCCCCTAAGTGGAGCCTTCCGAGGGACCTTGATTAGGGTGGATAGGAAGAAGCCAAGCAAGAGGGCTACAAAGAATGGTAGACATCATGCCCACCATGAACAATTGACAAGTACATAACCTCCACCATCTCTCCCTTCCTAGGGGAAATAGATAGAGACACGT
Organism: Dipteris shenzhenensis; assembly: GCF_047967505.1. Classification (NCBI taxonomy): domain Eukaryota; kingdom Viridiplantae; phylum Streptophyta; class Polypodiopsida; order Gleicheniales; family Dipteridaceae; genus Dipteris; species Dipteris shenzhenensis. The sequence continues at coordinate 11,981,279 of NC_141596.1, forward strand.
TTCCAGATACCTGAGGGAGAGATCTTCTTTGACCTTCTGGCAGACCCGCTTGAGACAAGGCCCTAGATTCATAGATGGCTTCCTAGGGCTAGGTCATATGAGAGGGAGGATGCATGAAGGGAGCAACCAGGGGCAAGGGAAAGGTGGATGGGTGGAGAAGAGAGGGGAGGTAGGAGGTGGAGAAGGAATGGTTAGGGGTGGGGTGGAGAAGGAATGGTTGGGAGTGGGGAAGAAATGGAGGGAGGATCTAGGGGCAAATGAGGAGGATCCATGTGGATGAGAGTAGTAGGAGGGCTAGGAAGAAAGGGGGGGTCCACCTTTTCCCTTTGTTGGTGATCACCTACCCTTTGCCTTTCCTCGTCATAAGTGATTACCTGCCGTTGTAGGAGAAGAGTGGAGATGAGGAGAGAGGGCACAGCTAGAGAGCACACCACAAATGACTAACTGTACACTAGATTTAGTTGAAAAAATAGAATATATACAAACCCATTTAGGGTTAGGGTTAGGGGATCTAAACCTTTCCTGTATAGCACTCTATTGGGTTAGTGCTATGCATATATGATCACATGATGGTGCTATGCACATGTTTACTTCATCAGTGTTCACCTACCATATGTGTACATCCCATTTCCTCATCCCCTCTAGTACTCCTCCTTCACATGTAGTCCTCCCCCTTGCTGCCACAAAACGTCTTGCTCCCTCCCACCCACCCTCTCTAGTGCCCTCGCACCCCTCTGTAGTGCCGTAGCACTTGTTTTGGCATGGGCCACTCGACATAGGCACAACTTGATTGTCTCAGTCTAGCCCTTCATAGGTGTACGGCTTAGTTTCTACAAAGTTGACACATGCGGCATCCCATTTTTTCACAAGGATCTAGAACTAACTTGCCCTGGATAATTACCCCATTGCTACAAAGATGTACAACCCTAAAAGAGGGTTCCATTGTGTTATGTTAGCTATGGCACCAAAACCATAGTACAAGGTGGAAACCAAGAGGGCTTGAGAGTGCTTGTACAAATAAGATCGAAGACCTAAGAGTACCCCTATGTCTAGGCACTAATGAAAGGGTGAATAGGTAGGCCCATGAGAAGGCTAATCTGTATGACACATGGTGCCATAAGATTGAACAATGCATAAACATTGGGATTGGAGGCAGGGTCCTAGACAGAAGTCAAATTTTTGAGGAAGATGGAAGAAACTTCAAGCTAGGTACATGCATAAAGGCATAGGAGGGATCTTGAAGAAAATGGGTTGGGTGGTGAAAAAGAGATAAGACTTCATTGTGTTTGCTGAATTGGTATTAGAGCATGGTCTTCTTAAACTTCCCCCTTACTACATAAGGCCCACCATCCATTGTGGCTCTTGCATCAAATACAAAAACAAGCACATGTTGCAAGTATTGCCACTTAAAAGTAGTGAAAAATACACAAAAGTAGAGGTTTATGAAGACGATAACACCCATATGTGTGGCCTATCATCGACAATGTGGCATCCCACTTTTGATCCTCATGACTTGATGATAGTAGATGGAAAAATTGAGGGGGAAAAAGTAAGGATAACCTTGATGATTGGGCCACACACATTTCTTAAACTATTTGCTAGTTAAGAAATGGAAGTTGTATAAGAGTTCAAGTGCCCATAAATATGTGCTGTTTCTTACAAATGGAAAAATTATGAAACAAACTCTCCCTAGTGGGATGGGTCCTTGTGGCCAACTAGGTTGTCTTGGCCATGGCTTGGTACATATATTCGTGTTGGTGTTTCAAAGAGGATGCATGAGACATCTTAGGCGCTTGGTGCACCATTTCTTATGGGTAGGATTAGATGGCACAAGGAACACTAGAGCCCGCGAGCTACTTGTTGGTAGATGGTGATTCTTCCTAGGTAGAGGGAGGACTTGGCATTATTGATGCAGAGATGCAAAACAACAGAGCCTTTTGGGCAAGCCACTAGTTTGTGGACTCACTCCCAGTTTAGAGCCTTTGGAAGCTCTTGCTTTAGCGAGGCCTTTTCAAAAATACTCATCACATGGGTGGTCAGTGGTAGTAGTCTCACTAGTGGATTTTCTTAGAAGCCCCCCTCATTGGGAAGGGATCGTCCCACAGATGGTCAATGGAAGCAGTCTCATTAGTGGATTTGGTCATAAGCCCCCCTCGCTGGGAAGGGATCATCCTCGATGGGGACTCTACATAGGATGTGTTAGCAGCTTTTAGAAGGACTCATTAAAGCTAGCCCAAGGAGTTTGGGTGGCCTCATGTTGGGACAATAGATGCATATTTGCTTTTGTGTGGTGGGGCAAGGATGTGGCACTAGCTTTTAGGAGGACTCATTCACACTAGACCTTGATGCTGAGAGGAATTTGAGTGGCGTCATGTTGGGACACTGGATGCATGTTTACTTTCATGTAGTGGGACAATGGCCTGACCAATTCTTTTAGAGCTTAGAGTCACCCTCCCACTGAGAAAGAGGCATGAGTGAGAGCCCCCTCCCACATGAGAGGGGAAGGAATTTAAATGCTAGAGATAAACTCTAGATAGTGGCTAGGATGCAAAGGATGTAGTGCCAGACTTTACCTAGATAAGGCATAACCTAGTTGATGGAGGGAGGCCACACCTTCTACATTAACATGGTCACTCTAGCTTACAAGATCCAAGGATACAAGCTTACAAGATCCAAGGATCCAAGGATACCATTAACATGGTCACTCTAGCTCAGAATATCCACGGGTACAATGTCTTCCAAATCGAGGCATAGGTTGCGGTTCCCCCTCCTCGACATGTCCTATTTCTTCCCTAGAGCACAGTGCTTGGGAAATGGTGTTCATCATCATTACTGGAAATATTTAGGTTGCCTACTATAGCTTGATGATAGAAGGCCACCGAGTCCCCTCGGTAGTGCCATTTTTTTCACTTGGCAAGACATCATCTGCACCCTATGCACCATGTATTGAGGTATTTGCTCAATGTTTAGTCCCCCACCCTAGATCTTGGCCATAGTTTGAGAGATTCCTTAGCTACGGTGTTGGATTCTCTAAAAGCAAGCTAGTTGATTGTAAGTTTTTCTCTTTTGATTCTCCCATGCTCAACACTACATGGATTGCTAATTTGTATAGTTTGATTATGCAAGAATTAATAGAAAGTTATTTTCTCTCAAAATAAAAAGACAAAAATTATGATATTATATAGATTTGAGAAGTAAGCTGATTGGCTAGAGGAGTTAGATGAGAGCTCTAGAACGTGCAACAAATATTTTTTTTTGTCCTGCTCTTTAGGGTAGGACTTAGCGATGGTTCAATTAAAAACCTAATATTATTTTTGGGTATTATTTTTAGAGAATATTTCTTGGGAAAACTAATGAGAGCTCAGTATGGTTATTGCTGATACCTCTTTGTAGGTCTCACCAGAATGACTCACATCTCATTTGATAGTAGCTGCTTCTCGACATTTTAGCCAACTTCCCTTTTTGTGATTTTACATATTAGGTAGGGCTTATGAATGATATAGTTAGTCATTAATTTTGATGTTTTTCTTGTACTACAAGATAAATAAGTGGTTGAGATGATCAAAGAGACATACAACTCCATGTGAGAGACCATAGACTATGCAACAATAGATTTCTCAATGGACTTGAGTGGCAAACAAGCTGTGCATGGTAGCCTAAACTTCACAGTGAAGAACAGTATCCAAGGCTATTCAACGAGCTACATCTAGTGGGCAACAACAGTCGCATTCATGATCTTACCTAAAACACAATTGTGACAAGAATCTAACAATAATCGGATGGTAAATGCCAAAAGATGACAACAGATGGTAGCATTGTACACATGTTAGCACTTTTGGTTTGAACTAATGTATGTGGTGTTTGTGTTGCAATTTCCTTGGACCAGGACGATCATGTAGTAGATTTTGAAAGCATAATTTGGAATGTCAACTATAATATTTATGAATAAGAGTTGCTTGTTGTGAATCAGGCAATTAGGGTTTGGAGACACTATTTTCTCAGCAATGGTTTCTTGTTGTGAATTAGGCGATGAGGGTTTGCAGACACTATTTGTTTGGCATTGATTTTGTCGTGATAAAAGACCCATGATAAATATTATTAGAGCTTAAAATATTTTCTAAAGCAATCTTGTCTTCATCAAAGATATATTAGATGGTCTATAGTTTGAGGCTTTGTTTTTTTAATTTCCCTACTTTAGTAAAAGTTAATGTAGTTTTGTGCACTTTTACGGAAGTTCAGTTTTGTTCATATCTATATTTCCTACATGATGGACTTGTTGCCAAAAAAATAGTTGAAATTGAAGTTCTTACTAAGAATAATAATGACTTTCTCGCACAAAGCTTATTAAGAGATTTAAAAGAACAAAGATCTTGAAAAATTTCTTAGGTGCTACCTTAGTTTAATGGTATCCACAAGAACCTCACCTTTCTTCTACACTAATATAAAATGTGAATAGAGAATTAAAGTACCAATATCTATCATTAAGCTTAGTTTCAAACTTCATCCTACTGTATTGGCCTAACAAGTGTAGAACTTCCATGCAGCAAACCATGCAATGATTTCAAGTCTTTCAAATAGTAGCTTACTTGGAAGTTCTTTAAGAGTGAGATTAAAGAAAGGCAATCTACCTTTAGCAAGGTAGTTAGGAGGGTGTTCCTCAAGTGGAGTGGATTTTTTACCTTGTTGGAGGTTATAAGTACCACTCAACCAGTAGTAAAATGTAGCTCAACAAACTAAATAGTGGGGTTTTATATCTAAATACTACTTTACTTGTTATTCCAATGAATAAAAATTCAAAGGTTGAGCTGCAAAAACTATAAAAGCCTAAAATATTTCCTCATATGGACCTATGGTTTAATTCCTATGGTCCATTATGTGAGATTAAAATTGAAGGACAAATTGATGTAATGGGATCATACCTAGGGTCCTAAGGTCTATGGTTGTGAGTGTGTGAACACATGGTGTGCTTGGTTAGGTGTCAATGGGTGTGATTGAGTGAATCTAGGTGTGTGGTGTGTGATTGAGAGAATCATGGACTTGATTGAGAGATTTGTGGATCTAGATGCTCTACTGAGCTCACATATGATGTCAATACTGGATGTAACTTGTGCCTATATATTGGGCATATCTCTCATGAATAAACTCACTCCCTTTTCATCATCTTTCTCTCTCCATTTGATCTCTATGCAACTCCAACATATGGTATCAGAGCCAGCTTACAAGCCTCCATGAGTCTAGTTTAGAACTCTACCTCTAGAACCCTAGATTCTCCTAGATTCCTCAAGATTCCTCATCTTCAACAAATGGAGGTTTCTCTTCTACCTTCCTTCCTGAAATGCCTTAAGCTTGTTCTCCACCTACAAGCCACCACTTTCTATTTCTCCTTGTTAGGGCGCACTTCCACCTGGGAGGAATTTTGAAAATAGAGCTTCTACATCCCGTGCCGCCTCCTTCTTTGGCACGCACCATTTCTACAAATTGCACCTGCTAGAGCCATCATTCCTCAAATGCTCTGAGTTGCTTCTGGGTGAACTTATTAGTCAGGTGTTGATGAATTTTAAATGCAAATGTCCACTAATTGAGTCCTACTGACGAAAAAACCTGTTGAAATTGAAGCTTCTGGCTATGGCGACCTGATGCATTTCTTTGCCCACTAGGTCTTCCCTATCAATAGACCTTTTATTGTGCACCCAATTCCCTCAAAGATCTGCTCTCCATCATCTCAATTTTGGCCTCCAAGATCACTGTATGAAGCTTGACCATTTTTAGCATATTTGATTAAGTTTGACTATATGTGTTGATTGAATCTCAGTCAAACTGATCTGACTATCAGCATTGGAAGGTTGAATGCATTTTTGATCCTTTATATTGAGGATTGAAGTTATTGTACTTTCAAGATTCCATAGTTATGGTTTCAACATCTTTCATGATGTATGAAATGAACTTGTATTTGATTGACTACACTTTGCCATACAATCATGACCACCTCTTGTACAAGAGTAGACACTGCCCTTGCATGACAAGTGGTAAGACCCTCTTTAGTCTATATGATTCACAAAATTTTTTTAAGGCTTGGACACTCGGAGAAGGTAAAGGACTACAAGGATCTTGTATTGTAGAATATGGACAAGATACATTAAAGAGTGTGAAGAAGGACAAAGAGCAAAGGAGTTACAAAAAGAGCTACACCAAGAACCTCTTCAATGACAATGTAGCTCACACTATGGTAGCTTGGAAGAGGAGGAAAAGGACAAGATATGCCATCAAAGGGGGATATTTCCACACATCTTCAATTTAGATTTTTATGTGTGTGGTCAATAATGGTTCTCTGCCATGGATAGTCCATCCTCAAATGTTTGTTAGTCTTATGTTTTACCTTGCTGGATCTAAGGGTATTCCCATGCATAGTCATTGTCCATCTCCCAATTGTAAACCAAAAGACCAAAGTCAGAGTGAGATCATGTTGGGATGAAGATGCCCAAATGAGTCTACTGCTGCTGATGCAACTAGAATGAGTACTAGGTTGTGGATCATGTGTGTTGCCACTAGAGGTGGGCAAGCCATGAAGTTTCCCATGGACTACTTCTAGGGTTGAGGTCATCAATTTGTGGGTGGGAATGAAGGACAAGTTGATGTAATGGGATCATACCTAGGGTCCTAAGGCCTATAGTTGTGAGTGTGTGAACACATGGTGTGCTTGGTTAGGTGTCAATAGGTGTGATTGAGTGAATCTAGTTGTGTGGTGGGTGATTGAGAGAATCATGGACCTGATTGAGAGATTTGTGGATCTAGATGCTCTACCAAGATCACATATGATGTCACTACTAGATGTAACTTGTCCCTATATATTGAGCATATCTCTCATGAATAAACTCACTCCCTTTTCATCATCTTGCTCTTTCCATCTAGTCTCCATGCAACTCCAACAACATTGGTGCGATTCTCTATAGTTGGACTTCCGCTAGCTTTATGCATCTCGGGATTGGGGGGGAGACCAAGAGTTCCCCACCAAGATCTAGTTCTACCACGACCACTTCTTGAGGGTCTTGGAGTATGGTCTTGTCAGTAGACCTCAATATTTCAAGAATAGGAGAGTCTCACATGCAATGAGTATCTCCATTGAAAAGTTGCGAGTCTCATCACTTCAGCTGAGGATTGAGGTAGGGAGAGCCGCATGCATATAGAATGGAGGAGAAGGCTGGCTACACATAACACAAGCTTGGTTAAGATTCAATGAGGAATTTTTTGTACAAGTCCTTTGAAATTTGAAGTGTATTATCTGTCTTGCTCTATTACTAAAGTAATTAAAGTGTATCCACCTGAGTTCTAAAGGAAAGAGAAGGGGGGAGCACATGGATAGGATGCAAACAAAAATTTGTACGCACTATAAATTTACAATTTGAAGAATCAAAATACTACAAACACGACTCTATGGATCTAAAAATAGGCTTACACAAATCTACTTTCACTCATGCCATAGTGATCCCATGAAGCTTTAGGCATAACTCCAAGATACCACATTGATGAGGGAAAGAACAAAAATATGTTCAAGTGTATGATGATTCTTTGAAGTTTCTTTCCTCTCACTGAACAATGGCAAGAAGAAGGAATGACAAAACCACTTAGCATAGATGTGGCAATCAAGGATGAGGAGCATGACCAAGAAGAGGAGGACCAAGGAATTGAAGATGATTTTGGCATCAAGGATTGGGGAGAAGACAACTTGTTGTATGTGGTGGAAGTGGTGAACTATGGAAAGTGGAACTCGGCTAAGAAGGATAGGAACATAGAAGGGCCCCTACATAGTGGAGGTTGTGCCAAATAAATTGTGCCATTAGTGGTTTAGAAGTAGTTAAGCAAGTTGCAATATTGATAATAATGGATTGATATGGGGGATCACAGGATGGAAGTGGTTAATATAAATGAAAGTAGAGGACCAATCATCACCAAAGGTAAAATCACACTACGTCCACTCAAGGAGTGGTACATACATCGATATCCTTTTGGTACCATAGGATGAGCATCAAAGTGTTGCTTCCATATTCATATCCCTTCTTGTGGTTTCCATGCCTTCATTGTGGTATTCATCATATATTGCATGATAGGAATGCCATCTCTAACCAAAAACAAAATTGTAGAGGTTTCTTATGAATAACCAATCCATCTATCCCATCACATATGTACCCTTTACTAAAACCTTAGAATTTTGGTATCTATTGCATCAAGACTGTACACTCTCAACAATGAAGGCATCCATCAATAGCTAGCAAAAATAAAACATACTATATGATCAAAGCCTTTCTAAAAGCCTACTAAACATTTGTCAAAATCCTTGTATTTGGTCAACCACTAAGAATCCAAGATGCACAATCTCAAATAGGCCCCATGCTGTGAGAAGGGAGAGAAATTTAAAGGCATATGGGTTTTAATTTATGGAACACAATTGTCAAGTTGCAAGAACAAAACTCTTGGCAGGGCATTAAAGCATCGCCTTTTTAGTCAACTAGGACATTTCACATTCATGGTTGCATTATGAGCTTGTGGTAGAGAGGGTCCTTGAAGACTTGTAGGTATATTTGTAACTTTGGCCATTGAATAACCCTCTACATGTGTACTTATAATATTTCTTTGAGCTGAAGAAAATATTTCACATTTGTGGATACACTACTGTTTCCTCTTCTCTCTTCTTTTGTTTTGCAACTTTTGATGAATATCATATGCATCCCTTAATAGAAAACAACCAAAATAGATTGTTCTAGACCCTCTTCATAATCAATATCTCCTTTAACATCCTTATCTAGAAGCTTTAAGTGCCTCATGCATTTTGCAAGTGAACCCACTATGAAACTGGATAAAAAGCCCAATATCCCATTGCAAAAGACCATATCCATGCTTTTTATGTCCATCGACTAACTTAATTGGAAGTACATAATGCAAATCATCAAGATTTTAATATGGGCTATAGTTGAGGTATACATGTCTTTACATGGTCCATTTTATCATGAATAATGCACACACATACTTGCTAGGTTCACAACATGACTTTTGCCTCCAAGGTTATGCATGTCTTTACTTGATCTATTTCAGCATGAACACATATTTGCTAGATCAACAACAAGATTTTTCCTCTAAGAGTGGCACAAATTTGGACATCATTCATACAAGAATGTTCTTTTCCCTTTTCCTTAAAAACATTCTATGATCTTGTACCAATATGGTTGTTGATGTACAAATGCCATTTTCTAGGAATGAGCTACATTTGCAGATTGATGCTTGCTTGAAAACTATTCTCTAGAGTCTACTAAGTGTAGAGTGTGAAATGTGTTTGTGCCTAATCTTGATAGTATGATGTTTACTTCATAAAAATTACATTTTTACTTATAAACTCTTGCCAAAATGTGTTGATTGTTCCTATCTCCCTAAAATTTTGTTAGACTACCTCTATGAGGCATAATTTCTACATTATTGTCCTTATGGTTTTGATGTTGTTAGACTATCTTTATGAGGAATAATCTCTACATTATTGTCCTTATAGTGTTGACCTTGTTAGAGTACTTCAATGAGGTAGTCTCTGCATTATTATCCTTATAGTTTTGATGTTGTTAGAGGCATAATCTCTACATCATTGTCCCTCAAATGTTGTTGGACTACTTCTATGAGGCATAATCTCTACATTATATTTATATGATATGCTACAAGATTCACAGAAGAAGGAAGGAAAAGGAAAGAACAGGGTATGACTATTCTATTATGTGAAGAAACTAAAAGTGAAAAGCATGATATACAATGCATTTTTTGGAGAGAATTATTTGTAAAGATACTATATGTGAAAAGCATAATATACAATACATGTGGTATTAAAGTCTTCCTTTCATAAGTACAAAGCTTCTTATGAGAAGGGTTCTAGGAAAAGAAGACATAGATAATACGATGAGCATGGGAACATGTGGATATGGGCAAATCAACATTAACACTATAAGGATAATGTAAACCAAGACAAGGCTAAACTAACTCATGAAACAATTGTGCATATGATATTAGTATTCCGTCTCTATGCTGTGAAGCAAGAGAAGCTAAGCTAACTTATGAACCAAATATACATAGGAAGTGAGGATTCCCTTTGCTTTTTTCCTCTATCTTAGAATGTGAGGATTCAATCTCCTTACTTCTCTCTATCTTGATGATGTTGTTTTACAAGAGTGAATGAAATAAACATGATTAGAATGGTATATTCTCTCTTGCTAGCTCGACCTTTCCTTAGCATGATTGCCAAAATGTTGATGCTACGGCTCCATCACCTGATTAACTCAAAAGTGCTCGGTTTACAATCAAACCAGGTGCTGTGCTTGGTGAAGATGTTCACTCTTACAAGCCTAAGGTTGCTTGGGTACAGAACAAGTGCCAATATATAAAACACTAGGAGTTCGAGGCTAGCTATCATAGTAGAATTGTGTCATGATGAGAGAATATCGAGTCATGACCATACTTAAACACTTAGAAAATGGATTATATATGATAGAATCAAATAGAATAGGGGTAGAAAAGAGAGCAAGAAGGTAAGGGAAGGGATTAAAGAGGGGACTGGTATGGCAACACAAGGAGAAGTGAAAAGAGTGAGAAGGGAACATTAGAGTGAAATGAATGGAAATTGAATTTGCTAAGGTAATTAACAGATGAAGAGGGGAGCAAGATAATGGTCATAGCACACAACATTTAGCAGAGAAATAATCAGAACCAAAGGAATAACTGAAACTAGAGATGCCATTAGAAACAACAATGCATTAGAGATGCTAGCTTCTATTATTCAAAGCTTGGATGGAATACTCCCAAGATTATTTAAAAAAAGGCCTCAAAGTGTCTCCACTTTCATCTTTCCTAGACATTAAAATTAGAAAATTGAGACTTGTGGGGTGCAAGTAGTGGCAGTGATGCAATTACGAGATCTATGTATGCCCATGTGAAGATAGTGGGAGAGAAGGAAGGAGTCTCACTTGCGGCTTTCTCACATACACAATGGGGGAATACACACAAAGGTGGAGGCTGAAAACAATTTTCCTCTTCTTAGTTGTGAAAGCCAAAAGAACTCAAGTACAAAGAAATAGAAGAACCCTATATGTGGGTCTCAAACCAAACTCAGCTAACTAAGGTGATACTAACTAAGCCACGAACTAGAGTACATAAAGATAGCTATCATCCAGCTATTATTCATGGGCAGTGTACCAACCGCATTTGCAGCTAACAAGTCGGTGACATAAATGCACAATGGTCACCCTAGCATATCACGAGTGGAGCTTGATATCTCAACACTCCCCCTCGAGCTCAATCCCAATTCTTGCACACCAAGCAGGTCTCTGAACTTGTGCAACTTCTCTGTGCCCAATGCCTTCGTGAATATGTTAGCTACCTGATCCTCTATGCTGACATAAACTAGATCAATAAGACCTAGTAAAACCTTCTCCCACACATAGTGATAATGCACCTCAATGTGCTTTGTTCTAGCATGATAGACTGGGTTATTTGCCAAGTGTATACTACTCATGTTGTCACAATAAATGATAACTGGCCCATCTATAGACTGATGCATATCATAAAGTAGCTTATGCAACCAAGCTACCTCACATGCAGCCATTGCTGCACCCCTGTACTAGCCTCTGTGCTCGACAAGGCAACTATAGGCTATTTCTTGCTGGTCCAAGTGACTGTAGCACTCCCAAAAGAGAACACATATCCACTGGTAGATCGTTTATCAGAAATACTACTAGCCCAATCAGCATCAGTGTATCCATGCAATTGTATCTGAACCCCAGCCTCATAAAATAGTCCATACTGCAATGTGGAATTCACATACCTGAGTATGCATCTAGCCGCATCCAAATGTGGTTTCCTTGGAGCCTGCATAAACTGACTTACCAATCCAATAGCATAGCTCAAGTCTAGCCTAGTAATAGTCATATAAATCAAACTTCCTACTATGCGTCTGTACATAGTAGGGTCTTCCAGAAGCTCACTTGCATCTATGCTCAGTTCAAATTCTGCTCCAAAGGAACTGAAATAGGCTTACAGCCTGTCATCCCATATTTGGCCAGCATGTCCAATCGATACTGCCTCTGCAAGAGCCGTATCCCACTTGGTGATCTAATCACCTCAATGCCCAAGAAATAATGCAGCTCTCCCAAATCCTTCATCTCAAACTTCTGCTTCAATAGCATTTTCACATGAAGGATATCTTCACCACTATCACCTGTGATGATGAAATCATGAACATAAATGACAAGCAACATAATACCTTTCTCTGTTTTTCTCTCATAAAGTGAGAAATCTGCCTTGGAAATCTGAAAGCCAATAGTGACAAGATACTGTCCTATCTTGTTAGACCATGCTCTAGGTGCTTGCTTCAAGCCATACAAGGCTTTCTTCAACCTACAAACAAACTCAGGATGAACAGCATGAACATAACCTGGTGGCTGCTCCATAAAGACCTCTTCTTGCAAATCACCATGCAAGAAGGCATTCTTTACATCCATCTGATGTAAAGACCATCCCTTTGATGCAGCCATAGCAATGACTGCTCTTATGATTGCCATCCTTGCAAGCGGACTGAATGTTTCTTCATAATCAATGCCATATGTCTGTGCATACCCCTTGACAACTAATCTTGCCTTGTATCTGTTCACAGAACCATTTGCATTGTGCTTCACCTTATGAACCCACTTACAACCAATTGCATTCTTGTCTTTAGGCAAAGGCACCAATTCCCATGTAGCATTTGCTTCCAAGGCATCCATTTCTTCATCCATGGCTTTCTCCCATTTTTCTTTTCCCATGGCTTGCTCAAAAGAGGTGGGTTCTGGTTCCTGTATCACTTTGACCATATAGGCATAGTGAATGGCTGTAAATCCATCATATTTCAGCCTATCCACAGGATACCTAGCTCTGGTAGACCTGTGCAAAATAGGCTCAGTTCTAGGTGCTCTTAAAACATCCCTGGTCTTCCTTACTCCAGGTGTAACAATAGAAGGAATACCCAACTCATCATCAATGCTCTGTTCTGAGCCACTGGATTCACCATCCACATAAGAGTGACCTGCATTCACATCAAACATGGGCTGATCTACCTTCTCTTTTCCTTTTCATGATACCTGCATACCATTATCTGCGTTGCTTTGAGGAGATTCTCCCGACCTCAATCTGCTTGTCCATGGCTAAGTATGTGAACCACTGCTAGAGGACACTGCAGGTCCACTAATATTTTGTGATTGTTGTGGTGAATTCTGTGCAGCATTACCATTTTGTGCATCTACATTACCAATCACATTTACTGGTTTATACCAGTTGCTCATCTCATAAAAAACAACATCTCTACTCACTGTAAACTTACGAGTAGAAGGGTTATAGCATCTATACCCTTTTTGCTGCAGAGAATAACCAATAAAGATGTACTTCTCAGCTTTTGGATCCAACTTAGACCTCAACTCATTTGGCACATGAACATAGGCAATGCAACCAAAAATTTTCAAATGAGAAAAAAATAGGTTTCCTACTAGTATACATCTCCTCTAGCGTCATGCCATGTATTGCTGCACTGGGAGTCCTATTCATTATGTAAACTACTATAGCAACTGCTTCAGCCCAATAATAATCTGGTAGGTCTTTTTCATTTAGCATGGCCCGAGATACCTCTCCAATATGCCTATTTTTCCTTTCTGCAATTCCATTTTGCTGTAGGGTATGAATGCATGAATATTGCTGCTTTATGCCATGCTCTTGCGAGAACCTTGCAACCTCATTTGAGAGGTACTCTCCCCCTCCATCTGACCTTAGGCATTTTATTTGCAGGCCTATTTCTTTTTCAACCATAGCTTTAAAAGCTTTGAAATGCCCAAACACTTCACTTTTCTTTTGCATAAAATACACCCAAACTTTTCTGCTGTAGTCATCAATAAAAGTGACAAAATAATGATAGCCTCCAATAGATGCAGCTTTAGTAGTCCACACATTAGAGTGGATTAATTCCAATGGCTTCTTACTCTCTTGAACATGTCTAGGAAAAGGTTTCCTTGCCCGTTTTCCAAATTGACAGGCTTCACATACCTTATGCATTTCTACAACCTTGAATTTAGGCAATCATGCAACAATGTTTTGGGCGTGCATTGATTTAAGTCGCTGTACATTAACATGACCAATGCGTTTATGCCAGATATCAATATCTGCAACTACATTGGTCCAATGTGCAAACATTGCTGCACTCAATTTAGGCATGTTCGCATCCAATGTGAACATCCTGCCCTTCTTCTTTCCTTTTGCTGTCAAGCGACTATTATTTTTCATATCCTCAACAAAGCATCCATGAGGATTAATTCTGACCTGCAAGCCCTGCTCAACCATTTGACCAATAGAAACCAGGTTCTTGGTGATGTTCGGGACATGAAATACATCAGACAGGTATTTCTTTTTCCCATCCTACATAGATAAAGGAATTTTACCAATCTACATAATAGGATGTGTAGTATCATCACCAGTCTCGACAAATCCCGATCTTTCTATTTTCCTTGCATCTTGCATCCATTCTGCATGATCTATCATGTGGTTTGATGCACCTGAGTCAACATACCACACATCATTGCTGTCTTCTGCACTTGTCATAGAATTGGTCATGTGCTGCACCACCATAAATAAATGCTAATTTCTGTCATCACCCTGTCTACTAGAGGATGCATAATTGTGTTGCTGCAGTTTTCCATTCATAATGTCATTCTGCTTTTTGTAGCAGTCTTTAGCCATATGACCCATTTTACCACAATAGTAGCATTCAACATTGCTGTTTGCATTTTGGCCTCTCTGCCATCCACCATGACCTCTTTGGCTCCCCCTGCCTCTAGAGTTACCACATCCTCCTCAAAAGGACTGGCTTTCTTGAGTTTGTTGCATATTCTGATTTCTACCATGGCCTCCAAATCGGCCTCCTCTACCTCTGCCTCTACCTCTTCCAGCATTTGAGTAGAAGACAGTTTCTTTTGAAGTTCCTTCTGAAGAAGATGCACCATAATTTCTCTGCTCTTCAGAAATTAGAAGAGCAAACTACTCCTCAAAATTAGGAAATTTTTCACGGACAGCAATGGATGTCCGAAGCTGTGCATAATCCTTTCCTAGACCATTCAAGGTCTTAGAAACTAGATCATCATCTTCCACTGGCGACCCAATGGAAGCAAGTGCATTTGCAATTTTCTTCACCTTCATGTGGTAGTCATTGATGCTCATATTTTCTCTCTGCACATTGTGCAACTCCTGCTTGAGCTACATTTTCCTGGCTTGAGTATTTGTGATGTACATTTTTGCCAAAGTATCCCATGCCTCCTTTGGTGTACTTGCATCCTGAATATGCACAATCATAGAATCTGAAATACTGATAGACAGCTAGTACATAACTTTTCTTGTTCTCTCATGCCATCCTTTAAATGCCTGCATTTCCTGTTGATTGGGAACATTAGGAAGAACTAGTTCTTCTTCATTTCCTGTAATGAACTTCCAATAGCCTTTTCCCATAAGGAAATTCGTCATTCTAAACTTCCATGCTTGGAAGTTGTTCTTGTCAAGCTTTTCAGTGACAATCTATGAAAGAGAATCAGACGCCATTACAGAACATTGCAAAATATTCTGTCACTGCAAAAAGCACAGCTTCTGCCTCACAAGGGCAAATCTGCAAAACTAACGAAAGTGGTATTTAACCACACAGTCACTTCCTAGTGACGATTTTACATCAATAGGCAGTAAAGATAATTCTGTAACTCCCAATATCTCTGCGTACATGCATACGATGCAATTTCTGCAGCAACTTTTCATCGATCTGCGGAGCAGTGGTTGCACTGTAAAAACAGGGCCTTTTTCTTAGTGCTTGCGGAGAACTTCCACCTCCAAAACGGGCCCCGAAATGGCCTCAAATCAGAAAAATAAAGTCACCAAGGGCTTTGGCCTTTCCCATAGCATATATTGCCCTCTCGCCACACCACGAAGGGCATCTCAATCTGAGACAATGCACTGTTGCACTTTTTGGCTGTGCTACCTACAGAGATTTGCTCCCAAAGTCGAAAAAGGAAAGCAACACTGGTCCTCTTACTAGGACACCGCGAAATTGGTTTGCTTTCTTGAGCTCCTTACCATGACTTAGGCTCTGATACCATGTGAAGATAGTGGGAGAGAAGGAAGGAGTCTCACTTGCGGCTTTCTCACATACACAATGGGGGAATACACACAAAGGTGGAGGCTGAAAACAGTTTTCCTCTTCTTAGTTGTGAAAGCCAAAAGAACTCAAGTACAAAGAATTAGAAGAACCCTATATGTGGGTCTCAAACCAAACTCAGCTAGCTAAGGTGGCATACTAACTGAGCCACGAAATAGAGTACATAAGGATAGCTGTCATCTAGCTATTATTCATGGGCAGTGTACCAATTTTCAAACAAATACAACCATAAACAACATAGGTAGTGGCTAGCTATGCTTAAGATGCAATCTCAAAACAAATATGTACTTCCAATCCAATCATCTCACAAAATTGTGAAAAACCCATTTGAAATGAGTAGCTAAGAGTAGTATGTTTCTCTAAAGCCATTCAATCATTGGCATCCCAATGACCATAACACAAAGATCACCTAAAAAATTTGTACAAGAGAAAACAAAAGCCCAAATTTAGGCACCCTAGTCCATATATGCGATGACTTGCTAGTGTAAAATTGATTAATGAAATCCCATAAATGAGTGCAATGCACTCCAAAATCTAATTCCAAAATATTGTGTCTTTACAACATAGCCGCATAAAATGGAAGGAAACATAGACATGGCTACTCCTCTAGAGCAATGGCATCCACATGATGAAAAATAGCATGTCTCTACAATGAAGAAATAAAATGAAAGGTAACATAAGTATGGCTACTCCTCCAAAGCAATGTCATCCACATAGATGCGACAAATTTGCAAAAATAGCATGTCTCCACAACAAAGATATAAAATGAAAGGAAACATAGATATGGCTACTAGTGCTCTCTGAAGCAATGTCATCCACATAGATGCAAAGATTTCTTCTCTTCTTTTCTTTTGCCTTCTTGTCATATTGCCCACCATGAACCTCCATGTGTTGCCTAGCCATGTTCATTGCATAACAAGGGAAACTGCTACTGTAATTGTCATTTTGTAGTAACTCCTTTCTTGGAGATTAAAAAATATCCCAAAGAATAATCCTCTATGTCTTACTAGAAGTCAACATCCTCAATTGGTTCTCCAAACTCTAGAACTGTATGAAGTGTGGATGCAGAAGTATCTCGTTGACCTTGCACCACTACACGTTTTACACAAACAATTCAATTTAAAAATCAAACCAATTGCATACCTGCAAAGTAAACTTCATTGTCATTTCTTAACACAAGACTTAAAATTTGGAAATTCAAGCATGACGTCAGATTATGTAAATTAGAATGACTCACCTCTATGTGTCATGATCCACTCCCTCTAAAAGAATTAAAAAATTAAAAGTAATCCAAAACAAGGAAGCTTCACCTATCGCCCATCAAGTCTCCTTCCAAAAGGATCCATGCCCTGCAAATGTATGCGGTCATGAACATGGAAACCATGTCTCCCAATCTGTAGCTTGCTGTCTCCCATCTATGAGTGGTAGAGGAAGTCAATAGCAACCATCCTGAGTCATCCAACATGGCCACACTGAGTCTGAGTATTGCCTCAAGTATAGCAATGGACCACTTATTCCAATTAGGCAAGCCATCAAAACCCTCAACCGCCATGCCAGTGGGCATTTCCAATAGAATTACATCATCACACCATAGAACTTTAACTTAACACCAAGAGGCACACCACAAAACTTCAAACTTACCTGCTCCATCTCCTCAAGAGTAAATTTGGATGCAAAAAAAGAGTCGTTAGCTTCACCCAATTTCCTAACTGAGTACAAAACATTTTTCAACTCCATTTTGACAAATGCCGAGTCCTCATTTAATCTTCACAAAGAAAGATCAAATTATTAATCATCAAGTCCTAATATCATCACTTACTTGGATGTGCTTAATCAACATATCCCATCCACATTACATATTCAATCTATTCAATACTCTAATCAAAGGTAATTTATCCGTAGGACCAATAAATATAAAGCTCTCCCTCACTGCAATGTGCTTGGATGCATCAAACCAGTAGTTCTCCTTGATAGCCTCCATCCAGTCTTGAGTCCTATGATTGCCATCATAGCAAAGAAACATTTTGTATTCACGTCGTGCCAAAGATAATACAAAATATATTTTTCTCTTCAATGATAGGAATTTTAGTCCTAGAAGGTCCCTTCAAAGATAATACAAAGGTCCTTTTTCCTCCAAATAGCCATTAGAAGTGAATGTGGATTTCAATGCAGACCCATCTTGGGCCGACCTATCTCACACCATCATGAATATAAATGTGTCACAAAGGGATAAGGGGAGGTGGAGTCCTTCTCATTATCCTAAGTCGATCCATAGTTTGTGCTAATAATTCCACGTGAAAGTGAGTTGTATCTCAGTAAAAGTGTCTTCCTCACATAGTTTTTTTTCCTCTCCTTCTTACCCTTCACATCTTCTTTAGCTGGGACTTATTATTTTGAACATACATCATATAAATCATCATCAATTTGGTCATCATCATCTCCAAATGATGTAGTTTTTGAAATATTGGGCTACAACAAATTATTTTTTGTTAGAGTATTAAAAAAAAAAACATTCAAAACATTTATTGAACCTTTAGCCATAGCAATATGCATTGATCAAGTGAAGGAAGTACTCACCCCAATTGTAACATTCTCTAGCTATACCTCTTTATCTTCATCTTTAGTCTCCTGCACCTACTTCTCTCCATCATTGGTCTCAACACGATGCAATTTATCTGCTGCTTTGTTGTCATTTCCATAGTGAGCTTATATAATGATCTGGTCATCACCATTCTAAAATACTTTTTAATAGTGCTCAGATAGTCCAAATAGAACTCTTAATTTAATGTTTGAATCAAATTAGAGATACAAAATTTGGAAGCATCTCCTCAGCATCTCCCATCCAAATAAAAAAAATATTTTCAGTATTCTTAGTAATACCAGTTTGATTAAAGCATGAGAAACTGCATATAGAATAGCAAAAGAGACCTCTAAATTTAGTAACCTCTCTCTTATTCTCTCTCTTTCCCTTCCCTCCTCTCTCCCTCTCTTTCTATACTCCCTATTAACATGCTCACATGAAGATAATGCAAATTAAAAAATTTGAACTACTCCTCCCCACAACTGAGTGTGTAGCTTATCCAAACATTTTTCACTATTTAAAAATGTCCACTCCTTAAAAAATTTTGCCCCCACCAGACATAGCTCATGAGCTATGTCGATGAGGGTCAAAATTTCTATAGTAGACTTATTTTTCCATCCCCTCTGACATACCTCACCGGCAAGCTATATCAGAGGGGGGTCAACATTTTTATAAAATATACATTTTTCCATTGTCCTCCAACAAAGCTCATCAGCGAGCTATGCAAGGGAGGATCAATTTTTTTGTAATGGATACTTGTTTCCATACCCCTTCCACTTAGACTTTCGGTGGGGTATGCTAGAGAAGATCAAATGTTTATAATGAATACTTGCTCTTCCATGTGCAAGCGGCTACAAACGTTCCTCCTCCAACCTAGAGTGAATAGCTAGGGAGGGAGTGCCAATTCACTAGCCTAAAATACATCCTCCATAATGACTATTTATGCTAGTTATGGAATAAGGCCGCTATATTTTTTTACCCCTCTCAGCATAGCTCATGAGTGAGCTATGCTAGGAGGGGAGGAAAGTTTCTAAATTCATTAAAATATAGGCCCTCTCCTAGCATAGCTAGCCAGTGAGCTATGCTAAGAGAGGGAAAATTTTTTGTCATTCTAAAAAAATAATGAATGCATCTAACATAGCTCGCTGGCAAGCTATGCCAAGAGGGTGCCTTAAAAACATTGCAAATGCTACTATGTGGATACATCCAACCAAGAGAACTAGTTTTCTCATCCACAATTGGAGCCATATCGTTTCCCCATTTTGTTTGCATCTCCCCTTTCCATTTCTTCATGTCATCCTGCATTTGGGCATGTAGGCTTTAGAGCTCATATTTTTTGGTTTCTCTTAGCTTCTTCTATAGGCATTCAATCTTAGCATCTTGCATTTTGCATACCTCTTTGACTATTAATATGCATGCCTTAATAATTTTGTCCTCCACCTTCTCCATCTTAGTCCAGATGACACTATACTTCCACTTCTTTTCACCTCTTATTTTCTAGTCTTGTGGATTCCCCATTGTTCCTATTTGGTGGGCTCTCTCTTTGCAGAAAGTGTTCAAGTGCAGAAGTTGTTCTCTCACATTATTGTGTGTTTGTTGCATCCCGGAGTGGCCTTCAAGCATGATGGTTGTCCTTCCTTCCTTTTCCCCTTTCAATGGCACATTTTTTGCACTTTTCTTGGATTGGGTCTTGATCTTCTTGGACTACTTTGTTTCTTGCAGGTCTTAGATGGGAGCTAAGGGCTCACAAGGCCATGGGGGTAGGTGCAACCCATGAGACAATAGCTCACAGGGGCCTAGGGGAAGGTGCAATACATGGAATGGCATATAGAGGCATGGTACAATGGAAAAGTAGCTCACGAGGCTTGAGGCCTAGCAGAATGGTGCCCTCGCACACAGCAGCTAACTTGACTAGTAAATGGGTTTGTAGAAGGTCCATGACCAAGACGGAGCAACGACCAAGAGGGGAAGCTAGGCAAGATTCAAGGATAGCTGAAGGGTGGGCTATGGGTTGGTGAGGTGGGCTGAAGCATGGTGGGGGGTTTGAGAGGTGGCATGGGTGGGATGAGGGGTGAGAGAGAGAGAGAGAGAGAGAGAGAGAGAGAGAGAGAGAGAGAGAGAGAGAGAGAGAGAGATTATATTGCAAATGCATATTCGGAGTGGAGTGAGAAGATCACTACGCAATGTTGAACCTCTACAATGTAACCCACTCAACCTAAGTTCAAACATGGAGTCCTAAATCCCATTAACAATTTGTCTTCTGCAATCATGTGGAAAGATGCAAATGCAAGGAATTGAAGGGCAATACCTTCTTAGTGCAACATGAAGCTACTTGGGAATTATACAACCTTCCACTAGGAAAGAAGGCCATAGTAAACAAATGGGCTTACAAAGTGAAGTACAATCCAGATGGAAGCATTGAAAGATACAAAGCAATATGGTCAAGACCATGATGAAACTTATGCTCCAGTAGCAAAGATGGATTCCATATGGTTCTTGATATAGCTAGTGACACTCAGCAAATGGAATGTGTACCAGCTATATGTCAAGAATGCTTTTCTCAATGGTTACCTAGACGAGGAAGTCTACATGCAACAACCAATAGGCTATGTTGAGCTAGGGAAAGAGAATCAAGTTTGCCATCTCAAGAAAAGTCTCTACAGCTTAAAGCAAGCACCCAAAAGTTGGTAAAGCAAAATTGACAAGTATATTGCTAATTTGGGATACATGAAGTTGAACTTTGTAGCAAATCATACTCTCTACTACAAAGTACTTGAATCGACAAGTATTTTGCTAATTTACAAGTATGATCATACTCTCTACTATAAGGTTTAAGGGGAAGACATTACTATTGCACTTTTGTACGTAGATGATCTGATTGTGATCAGAAGTAATGATAGCTTTAGCAAGAAGTTAAAACAATACTTATCTGTAGAGTTCAACATGAAAGATCTTGGACTTATGCACTATTTCTTGGTATTGAGTTCTAGAGAGACTCAGATAGCACCTTCATGAGTTAGCTAAAATATGTTGATAGTCTCCTGAAGAAGTATGATATGGCAGATTGCACAATTGCAACCACCCCCACAGAGTAGAGTTTGAAAATTATAAAAGATTCAAAAAAGCCTACTGTCAATGTCAGGTACTATCGGCAGCTCATCGGATCTCTTATATATATGACTATCACATGGCTGGATATTTGTTATGTAGTAAGTTCACTAGCACAATTTATGGAAAATCCAAAACAGCCTCACTAGAATGTAGCCAAAAGAGTCTTGAGATACATCAATGGTACAAGATAGATTGTAATAGAATGCAAAGGAATTCATCCAAAGCTCCATGGATACTATGACAATGACTATGCCAGAGATCATGAAACCAAGAGATCAACATAGGGATATGCATTTTTCCTTGGTAAAGGTGCTATATCATGGTTGTCAAACAAACAACCAACTATTTCTTTGTCTTCAATTGAAGCAAAATATAGAGCTTTCACTACAAGTGCATGTGAACCTATATGGCTCAGAAGACTATTATAAAAAACAAATTAATTTGATGAATCAAAGCCAAAAACAATATACCACGATAATTAATCAGCTCAAGCATTGGCAAAAAATTCTAATATATCACTCCAGGACAACATAGCACATTGATGTTAGAGAGCACTTCATCAAAGAAAGAGTGTTACTTTTGGTGACATCACACTGCAGCATTGTGATAGCAAAGAAAATGTTGCAGAAATCTTTAACAAACCACTTGGCAAAGAGCTTTTTGAGAAGCATCGACAAGCTCTTGGTTTGATGCAAAGGAAGGACATTGCCTAAAGGGGTGTGATGGAATGTAATACTCAGTCCTTCTTCGATTCCCCAGAATCATCATCTTGAGGGAAGGCCTACTTCATGATGTTGATCTTGAGGGAAGGTGTTGAGAAACCATCTTAACATCATGTGTTAAATATTGGGCATAGCACTACAGAAGAGCTAGTGTACTTCAAAGACGCAGTTGACAAGCCAAAATGGCAAATTGCTATGAATGAAGAAATGGAAGCTTTGTACAAAAAAAAGTTCACATTAGAATGCACTAGAGTCCCTAGCCATACATTTAAGCATGGAAATAGGTAAATTTTATTAGGTCACATATCTACTCCAATCCATGGTAGATACAATTCTTAGTGTCAAGGGGATTACCTCAAAACATTTAGTGTACCATGTGCATTCAAATGAGTGTTTTTAAATTTAAATTTAGAGAAAATTTTAACAAGATTATGATTACAAGAGGGGGTTTTGATGCAACATTAGGAAAACATTTGTTAGTTCATTAGTAAAGAGGTATAGTTTTATTCGAGGGAAATTTCAGTTGGAGGATTTTTTAATACCCCTTGGATGCATGTGATGACAAAATATGAAGAGAGGAGATGAGAAGAGTGGAGATGAGGAGAGTGGGCATAGCTAGAGAGCACACCACAAATGACTAACTGCACAATAGATTTAGTTTTAAAATGAAGAATATATACAAACCCCTCTCAGGTTTAGGGTTAGGGCATCTAGCCCTCCTTTATAGCACTGTATGCCATGATGGTAGTCGTAAGAGCATAATTAGTAGTTTCAATTTGAATTGGTTTTCCTTTTTGAGCATATGTCAATCTGGCTGGTGGTCTACTTTCCCTAGTAGATCGTCTGAGTTGATGTTGCTCTGGCACTCTTTCTCTTCTTCATCAACCTTTTCTATAGGTGATTGAGTATTCAGTGTGTTGATCTCCTAAGAATTTGATGTTTTCCATTCCGATTCTAATATTACATCTCTGGAGATGATGACCTTTCGGTTGATGGGATCATACAACTTGTATGCTTTGCTTGCTTCATTATAGCCAACCATGATGCATTTATGTGACTTTGCATCCAATTTTCTATGCGATGATCATCATGTATGTGGGCATATGCTATGCAACCAAATATGCAGAGATGCCCAATGCATGGCTTGTGTCTAGTGAATGCTTCATAAGGTGTCATATCCTAGATTGGTTCGGTCGAAAGCCAATTAAATAACTAGTTTATAGTGGAAATTGCTTCTGTCCAATATGGATTCAGAAGATGCTTCTCACATTGAGCATTGCTCTAGCACTGTCTGCTAAAGTATCCTTCTTCCTTTCAGCTCTTGCATTCTGTTGAGGAGTGTACATGTGAATTTTCTTCAAATGCCATTACTTCTACAAAGTTCATGAATGCTGAAGACATATATTCACCTCCTTTGTTTGATCTTATGACTTTTATCTTTCTACATGTTTGGTCTTCTACCATGGCTTTCAATTCTTGAAATCTGGAAAAGACTGCAAATTTCCCTTTCAAAACGTAGACCCAACAATCTCGATTGTAGTTGTCGATGAAAGTCAAATAGTAAAGTGAATCAATGATGCTCTGGGTATGGGCATAACTGATAGCAGAAGTGAGAGAGAAAGGAGTGCACATGATATAGCTACCTATACACTAAGTGTATTGAACATGAAACATGAAGATATACATGTGAGAACCCCTAGGGTTAGGGTTACGATTAGGGTTTTCCCCTATGCCCTATATGGATAGTGCAATTTACACTATCTTTAACACCCCCTCTTAAATTGCACTGTGGGTAAGAAGAGGGTGCATGTACAAGACCTGTTCGTGGATTTTGTTTGGCACATATGATATCATCCAAAACTGAAAAATGCAGGGTCAAAGAAGACTGCATCGTTGGTGTGGATAGAGTGATCCAAGGGTTGGAAATCTAGGGCTGAAGGTGCAGATATGGTACACTCATCTACTGAAGAAGAGGCCTATAAAGCTGACAAGGTATGGTGGCATGTCAAAATTGTATGCTCAACTATCATGAGCTGAAGGTTGTCTAATGTGTGCATGGCTAAACATCCATTGGCATGGAATGTAGCATCTGTTGTATGCTCATCGAAAAGAAGCTGATAGTGTAACAGGCTAGAAGCTTGAAATACAACTAAAAAGTCATAAGATGTCCCTGAGGCATGTGAGGTGCTGAATACTAATGTAGGGATCAATCTATAGTCCGAGATCCAACCACTAATCTGCATCATGTAAGGGCTATATAGTATAGCCATAAGTGCATGATGAAACACTGAGTCTCCCCAGGTTGTGCTATGGCTGAATCTGAAGATGTCCATTGCACAAGGGTAGGACCGCATTGATGCATAAGTGTCCTTGTGGTGAGGAATGATTTGCTGATCGAAAGAGGTGGTGAAGATAACTGGATCCAAGGATGCAAAGCGGCATGATTGAGCCGGTGTTGGAATGTCTTGTAGACTGATTTACTAATCTGAAGTGCTAAAGGGAACTGTGTCTAGGGTATGCTCTCTGTCAAAGGTGAAAGCATCAATGATGGATGCTAAAATGGAATCACCTAAAGAGATGGATGCACTGTGGCATAAATCTCCGCATGCGATTGGAGATGTGAGTGCCTTGGATTGAGTACTTACCTGCTAAATCACTGCATGATCACTAAACTCCTGCTGAGTATCTGCATCTATGGTAAGATAGGAGTTGGATCCATGCATGAGAGTGATGGCTGTGCATCACAAAAATCAATATGAATTGACATCGATGGGAATGCCTCGTGCTGAGGACTTACCATCAAATATGCCTCGTGTTGAGGGCTTACAGAGCTGAATGTGCCTCATGCTGAGGGGTTACCGCCAAATGTGCCTTGTGTTGAGAGCTTACCGAGAAGTGTGGCTCATGCCGAGGGCTTATTGTCAAATGTGCCTCGTGTAGAGGGATTACAGAGAAGCGTGCCTCACGCTGAGGGCTTATGACAAATGCACATGAGTCAAAACTGTGGGTTGATCCATTTATGCTAACAAGTGGAGCATCTGCATCTAATCTCTCAAGGCCAATGAGGCTCGAGTCAGTGTCATAAATCGGTACATACCCTATGGCAATAAATGGTCAAAGAAGCTTCTCTTTCCACTCATGGATCTCGTTCGGAGTCATGACTGGTGTATCATCAACTGTGTGATGTGAATAACTCCATGCTAGAGGCGGTCTAGTGCTCTGTGCAAAAGGCTTACTCATGAGAGGGTCTACCATGAGAACACTAAATAAGAGCTGCCACTGGGGGGCCTATGCTAAACGGTCAAAACCAAGTCATGTGAGAATGTATGTGTGCCAAGGATCAAACCTGTAACGTAATGATGAAAACTGCATGTCGGGATAGCCAAAAGGCTATACAAGGCTGATGTGTATGCGTGTAGGAATCGGTACCAAAAATAGTCAACAAAAGTGATTGTACATGGGTGGCATGTGTGTGTGGAATGTGCAATAGTCCTAAATCTGAGAGGAAGATCACTCTGCCAAGTGTCACACTGAGGTGCTGAAATGCCAAATGCCAAGAGAATTGAATTGGTGTTAGTGTGTGAATGTATAAGTATACCGATGATAGATCTGATCGGACTAATGCCAGGCGAACGAATCGGGTAATACGGCAATGGATTACTTGGCTTGGTGGAGTTGGATCTCCTCTATGGCAATGCTAAGTTAGACTACATGTCGAATCACAAAACGTAGCAAAATGAGTTTTAGTTTGTTCATTTTATGTGGTCGATGCACTACAATGGATTAGGAGGTGGTTCCAATGACGCGGATTTAATGATGCTAACCTGTGGAAATGTCAGATGGTAGATCTGAGTGCTCAAGCGTAGCGCATGAGTTGGCAAGAGATTTTTCTTTTTGGAGCGCTACAAAATTCCATCGTGATCAAAAGATACGGCTCTTGGAAGGATTACCCAAATTTTGATCCCAAGAAGGCCCAAAAATATTGATGTGGCCTGTGGTGAGGTGGCACTGTGTGTCACGTGCAGCTGAAGGGCTGCGCCTGTGGAGAGGAAGGTGTGCCTAGTAGGTACATGCTGATGTGGCATTGTTGTCGTATAGGTAGTTGAGTTGGTAGAAGATGGTTCCATTGACATGCTGAGGTGGCCACTGATGATTGTACAAGGTGACATGGCACCTGATGACATGGCTAGGTGTTGTGCATTGTTGATGTGGCAATGTCTTGTGTTTGATAACATGTCACTAGGGCTTATGTGGCTTGTGAGATGATGATGTGGCATTAGGGAGCAATTTGGTGATGTGCCACATGTGGTTTGCCTACGTGGACTGCCTCTTGATGACATGGCAGTGAGCTAGCAGCTTTGCTGAGATGGGTCAGCTATCATGGTGCACCTGGGTTAGTGTGAACCCTTATCTATTGCCACGTGTCACTATTTGGGACTAAGGAATCTGAGAAGATTGCAACGGAATCAACAAGTTTCCATCCACGGATATGTTGTTGGGCTCCCATTGGAGACTTCATTGGCGTGGCGGAGCACATTTGCTGAGTTAGTTGGGGAGGTGTAGATTGCATGTGTCATTGGGCCGAGGGGTAGAGTCATCGTTGAAGGCGACTTGTGCATAGGTAGAGCCTGGAGCTAGTGGCTTGGAGCTGGTTGTTGTAGCCATTGGAAGGCAGATGGAGCCATTTTCTCACCGTAGCCATTGAAGTTGGGGGTTGTGAGCTATACTTTACATGTAGAGGTCGTGGTGGAGGAAGTCGTTGAGGCCCGTGCGTTGTTTGCCAATGGAGGCATTTGTCGATGGCTGAGTTGCATGCTTGGCTGGAAGCCTTGTTTCTTGAGGTTGTGGGAGCCGTTGAAGCCTTGCATGCTTTGGAAGTGTAGCAGGGGCGAATCGTGATGCTGGGGCAGATCTACAGCCGTGAATGGCATTGTTTATGTGCATTGCTAAATCAACCGAGTAGCCGTCGAGGTCGAGTGCCGATTGGAGCTACTGGTCGTATTGCATTGCTGGAGCACAATGGCTTTGGCCATGTAGGAGAGCTGAGGGGTCATAGAGGAGCAATGTTGAGTCACCTAGTTGTGGAGGCTTGCTAAGCCGGCTTTCTGAAGGGTTGTTATGGGGCTTTTACATGCGTTGCTTCTATGGAGTTGGCTATGGGTGTTGCATGCAAGCCTACGATGCTTAATTGCTGGTTGTAGACCTTGTAGAATCTCCGAGGATGAACTTCAAGGGTTGCTATTTCTTTTTCCTCAAACTCACTCTTGACTCCTAGAAAGAAACTCTTAGGAACTGAGAAACTCCCGGAGATCTCTCAAAGCCTTATCTCTGTCTCTCAAGGTTTTCTCACTGAGAGAAGAACAATCCAACTCACCTGAAATGGACCTCAAGAATGAATGGAATCACTCAAGAGACTATAACTCAAGCTCCAAGAAGCAAATTCCTGAGTTTTTAAAACCAAAATGGAGAGGAGATTGAGATCTACACAAAGAGCTGAAGAAGTTGTGAAGATGCATTAAGGAGAGGGCTTGTGCCTCAACGGAGCAGGGGCTTATGCCTTGATGAAGCAAGGGCTTTCACTCTCTCTGACGGAAATCTCTCTCAATGGAAGATGCCTCATGGAAGGAGGGCTTGACACTCATGAAGGGAGTGGGAGCACCATAGGCTCTAATACCATGATAGCGAAAGTGAGAGAGGAGTGCACACGATATAGCTACCTTGTACACTAAGTGCATGCTACCTATACAGTCAGAGAGGGAGAGAGAGAGGAGTGCACATGATATAACTACCTGTATACTAAGAGAGAGAGGAGTGCACATGATATAACTACCTGTACACACTGTTTCAGTCTTCTGCATATCCTTACTTAGAAGGAACATATTCTCAGGTTCATTTGCAAAATGACTCTGACATGAATGTCCACCGTGATGATTTTCTCTAGCTCTGCTAAATTGACCTCCTTGGTCGTATTTCTTCTTGAGACAATGTCTTTCATAGTGTCGAAACTTATGGCAGTAGTTGCACTGAATGTTTGACACGTTGGTCGATACATTCCCTCTTTCTTGTTGAAATAGGCTTACAGCCTGTCATCCCATATTTGGACAGCATGTCTAATCCATACTGCCTCTACAAGAGCCATATCCCACTTGTGGACCTAATCACCTCAATGCCCAAGAGGTAATGTAGCTCTCCCAAATCCCTCATCTCAAACTTCTGCTTCAATAGCATTTTCACATGAAGGATATCTTCATCACTATCACCTATGATGATCAAATCATCAACATAAATGACAAGTAGCATAATGCCTTTCTCTATTTTTCTCACATAAAGTGAGAAATCTGCCTTGGAAATTTGAAAGCCAATAGTGACAAGATACTGTCCTATCTTATCAGACCATGCTCTGGGTGCTTCAAGCCATACAAGGCTTTCTTCAACCTACAAACAAACTCAGGATGAACAACATGAACATGACTTGGTGGCTGGTCCATATAGACCTCTTCTTGCAAATCACCATGCAAGAAATCAGTCTTTACATCCATTTGATGTAAAGACCATTCCTTTGATGCAGCATAGCAATGATTGCTCTTACGGTTGCCATCCTTGCAACTGGACTGAATGTTTCTTCATAATCAATGCCATATGTCTGTGCATACCCTTTGACAACTAATATTGCCTTGTATCTGTTCATAGAACCATCTGCATTGTGCTTCACCTTATAAACCCACTTGTAGCCAATTGCATTCTTGTCTTTAGGCAAAGGCTCCAATTCCCATGTAGCAATTGCTTCCAAGGAATCCATTTCTTCATCCATGGCTTTCTCCCATTTTTCTTTTCCCATGGCTTGCTCAAAAGAAGTGGGTTCTGGTTCATGTATACAGTATCATCACCAGTCTCCACAAATCCTAGTCTTTCCATTTTCCTTACATCCTGCATCCATTTTGCATGACTTGTCATGTGGTTTGACGCACCTGAGTCAACATACCACACATCATTGCTTTCTTCTGCACTTGTCACAGAATTGGTCATGTGCTACACCATAAACAGATGCTCATTTCTGTCATCACTCTATCTACTAGAGGATGCATAATTGCCTTGCTGCAATTTTCCAGTCATGATGTCATTTTGCTTTTTATAGTAGTCTTTAACCATATGACCCTAGCCTCTCTACCATTCACCATGACGTCTTTGGCTCCCCCTACATCTAAAGTTACCACGTCTTCCTCCATAGGATTGGTTTTCTTGAATTTGCTCATATTCTGATTTCTGCCACGACCTCCAAATCGGCCTGTTCTACCTCTACCTCTACCTCTTCCAACATTTGAGTAGAAGACTTCTTCTTTTGAAGTTCCTCCTGAAGAAGATGCACCACCATTTCTTTGCTCTTCATAAATTAGAAGAGCAATCAAATCCTCAAAATCAGGAAAATTCTCACGGACAACAATGGATGTTCGGAATTGTGCATAATCCTTTCTAGACCATTCAAGGTCACAGAACATCATCTTCCACGGTGACCCAATAGAAGCAAGTGCATCTGCAATCTTCTTCACCTTCATGTGGTATTCATTGAATGCACCGACTCCTCCCTTCCAATATAGCTTTGATACCCCATCCACCCTGCTTCTATGAGATGAGATCAACCATATCATACGGTTGCGCTAGCTCTATGCATCACAGACTTGGGAGGGGACAAGAATTACCCATCAAAGATCTAGTACTATCATAATCACTTTTTGAGAGTATAAGTGTTAGATATCAATGCTCCACTCTCGTATAACTACGCAGGAACTAGCTAACTCTACTTGTAAGCCCCCCATATGAGGAGAAGGCATTTGAGTAGCTCGGTTATCTGATACGTCCTAGTTTAGACACCAGATGGGGGCCATGTGTGGCCTGATGGCTGGACAGCTTTAGATAGAGTTGGCACACCGCCAACTAGGCTACATGCAAGTGCGGGAAGGCATCCCTTGACTGACCGCACTAAGGGTAGATGAAGCATTTCCCGAGGCAGCCCACTCTCGAGTTGCGGGGCTCGTTTGGAGCCTCAAATGATCCCGGATGGACGGCGACCATAGGTCAGTTGCTCTATTTTGCACACTGGTTCTATCGTATGGTCGGTGCCCTATTTCGGGACCGACGGGCCCAATCAACCATTTTGGGCGGACTGGGTCGGTCACCCAATTGAGCCTAACCGACTGTGACTGGTGGCTATATAAGAGCAAGCTCATGAAGCCCATTTCATCAGTGGATACAGCAACCCTGATTCCTTAGCATCCAGCCTCCGTATTCTACTATTTCCAGCATGCCATCGAAGCTTCTTTCACAGGAGCGCACGGTTGGGAGGCAGCGCCATCTATTGTATCAGTTCTACAGTAATCAAATTCTTGATTCTCCATACTATCTTATTTTCTCTCTTGCGTACGAGATCCTGTTATTTATTGAGCACAGACGTATTATTATTTTCTTACATGGTATCAGAGCCTAGACTCTAGCAAGAAGATTTGGTGTTTTTGTTTGCGAGCAGATTGTGAGAGATGGCCCAGCCTGCAAGACTGTGAATCCCACCGTTCGGCAAAAGCAGAAAGTTGGATAGCTCTAACTATCCACTCTGGAAGTTCAAGATGAAGACCATCCTAAGCGCATACGAGCTTTGAGACACTGCTACTGGGGTGAACGTGAGGCCGGTTGCAAGACCGAAACCAGCCAATGCAAGACAACAGATAGTACCAACTACGGATGAGATTCTCACATGGACAATAAGAAACGTAGATGCGTTGTGTTCTATTGTCTGTAGTCTTAGTGATTCCATCATGGCGTTAATTCAACATGTCACCATAGTGGAGGAGGCATGGACGGTCTTGAAAAATCAGTACGAGACCATGAATTAGACACGGATTCAGAATCTAGAGACTCAACTCGCGAACGAGAAGTTGTCTGAGTCTAAAGCAGCAGAGAAGTTCATCACCAGGGTGAAGAATCTGTGCGATCAAATGACTGCGATTGGCATCACCATCACCAGCGAGAATCTAGCACGAAGGTGCATACAGATTCTCCCACCAAAGTATGATGGTCTTGTTATGGTGTTGAATATGCAGAACAAAAATCCACCCCTCAAATTTGAGGATTTCAATGCGATGCTTCTGGAGGAGGAGATGCATCAAAAGACAAGGACTAGAGAAAATTCGGCTTTCTGGACCGGATCAAAGAAAGGTAAGGGTAAGGACTCTGGTAACCCATCTTCTTCTGATGATAAAAAGAGAAAGAAGAAGATCAAGTGCTTCTATTGCAACAAGGCAGGGCACAAGAAGAATGAGTGCCGAAAGAAGATTGGAGATAAGAAGAACGGAGTAAAGAAAGAGTCCAGCAATAGCACGCAGGCAGCACCAATAGAGCTGTTCGTAGCAATTGAGAATATTTGCACGGAGGCAGTTCATGTACCTGTGGATGAACCTTGGATCATTGACAGTGGTGCATCACGCCACATGACCAGTCGGAAGGATTGGTATACCTCTCTACAACCGGTAGGGAAAGACATCCTGGTAGCAGTCGAGGCAATGATGCAAAATGTCCAACAAAAGGAAAAGGTACGATTGCTCTCAAGTCAGATGGAGTTGTAAAACAGTTGTCCAATGTTCTTTATGTGCCAGATATCAAGAGGAACTTCTTGTCCATTTCTGTGATCACGGATCGGGACCTCAAAGTTCAATTCCATAAGAATGGTGCACAGATTCTGGATCTTCAAGGGAAGGTCATTGGTAAAGGTACACGACGCAACAACATTTACGAACTCTCAGCTTTCAGTGCTCGAGCGGATGTGAAGAACACTAAGTTGTGGCATGAGAGGTTTTGTAATCTAAACCTTAGTTCTTTGAAGGAGATGCATAAAAGTGGAATGATTGCAGACCTACTAGAAATTTCAGATCTGCCCAATGTATGTGAAGCTTGCATGATGGGCAAGCAGCATCGGCAGCCCTTTCCTAAAGAGGACAGCAGGGCAAAGGCTCCTCTAGAGATCATTCACATGGACCTCTACAGAAAGATGGAGACGGAAGCTTTGGGTGGTTCCTACTACTTCATGATGCTAATCGACGACTACAATAGAAGGATATGGATATATTTCCTAAAGACTAAAGATGAGGCTTTTAGTAGGTTCAAGGAATGGCATGTAATGGTCGAGAAAGAAATGGGGAGGAAGGTGAAGAAGTTGAGATCAGACAAAGGTGGAGAGTTCACATCAACTGAATTCGAAAGTTACTGCAAAAGTCACGGAATCAAGAGGTGGAAACCCCTGCCACATACATCACAGCAAAATGGAGTAGCAGAACGCAAGATGTGCATCATCTGCGAAATGGGCCAAAGTATGATGAAAGTGTGAAGATAGTGCGAGAGAGGGAAGGAGTCTCACTTGCGGCTTTCTCACATACACAATGGGGGAATACACACAAAGGTGGAGGCTGAAAATAGTTTTCCTCTTCTTAGTTGTGAAAGCCAAAAGAACTCTAGTATAAAGAAATAGAAGAACCCTATATGTGGGTCTCAAACCAAACTCAGCTAACTAAGGTGGCATACTAACTGAGCCACAAATTAGAGTAGATAAGGATAGCTGTCATCCAGCTATTATTCATGGGCGGTGTACCAACCGCATCTGCAGCTAACAAGTCGGTGACATAAATGCACAACGGTCACCTTGGCATATCACGAGTGGAGCTCGATATCTCAACAGAAAGGGAAGATTTGCCAAAGACTTTCTGGGATGAAGCATGTAACACTGTAATTTACATCCTGAATCGTAGCTACACGAAGGCTATGAATAGGATGACTCCAATGCAAGCCTTTTCTGGTAAGAAACCTTCATTTGCACATTTCAGAGTTTTTGGATATGACTGTTTTGTGCATGTCCCTGATGCTACCAGGATCAAATGGGAACCGAAGAGCCGAAGTGTATTTTCTTGGGCTACAGTGAAGAGGCAAAGGGCTACCGTCTCCATAACCCTGTTACCAAGAAGGTAATTGTAAGTCATGATGTGGTCTTCTCAAAACAACTGCATCAATTGGAGGAGGATGCTTCCTTCCCAGACAACCAGGACCAGGATATCCATCCAGTACCACCACCAATAGCAGACCGAACTCCCCCAACGGTGCTTGGGAGGATTCAAGACAAAGAAGATGAAGAGCTTGCAGAACCACAACGGCAACAGCCATTCTCGAAGTGGGTAAAGCAGCTTTTGAACGACAGAGGACCTCCAGCCATTGAGGAGGAACCATCTGAACACCGCCGTCAGTCCAAGAGATTAGAGGAGCAAAGAAGGGCGCAGGAACACTTGGTCAACTATGCTTTGATGATAGAAGTGATCCGTGCTGATGAACCCAAGTGTCTTGAAAGAGGCAGAGGGCGATGATAGGTGGATGGAGGCTATGCAGTCGGAGTATGGCTCCATAATGAAGAACAACACTTGGGACCTTGTGGATCGACCACCAAAATGCAAGGTAATCGAAACCAAGTGGGTGTACAAGACCAAGTACAAGTCCGACGGCACGTTGGATAAGTACAAGGCTCGGCTCGTGGCAAAAGGATTTGCACAGGTACATGGTTTTGATTATCAAGATGCTTTTGCTCCCACAGCTCGACTAACCACAATTCGCAATGTTTTGGCTTTAGCTGCCCAGGGAAGTTGGCCCGTGTTTCAGATGGCTTTCTAAATGGAGATCTCAAGGAGGAGGTATACGTAGAACAACCACTAGGTTTTGAGATCCCCAGTTCAGAAGGTAAAGTCTACAAACTGAAGAAGGCACTTTACGGGCTGAAAGAGGCCCACGAGTGTGGTACCAGTGAATTGATGCCTACTTTCTGCAAAACAGGTTCAGGAGGAGCCCATCTGATGCAAATTTGTATATCTTTAGAGAAGGAGGCAGGTGTATGATCATGGTTCTTTATGTGGATGACCTTGTCATAATAGGGAACCATGAACATAACATCTCGTAGACGAAGCATCTGCTAGGAAGAGAGTTTGAAATAACAGACCTCGGACTGATGCATTTCTGTTTGGGGATTGAAGTTTTTCAGGAGCCGAAACAGATCTTCATTTCACAGCTGAAGTATGTTAGAGAGATACTGAAGGCATTTGGCATGGCTGAGTGCAAGATAGTTGGTACCCCTATGGAGGTTGACGCGAAGCTCTCAAACGAGGATTTATCACCACTGGTGGACGAAGCGAAGTACATAAGGCTTGTGGGTAGCTTAATTTACATGTGCAACACATGGTCGGACATCAGTTTTCTGACTGGTGTACTAAGCAGGTTTTCCACTAAGCCCCGGGAGAACCATTGGTGGAGGGTAGAGATGTGGGTGCTGAAATACGTCAAAGGCACACTTGATTATGGCATCACCTATACCAAGGGCAACATCTTGACTGGATTCTGTGACTCGGATTGGGCAGGAGCAGTGGACAACAAGAGATCAGTGATATGCTACTATTTCTCACTTGGATCTGGAGTTGTGTCATGGGTCAACAAGAAGCAACCCATAGTTGCTCTTTCTTCTATCAAGGCCGAGTACAAATCTGCATGCTTTGCTTCTTGCGAGGCAGTGTGGTTGAGGAGGATTTTGGGGGACATGGGTGCAGTGCAGAACAAGCCTACGCAATTATCATGTGACAATCAGAGTTGCATGGCGATTGCAAAGAACCCGGTGTTCCACGCTCGCACAAAACACATTGAGATTCAATATCACTTTGTACGCAAGCTCATCATGGATGGAGAGGTTGACTTGGTGTACTGTCCGACTACAGAGAATGCCGCAGACATCTTCACGAAGGCTCTTGGAAGAGACTTGGTGGAGAGGCATCTTCATCGACTTGGCATTGGGCCGAAAAAGTAAGTTCACTTATGGGTGGACATTGAGGGGGGGTGTTAGATATCAATGCTCCACTCTCGTGTAAGTACGCGGGAACCAGCTAACTGTACTTGTAAGCCCCCCATATGAGGAGAAGGCATTTGAGTAGCTCGGTTATCCGATAGGTCCTCGTTTGGACACCAGATGGGAGCCATGTGTGGCCTGATGGCTGGACGGCTTCAGATAGAGTTGGCACACCACCAACTAGGCTACATGCAAGTGCGGGAAGGCATCCCTTGATTGACCGCACTGAGGGTAGACGGAGCATTTCCCGGGCAGCCCACTCTTGGGTTGCGGAGCCCATTTGGACCTCAGATGATCCCGGATGGCTCTGGGCCGAACGGTGCCCATAGGTCAGTTGCTCTGTTTTGCACACCGGTTCTATCGTATAGTCGGTGGCCTATTTCGGGACTGACGCCCAGTCGACCGTTTTGGGCGGACTGGGTCGGTCACCCAATTGAGCCTAACCAACTATGACTGGTGGCTATATAAGAGCAAGCTCGTGAAGCCCATTTTATCACTGGCTATAGCAACCCTGATTCCTTAGCATCCAGCCTTCGTCTTCTACTGTTTCCAGCAGGCCATCGAAGCTTCTTTCACAGGAGTGCACGGTTGGGAGACAGCACCATCTATTGTATCAGTTCTATAGTAATCAAATTCTTGATTCTCCATACTATCTTTTTTTCTCTCTTGCGTACGAGATCCTATTATCTGTTGAGCACAGACGTCGTATTATTTTCTTACAATAAGTGGGTTGTGTGATTATTAGGCCCTAGTATTTGGAGGACATATGATTCTCACATGCACTGATAATTGCCATTGGAAAAATATGGATCTCATCACATTAGCTAAAGATTAAGGTAGGAAGAACTGCACACACAGCTAAGGAGATGTGGATCTATAGGTTATGCACACTAGAGTATATGGAGACAAAAAAGTACTTCCTATGCACTTGGCCATTATATTTTGAGATCTACGGACCTTACCATTGTCTCTTTTAGGAAGGGCATGGCTTTTGGCTACTCTCTTGGTTGATCCACTTCCTGAGGTCTATGTTGACAGCTACCTAATTGAGATGCGCATAGTGAGACTCTACTTAGATGGATTAGACAAAAAGACTCGACAGGTCCACAAGAGATAGGGATAGATCAAGCACATCAATATGTCACATATTTCTCTACATTTGAATCATAGTGGAGTAGAGGAGGAGGAGCTAACTAACAAGGGGGCAAATTGCGTAAGTAGGAAGAGACAACATGGAGCTTAGGAGCCAGAGACCACGTACAACCAAAGCACACATGATGGAGGTCCAACCTATCTCATCTCTTCTCAAAGCGGATCATCAGAGCCAAAGTGTCATTCTTGACATGGCTCATCGAAGATATAGATCACGTAGACCACACCCCCTACTACAACAAAGAAAAATTGATAGATGCAAATATGAGATATCCTTTCATCCCACTGGAGAGACATCATGGCACTTGGATAGTATTTTGAGCACTAGTTTCTAGTTTTAAGTTTTGAGTTTTGAACTTTTGAGCTTCTTATCATAGCACTTAGCAAAGGGCCCTAGCGAGTCCTTTGCCTCAGCCCACAGTGGCTTGTATGAATTACTCTTTTGATTGTAGTTTGTCTCATAGGCCCATGAGGCCTCCGAACATGTAAATATAAATAAATTTCTTTCTTTTTGTATCTCTCTTAGCATATGGATATTCTTGAGCATGCCTAAAGGCTTGGTTTCACATTTTTACCTTGGTTAAGGCCCTTCCCTTCAATAAGAATGCAACATCGCTTTAATATAAATCTTCTATCTAAGAAGGATTGGTGGAGCTCTATGGTTTAAAAGAGGCTTCTTGGCTAAACCCTCCTTCAATCAGGACACATGTTAACCAAGTTCAATTTAAAAATGAGCTTGGAGATCCTCCTTGGCTAGAGGCATTGTCAGAGGCCTTGTTTGAGAAGAATGTCCTTGGCTTTGTACTACTCCAAAACTAGGTTGGAGCTAGGTTGCAATAGGTAGTGTTTTGAGTCATCAAGCACGTAACTACCAACTCAAAATTGAACTTGAACCCTAACATTTTATCAAATTTTTAAAGTAAAAAAAAATCAAATGAGTAAAAAGGTGGACACGAGACATGACACAAGGTTCGTTAGGACCCAATCCTCCCTGCAAATGTCATGGGTGGTGATTTATTATTGACTTGGCCATATTATTTCAGGATTATTTATGCATTTTGGAAATTGAAGCCCAACAAATACATGAATAAGGGGATGCTCACAAGAACTAATAACTGATCTTCATTGCAGTCTATACAATATTGTCACATGGACTACAATCATATGAATAAAGGTGTCGATATCTTTTGATCTTGCATCCAACTTGAATTTCCTTGCTCCCTTGCATCAAGAACATGCATCAAAATTGAGGAATGTTGTAAGAATTTAGATTGAAAACAAGAAATTTTAAATGGATGAGCAATTATAAAAATTTGTATGATAATATATATAATATATAATTATTATAACCACACATAGTGTGGGTGGGGAGGTGGTGCATTTCTTTCCCAAAAGAGTTATAATGCGAGGGAATAGGCCCTTCCCCATGCACCAAGAATATTAGTGCCGAGAATAAGTCTCTTGAATGGATAAGATATTGGCATATTACCTAAATGTCAATAGTCGTAATCGTAGAGTTGAACGTCAATAATATCACCATGAGTGATAGCTTAATACTTTATTTGTTCCAATGGAACCATCAAGGTGAGAAAGTAGCTTGGGGCCAGCTCTCTCAATCTTTACATGTCCAGAGTACCAAAGAAACATGATGAAAGGGCCAAACATTTCACCGCTTTCACACCCTAAGTCCATCACGATAGCACCTTTCAACCAAAGTAACTCTAATTAATGGGAAACCTTTCTTTCTTGGCCACCTCTATAAAGGAGACTGTTAGCTTATTTTTTTGCAGCGTCCTGTGTCTATGAGGTTGAGTCTGCATTGTCATCAATAAACCAAAGGATTCCCTCCATGGAATTGCAAGCCAAATCACAATTTATGGCCAAGTCTCCCAACTCATCTACCATACAATCAGCATGAGATTCTCTCAAGGAAGTATCATGTTGCATGGATGCATGCTTTTATGAATCACCCTCAGTTGATAGAGAGCCTTGCAATTTATTATCTTGTAAAAATCCCATTTTGTCTTCTACATGTACCTTTTTTTTTTGTTCAATATTGTCGCAGCTCTGAGAGTTTCACTCCCAAGGAAACTTCCTCGCTATGTGCTTTATTAACCCTCAACATGGTAGCTCTAATCTCACGAGCGTGGTGAAGTCCTTCACATACTAAAATCAAAATATGCAAGTAGGATGCAAGTAAACCATTTATCAAAATCGAGATCGAATAAAATTACTATGCATGGGTTAGACTGGATATTCATCACAGAAGGCAATAGCAGAAGATTTTCTTTTTCCATGTGGCACAGAGTCTTTTTGAGAAGTACAGCCAGGTAGGTTCTTCTTTTCTTATGAGATCACAATTCTATGCTAAACTTCTGAGGAAAACTTGATGATATCTGTTAAAATGTAGGCCATGAATTTGGATCTTTTTTATGATTCATTGCTTGCTGGACTTTCTCTATTTGGGATCAAGCCAAAGGATCTAGTTGTTTTGTAAGCTTGTCTTGTCTTTCCAATCAGTGGCTCTTACTGCATCTCCATTCCAGATGGTCATTTTTCGCATTCGAAAATCCAAATAGCTTCTAAACCAAGTGTAAAGTCCAAACTCTCATCTAGAGACGTCTCGCATCCAAATATATTTACATACACAATTATGAGTCACTCTAGGAACAGCTTCATCATGGATAACGAGCCGCTTATTAGAGCAATATGAGAGATCATTGCGCCTGAGCATAGATTTAATCTACATACAACATATGTTGTCGGCCTTAGCCTTAAGTAATCGTTTAATTTGATAATCATCAATTCACATAAGAGTATGTTGCAAATTTATATCAAAAATTCACGATACTAGCCTAAAATATCTAGAAAACTTTGCATTCGTGAAAATCATTCAGAAGAACCTTGCACCTTGCGCCTTGCTAGAAATATGGATAGTCATTCTTATGATCACCCAAGTCCACCTCTGGTAGATTATTGCCCAGAAGTATGCTAGAGTCTTTCACAAACTCGTAGCGCATCTAGATTTGCTTATCGCTAGCTCCGACCCAATCAGGTCTCATCGACTCCATTGAATCTTAGGTGCTTCGTCATCTATGTGTGGGTTCGGTACTTGTTTTAATTTTGTTACATTCTTCCTTATGGCCTTTATTGCGATTGCCTTGATGTCATTTTGCTCTACAAATTCTTTTACTACAACATCCTCTCTTGGCCCCAGATTAACTGGCAACTGGCTGATTTTCATGTAGCAAGGTGGCTTTTAGCTTTAGCTTATGTCTGTGGGGCTTCATCGATTGACAAGACAAGACAATTCGTGGATTGCGTCGATTTCCAGTAGCAAAAGTTGTAGCAGTGATCCATGGAGGGGGATGGGGGTAAGGGATTGAGAAAGAGCATCAAAATTTGCTTCCTACTTCCTTTTTATGCTTTTCGGGAGCTCTTTGTCATCATGGGAGGTTCCTAAGAGCTCACCACACGTGTGGAGGCTCAGAGTACGGAAGAATCTTAGGCTTCAATTGATCTAAAGTGAGGAGGGTGAAGGCTATCATGAAAACTAGCTATTGTCCCTTGTCCACCACCCCAAAAGAAGTATGGTATGATTTTTATGGTCTATGCTCTCACACTCTTAGATGTACATGAAATCGACGTGACACATGGCTCAACTAGAGCTTCAAAAATGAAAACTTCTCCTTAGGCTACCTACCATAGAGAAGATGTCTTAGGATACTTGAGTTCAATTCCAAAACCACAATCTACATGGCTCCTCTCTTTTGGAGGGGAAAGGGATTCTCCAAGAGGGTCCTCTCAAGATCCTGCTCATGCAGGGGCATGAAATTGACCATAACACCCAAGATTAACCATGACACCCCAAGATTAATTTTAAAACTGACCTTGGTGGCTCCTCTCGATAATATGAATATGGCTCTTCTCCATATATGCATATGGCCTTAGGTAAGAAGGGATACTCAATATACCCAAGGATGGTTTTAAAACTGAACTTGGTGGCTTCTCTCTTTTGAAAGAGGAAGGCTTCTCAAGGACAATGCTTTTAAGATCCAGCTAAAGGACAATCTTCTTAAGATCCGGCTCAAGTTTGATTTCCATCATAAACTCAAGAAAAAACTAGTTTATCCGTCCCTCACATGAGGCCTCACATCCTATGGGGTCCATCAAGAAATATGTAAGATAGCATGTACACATGCTATCTTACAAAGGAGAAATAGAGGAAAAGAGAGGGGAAAAAAGAGAGAGAGAGAGGAAAAGAGAGGAAAAGAGAGGAAAAGAGAGGGGGGAGGAGAAGAAGAGAGAGAAAGAGCCAATTTAATTTTTTTAGATTGTGCCTATAAAAGAAATGAATTTTTTTAAAAAAAGTAAAAGTGTGTAGAGTTGGAGATTATGTGATGAGGAAGGTGGAGAGGCAATGATAACGAGGATAGGTAGCTTTAATTGTTGCTCCATCTTGTCATCATGTATCAAGCTCTAGGAATGACATCATGTAATCACAAGAACATTTGCCACAAACCGTTTGTGTGTTAGTTCATTATGTTGACATGTATCACAACACGCACATCCTTAGACATTGTCAAAAGCTTCAAGAGCAAGAAAGGGTTGAGAACGTTGAACAAAAGACATTGGTGCGAATTTGTACTTCTATAGCTCACAACTCAAGCAAAGAGCCATGCTTACTCACATTGTGCATGATCATGGCATCCTCAAGCAACGTGAGGAAAATGAACGAACCTTTGAGGCGATTAATTGTAAATCAGCTTGCCTATGCTTGGATCCATTTAAAATTCTAGTTGTGTAGGGAGTCTCATACTCCGTCCCAAAAATCAAATTACTGAGCCTGCATGTTTTTCTTCGCAAACATGCTTTCTGATAAAAGTGATACAGAGGCCGGCAATGCTTTGGGAACATCGAAATCTTCGAAAACTCCATCGAAGATGGCCTCCTCTAGGGAAACGCTCCGCTCTGGCGAGCCCAATTCAAACTCATTTTTAACACAAGAAGGGCTGCCGTGAGAGCTTAGGCGGTCGGTGACAGAATTGCTGACGACGAGCTGGGGTGGAGGTTCGCGGGCGGCTGCAGCTGCGGCAAATGACTGGATCTCTCGTCTGGAGAGGTCAGAGGAAAGGATCGGGGGGGGTGAATTGGGGAAGTTGAGGGAAGCCAAGGGGCGTTGGAGGCACACAGCGGCAGCGTCGAAGGCACGGGCAGCTTCTTCAGGGGTGGAGTAAGAGCCAAGCCAGATGCGATCTCTGCTGTGAGGTATTCGGATTTCAGAGACCCATTTACCCCAAGCTCGCTTCCGGATGCCTTTGAAGCGCTGGGAGCATGTGGAAGTTGAAAGATTGGCCTCCAT
Organism: Dipteris shenzhenensis; assembly: GCF_047967505.1. NCBI lineage: Eukaryota > Viridiplantae > Streptophyta > Polypodiopsida > Gleicheniales > Dipteridaceae > Dipteris > Dipteris shenzhenensis. The sequence continues at coordinate 12,023,357 of NC_141596.1, forward strand.
CCTTTCTGATTCTTACTCGATCGGAAGCTCTATCGGAAACAACACAGCTTTGTAGGTGAGGTTTAACACTATAAATGGATTAAATGAAGCTTACAAAAGGTGACAAATTCACGTTACTCAAAAAAGTGCACTGCACTTTGGTGTATTGTGCATCCGTATGTCATACACTAGGGCTAAAGAGAGCTACTTTTACTCATTGAAAGTGAGAATTAAGGTCTTGCTTAGTCATTAGGAACGAGTATGAGGGTGAAAATAAAGACAGCTTACTTTGACTCATTGAAAGAGTCATTAGGAACGAGTTATGAGGGTGAAATTTTCACTAGGGATGCCAAAGGAGATGTGACAACCTCACCCTTAAAATTAGTCATTAGGAACGAGTTATGAGGGTGAAAATAAAGACAACTTACTTTGACTCATTGAAAGAGTCATTAGGAACGAGTTATGAGGGTGAAATTTTCACTAGGGATGCCAAAGGAGATGTGACAACCTCACCCTTAAAATATGACAACCCTTAAATCCCCTCTCAAGTTATCCTTCTATCATAGCATTCATTTAAGGCCCTTGCACAATTTCCATAATAAAAGAACTGCTATGGCTTTGCTTTTGGCATGCCAAAAAATCTCAAATCTTCATAAGACTTCATGCATCATCTTCCTAATTAAATAAGTATCTTAACACTCATTAGCCCCCACTTTGCTAAAATTTTACTTTAATTTGCAGTTAACTTTTTTAGGCTAGATAACACTTCTTATCCTTTTAGACCGGATAAGCCTTCTCACTTAGTAAACCTTGGAAAGATCCTTAAGGAACCTACCTGATAATGCTTAGTCCCTACACTATTGTAAGTTGACATATTTGCTTAGCTATAAAATAGCATGTCATGTGTATGTGCTTCACCTAGTGCTAGGTATGTGCCTCACTTGAGTAGTATAGGATGCGAAAGCTCACTAGAATAGTGGTGTGTACACTAAATACAAAACTCATTGCTTTCTTGAATTTGATGCTTTTAGAATCTTTTCTTGAGTTTAGCAGCTCCATGTTGACTCTTTGATAATGGTTTTGGTCCTAGCTACCATCTCATCGATGACTACTTTCACAAAACTTCTCCTATGGGGTCCAATACAGAATTAAAATTACATTGTAAGGGGTTTTTTTAAGAAAATTAAATTATAATAGGGAACTTAAAATAATAAAGGATCAAGTCTATAAGATACATATGTAAGATACTTAAGGGTATTTATGTTGATCCCTTGAATGCACATGGTATATAGGGTCTTTACATAATGATCCCTGAAACTTCTCAAAAGTTCAATTAAATCGTTTCATGCTCAGTTGATCTTTGAACAAAGCACTTTGATTCTATATGTCCAACCTCTTATGTTTCTTTGTCATGCTTGCATTATGGTGGATGGTCTCATTGCATAACTTGGCTCCACTTTTATGTCAGCATGAACTTTTGGTTGCTTGCACTTGAATTGCCATGGCATCACTGTTTGAGCCTTCCTTTTCTTAAAAAATTTAAAAAGAATGCTTGAGCTTTAAAGACTTTATGCCCCTTATATGTACTCTAGAATATATTGCTCTAGAACACATGGAGTCATGAGTGGCCTGCACATAACCTCAGGGGGCTTCACTTAAAAATACATAAATAAAGCACATGGGTTCAATATAAGGGGTTTTTTAATAGCAAAATGTTGTAAACTTTTATAGAAGTATACTAGTAAAAGCGGCTTTAAAATTGGCGTATTACAAAAAATCCATAAGTTTGTATAGAAAACGTGTTGTTTTAAAGTTTTTAGATCTATAGAAAGAAATTTTATTAATATCCCTTCAATACATGTGCAATATAGGGTTTTTAAGTAGTGAACCCCCCAAGGACATAATGGTTTAAGCCTTTTACACAATGTCTCCTTAGCTCATGTATATCTTCTCCTCTCCTTCCTTTTCTCTTTCCTTTTTTGCTCTTTTTTTCGTCGATTTCTTCATCTTAGCTTCCTCTGTTGCTATACTAAGTAGCCCACTTACTATATGGTCTTCTAAGACTTACTATACTAATATACCTCCATACACAAGTCTAGAGTTGCCAATTATTTGATTGGATCATGGTATTCAATCTCTCAACTTTTGTACTTGGCCCTCAATCGTGTCAGTCGTTGATTAACTAACTCACATTCTCTAAGTCTTATAACCCACTACGTCTTTCCTTAATTATTGTTAAGGACTCTTAAGTCTCTACAATGAACGCAAGCATTGCTAAACCGGTCACTTTAAAAAGCTTCCACTTGGAAAAATATGCCTCAATTGATACTCTCTTTGTGCTATGTGAGTAGGAATGTCATGTTTAGCCCATCATTGTTAAAGGAAAGAACAAGGCGGATAAAGGTGCGCCCTCTACTCAAGCTTCTAAGACTTTATGTCTTGTGTACTCCCTCACTGCCTTCCTCCCACGTTCACAAGCTCCTCGGAAGTTATGCACTTTTGTGCTCACAAGTAAAGGAGTCACCAAACTTCAAGTCAAGATTTGATACCATCTAAGAAACAAGGTAGGAAAGCAGAGCACCAACTAACACAATTAGAATAGAACCTATAGGATTGGATGGTGTTGATCTCCTTACCCACTATTTGGCCATTCTAAGCACTCTACCCACACACTAACCTACGCATTACTAATATTGCATAAATAAGGGCATATAATCAATTACTGTTTTGACAAGATAGCGTTAGAGTCAACTTATGATATAAGTGGCCATGTCAGTCTTTAAGGACTCCATCCCTGAAACCCTACATAAAGGGGCACTACCTAATGATTGTTGTGGAAATTTGACACCTTATATGTACATACATGTGACATAAATGTAGAAACGACAAAGGAAAAAGTGAGTGAAGTACTACGACTTTGCAAGATAATTTGTCACATGCTTGTCTTTCCAAACAAGCTAGCATTTTTCAATGTGAGTTGACAATGAAGCTGTTATGAAAATATGCTTCAAGAGCACATTGGCGAGTCGGAAAAGCAATTGACCGATTAAAATGTAGGCGGCTTGTGAAAGCCACAGTCCAGAGTGTGTGATCCCCTGGAGCCATGTTGGTGGTTTGCTTTGAGCGTACTGGTGCGATGGCAAAGGTGATTTGAACATTGGTGTGATATGTCCGTATACTTTGGAAATGAGAATTGAGAACTGATCTCAGTCTTCGAAGCACCCATTTCCAGATGCGTTTCGGAAGAGCTTTGTCGTAACCGGCCTCACGCCGCAAAACTAATCAGCTCCCTGGCACTCTTGCTCAATATCGTCACAATCCCATCGCATAACCAAATCAACGTCCCATCTCCCAGCAACCCCGGCGACACACCAGAATTCTAACAAAAGATGCGAGTTTCTGAGGCTGTGCGTGTGGCCCGACAGCCCACAAAAAAAGCTTTTTAGGTTTTTAGCTTACATCCATGATCCCATCATTCTTGCCTCAATAGATTCTTCCTTTCATTTCCCTTCTCGTCTTCCCTTTTATGGTCCTCGTAAGACTTGCATATAATGCTTGCTCAAGGGGTAATCTTTAAACCCCTACATATGGTGGTGCTACATTCCCTAACTTTCAAATGTTGTGATTAAAAATTCCCCTTTTGTATATATGGAAATTCTTGTGGACTTATTAGATTAGAAAACCCATCACGTTGAACCCTCTTCGAACCCATGCCATAAGGTCACACATTTCGAGCATATTTCTAGTTGCAACCTCTAAGGCGTCTGGGTCTATTTTTGCCGAGTTTCCACTCTTGCAACCCATCATCACTACTACAGCTCTCCAAAACATTATAAAGACAAAATTAGTAGACAAAATGGGTCATGTAGATTCACAACTTGCGGTATGTCCCAATTATCTTTACACATCACCGTGTTTTTAAACACTCCACTCCCCATCTTTGTGAAGGTTGTAAAAATGGAGTCTGTTAGTTAGAAATTAGCTATTTTTTATACTGTGAAGAGGTGCACATGCCCATAGTTATGTATCCCCTTTTCCCTAAAAAACTAGATTCTAGAACCTATTTCTCCAAATGAGCGAAATGGTGGTAAATGAAAAGATGCACTAAGAACCATGTAGCATGGTAAAGTAATGTATAGTACATCCTCTTATGTATAGTATATCAAGCTTGCATGGATACATCACCATTGTGTAGTGAAAAGCATACGATGAGGTAAGGTTACACATAGCATATCATGCCTTATACGTTATGTATAGTACATATATCGAAAGCAAGCTTGCATGGATAAATCACCATCATCCAACTCTTGCATGTATAAAGCCTTCAATTTCTCTAATGCAAGAGCTTTGCCACCGATGATACGATGCCATTCATTGTAAGTTTTAGTCATGGTATGGTTTCATGTTTTTGGTCATTTAAATTTTATTTAGGTTTTCATGATCTAGTTTACTCAGTTTGCTTTATTGTCATATTAGAACTTCATTGCTTCATTGTCATAGTATCAAAGACCTTACTTGAGTGGTTTCATGTCTTTAGTTTATTGTTGTGGTATCCTCTCATCGCTTAAGTGTCATTTTGTGGTAACTTGAACTTGTTAGTTTTAGCCCTCAATGATAAAGATGGGTAGGACTATGATCGATGAGTGGGTATATAATGGTGTCCTAAGGACATAATGTAACAATAGTGAATGATGAGCTGTGCATCACTCATAAGATGTGAAGAGTTCTTAATGATTATTCAGACTGAGGAATTTCTATTCAAGATACTATAAAGGATGTGGGTCCATGAAATTGTATCATGCACATTAGTCATTCTAGTTATCATTCCTAGATAAAAGCAAAATCATGTATCTATCAAACAAATCCTTTAACATCAAGCCAAAGAAAACATTTTATTGGATCTACCATATGATCCCTTTGATTTGCTATTTCCAAATCAAAATAGCTAGAGGCGTATGCTTGTGGTCTTTCAAGTGCTTCTTATGTACCCACCTCTCTAGGCCATGTTGTTGATGTCATGCTCCCTTTGTTGCTCTTTCTATTGTTTCTACCATTCTCTCATTTCCCTATTACCGCTCTATCTATTATGCACTTAAACATGCCCACATCTATGTTTGTCTGATATTGGGAAGTGTAAATATTATCTATTCATTATGACACACCACTATTGGGAGGATGTCTTAAGGATATAAGGGAGAAAGTCTTTCATCTCATGGCCTAGGATATCCACCTTCACTAAGTGATAGGACTAGATGAAATTGCTATTGTAAATCCACTAACATACTTAGAAGATGGCCAAAAATGCTACAAATTAATGGAATACAACACTTATCTTTCAAAAGTATAGTGGGGTCAAAGAGAGGTAATCATAGTGACTTGTAAAGTTAAGAAGAGATTACTGGTACTTCATTTATTGAGCACTGTGAAGAGAGTGGGAGAGAGAGGTAAGGAGATAAGTAGCTTCACCATAACACTCTCGCCAAAACATGGCTGGACATTAGTTACACCTTGCGTGCAATTTGGTACCATAATAGAGCTACCACGAAGACTGTTGAGCATCATCAGCGTTTGTACAAGGCTTGTCTCGCAGGTATGTTCTATATTAGACCATCCCTTCGATGTAGCCATAGCAATGACTGCTCTTACGGTTGCCATCCTTGCAACCGGACTGAATGTTTCTTCATAATCAATGCGTAATGTCTGTGCATACCCCTTGACAACTAATCTTGCCTTGTATGTGCTCACAGAACCATCTACATTGTGCTTCACCTTATAGACCCACTTGCAACCAATTACATTCTTGTCTTTAGGCAAAGGCACCAATTCCCATGTAGCATTTCCTTCCAAGGCATCCATTTCTTCATCCATGGCTTTCTCCCATTTTTCTTTTCCCATGACTTGCTCAAAAGAAGTGGGTTCTAGTTCATATATCACTTTGACCATGTAGGCATAGTGAATGGCTGTAAATCCATCATATTTCAACCTATCCACAGGATACTTAACTTTGGTAGACCTGCACAAAATAGGCTCACTACCAGGTACTCTCAAAACATCCCTTGTCTTCCTTACTCCAGGTGTAACAACAGAAGGAATACCCAACTCATCATTAAGGCTCTGTTCTGAGCCATTGGATTCACCATCCACATAAGAGTAACCTGCATTCACATTAACCATGGGTTGATCTACTTTCTCTTTTCCCTTTCGTGATACTTGCATACCACTATCTGCTGCATTGCTTTGAGAAGATTCTCCTGATCTCAATCTGCCTGTCCATGGCGAAGTATGTGAACCACTACTAGAGGACACTATAGGTCCACTAATATTTTGTGATTGCTGCTGTGAATTCTGTGCAGCATTACCATTTTGTGCATCTACATCATCAATCACATTTATTGGTTTATACCAGCTGCTCATCTCATAAAAAACATCTCTGCTTACTGTAAACTTACGAGTAGAAGGGTTATAGCATCTATACCCTTTCTGCTGTAGAGGATAACCAATAAAGATGCACTTCTCTGCTTTTGGATCCAACTTGGATCTCAACTCATCTGGCACATGAACATAGGCAATGCAACCAAAAATTTTCAAATGAGAAATATCTGGTTTCCTACTAGTATACCTCTCCTCTGGCGTCATGCCATGTATTGCTATAGTGGGAGTCCTGTTCATTATGTAGACTACTGTAGCAACTGCTTCAGCCCAATAATAATCTGGCAGGTCTTTTTCGTTGAGCATGGCACAAGATGCCTCTCCAATATTCCTATTTTTCCTTTCTGCAATTCCATTTTGATGTGGGGTATGATTGCAAGAATATTGTTGCTTTATACCATGCTCCTGCAGGAACCTTGCAAACTCATTCGAGAGGTACTCTCCCCCTTCATTTGACCTTAGGCATTTTATTTGCAGGCCTGTTTCTTTCTCAACCATGGCTTTAAAAGCTTTGAAATGCCCAAACACTTCACTTTTCTTTCTCATAAAATACACCCAAACTTTTCTATTGTAATCATCAATAAAAGTGACAAAATAATGACAGCCACCAATAGATGTAGCTTTAGTAGTCCACACATCAGAGTGGATTAATTCCAATGGCCTCTTACTCTCTTGAACATGTCTAGGAAATGGTTTCCTTGCCTGTTTTCCAAATTGACAGGCTTCACATACCTTATGCATTTCTGCAACCTTGAACTTAGGCAATCCTGCAACAATATTTTGGGCCTGCATTAATTTAAGTCGCTGTAAATTAACATGACCAATGTGTTTATGCCAGATATCAATATCTGCAACTACACCGGTCCCATGTGCAAACATTGCTGCACTCAATTCAGGCATGTCCACATCCAACGTAAACATCCTGCCCTTCTTCTTCCCTTTTGCTATCAAGCGACCTTTATTTTTCATATCCTCAACAAAGCATCCATGAGGATCAAATCTGACCTGCAAGCCCTACTCAACCATTTGACCAATAGAAACTAGGTTCTTGGTGATATTCGGGACATGAAATACATCAAACAGGTATTTCTTTTTCCCATCCTTCATAGACAAAGGAATTTTACCAATCTGCACAATAGGATGTGCAGTATCATCACCAGTCTCCACAAATCCTAGTCTTTCCATTTTCCTTGCATCCTGCATCCATTCTGCGTGACCTGTCATGTGGTTTGACGCACCTGAGTCAACATACCACACATCATTGCTTTCTTCTGCACTTGTCACAAAATTGGTCATGTGCTGCACCATAAACAAATGCTCATTTCTATCATTACATTGTCTACTAGAGGATGCATAATTGCCTTGTTGCAATTTTCCATTCATGATGTCATTCTGCTTTTTGTAGCAGTCTTTAGCCATATGACCCATTTTACCACAGTCATAACATTCAACATTGCTGTTTGCATTTCGGCCTCTCTGCCATCTACCATGACCTCTTTGGCTCCCCCTGCCTCTAAGGTTACCACGTCCTCCTCCATAGGACTAGTTTTCTTGAATTTGCTGCATATTCTAATTTTTGCCATGGCCTCCAAATGGGCCTGCTCTACCTCTGCCTCTACCTCTTCTAGCATTTGAGTATAAGACAGCTTCTTTTGAAGTTCCTCCCTAAGAAGATGCACCACCATTTCTTTGCTCTTCAGAAATTAGAAGAGCAATCAACTCCCCAAAATCAGGAAAATTCTCAGGACGGCAATGGATGTTTGAAACTGTGCATAATCCCTTCCTAGACCATTCAAGGTCATAGAAACTAAATCATCATCTTCCACTGGCGACCCAATGGAAGCAAGTGCATCTGCAATCTTCTTCACCTTCATGTGGTAGTCATTGATGCTCATATTTTCTCTCTGCACATTATGCAACTCCTGCTTGAGCTACATTTTCCTGGCTTGCATATTTGTGCTATACATTTTTGTCAAGGTATCCCATGCCTCCTTCGACATGCTTGCATCGTGAATATGCACAATCATAAAATCTGAAATACTGATAGACAGCCAGTACATAACTTTCTTGGCTCTCTCATGCCAGCCTTTAAATGCTTGCAACTCCTATTGATTGGGAACATTAGGAATAATTGGTTCTTATTCAGCTCCAGTAATGAACTCCCAATAGCCTTTTCCCTTAAGGAAATTCGTCATTCTAAACTTCCATGTTGGGAAGTTGTTCTTGTCAAGCTTTTCGTGACTATCTGTGAAAGAGCATTAGATGCCATTACAGAACACTGCAAAAATATTCTGTCACTGCAAAAAACACAACTTTTGCCTCACAAGGGCAAATCTACAAAAGTGACGAAAGTGGTATTTGACCACACAGTCACTTCCTAGGGACGATTTTGCATCAATGGGCAATAAGAATGATTTTGTCACTCCCAATATCTCTGCGCATAGGCATACGATGCAATTTCTATGGCAACTTTTCACCAAGCTATAGAAAAGTGGTCGTAGAGCAAAAACAACGCACCTTTCTGAGTGCTTGCGAAAAACTTCCGCCACCAAAATAGGCCCCGAAATGACCTCGAATCAAAAAAATAATGTCACCAACGGCTTTGCCCTATCCTGCAACATATACTACCCTCTCGCCACACCGCACATACTAATTAGAGTACATAAAGATAGCTGTCATCTAGCTATTATTCATGGGCGGCATACCAACCGCATCTGCAGCTAACAAGTCGGTGACATAAATGCACAACGGTCACCTTGGCATATCACGAGTGGAGCTCGATATCTCAACAAGCACATACCTTTGAATAGTTCACACTAAATTTCAAATTGTAGGTGGAGAGAGTTACTGAGATTCATCAAAAGTTGGATATAGACAAATAATATTTTCATTTTTGATGCAAAATGGTTTAGAGTTATCTATAATGGTTTGAATGCTACAATGAGGAAATATGAAATTGAAATTTTGCGCCATAGGCTATACCCATAGGCCATAGGTTATCTATAATGGTTTGATATTTTGTTCTTTCTAAACAATGCAAGTAGGTATGTGAAAATGGACTAAGTTGGTCATGACCTCGCTTTGAATCATACCTTGTACTTTTATTAATTATAATACTATTTTCATGTCAAACATACCTTGTACTTTTACTATTTTCATGTCAAACATAGGTAGTTTTTCATGCTGATCATTATTTTCATGTCGAACATAGGTAATTTTTCATGCTAATCATCATGATCTAAGATGGTGTGTCATCCAAGTTGCTACCCAAAGTAAATCATCTTTTTGAGATAGAGCTGTGGATATGGAGATTCTATGTTCCTTGTTGATCCACCAACTACTAGAGAAGAAGTCTTATCAGATGATTCATCATATTCTAAAGGATGTATGGATACGGCGATGCCATGTTTCCCAGTGCTCCACCTACTATTGGAGAAGAAGTCTTAGAAGATGATTCATTATCTTCTAAAGGATATATGGATAGTACATCTTCTATTGCTTCTATTGCATCATTGTCACCAATAAAGGATCAAGATTTAGCTACTATAGATCTTGATGATATAGGAGACTTTGAGATAGAACTAGAGATAGACTAATTTGGAATGTTGGACTTGGTTGGGGATGGAAATTTTGATGTAACTACCACATCTTGAATGATTTATCCTAGAAAAAGCTTGGTTGAGGATTAAAATATTGATATAAAGGGCCATATCTTGCATAATCTATCATGGAAAGAGCTTTGGTTGAAGATGAAATATTGATGTAAATACCCCATCTTGAATAATTTATCATGGACAGAGCTTTTCTTCCAAGTTTGCCAATTAACTCATATTTCCATTATGTTAGTTCATTTTTGATTTCATCATGATTATGTTAAGGTATTAGAACCCAAGCTTGGTGTGAAACCTCTCAACATTTTAACCTTTTTTTAAATCTTTTTTTCAATCAAAAGTGCAAAGCGGTATTTTCATGGGAGGTATATACAACCGCAGTCTCAAAACATTTTAAATAGTTGTTAAATCGATATAGATGTTGATATTACCATTGATATAGACACCATGTCTTATACCTTTGTAAATATCAAAGACTATGCCAATAATAATACTGATGAATATATATATATAAATATCATCGATAACACCAATTGTTATTCTAATATATATATTGATGGAAATTTGGTTATTGATACTCTGCTATCATTTTTAAATGAAATGTCTTTTTTTAGTTGAAAATTTCTCCAAATACCTAAAATCATTGCAAATAGCTCTTGAAGGTGTAGTACTATTGGAAATCCTCTATGATGAACAACTACTAGTAATTAGTAAGAGAAATTTTGTAGCTATCATTTGTTTTGCCAAGTTTCCTTCAAAGCTAGAGTCATGAGAGTACTCCAAGAGGAGACAATCTCATTTGAGGCATGCATCTCCCTCTTTGCATCCCTCACATTCTTGGTTAGCCTTTATTGCTAAGCCTTGAGGGCTAGTATAGACACTATTGCTCTAGAAGGAAACCTTTAATCTCCTATATATAGCAAACAACATCCTTGGAGACGCCATAAAGCATTGGGTTATTGAAAGAAAGATACATGTGGAAATCAAAAAGATATTCTCCCATAGAAATTTTATTTGTATAACTTTGTTTGAATTGAGTGCAACTTAGCGTAGTATTTTTCTTTTATCACCAAGTGTGGTTGATTAGTTTCTTTTGTACCTATAGCATTGAGTGGAGATATTAAGCATACAAGGAAAAAGGTTCCCAAAGATTCGATATTGTGTCCCTCTCCACTAATTGATCTTCTCATTCCACAAGTATGCCTTAGTCAAGTGAGGCATCTCTCTCTAGAAAATCAAATTGCAAAATCCTATCTACACTTGTAACATAAATCTTTTGCTTGAATACTTTGGTATAACAGAGGAAATGCATCAAAAGAAAAAGCTTGCTGAGACCTTCAGCATTGTATTGAGGACAAGAATTGAGTACAGGGGAGGGTGCTTCCAAAGAGAAGGATGCAAAGAGAGTTAAGGAAAATTTGGTCAAGTTTTGGTGCTATGGAATGGGAAAGTGCTTAATAGTTCTTATTTTAGTTTGAAATTTGCAATTTGAGAGTGGTAATCAATACAGGGTTTGCCAAACTCATTGCATGCTTCAACTCTTTTGACCCATCCTAAGCTTGGCATCTTGCTTAGAGATGGGAATGTTTAAATAGGCACATGCTCACGTGGATCATCGCATCTCCATCTCGTAGCCTAGTTTCCTATGTTTAGGAGCAAAACGAATGACATCTTCACCATGCATCAAATGAATATTCAACTTGAAAATCTCCTCTTTATTATATTTCTTAAGTCCCCAAGGAGTACACTAAGCAATATATAAGATATCATGTCCCCAAGGAGTACACTAAGCAATATATAAGATATCAAGTCCCCAAGGAATACACTAAGAAATATATAAGATATCATGTAGCATTCAACAAAAGAGGTTTAATTTTCATGTGGAGTTACAAAAATTCTACAAAAATATACATGTGCATTTTGAGAACACGTGCAAGATATATGGGTTTTTTTACATTGTGGGCAACTGTAATCATAGCTCTTGATTGGTCAACACTTTCAACACCTTTTTCCTATTATATCCTTATATGTACAATTCTTGTCGTTCTTCTGTTTTTAGTCTTGCTTGGCATAGTTTTCTTTTCTATTTATTTCTTTCAATTTTTCATGCATAAGTGATATATGCCCATGCAATGATTAGGATAAAACTAAAATTCCTTTCTATGTCTACTGAATAATGATGGCATAGCACACCTTAGGTCAACACTATATATTATGTGTGTTCAAGGGGTGTTATTAAGATGCCTTATCTATACATTGTAAGGCTTTAAACTATCCCAAACCCTTCTCCCAAACCCACATGCTATATTACATATGAGGAGTTCCCAAGATTAGTTCATCCTAAAATTTGATGGTGCTTTTTAGGGACCTTAGATTGAGGATATTTAGGCACATTGTTGCTCACACAAATAATGGGAACATCATAGTTGGGTCCTACATAGGTCAAGGTTAAAAATATGTCCTCAGAATGGAAGGCACTCATAATAGGATTATGATTGGTACTCTAGATAGGAATCATGGGATTAAAGTTACTAAGAGATTCCATGCTAGTCATATGTCAGATTCAAAACGAATGTCAGATGATAAACCACATCATGACATACTACCTATTCAAGCTTCATAGCTCATTTACTACTTGCATCATGCACAAGTGGATCCCTAAAGTGTTAATAAAATATCATGGCCAATAATCTCACATCACAAGCCTATTTTAGCCTTGTTTTCAAGACTTAGCCAATGGTATTGTATAAATTTTGAGAAACTCATTGTCATGAAATGCATGTCTTGCCAAACCTCAAATACAAGTAGAAGCAAGCTTAAAAAGAGTTCCAAAAAGCTAACCATAGGAAGAAGGATGGGTGATTGATGGCTATATTTAGCAAATGTATTCCAACGACAAGGTTGTTGAGATATGGTGCCATGAGCACATAAATCAGAGGCTAAGGTATGGCGTAGGAATGTATTAAAGTAGCCACCCTAGGATGTGGACTACATGATGTGAATATGTGGAGCAAGGACATCCACTAGGAGAGATGTGGATCAGAGGATCCCACAAGTGTTAACTATTCTAAAGTCTCTCTCTATATAAGAAGCCTTCTTGTATTGTTGAACATATATTGCAATATATTGAGTGTGCCTACTTGTGTCTCCTCTCATGTCTTGTTTAGTGTTCTTTGAGCCTCCTTAGTTCTTTGAACTCAAGCTCTAAGCTTAGTTTTTAGTAGTTCATTAGTGTTGCTCATATGTCTAGTTCCTATCCCATATGGTAGAGGGTGAAGAGGTTTTCTTTTTGGTGCTTGGTATCCTGTAGTGTGAGCTATTACATCTTTGAAGTTGAGTATATTCTTATGAGAAGACTTGAGTGAGAGTGAGTGATTTCTTCAATAAAGCTGCTTGTTCCTTTCATAGTTGGATAGTTGAAAAGCTTGCATTTGAGCTATTGTCTTAGAGCAAATTAGGAAAAGAAAGCAAGAAGCACAACAAGAAAATCTATTGATAGAAGCTACAGCAAGTAGCGCTATGCTTCAAGCAACAAATAGAGAAGAGCAACCATGAAACCACTAAGACATGGAGCCATTGACTTGAAAAGAAAGACTAAGTTTAGCAAGTAGCAATGCTGTAGCAAATAATCGCACTGCAAAAGGTTCAAAGCTGATCAACAGCATGGGATTCAATGCTCCAACACCGCCAACGATGGCACACTATCTCTTCAACAACCCAAAGCTCCATCCGCTCTATTTGAGCCTTACCTCAACTCCCATTGTTGGTCACCATAACTATTGCCCGAGGTCTTTTCTCTGTGTTTTTGCTGTTGAAGTCCTCCTTGTCTTCAAAGTGCATACGAGCTTCCTACCACGATAATGCAAGCCACAAGATGAGGCTACTAGGCCATAGAAGAAAGCCAACATGTAGGACGTCAATGCAAATCACACTGCAAGGACCAGCAAAACTAACAAGCCAGAGGTGACTAATGCAAACAACCAACCAAGATGATTTGAGGATTTACGATGATGGATGCAGACTCCAATGCAATCGTGACACACAAATCACCAACAGATGTAGCAAAGGCTTTGAACACGGTAGAGACCAACCCCCTACAATGCAAGATATGATGAGGTAGAAGGGAGATGGACAAACCTTGTTCTCAGTAATGTTAAAAGTCTCCATCGCAAAAAATCTGTGCATCTTAGAGCTTTGGCCACATGGAAATAACACGTGGCACATAGGGTTAGCTAGTAGATAGGCTTAGATAGAAGTTGAGTAAAGGCTTGGTTTAGATTTGGCCACTTGGAAGTTTTTATCTATAGTGCTACATCAACATGCCGCGTAAGTAGTGCCAACTAAGTAGTCATCCCCTTACTAAGCACAATTTGTAAGCTCCTTGTGAACAATCTCTCCCACATCATCAATTGTCCCTCTTCTTGATTATAACTTCGACAAGCCATAACTTTCAATCCAAAAAGAATTTGCAAGCACTCCAAAAAGAAAAAATAACCGGTTTTTTGAGTTCTACGTGCTTGTGAAGTCAATTGTGTTATATGCAATTAGACATTGCCAGATTTGAAAGTTTCTTAAACTGGCAAGATCTTTGCAATGGCAATTCGTAACCCAATGGTTGAGAAGTTTACTAGGGAAGGATTTCACACCTAGTCTACATGAATGAGGTATCTCTTGATGCATAAAAAGCTTTGGAAGACTATAAAAGAAGATATCCACTACACAAAATGAAGCTTGGAAAGAAAAAGATGAAGCATCACCATCACTCATTGGCTTGCTTAGGTCCAAACACAATTCATCACATAGACTCTAAGGATCATGCCAAGATGCACAAGATGAGTTGATGAACACAGTGTTTGGTGCAAAAGTAAAGCACTAAGAAATTCATCTTAAGATTGAATTCTATGGTTTGTACATGAGCCTCAATGAATCCATGGCACAATTTGTCAACAAGATCAAAAGCATTATGACCCATTTAGAAGGCATAAATGAAAAAGTAGGAGAAAAGGATGCACTTGCAATCCTTCTTAAAAGCATGCTTGAAGAGTACAATGCACTAACAACCACCTTGAAGAATCTTTCAGATCCAAAGTTTGAGAAATGTGTATCATCTCTTCTTGATAAAAAAAGAGATTTGAAGGCATCGACATCGACATCCACATCAACATGCAGCAACAATAATGAAGAACAAGCATTGTTCAGTAAAGCATCAATAAAGTGTTACCATTGCAAAAGGATAGGTCACTATCAAAGTGATTGCAGACTAAAGAACAAACCAAAGTGTCACCATTGCAAGAAGTTGGGACACAAAGAAGAAGACTTCAGGTTGAAGAACTAGTATGTCAACTACATGGAGTCATCATCAAGCCCTAAGTAGAATGACAAGAACAACATGTATTGAGAAGCACAAGCCTTTCCACATTTAGCCTCTGCTCTTGTGATCAAACTTGACCACCTGCAAGTAGCCATGTAAGCACTTAGGGGAGGTATTGACATGTAAAAACCACACTTGACCACCTTAAGTAGCAAGGTATGCATTAAAGGAAGTTGATTGATTTGTAACTCACATCTTTTCACCTTGCAATAGCCAATGGTTCATGGCACCAAGGGGAGGTGTTAAGATATAGTGCCATGAGCACATAAATCAGAGGCTAAGGTATGGTGTAGGATTGTATTAAAGTAGCCACCTTAGGATGTGGAAAACATGATGTGAAGATGTGGAGCAAGGACATCCACTAGGAGAGATGTGGATCAAAGGATCCCACAAGTGTTGACTATTCTAGATGCTCTCTCTATGTAAGAAGCCTTATTGTATTGTTGAACATATATTGCAATAGATTGATTGTGCCTACTTGTGTCTCCCTTTCATGTCTTGTTTAGTGTTCTTTGAGTGTGCCTACTTGTGTCTCCCTCTCATGTCTTGTTTAGTGTTCTTTGAGCCTCCTTAGTTCTTCGAATGATCTTTGTGCATTAGGCTTAGTGGTGATTCTTCCAGAGAAGCCTAAAGTGGCCTTTATAAATACCTAGCTCATTCATCATTATTAGAGCTCCATGAGCTAAATCTACCTTAACTTCATAGATCTAAAGGCAATATGATTTGGCAATGGCCAAAATCTAGTTGTTAGTTCAAGACTCTAATATCTATATTTGACACATGATGTGCTTTTTGATCTTCTTCTTTGGAATCAGGCTCTTGTGCATATGCATCTGCAAATCCAGCTGACCAAGGTTGTAGCCACCACTTCGAGTCCTCACCCTTTGGCTTCATATGCAAACGTTCACACATTTCATGAGCACTTTTCAGCCCTTTCTTCAAAGCTTCAATGATTTTATCATCAGTTGAGACACAATTATAGTCTCCTAGATTAGCTTCCGGCATGTTCTCTTTGAGATTCAATTCCCTCTAGACGTGTTCTTGCTTCTTATGTGCCCTTGTAAATAAGGGACTACCCTCTTTACATTCAAAGTGTGCAAGCCTGTTCAGACTACCAGCACTATGTAGCATGTCCATCAAGTCATAAGCACGTTCATGTCCCATCATGCTTCCAATCTTACTAAAGAAGATTTCAACTGCATCTGATCCTGTAAGATTTAAAGGGCACCTAAGGCTTGGACAAAATTCTCTAAAGTACTTTATTAATAAGACCACAAAATGGCATGATATTTGTACATCTAAGAAATCCTCCTTAGTTATATGAAATTTCTATTCAATGTATAGTGTGTATGATGAACACAATCCAAGACCTCCAATTCTGGAAGAAAAAGGAAACTTTGCCTGCAAGATGGACTTGGTCCACAAGGCTTAAGTGCGGAGACAAAAAGATGTCAATGTAGTCTTTGGAAATTTCAAGGTAAGCTTGTGTTCCCAACATGCTCCTCTCTTTTCTATGCATTCCATTGTTTGCCAATTCCCCGAAACACCATTGCACTTGTCTACTACATATCCTTTGAGCTCCAGCCCGGCTCCGGCTCCAGCTCCAGCCCAATTTTGGCAGTCATCTCGTCTAATATCTCCCTCCCTTAGCATATGATTGTCGATGGAAAAAGCATCATACACAATAATAATATGATTTAAGGTGATCCAAACATTGCCAATAGCCAACTGACGCTTAGGCTTATCAAGAACATTGACTAATTTTTTCCCATTATGTACAAAGTCTTGATCATGTGGTCCACAAACTTCATTTTCTAAAACTTTTGCTGAGAGTGTCCATCCATCCCATTTAATCCTAAATCTACTATCTTTTTTGTCTACATAGTCAGACATCATTAATGTCCTTCGCCAACTATCACCATTAGATGCATGCCCAATAATTAGACCAAGTGTGGGCTTCAGCTTCTCATTCCATAAGTTGCCAATGGCATCCCATTGCTTGCTAACAAAGCTTGCATCAAATCGATTGCAAGTGCAATGAAGTGCCACAACCAAGCATGGGAGGGCATCATGTGATGGATTAGCAAGGAAAACTCTTGCATGTCCACCAATGACACAATTCTGAAAGGCATCAATTTTTTTCTCATATCCAATTTGTCCTTCTCCCACTTTGATCATGCATGTAGTCATACACTCATGATCATCTGATTTATATCCATCAAAACCCACAAGTGTGTCATCTTTTGGATTTCACCTACAAGTAGTAATGAGCATGAGTTAGTAAGTTCATTTGCAAATTCTCTTTAATTTAAAAGAAAATTTTAGATTAAGAAAATTACTGTCATAAAAAAGAGCATGATATGATTACCTTATTCTCTTCTTTATGGCAATTTCATCTTCCACTAAGCTGAAGGTGTTGAGATATCGAGCTCCACTCGTGATATGCCAAGATGACCATTGTGCATTTATGTCACCGATTTGTTAGCTGCAGATGCGGTTGGTACATCGCCCATGAATAATAGCTGGATGATAGCTATCTTTATGTACTCTAGTTAGTGGCTCAATTAGTATGCCACGTTAGTTAGTTGAGTTTGGTTTGAGACCCACATATAGGGTTCACCTATTCTTTTGTACTTAGAGTTCTTTTGGCTTTCACAACTAAGAAGAGGAAAACTGTTTTCAGCCTCCACCTTTGTGAATATTCCCCCATTGTGTATGTGAAAAAGCTGCAAGTGAGACTCCTTCCTTCTCTCCCACTCTCTTTATAGAAGGGAATCTTTGACATGATCCCATGCTTTTCTTTCTCCTTTCTATAAATTTCAGCAAGTGCATCAAATATATACTCATGTATACCTGGTACAAAGTGGGTTGCAAGTCTTTGCCCTCGCTTTGTTGTTGATAAAGAAGGTCCGTTGAGATTGGAACTCAAGAAGTCATGTAACCTTGGGCCTCCCCACATTTTTGCAACCTCAAATATTGCCTTTGTATTCTCACTATATCTTTGTCCTATCTATATTTGTAGAGCAACATCTTGTAGAAATTCCCATAAGGCAGCTTTACCACCAAAGTTTTCCAACCTATGGGCTTCAATTATGTTTGTGCAAAATCTATTAACACACTATTCAAAATTTTTGGACTTGTGTAAAGTCCAATTTGAGAAATGGACTAAAAAACAGTCCAAAATTTTTGAATATACTAGTAATGTTGTTTTTTGAACTAGATTTGACAACTCAAAACAAAAGATTTGATGATTAAGTACTAAGAACATCAATGCATAACCGAATCTCTTACAAAGGTGGTCTACATAAACATCTTCATAACTTCTTATGAATTGAGCTACTATCACCTAAGAACATCAATAGATGACCAATAATAGATGACCAATTCTCTGAGAAAGGTGGTGTAAATAAACACCTTTATGTATAAGTGGTGTGCACACACCTTTATGACCATTTCTTTTAGAAAGGTGGTGTACATAAACCCCTTAGAAAGGTAGTGTAGATAAATCCTTTTATGTGTAAGTGGTGTACATATACACCTCGGTATTAAAAAACACCCTTAACTATAAAAATACATTTGACATAAAGTTTAAAATACACCATTAAGTATAAAATGGACCTCATAAATAATCTTTATACACAATAATGAGAGTAAAGAAATCAAAAAAGTAGTAAACTTTTTATTAGATATTCGCTTTACATAGAAGTTCAAAACTTGTGATTACAAAGCCGTCAGCCATTCATGTTACTCAGTACCAATGTCCTCAATGCCAGGCCCTTGACTACCAGGGTCCTGACTAATAGGCTTCTCTAAGACTGGAGTCTCAATAGCAAGGTCCTCAGTAGTTTGCTCTTCAGTTCCAAGCACCTGACTAGTAGGCTGCTCTAGAGTCTCATGACCAAGTTCTTGGTGAGTAGGGACCTGGCTACTAGGTTCCTGACTAGTAGGCTGCTCTAGAGTCTGTAAGATCATGGTTGAAGAGCCATCTATGCCTCCTGGTAACTCCTCCTAGTCATGCTTTGCCTCGTCCATACCTTCTTTGAGTAAGGCTTCCTTGCTTGATCCACTTGCATGTCCTTCACCCAAGATCAAGGGCGCCTTCCTCACTTTTAATTTCAAGGGAAGTGCTTCCACCTCTTTAGCCTTACCTTTTCCTGTGACGTGCTGTACTACTACTTCTTGCTACCGCGAGCCTTCCTGTATGATGAGTGGAACATCCTTGACTCTAGTTGACAATTGATCACCCTTATTCTTTGTGCGGATTTTATCTTGGCGTATGTCATTGGATGTAGAGCTTTCATCCTCATCATCACCTGAGCTAGAATCATCACCCTCATACTCACTACCCTCGTCTTCGACATTTTTCTCACTACCCTCTTCTTTGACATTTTCCTCTTCAAAGAAGGTAGTGCAACTGTAATATGTGTCAAAGAACTCAATTTGATGGGGGGTATCAATGACATTTACATTTCTACCTTGGCGTAGCAATTTCTCAGCAGCAAAACCCATTCGATACAATGCTACTTCCCACCCATCATTCACTAAATTCTTTGTCATCTGTAGTATCACATCAATTGATCCATCGGCTTTCTATAATCCACCATTGCTACATCAAGCTTAACCTTATTGTCCTCAAAGTAATGAAGCTCGAGAGTCCTTAAAGGAATTTTGATTAGATTGCCACCACCCCTGGATAAGAAGCACATCAAGAAAGGCTGCAAGACTTGAATGGTAGTGCCTTCCAAGACACAGTCATATGATTGCATAGGACCATACCATGGTATACTTTTGAAAGTAAATACCCAAATGTAGATGTCAAACTCGCAACAAGGCATCCCTTTGTGATTTGTCACGAACAGGACCAACGTTGATCTTTTCTTATCTACCATAGGACTTCTACGATAAACTGCACAAGTTCAACTATCTGTGACACTGCAAGGTCTTGCAATTCATCTATGAAAAATACGCACGGCTTCTCCCAAGCATGACTGCTCATTATTATGAAATGCTCTATATCAATGCCATTGATGTGTGCAAATTTTGTATCATTCTCTGATAGCAAGATATCATAGGAGAAGTGTTGAGATATCGAGCTCCACTCGTGATATGCCAGGGTGACCGTTGTGCATTTATGTCACCGACTTGTTAGCTGCAGATGTGGTTGGTACACCACCCATGAATAATAGCTAGATGATAGCTATCCTTATGTACTCTAATTCGTGGATCATTTAGTATGCCACCTTAGTGAGCTGAGTTTGGTTTGAGACCCACATATAGGGTTCTTCTATTTCTTTGTACTAGAGTTCTTTTGGCTTTCACAACTAAGAAGAGGGAAAACTGTTTTCAGCCTCCACCTTTGTGTGTATTCCCCCATTGTGTATGTGAGAAAGCCGCAAGTGAGACTCCTTCCTTCTCTCCCACTATCTTCACATGGTATTAGAGCCTGGTTCGTGGTAAGGAGCTCAAGAAAGCAAACCAAGTTCATGGTGTCCTGGTAAGAGGACCAGTGTTGCCTTCCTTTTTCGAGTTTGGGAGCAAATCTCTGTAGGTAGCACAGTCAGAAACTGCAAGAGTGCATTGTCTCAGATTAAGACGCCCTTCGCGGTGTGGCGAGAGGGAAATATATGCTGCGAGAGGAGGCAAAGCCCTTGGTGACTTTATTTTTTTGATTCGAGGCATTTCGGGGCCCGTTTTGGAGGCGGAAGTTCTCCGAATGCTGTGCGACCACTACTCTATAGGTCAATGAAAAGTTACCATAGAAATTGCATCGTATGCTTGTGCGCAGAGATATTGGGAGTTACTGAATCATCCTTATTGCTTGTTGATGCAAAATCATCACTAGGAAGTGACACTTGGTCAAATACCACTTTCGTCAGTTTTGCAGATTTGCCCGTGTGAGGCAGAAGCTGTGTTTTTTTGCAGTGACAGAATATTTTATAGTGTTCTGTACTGGCGTCTGATTCTCCTTCACAGATTGTCACTGAAAAGCTTGACAAGAACAACTTCCAAGCATGGAAGTTTAGAATGACGAATTTCCTTATGGGAAAAGGCTATTGGGAGTTCATTACAGGAAATGAAGAAGAACTAGTTCTTCCTAACGTTCCCAATCAACAAGAAATGCAGGCATTTAAAGGATGGCATGAGAGAGCAAGAAAAGTTATGTACTGGCTGTCTATCAGTATTTCAGATTCTATGATTGTGCATATTTAGGATGCAAGTACGCCAAAGGAGGCATGGGATACTTTGGCAAAAATGTACAGCAGAAATACGCAAGCCAGGAAAATGCAGATCAAGCAGGAGTTGCACAATGTGCAGAGAGAAAATATGAGCATCAATGACTACCACATGAAGGTGAAGAAAATTACAGATGCACTTACTTCCATTGGGTCGCCAGTGGAAGATGATGATCTAGTTTCTGTGACCTTGAATGGTCTAGGAAAGGATTATGCACAGTTTTGGACATCCATTGCCGTCCTAAAAAATTTCTTGATTTTGAGGAGTTGTTTCTCTTCTAATTTCTGAAGAGCAGAGAAATGGTGGTGCATCTTCTTCAAGAGGAACTTCAAAAGAAATTGTCTTCTACTTAAATGCTCGAAGAGGTAGAGGCAGAGGTAGAGGAGGCCAATCTGGAGGCCGTGGTAGAAATTAGAATATGCAGCAAACTCAAGAAAACCAGTCCTTTGGAGGAGGACGTGGTAACTCTAGAGGCAAGGGGAGCCAAAGAGGTCGTGGTGGATGGCAGAGAGGCCAAAATGCAAACAGCAATGTCGAATGCTACTATTGTGGTAAAATGGGTCATATGGCTAAAGACTGCTACAAAAAGCAGAATGACATTATGAATGGAAAATTGCAGCAAGGCAATTATGCATCCTCTAGTAGACAGGGTGATATGAGCATTTGTTTATGGTGTAGCACATGACCCATTCTGTGACAAGTGCAGAAGAAAGTAATGATGTGTGGTATGTTGACTCAGGTGCATCAAACCACATGACAGGTCATGCAGAATGGATGCAGGATGCAAGGAAAATGGAAAGACTAGGATTTGTGGAGATTGGTGATGATACTGCACATCCTATTGTGCAGATTGGTAAAATTCCTTTGTCTATGCAGGATGGGAAAAAGAAATACCTGTTTGATGTATTTCATGTCCCGAATATCACCAAGAACCTGGTTTCTGTTGGTCAAATGGTTGAGTAGGGCTTGCAGGTCAGATTTAATCCTCATGGATGCTTTGTTGAGGATATGAAAAATAACGGTCGCTTGATAGCAAAAGGAAAAAAGAAGGGCAGGATGTTTACATTGGATGCGGACATGCTTGAATTGAGTGCAGCAATGTTTGCACATGGGACCAGTGTAGTTGCAAATATTGATATCTGGCATGTCATGTTAATGTACAGTGACTTAAATCAATGCAGGCCCAAAATATTGTTGCAGGATTACCTAAATTCAAGGTTTCAGAAATGCATAAGATATGTGAAGCCTGTCAATTTGGAAAATAGGCAAGGAAACCATTTCCTAGACATGTTCAAGAGAGTAAGAAGCCATTGGAATTAATCCACTCTGATGTGTGGACAACTAAAGCTGCATCTATTGGAGGCTGTCATTATTTTGTCACTTTTATTAATGACTACAGCAGAAAAGTTTGGGTGTATTTTATGAAAAAGAAAAGTGAAGTGTTTGGGCACTTCCAAGATTTTAAAGCTATGGTTGAAAAAGAAACAAGCCTGCAAATAAAATGCCTAAGGTTAGATGGAGGGGGAGAGTACCTCTTAAATGAGTTTGCAAGGTTCTTGCAGGAGCATGGCATAAAGCAGCAATATTCATGCAGTCATACCCCATAGCAAAATGGACTTGCAGAAAGGAAAAACTGGCATATTGGAGAGGTATCTCGGGCCATGCTAAATGAAAAAGACCTACCAGACTATTATTGGGTTGAAGCAGTTGCTACAGCGGTTTACATAATGAACAGGACTCCCACTGGCGCAATACATGGCATGACACCAAAGGAGATGTATACTGGTAGGAAACCAGATATTTCTCATTTGAAAATTTTTGGTTGCATTGCCTATGTTCATGTGCCAGATGAGTTGAGGTCCAAGTTGTATCCAAAAGCTGAGAAGTGCATCTTTATTGGTTATTCTCTGTAGCAGAAAGGGTATAGATGCTATAACCCTTCTACTCGTAAGTTTACAGTGAGCAAAGATGTTGTTTTTGATGAGATGAGTAGCTGGTATAAACCAGTAAATGTGATTGATGATGCAGATGCACAAAATGGTAATGTTGCACAGAATTCACAGCAACAATCACAAAATATTAGTGGACGTGCAATGTCCTCTAGCAGTGGTTCACATACTTCACCATGGATAGGCAGATTGAGATCAGGAGAATCTCCTCAAAGCAATGCAGATAGTGGTATGCAGGTATCACACGAAAAGGAAAAGAGAAGGTAGATCAGCCCATGTTTGATGTGAATGCAGATCACTCTTATGTCAATGGTGAGTCCAGTGGCTCAGAACAGAGCATTGATGATGAGTTAAGTATTCCTTCTATTGTTACACCTGGAGTAAGGAAGACCAGGGATGTTTTGAGAGCACCTGGAACTGAGCCTACTTTGTGCAGGTCTACCAGAGCTAGGTATCCTGTGGTATAGAGGATAGGCTGGAATATGATGGATTTACAGCCACTCACTATGCCTATATGGTCAAAGTGATACTACAGGAACCAGAACCCACTTCTTTTGAGCAAGCCATGGGAAAAGAAAAATGGGAGAAAGCCATGGATGAAGAAATGGATGCCTTGGAAGCAAATGCTACATGGGAATTGGTGCCTTTGCCTAAAGACAAGAATGCAATTGGCTGTAAGTGGGTTTATAAGGTGAAGCACAATGCAGATGGTTCTGTGAATAGATACAAGGCAAGATTAGTTGTCAAGGAATATGCACAGACATATGGCATTGATTATGAAGAAACATTAAGTCCGGTTGCAAGGATGGCAACCGTAAGAGCAGTCATTGCTATGGTTGCATCAAAGGGATGGTCTTTACATCAGATGGATGTAAAGAATGCCTTCTTGCATGGTGATTTGCAAGAAGAGGTCTTTATGGAGCAGCCACCAGGTTATGTTCATGCTGTTCATCATGAATTTGTTTGTAGGTTGAAGAAAGCCTTGTATGGCTTAAAGCACGCACCTAGAGCATGGTCTGACAAGATAGGACAGTATCTTGTCACTATTGGCTTTCAGATTTCCAAGGCAGATTTCTCACTTTATGTGAGAAAAAAAGAGAAAGGTATTATGCTGCTTGTCATTTATGTTGATGATTTGATCATCACAGGTGATAGTGATGAAGATATCCTTCATGTGAAAATGCTATTGAAGCAGAAGTTTGAGATGAAGGATTTGGGAGAGCTGCGTTATTTCTTGGGCATTGAGGTGATTAGATCACCAAGTGGGATATGGCTCTTGCAGAGGCAATATGGATTGGACATGTTGTCCAAATATGGGATGACAGGGTGTAAGCCTATTTCAGTTCCTTTGGACCAAAATGTGAAGCTGAGCGCAGATGCAAGTGAGCTTCTGGAAGAGCCTACTATGTACAGACGCATAGTAGGAAGTTTGATTTATATGACTATTACCAGGCCAAATTTGAGCTATGCTGTTGGATTGGTAAGTTAGTTTATGCAGGCTCCAAGGAAACTGCATTTGGATGCGGCTAGATGCATACTCAGGTATGTGAAGTCCACATTGTAGTATGGACTATTTTATGAGGCTGGGGTTTAGATACAGTTGCATCGATACACTGATGCTGATTGGGCTAGTAGTATTTCTGATAGACGATCTACCAATGGATATGTTTTCACTTTTGGGAGTGCTGCAGTCACTTGGAGCAGCAAGAAACAGCCTACAGTTGCCTTGTCGAGCATAGAGGCTGAGTACAAGGGTGTAGCAATGGCTGCATGTGAGGTAGCTTGGTTGCATAAGCTACTTTATGATATGCATCAGTCTACAGATGGGCCAATTGTCATTTATTGTGACAACATGAGCAGTATACACTTGGCAAATAACCCAGTCTATCATGCTAGAACAAAGCACAAGGAGATGCATTATCACTATGTGCGGGAGAAGGTTTTACTAGGTCTTATTGATCTAGTTTATGTCAGCACAGAGGATCAGGTAGCTAACATATTCACAAAGGCATTGGGCATAGAGAAGCTGCGCAAGTTCAGAGACCTGCTTGGTATGTATGAATTGGGATTGAGCTCGAGGGGTAGTGTTGAGATATCGAGCTCCACTGGTGATATGCCAGGGTGACCGTTGTGCATTTATGTCACCGACTTGTTAGCTACAGATGCGGTTGTTACACTGCCCATGAATAATAGATGGATGACAGCTGGTTGGTACATGTATTATTAACCCCCCCCACCCCACTTGTTGCATGCGCAACAGGTGGGGGGGGAAATTCCCCCCCCCACATGCAACAGGTGGCATGGGGGGGTGAATAATACCCCCCAACCCCACCTGTAGCATGTGCAATAGATGGGGGGTTAACCCCCCCTCCCTCCTCTCCTCGTGCCCTCTCACCTCCCCTCCCCCTTCTCCACCTCCCCTCCCCCTCCCCCTTCCTTGCGCCTCCCCTCCCCCTTCCTCGCCTCCCCTCCCCCTCCCCCTTCCCCGCGCCCTCCCCTCCCCCTTCCCCGACAGGAGGGTGGGGGGGTATTATTAACCCCCGCTACCCCACCTGTTGCATGCGCAATAGGTGGGGGGGTTAACCCCCCCTCCCTCCTCTCCCCGTGCCCTCCCGCCTCCCCTCCCCCTCCCCCTTCCCTGCGCCTCCCCTCCCCCTTCCCCACCTCCCTTCCCCCTCCCCCTTCCCTGCACCCTCCCCGCCTCCCCTCCCCCTTCCCCGCCCTCCCGTCAGCCCCCTCCCTTTCCCCGCCTCCCCCTCGTGTCGGCCCCCTCCCCTCCCTCCCTCCGTCTCGCCTGTGACAGGGAGGGGAGGCAGAGGGGGAGGTGGGGAAGGGAGGGGCCGACGGGGAGGGGGAGGGGGAGGGGGAGGGGAAGGGAGGGACGGTAGGGAAGGGAAGGGAGGGACGGCGGGGAGGGAGGGGCCGGCGGGGAGGGACGATGGGGAAGGGAAGGGAGGGACGGCGGGGAGGGAGGGGCCAGCAGGGAGGGGGAGGGAGAGGAGGGGGAGGGAGAGGGAGGGGCCGGTGGGGGGGGGATGGGGAGGGAGAGAATGGGAAGGGAGGGGCCGAAGGGGAGGGGGAGGCGGGGAAGGGGAGGGGAAGGGAGAGCAGGGAGGAGAGGGGAAGGGGAAGGGGGAGGAGAGGGGAAGGGAGGGGGAGGGGAGGAGAGGAAGCGGGAGGAGGGAGGGGAGAAGCAGAAGGAGAGGGGAAGGGAGGGGGAGAGAGGAAGCAGGAGAAGAAGGGGGAGGAGAGGGGAAGGGAGGGGGAGGGGAGGGCAAGGGACGGGGGGAGGAGAGGGGAAGGGAGGGGAGAGAGGAAGCAGAAGGAGAGGGGATGGGAAGCAAGAGGGGAGGGACGAGAGGGAGGAAGGGAGTACCTGGGTGGAGAGGTGGTGGAGCTTTAGGAAAGTTGTGAGAGAGAATGAGGAGAAGTAGAGTTTTATAGGAAATGGGTAGCTTTTATGTCAAGTCACCTTTTTGTAGTTTTTAAGGGCTTTTTAGTTCTTTTAGGTTCACTATAGGTAGAACATTCTTCATTCTCTCTTTCATTCAAAGATCATTCTTTTACACTCCACGCTTCTCTCCTCTCATCAACCTATTGTAGGATTCTCAAAAATTTTCAAAATGTTGCAAGAGGTGAGTTCATTTCTAACCTATTGCGTACGCAAGAACTTCTAAGAATCAAGTTTTTGTAAATTTGAATTTTTTTTCAAATCCGATTCTTTTCTCAAAAACTTGTGTGTATGCAACTACTTCAGAAAACCATTTTTGCATTAAATCTTTTTTCCCACAAATTTTCCTTTTTACCTCAAACTCTCACAACCTATTTGCAAAAATTTCTCTCCTAGCCTATTGGGCACGCAACAATTTTTCACCAAAAAAAAAATTCTATTATAAATTTCTCTCTCAACCTCAAAACCACTCAAACCTCCCTACCTATTGCGTACGCAACAACTTCAAAACAAAATTGAATCATAAATCTCTCCAAAAAACTCCTCAACAAAAAAAAAAACAATCTATTACAAATTTCTCTCTCAACCTCAAAACCACTCAAACCCTACCTATTGCGTATGCAACAACTTCAAAACAAAATTTAATCATAAATCTCTCCAAAAAACTCCTCAACAAAAAAAAACAATCTATTTCAAATTTCTCTCTCAACCTCAAAACCACTCAAACCTCCCTACCTATTGCGTACGCGACAACTTTAAAACATAATTTAATTATAAATCTCTCCAAAAAACTCCAAAAAAAAAAACAATCTATTACATATTTCTCTCTCAACCTCAAAACCACTCAAACCTCCCTACCTATTGTGTATGCAACAACTTCAAAACAAAATTTAATCATAAATCTTTCCAAAAAACTCTTCTCACGACACTTTATTAATATAAGAAATCCATTTATAATATTTTTACTCCATAATATAATAAATTTTTATTAACTAATGTTAAAATATAATTTTGCTAAAAATATATATTATTAATCTATAAATTAATATAAATATTATATAATTATTATATAAATACATTAATTAAAAAAATATAACTTAAAAGGGAGGTCTTCTAGCATATGTGCTTTATATAATACTTATTCTTAAAACAATGAAGAATTAGTGAATATATTGCTATTCTATACATTATTAACTTAAAAACTAATGTAAATATAAATTAATTATTATATAAATTTAAATAAATATATAAATTATTAATATTATACATAAATAACATTTAAAATTATGTAGATTATATACTAATAACCTTTCAATTTTAAAAAGTAGTCAATCAAAGAATTGAATTAATTTAAAAAATAAGAAAATATTAAAATTTACACACTTACTTTTAGCATGCATGCTTTTCTTCCATGTGTATAATACTTGTTAGTTAGTCGAAGAATGAAAAATTAGATAATGTATTTGTAAGGTAGGTATTTAAAACCATAGAATCTAGAAGAGGTTTAGCATACTTAGTTATCTTTGTTACTATGTGTAATACTTTGCAAAAGCCTTAAACTTTGTTTAAGGCTTTGCACAAAACTACAGTATCATTGCATCCATATCATTTTTTTACTTTAGCAACCACGAGATATCCATGGTATCCATGATATGGAATACATATTTCTTCTAAATATTTCTTATCACATACTTTTTTATTTCTTCTGATACACCATGCAGCATGAATGTAAGAAAATATGAATCGGTGTGCTTTTAGCCTATGTACTTGTCCTTAATCAGTAGGATACTTTGACTAGGTAGACTTATAATTACTTAAAGTAAAGCCTTTGCAAAGGATCGTACCTTCTGATACACCATGCAACATGAATGTAAGAAAATATGAATCGGTGTGATTTTAGCCTATATGCTTGTCCCTAATCAGTAGGATACTTTGACTAGGTAGACTTATACTTACCTAAAGTAAAGCCTCTACAAAGGATCGTACCTATAAACAAAACGCTTTGGAAAGCATATAACATATAGTCTATATATATCTAAACTAAATACTTTGGAATGCATATTTTATATAGTCTATATACCTTAAATCTTACACCCTAAATCTTAAATCCTAAAGTTCCCTAAATCTTAGGTTATACAATCCAAGCTCTTAAACTTATATAACAATTATAATCCCTAAACCCTAAACCTTAAGCCCTAACCCCTATAACTTATTCTAAAACCTAATTTTCAATTCTAAACCCTAGATTCTAGACTCTAAGTTCATGATCTTATATACTAAACCCTAAACCCTAAAACCTAAAACCTAAATCCTAAATCCTAAACCCTGAAACAATAATCATAAACCCTAAATGCTAAATCCTAAACCCTAAACCCTAGATTCTAAACCCTAAACCCTAAACCCTAAATCCTAAACCCTAAACCTTAAAAACATAATCATAAACCTGAAACCCTAAACACTAAATCTTAAATCCTAAGCCCTAAATCCTTAACCCTAAATACTAAACCTTAAACCCTAACCCTAAAATACAAGCAAATTTTAATGATTTGATATATATCCCCCAAACTGTTGCAAGTGGAATAGGTTAATGGTGCACTCTATTGCAAAAATCAAGGAATTTTCTTGATTTGTGCAACAGGTTAGATATACCCCCCCAACCTGTTGCTCAAGCAACAGGTTGGGGGGTATTTGAGCAACAGGTTGGGGGGGTATATCTAACCTGTTGCACAAATCGAGAATTTTCTTGATTTGTGCAACAGATTGGATATACCCCCCAACCTATTGCTCAACAGGTTGGGAGATATATCCAACAATAGGCCTCGGTTGGGGTGACCCCAACCTATTGCTCGAGCAACAGGTTGGGGGTATATCCAACCTTGCACAAATCAAGAAAATTCTTGAGTTGTGCAACAGGTTGGATATATTCCCCAATTGTATATCAAATTGTTGCACAAATAAGAAAAATTCTTGATTTGTGCAACAGGTTGGATATATTCCCCAACCTGTTGCTCGAGCAACAGGTTGGGGGATATATCCAACCTGTTGCACAAATTAAAAAAATTCATTAAATTTTGGTTGTATTTTAGGGTTAGGGTTTAGGGTTTAGGATTTAAGATTTAGGGTTTAGGATTTAGAGTTTAGGGTTTACGGTTTAGGGTTTATTGTTTAGGAGTTTAGGATTTAGTGTTTAGGGTTTAGGAAGTAAATGTTTAAAGTTTAGGATTTACGGTGGTTAAGATGTTTTGGTATTAATTATTTAAAGTTTAGGATGTAGGGTTTAGGTTTAATGCCTTCTCGCCTTCTCTGCTAGTTTTGATATAGAAGTTATTAAGTAATAATAAGCTCAATGATTATTTATTATGTTCATTTTGAGTTGCTAATCTATTTTTGTACATAAAACAAGTATTCACCCTAATAGAGGGTATGGATGTGGTGTTATATAAGAAGAATGAAGTGGTGGCTTTTGGACAAATTCATAGTCTAAGACGAAATTGTTCCAAAGACATACTTTCAAGATATCAAGAAAACTTATTTTGAGGGGAAAAAAGTAGAGATGTTATCTTGCTCCGGATAAGTTTTAGCAATTGGCAACTTTAAGGGCTATGCTTAGAGTTTTCTCTGTATAGTGGAGATAATTAAGTTGACTAGTGCAGGTGTCATTCAAAATGCAATGGATAGTACTTCACATTTAGACGTCCATAATACTACGTCTCAACTACAAGTTCATAGTACTTGTAAATGGGGGTTAGCTTTCTTGCCCAAGACAGTTTCCTTCAATGTCATGGAAGACACAATAGAATATTATCATAAGAAAAAGACTATAACACAAATGGGATCCAAATTGATAAGAAGCTATAGTAGTAATCAAGAGTATCATAGTGGCATGCTCACAGGTATTGAGGACATTATAGTGACAGATGTTGATGTAGAAAAGGTTTCTTGTGTTCTAGGTGCTTGTTTCAAGCCATACAAGGCTTTCTTCAACCTACAAACAAACTCAGGATGAACAGCATGAACATAACCTGGTGGCTGCTCCATAAAGACCTCTTCTTGCAAATCACCATGCAAGAAGGCATTCTTTACATCCATCTGATGTAAAGACCGTCCCTTTGATGCAGCCATAGCAATGACTGCTCTTATGGTTGCCATCCTTGCAACCAGACTGAATGTTTCTTTATAATCAATGCCATATGTTTGTGCATACCCCTTGACAACTAATCTTGCCTTGTATGTGCTCACAGAACCATCTGCATTGTGCTTCACCTTATAAACCTACTTACAGCCAATTGCATTCTTGTCTTTAGGCAAAGGCACTAATTCCCATGTAGCATTTGCTTCCAAGGCATCCATTTCTTCATCCATGGCTTTCTCCCATTTTTCTTTTCCCATGGCTTGCTCAAAAGAAGTGGGTTCTGGTTCCTGTATTTCTTTGACCATATAGGCATAGTGGGTGGTTGTAAATCCATCATATTTCAGCCTATCCACAGGATACCTAGCTCTGGTAGACCTACACAAAATAGGCTCACTTCCATGTGCTCTCAAAACATCCCTGGTCTTCCTTACTCCAGGTGTAACAACAGAAGGAATACCCAACTCATCATCAATGCTCTGTTTTGAGCCATTGGATTCACCATCCACATAAGAGTGATGTGCATTCACATCAAACATGGGCTGATCTACCTTCTCTTTTCCTTTTCGTGATACCTGCATACCACTATATGCATTGCTTTGAGGAGATTCTCCTGATCTCAATCTGCCTGTCCATGGTGAAGTATGTGGACCACTGCTAGAGGACACTGCAAGTCCACTAATATTTTGTGATTGCTACTGTGAATTCTGTGCAGCATTACCATTTTGTGCATCTACATCATCAATCACATTTACTGGTTTATACCAGCTGCTCATCTCATCAAAAACAACATCTCTGCTCACTGTAAACTTACGAGTAGAAGGGTTATAGCATCTATACCCTTTCTATTGCAGAGAATAACCAATAAAGATACACTTCTCAGCTTTTGGATCCAACTTGGACCTCAACTCATCTGGCACATGAAAATTTCAAATGAGAAATATCTGGTTTCCTACTAGTATACATCTCCTCTAGCGTCATGCCATGTATTGCTGCAGTGGGAGTCCTGTTTATTATGTAAACTGCTGTAGTAACTGCTTCAGCCCAATAATAATCTGGTAAGTCTTTTTCATTTAGCATGGCCCGAGATACCTCTCCAATATGCCTGTTTTTCCTTTTTGCAAGTCCATTTTGCTATGGGGTATGACTGCATGAATATTGCTGCTTTATGCCATGCTCCTGCAGGAACCTTGCAAACTCATTTGAGAGGTACTCTCCCCCTCCATCTGACCTTAGGCATTTTATTTGCAAGCCTGTTTCTTTTTCAACCATAGCTTTAAAAGCTTTGAAATGCCCAAACACTTCACTTTTCTTTTTCATAAAATACACCCAAACTTTTCTGCCGTAGTTGTCAATAAAAGTGACAAAATAATGACAGCCTCCAATAGATGCAGCTTTAGTAGTCCACACATTAGAGTGGATTAATTCCAATGGCTTCTTACTCTCTTGGACATGTCTAGGAAATGGTTTCCTTGCGTGTTTTCCAAATTGACAGGCTTCACATCCCTTATGCATTTCTGCAACCTTGAATTTAGGCAATTCTGCAACAATATTTTGGGCCTGCATTGATTTAAGTCGCTGTACATTAACATGACCAATGCGTTTATGCCAGATATAAATATCTGCAACTACACCGGTCCCATGTGCAAACATTGTTGCACTCAATTCAGGCATGTCCACATCAAACGTAAACATCCTGCCCTTCTTCTTTCCTTTTGCTATCAAGCGACTGTTATTTTTCATATCCTCAACAAAGCATCCATGAGGATTAAATCTGACCTACAAGCCCTGCTCAACCATTTGACCAACAGAAACCAGGTTCTTGGTAATATTCGGGACATGAAATACATCAGACAGGTATTTCTTGTTCCCATCCTACATAGACAAAGGAATTTTACCAATCTACACAATAGGATGTGCAGTATCATCACCAGTCTCCACAAATCTTGGTCTTTCCATTTTCCTTGCATCTTGCATCCATTCTGCATGACCTGTCATGTGGTTTAATGCAACTGAGTCAACATACCACACATCATTGCTTTCTTCTGCACTTGTCAAAGAATTGGTCATGTGTTGCACCATAAAAAGATGCTCATTTCTGTCATCACCCTGTCTACTAGAAGATGCATAATTCCCTTGCTACAATTTTCCATTCATGATGTCATTCTGCTTTTTATAGTAGTCTTTAGCCATATGACCCATTTTACCATAGTAGTAGCATTCTACATTGTTGTTTGCATTTTGACCTCTCTGCCATCCACCATGACCTCTTTGGCTCCCCCTGCCTCTAGAGTTACCACATCCTCCTTCATAGGACTGGTTTTTTGAGTTTGCTGCATATTCTGATTTCTACCACGGCCTCTAGATCGGCCTGCTCTACCTTTGCCTCTACCTCTTCCAGCATTTGAGTAGAAGATAGTTTCTTTTGAAGTTCCTCTTGAAGAAGATGCACCACCATTTCTCTGCTCTTCAAATATTAGAAGAGCAAACAACTCCTCAAAATCAGGAAATTTTTCACGAATGGCAATGGATGTCCAGAACTGTGCATAATCCTTTCCTAGACCATTCAAGGTCACAGAAACTAAATCATCATCTTCCACTGGCTACCCAATGGAAGCAAGTGCATCTGCAATTTTCTTCACCTTCATGTGGTAGTCATTGATGCTCATATTTTCTCTGCACATTGTGCAACTCCTGCTTGAGCTGCATTTTCCTGGCTTGCGTATTTGTGTTGTACATTTTTGCCAAAGTATCCCATGCCTCCTTTGGCGTACTTGCATCCTAAATATGCACAATCATAGAATCTGAAATACTGATAGTCAGCCAGTAGATAACTTTTCTGGCTCTCTCATGCCATCCTTTAAATGCCTGGATTTCCTGTTGAGAACATTAGGAAGAACTGGTTCTTCTTCATTTCTTGTAATGAACTCCCAATAGCCTTTTCCCATAAGGAAATTCGTCATTCTAAACTTCCATGCTTGGAAGTTGTTCTTGTCAAGCTTTTCAGTGACAATCTGTGAAAGCCATTACAGAACACTGCAAAATATTCTGTCATTGCAAAAAAACACAGCTTCTGCCTCACAAGGGCAAATCTGCAAAACTGACGAAAGTGGTATTTGACCACACAGTCACTCCCTAGTGACGATTTTGCATCAACAGGCAATAAGGATGATTCTGTAACTCCCAATATCTCTGTGCACAGGCATATGATGCAATTTTTACGGCAACTTTTCACCGACCTGCAGAGCAGTGGTCGCATAGCAAAAACAGGGCCTTTTTCTCAGTGCTTGCGCAGAACTTCTGCCTTCAAAACGGGCCCCGAAATGGCCTTGAATCATATACTGCCCTTTCGCCACACCACTAAGGGTGTCTCAATCTGAGACAATGCACTCTTGCACTTTTCGGCTATGCTACCTGCAGAGATTTACTCCCAAACTCGAAAAAGGAAAGCAACACTGGTCCTCTTACCAGGACACCGCAAACTTGGTTTGCTTTCTTGAGCTCCTTACCACGAACCAGGCTCTGATACCATGTGAAGATAGTGGGAGAGAAGGAGTGAGTCTCACTTGCGGCTTTCTCACATACACAATG
Organism: Dipteris shenzhenensis; assembly: GCF_047967505.1. NCBI lineage: Eukaryota > Viridiplantae > Streptophyta > Polypodiopsida > Gleicheniales > Dipteridaceae > Dipteris > Dipteris shenzhenensis. The sequence continues at coordinate 12,058,101 of NC_141596.1, forward strand.
GGGGAATACACACACAGGTGGAGGCTGAAAACAGTTTTCCTCTTCTTAGTTGTGAAAGCCAAAAGAACTCTAGTACAAAGAAATAGAAGAACCCTATATGTGGGTCTTAAACCAAACTCAACTAAGGTGGCATACTAACTGAGCCATGAACTAGAGTACATAAGAATAGCTATCATCCAGCTATTATTCATGGGTGGTGTACCAATCGCATCTGCAGCTAATAAGTCAGTGACATAAATGCACAACGGTCACCCTGGCATATCACGAGTGGAGATCGATATCTCAACAAGGAAGTCATCCAAGGTTTCATTGGATACTGTGATCGTGACTATGCAAGATATTCCTAAGACTAGGAGATCCACACACAAATATGCATTTTTCTTTAGACAAGGTGCTATATCATGGTTGTAAAACAAGAAGCCAACTGTTTCTTTATCTACAAATGAATGAGAATATAGGGAACTCGTGACAGGTGCATGTAAGGCTATATGGCTCAGAAGACTATTGCCATAAACAAATTACTTTGATGAGTCAAAGCCAACAAGATAATCAATTAGCTCAACCATTAGCCAAGAAGCTAGTATATCACTCCAGGACAAAGCACATTCATGTCAGAGAGCACTTTTAGAGAAAGAGTGTTACTTGGTGACATCACATTACAACATTGTAGAGAGCAAAGAGGATGTTGCAACAGATATATTTACCAAACCACTTGGGAAATAGCTTTTTAAGAAACACTGACAAGATCTTGATTTGACATAGAGGAAGGACATTCTCGAACGTTGTGAAAAATATCTTTACCAAGCCACTTGGAAAAAAGATTCTCGGGAAACATCGACAAGCTCTTGGTTTGACACAGAGGAAGGACATTCCCATTAAAGGAGTGTGATGTTCAGTCCTTGTTCCTTTCCCCATAATCATCATATTGAGGGAAGGCCTACTTCATGATGTCGATCTTGAGGGAAGGTGTTGAGGAATTAATCTCAACATCATATGTGCATAGCACTAACACAAAGAGTGTAAAAGGCACAAGGGTTGGAAACCCTAAGTTCCCTATAGGGGTTTGTATATATTCATTATTTTCAACCAATCTAGTGTAAAATTATTCATTTTTTGTGTGCTCTCTAGTTGTTCCCTCTCTCATCATCTCCACTTTTCTCCTCTCCTTATTTGTTCAACATTGGCGGGCAACACAAGCTCTTGCTAGAATCAAGAGATTTTATTTATTTAAGCAAAAAGTTGAGTTTCACTCAAGATGTTCTTGCTAGAATCAAGAGATTTTATTGATGTAAATAACAATTAGAGTTTCACTCAATGTGTTGCTCAAGAAATAGATTAGAGAAAGGAACAACATGTTGCTTGAGCAAGAAGTTGGTATGCAATGCAACCTCTTGCTAGAATCAAAATATTTAGCTAATTTGGGCAAAAAGTTGTAACACGTTGCTTGAGAAACTAGTTGTCTAAAACACACTATACAAATAAGCTATTGCTTGGACAATAGGTAGGGGTACAACACAACCTCTTGCTAGAATCAAGAAATTTTATTGATTTAAGTAATGTCAATTTGAGTTTCACTTAAGGTGTTGCTTAAGCAACAAGTTTCATGATACATAACATAGAGACAACATGTTACTTGGACAATAGGTCGGGTTTTATCACTACATCAAGAGATTTTGTTAATTAAGAAACAAGTAATGTTTCACTCTAAGGTGCTACTTGAGTATGTTATTGCAATATAACCTAACCTTAAATGACTAAATTTCTTGATTTGAGCAAGAAGCTATTTTGCACCCCAACCTAGCAACAGGTTGGGGCTTTGCCCAACTTGTTGCTCAAGCAACATATTGGGTGGAACAAAACCTATTGCTCAAATCAAGATATTTTACAAATTATTGCTTATTCTTTAGGGTTTAGCTAGGGTTTAGGGTTTAAAATCCTAGGGTTAGGGGTTTAGCATCTAGCATCTATGGTCTAGGTTCTAGGTTATAGGGCCTAGGGTCTAGGGTCTAGGGTCTAGGTCTAGGGTTTAAAGTTTAGGTAGGGTCTAAAATTTAGAGTCTAGGGTCAAGGTTTTGAAATCTAGGGTTTAACATCTAAGGTATAGGGTCTAGGCTTTGGGGTTTAAGGTCCAAGATCTAGGGTTTAGGGTTTAGGGTTTAGGTTTTAGAATCTAGGTTCTAGAGTTCTGGGTCTAGGGTCTAGGGTTTATGGTTAGGGGCTAGAGTAATTTCATACATATGCCTTGTAATAAACTTGGTAAGAAAATGTATTCATACTTCTAAAAGATAAAGAACTTGGCCATGCCCATGAATTATTACATAAATAAGAATAGAAATTTGACTATTATGAAATTCAAAATGATGCTTAGGGGATGAGATTAATAGATCTCCTTGAATAGAGTGAGAAACTCATATAGTCATGATAACTAGGGAATAAAATTAATACATGTTCTTGAATAGTGTAAGATGAATTCATAGAGTGTAATGATTTATTAACCATCGAAGCAAAACATAGGATAAACTTACGTTATCTACAAGTCAAGGCTCATAAATGATAAAAGTAATATGGATGAGTATAAAGATATTTAAGATCATAAAGGCAAACAACTTATCATACTTGTTTCTCCTGAGATGGTTCCATTAAAGGAAATTGTTAAGCGTTCTTATTCTTAGATTATATACCTTGGAATTACTCTATAGTAGGTTATGAGCGATAATCTTTTACATTAAGAATAAGTAGACTTAAAGAATGTCATATTTAATAAATATCCATTTGTGTTATTTTATCTAGTGAGACATAGGCCTACTTAAAACCTAATATGAATCTCTTTTTTTTTTAACATGTAATTATTTCAAAGATCCACAATTAGTTTATGATTTTATTGCATATTATTATTTCTAATGTTTTTTAAATTACATCAATTTAGAATTTTTTTTAATTTATAAATTTTATTGGAATTTATTTATTCTTATTTGATATTATGAATAATACAATGTAAAAAATATTATAAGAGAAGAGTATTAGTGATTTGCATAATCGACTACTTTAATAGTATTCAGATTTATTTATTTTCACACTCACCCATCCATGGTCCACTACGAGAGGCAAATCTGACCAGGGCCTATAATGTTTTAGTTTTAAATCAATATTATATCTATATATTTTATATAAGTAATTTAATAAATTTTAAATATACTAAATGTACCATTTTTTAATGAATATATTAATTATAATTTATCATTATATCAACACATTTTAAATTTGTAAAGATAATATTATTCACATATTTTGTATAAATGATTTTATGTATTTGTTCTTATATTCTTATATAAACACTACATATTCATATAGATTACATGATATATTTTACATCAACTATATGTTGTGGATGGATACGAGATGTATAATTTTAACAATAGATTTGGTGTGTACAATCAAGATTTGGTGGATCCTATAGATTGGGGGAAAATAGAATTTATCCTAGGATGGAGAGCCTTTGCTAGTAATGTCATGACATTTGTTTAAACTTCCTCCTATTCATGAGAGTATTATTGTATGGCTTTAGTGCCTTGGAAAATAGAATTTGTACTAGGATGGAGAGTCTTTGCTAGTAATGTCATGACATTTGTTTAAACTTCCTGCTATTCTAACTTCGTTCATATTCTATGGCTTTAGTGCCTTGGAAAATAGAATTTGTACTAGGATGGAGAGCCTTTGCTAGTAATGTCATGACGTTTGTTTAAACTTCTTCCTATTCTAACTTCGTTCATGAGAGCATTATTGTATGGCTTTAGTGCCTTGGAAAATAGAATTTGTACTAGGATGGAGAGCCTTTGCTAGTAATGTCATGACATTTGTTTAAACTTCCTCCTATTCTAACTTCATTCATGAGAGCATTATCGTATGGATTTAGTGCCTTGGAAAATAGAATTTGTACTAGGATGGAGTCTTTGCTAGTAATGTCATGACATTTGTTTAAACTTCCTCCTATTCTAACTTCATTCATGAGAGCATTATTGTATGGCTTTAGTGCCTTGGAAAAAGTAAAAGATATTCAAATGCACTTAAAACTTTGTTTCTTGAGGTTCCAAAGTGTGCATTGCATAGAAATGGTGTCTTGCAGGTGAAATCATTTCATCCAAGGGAGGGGGATGTCAATCAAAAAGATGTAGAACCACCATGACGTGTCTGCCATTGCGGCTCCATTTGTTGGTATATCAGGGATGCTAGTTCAGCATTAAGGTTTCTTGGGTTGGATCATAGCCGTTGAGGCTATTGTTGTAAGCTCTTTAAGCATGGACCAAAGCAAGCTAATGGCATTCATTCTTGGTTGCCCAGGTTCTCTCCTTGTACTCATCGTCGTGTAGTGTCATTAAGTACAAAACTGGGGGAGACGCTGGACACGAAGAATTATTATCTAGCAGAGGGTTCCTAGGTTGCTTCTACTCCCCACCAAATCACGTAAAAAATGCTTGCTACCCTGCTATCGGAACTGGTCCAATCATGGTTAGGAGGAGCCACTCAAGGTCCTTTGGCACATCAAAAAAGATCACACTAGTCCTTTTCATCACAGAATCACAAAGGGATCCCTTGTATGCAGTCTGGCATCTGCAGTTGGAGTTCCACTTACAAAATCTATCATGGCCTAATTGTGTGGCATGACATGATCTTGCTAGCAAGCATCGACATTCAAGACTTAAAACCTTTTATGGCTTGTTTCTTGCATGGGAGGTTGGTCCTCAGCAGCTGCTCGATTCGAATGCAAATCACCATTACCTGGGCTTGCTGCCTGAAAGGTTGGAGAAGTGGAAACAATAGAGAAATTAAAACCATGAGCTGCCGTATTTAAATCATATGCTCCATCAACTGCATCATCTGAAGATAGATTACGGGTATCCACGTCTTCTTGTGGGAGATTCAACATAACATATGGTTTGAATAAGGCAGCCCATGAAGCAACTTCTCTACGATATTCTCAAAACTTCTTCCCACTTTCACTACAAGCTTCTCAACACAGCCCTTCTCCCAAAGAAGGCTGTCTTCTTCCCCTTGTTTCATTCTAACAATTGCCTGCCTCCATGTAATCCTTCATGGAAAGCTGCCCTTGAGGTATGGATGACAACATCTTCAAACAGCCCTTTGACATAGGGTAATATGCACCAAATTTTTCATTGGACGATTTGTGCCCACATAACCCATCTTCTTTGCATCAGCAAATGTTCTAGTGAGGCAGATTTTGAAGGAAATATGATTTACCATCCCAACCACAAAGGTATGCATAATACCATAGGTTTCAGTACTTCCATGCTTCTTGTTTCACTCTCATTGCCTCAATCTTCTTCTCATCTTCCAGCATGTGAGCATCTGCATAGATGTTAGACATCAAGACATAAACTGGAGCATCCTTTTCATCTAATCGCACTGCATGTTCAAAGGCTTGTCTTCCAAGCTCCACGTTACCCCACTTTCGACAAGCACCCAACACGGTATGCCACACCTCAAGATTAGGTTGGCAAGGCATCTTCTCCACCATAGCTACAGCCTCATTTAATCGGCCTGCACGCCCAAGGAGATCCACCATGCAAACATGGTGCTGGATACTTGGAGTGATGCCATACTCTTTGCTCATGGCCTCAAAGTACTTCTGGCCCTTGTCCACAAGACCAGCATGATTGCAGACAGTAAGAATACTGAGGAATGTGACCCCATTGGGCTTTATACCTTCTCCTCTCATTCTCTCAAACATATGGAAAACAGTTTCAATTTCTCCTAACTGGGCATAGCCTGTAATTAATGCATTGCAAGAAACTACATCTTGAACTGGGAGCTGATCAAACACTTCACATGCTTTTGCTAGCAAGCCACATTTGGCATACATATCAACCAAGGTGTTGCCAACATAAGGATCTCTTTCCATTTCCTGTCTGGATATCTCAGCATGCATTTCTTTGCCCTTGTCTATGGCTCCTACGCTGCCACAAGCTTTCAAACTGCAAAGAAACGTGACAGCATCTGGAGAGACACCCTCCTGGTGCATCTGTTCAAAACAACTTAGTGCTTCCTCCCCAAGACCATACTCAGCATAACCTGTAATCAGAGCATTCCACGAGACTACATCTCGAAGTGGAAGATTGTCAAACGTTTCTTGGGCTTTTGCAAGCAAGCCACATTTGGCATACATATCGACCAAGGTGTTGCCAACGGAAGGGTCTCTCTCCAACTCCCGTTTGGCAATCTCAGCATGTATTTCTTGACCCTTGTCTACTGCTCCTATGCTACCACAAGCTTTTAAGCTGCAAAAAAAAGAGACAGCATCTGGAGATATACCCTCCCGTTGCATTTGGTCAAAACAATTCAACGCTTCCTTACCCAGCCCGTGTTCAATATATCCTGCCATTAATGAATTCCAGGAGACTACATTTCGAACTGGAAGCTTGCCAAGCACATCCCGGGCTCTTGCAAGTGAGCCACATTTGGCATACATATCCACCAAAGTGTTGCCAAGAAAAATCTCTCTTTCCAGCCCCTTTCTGGTAATCTCAGCATGTATTTCCCGGCCCTTGTCTATGGCACCTATGCTGCCGCAAGCTTTCAAGCTGCAAATAAACGTAGCAGCATCTGGAGAGACACCTTCTGACTGCATCTGTTGGAAACAATTCAGTGCTTCCTGACCAAACCCCAGTTCAGCATATCCCGCAATTAGTGCAGTCCACAGGACGACATCTCGAACTGGAAGCCTGTCAAACAATTCCTGTGCTTTTGTGAGCGAGCCACATTTGGCATACATATCAACCAAAGAACCACATACAAAAGGATCTCTTTCCAATCCCTTTCTGGCAAGCTCTGCATGTATTTCACAGCCCTTGTCTATGGATCTTATGTTGCTACAAGCTTTCAAGCTGCAAACAAATGTGACAATATTTGGAGACACCCCCTCCACTTGCATTTGTTCGAAACAGTTCAGCGCTTCCTCACCGAGACCCTGTTCAGCATATCCTGCAATTAGTGCAGTCCATGAGACTACATCTCGCACTGAAAGCCTGTCAAACACTTCTTGTGCCTTTGCAAGTGAGCCACATTTGGCATACATATTGAGCAAAGTGCTGCCAACAAAAGGACCTGTTTCCAACCCGTTCCTGGCAATTTCAGTGTGTATTTGTCGGCCTCTTTCCACGTCTTTCAGCCGAGCACAAGCCTTCAGTACGGCCACAAACGTATACTTGCTAGGATGTACAAAATCCTCTTGCATTTTCTGGTAGAGGTTGAGGGCATGCTGTGACTCCCCACGTTCAATATAACCCATGATCAGTGAGGTCCAAGAATACTCATTTGGGTCGAGTAACCTGTTAAATACATGCAGGGCATCGCATATGCTTCCACATTCTACTAGTGTTACGACAAGGTAGCTCCCTAGAAATCTATGAGTTTCCAACCCGCTTTTGCACATGCAGGCATGCAAGTGCTTGGCATACGCTAGCTTTCTCTCTTTTCTGCACTTCTGCAAAAGTGGTATAAAATTCTCAACCGAAGGTAGCTGGGGCACCCGTTCCAAAGAAGTTCGTTCCTCAAAGCTCAGCATCTCCGAACCTGGCAGTCCTCGGACATGAGATGCGTTCACCTTTAGTCTAAACCTAAAGCTGGCCTTGCAATTGCCACCACTCTCCACTGAGCCACGGTCTTCAGAGTTTAACTGGGCCTGAATAATGGATTCTCTGGCCCAGCTCATTCCGTCGCTTCTGGACTCCTTCTGCATGTCTTTGCAACCTGGCAGCAGTCTAACAATAGCGACTGCTTGGCAATGCTATGTGTAAATCTGTTAAACCGAATACAGGATTGTCAGACTAGCCAAATATACATTTCTACAGCTTTACCGGTTGCAAATGATTTTGCAGAACACTTACAATGCTCTTTGGTTGTCCTACTGTGAGGGGTCCGTGGAATATTCATGCTATAAGTGCTCCGTCCTTAGATGGCAGGTACTGACTGAAATTCGAGGTCTGTCCTGCAGTACCTACACTCGAGCTTTCTAAGAAACTTCGAGTAGGGAGCTCCGGCACCGGTTTGAGGATCGTAAAACTCTGGTCCTGGCGGACAATCGCTCCACTGCCTCCCTGAGTCGCTTGCCATGGAGCCTCATGCGAAGCCTGGGAATGATTGTGAGTCACATACTCCATCTTTTTTTTGGCCTGGATTTTGTGAAAGCAGATATTGTGTCATTTTTATTGTGAGTTTTATTGGTTTTTTGTTGCCTGCCGCTTTGGTTGGAAATCTTACATTTTCCCACATTTGTATTGGTAGCAAGCAAACAACTTACTTGCAAAGAAGAGAATGATGAGGTGAATTCATACAAAGTATCTAAAGATGCTAAAAACTCTCTACCCTCACCATACAATGTTGCCATTGCAAAAGCCATCATCCCATCAAAAGAGAATTTTATGGGGCGGGGGCAATTCAATGATCTCTTTAAGTATCACTCAATTATCCGATTGCGCACCTCATAGATTTGCTTTCAAGGGAAAATTACTTTGCAAGTATGGTACTTACCCAAAGTATCCCAATTTCTTGAAAGGAGACAGAGCTGCAGTAAGTTAATTTGACAATCATTTGATATTTACTTCCTTGAGAACTATACAATTGCATTGTGTGCTCACTCAATTCATAATTTCTCTTCATTGCAGTTATCATTTGGGAATGAGAGAACAGCCACTCTCACTCAACTTATTCAAGAGTTCTGATGAAGAATGTGTGGTTATGTACATCTTGAAGAATGTATCATTCTTGAAGGCAAAGGGGACCCTTTGTGTCTTTGACTTTACCATTTTAGCAAATGTTTCTGATGGGCCAACAAAGGATGATTTAAAGGCAGATTTTATGAGCCAAGTCTCACCATTGGGCTATGGAACGAAGATAATTGTATTAGAATACTCCGTTGATACTAATATATCACCACACATACTGACAACAACTACCTTTTGCAATTGCAGGTATTCAGTATTTTGCACTTTAGAAATGTGAACGATGACTTCATCGACCACGTTTATGATGCTTGTGGAGGTGTTCATGTAAGCATGGACCCACTTTTCCCTTATTGCTATTCTTGCCAAAGCCCGCAAAGCATTGAGCAAGTTCCTTCTCTCACTAGCGACATTGTGCAACGTGGAGGTGAACAAGTGCCCGTCCACATCAGAGGGACATATGTTGACATTGTCCTTCGCTTACCTTTTCCCTTCCTCCAACTATACGAGGAAGACTTGATGATGGCTAGAAACAATCTTAACACTACTAAACCTAGTGGAAGCTTTACCATTAATAGCTTTGGGTTTGTTACTGCATTCGATGTGAATGCATTATGTACGTTGTATTTTTGTGAAATGTATGACATATTTTCTCTATGATTGTAAGCTCCTTGCTACATGTTAAAATTCGAAAAGACTCCAAATGCTTTCACTTTCAATTCCATGAAATTAAAACTATTGGTGGATCAAATTCTTCTATAGAGTATAAACATGGACATATGCCGACTTCTCCATTAAAAAGAATTAGTTTTTGAGAATTGTAAGACTATTCTTTTAAATCCAATGAACAAAAATGTTCTCATGTGCCTCCTCCATTTTTTCCCAACTCTTACATATGAACAACTACTTAAGACCATGTTTGACAACATTGCGAATGCATGGGAAACAAAAAACGCTCCATGGCACATGTTCACTTCAATTCAGAAAGATTATTCCTTCACAATTGAAAGTGTCCAAAGTTGGTCTCTTAACTCACCAGCATCTCCTACATTAGTTGTGGACATTCTTCAATGCTTTCACTCAATGTTTGGATCATCTTTTGCTCTACTCATGTACGATGGAATTAAGCTTTCAAAGAAGCATACAATAGGGAAGCAAAAAGAAAGCAATATATGCACTTTGATAATAAATGAATCAAACAATATTTGCAGAATTACACCATTGATTCATTTGGATGCAAACCTTACTTACAATAAATGGTCTTTCGAAGACGATTTACTTCTAAAAGCACTTATCAAGCAAAATTCTTGCCTTCTTGCTAGAGAAATAGTTGCTTTATTCACAAGCAACTCTTCCTTGTTCGAACACAAAACTCAAGCAATCATCAACAAAGTTTACAAGCTTCGCCCAATTGTTCTACAACCAATTTGCTCTCCTGCAATAACAACTCCAACAATACAAACTTCTACACTTCAAGTACAAGTTGTTGGGCAAAAGAGAAAAAGAAAACATGTTTCATATGAACAACAATACTTCACAAAAGTGTTGGACACTCCAACTTTTCCATGTATATGTTGCGGTTCATTGAAATTTCGCAGCAAAATGAAGAAACTAAAGTCAAAATTGGCAATATTTCTCCAAGGCAATGAAATAGATGTAGCAACCACACAATCATCAATTAAGATCTCATGTACACTTTGCCACAAAGATGTTAAGAATGAAAATATCCCTTTACTATCTTAAAAAAAAATGCAAATGGTTCAAAAACTAAATTCACAAGCAATCTATATGATATTGAAGCATGCTTAATATCAATCAGAATACCATTTGCTCAAATTCGAGAGCTAACATATGAAAGTCAATATGGACTACATGGGAGCATTGTGAATGTATTTGCTGACGTTGATAGAGCACAACAAGTGCTGCCAAGGTTCTTAACTGACCATGATACAATTGGCGTAGCACTCAAGTGTGATCTTTCATTCAAACATAATTACATCAGTGGTATTGTGCAGCCAACTTTTACTATGCTTGCATTGAAAGAGTTGTTGTCAACTCCCTTGTATCAAGAAAACAACGTATGTATAAATCATCTTGGGAGAAACATGTACAAACCATACACGCAATAGACAAAGCACATGAAAATAATGAACAACACTTTGAAGAAACTATGGAAGAACAACTCCTCACCGATACTTTAGTTCATGGGATCTACACCAGTCAACAAGTTGTTGACTTTGAAGGTCAAACTATTGCAGTTGCACCCTCCGAAAGGATTTTCACCATTGGGCATTTTCAAAGGTAAATTTTGTGAAGAACTATCATTTCCCAAGCTTTTCTTTTGGAACCCACGAAAATACAACATTCCAAATATCTCCTATCAAGACATCGCGAGGTGGGAGTTAACAAATGCGGACCGCCGCTTTGCTCTATGTATAGAGAACCTCTTCTTCAAAACAATGAAAATTTTGGTAAGACAAGTTCTATCGTCATCTTGGGTTTGAATGAGAAAATCCCAAACAAAAGGAATAGCACTTCAAGCAAAGGATATCCTCTTATATACAAACATTTAGAAGCTACTTCATTCAAGCATAGGGAATCAAGACTTCTCACACCTAAGAACTTTAGCTGACTACAAGCACTATCTATACAAAGCATTTTCTCAATGTTGAGGCAACTAGGTCTCCCAACCTTCTTTGTCACGCTATTTGTAGCGGAAAAATATGGAAACCTTTGATCGAAGCAATTCAAAATTTGAATGGAATCACCACAGACAAATGGCCGAAGACACAAGTGGAAATACGCCATCTTCTTCGTTCTGATCCTGTCATTTCAGCCCAATATTATGTGCATAGATTTCAAACCCTTAAAAAGCGTGTTAAGAAGAAACTATTCTAGGAAAGATAAATGATTTATACTTCTAACCGAGTTCCAAGATAGAGAGAGTCAACATGATGGCCTTCTATGGATTGAAAATGCACCCACTTTTGGAATATCTTCGAATGACGACATTGAAGCTTTTGCTGTTGACAAATACATTTCAACAGACATCTCACAATTTCCTTGTGAGCAAAAAGACATCCAAGTACACAAGCATCGTAAAACGTGCTTCAAAAAAATAATAAATCTCAATTTGGTTACCCCTAACCACCCATGTCTTGCACAAAAGTCTTGCTTCTGTTGCAACATGACTCAAAAACCAATATTCTTAAAAACCAAATAAAAACCATTAATTCAACTTTGCTAAAGGAAGACACACAATCATTAGACTACAATGGATACTTGGCCGCTATAAATCTAGTAGAAGAAGAATACATATTTGCTCTGTAAGCCACAACCAACACTTTTCTTGAAAAGACAACCCAAAGACATTTACACTAACAACTTCAATCCTAATTTGTCAAGGTTATGGGGTGCAAACACTAATGTGCAATTCATACTTAATACTCATGGTGATGCAGCTTAATGTACATCTTACATGACAAAAGTAGACAAAGAAACCATTTTGCAATTAAAGAAGCTCTGTCACAAAGCATAAACTCGAATGCACCACCTAACGAACGTATTAGAAGGCAATGCAATCTTTAATACTCAGTATATAAGTTCACAACAAGTAGTGTATCTAGCACTGTACTTGCCACTCTCTACTTCAACATGGAAATTCCAATACATTAACACAAATCCACCAGAGAAATGAACATTGTTGCCAAAATGCAGAGAGCAACTACAAAAACTAAACCCTCAAAGTAAAAACATTTTCTTTGACGACATTATTACAAAGTATTTGCAACATCCAAATGATTTACACAATTTTTGTTTGGCCACTTTCGTTAGCAACTACACGATTAATGTGAACACAACCAAGAAAAGGAAAAAGGAAAAATCATACAGTTCAACAACTATAATCAGATAAAGGACCCTAAAAACTACAATAGGGAACTATGTCTTCTATTCCTCCCATATCACCTCATCGAGCCAACTCTTGAAAACATAACTTCCACATGGCCCAATATGTACCACAACAACAAACATATCACAGATCTAAACAAAGCACAATTCAACAAACTCATTCCAAAAATACCAACAAATTCATCAAATAGTTGCACTAACACCACATCATCAGCTGATCTTCACAAAAACACAAATGTAGAGGCATACGACATTGGAATTGACATGCCAAACCCTCCAAGAACAAGTCAATTTCTCAACAACTCTTTGTTGACATGTAAAATTGTGTCTAACAATGACTATTAAGTTAACTTTAGAAACCTGCACAATGACTAATTGTGGAAGACATAATGCCGGGGAAAAGAATTTATCCAACAAAAGCATTTCATCTTTCCTGGACAGGCAATGCAGGAAAAGGCAAAACATTCACACTGTGGGGCTTAAAGGTCATTGTGTGCCCCGGTTATGTACAATACTCAAACACATATATAAATGAATGAAAAAGAAGATTAGGGTGGTTCTGCACCCACCAAAACTTGTGGCTCTCTGTCTCTCTCTCTCTCTCTCTCTCTTCTTCTTCCGTTCTTGCTTCCGTTGAGAGCACTCTCAACTAGTATCAGAGCTCGGGTGATCTAGCTGAGCGTGCGTGAATGCTTGAAGCTCAGCAGCTCTATGGGAGGAAGGAGAAGCTCTGTGGGAAGCTTTGTGGGTGACTTTACTTGCATCCGAGTGTGCAGAGACCTTGGAGGAACCTTTGAAAAAGTAACTTTGGTTTTGCGAAGTGGTTTTGAGAGCCTGTTAAGAGTTTTCAAAGAAAAAGTCGTTTTTTGAGCTTTTCTCTGTTCCGTTCGATGACAGAGACTCCATATTGACTTGTAGAGGCAACTATTGCTTGCTTTTGGTGTCCACTTCACTTCAGGAGCTTGGAAACCCCTTCATTCTTGAATCTGGAATCATTTCATTGGATTTCTGACTCACTGTGTCAGTTCCTGCGTTTTTTGCCCGGGTGTTGGAACTCAAGTTTGGAGCAACCATTTGCAGATCTGTCAGTTCCGGTGGACTCAGGAGGTCCTAAAACTTCTATGTTGCTCATCATTCGCACTCCGGTGGAGTTTACAAATAGCTCTGTTTCCAAAAACGTTTTTCAGTCCGTGTGTTGGACCCAGTGATTGAGACCACGGTTTCCAAAACCGTCTGTCCCATTGCGTTCCGGACGCCCAAAAACCCCTACCTCTCAGTTCTTGCGCGATTCGGTGGAGGATTTTCAGAGTTATAGATCTCTGTGTATTCGATTTCGTCTCTCTGTTATGCATTTTTCATTCTAAGGTTTTGAAACCTTAGATTTATGCCACATGGCAGTGGATAAGTGTTGACTCCCATTTCTCACTCATCGGTTGGGATTTTGGAGTTTTGGCAGAAGAGAGATATTTGCAGATTTTCTTACTGAGTCCGATTATGCAATGGTGCCCATGTTTTGAGGCATTTCAGGTTCTATTTTCAGTAGCAGTCATTACCGTCGGACTATGATTTCTTGAGCATACCTTATGCAGATCACTCTAGTTGTAGTTTGAGCAGTGTGTGCGCTCATTTGTCGTATGCATTGGGTTGCAGTGGATGATTTATAGGCCATTTAGATGCATTACGGTCCTTATTGGATGCGCTGATAGGCCCAAATTGCCTTGTGGGATGCTATTTTTATGGACGCTTTGCACATGGATGCCATTTTATGCTAAGGGACAGCTTTGACACATTGCAGGTGATGCATTGATAGTGCTATGCTCTCTTGGATGAGATATTATTGATGCATATGCCAGTGGATGGTGTTTATGCTTGAGTCATTTGGCACTTATTGGCATTTTCTTTTGGGCCAGGTTTGCTCATATGGATGCATAGTATATGCACATGAGTCAGATGCATCTTTTGATGCTTTGAGCTTTGAGTTTTTGGTGATATTTCACTCTATTGTGGCATACACATTTGGGTGCACCTGGTATTTGGTGTGATTCTCTCTTGCAGGCACTAGCATTTGGGATTTTGTTTCATTTGCATCATGGCATCCTCTTCCATGTCTGAAAAGGAGTTTTTCAACATTAAAAAGTTTGATGGGACAAACTTTTCTTTGTGGAAAGAACAAATAAGGGATGTGCTTATTCAAAAGAAGCAAATTAAACCCTTGGCAGGGATTGAAGCTAAGCCTGCAAATATGTCTGAGGATGATTGGAATGAGCTGGATGCATTGGCAAAGTCTACTATTAGACTTCATCTTGCAGAGTCAGTTTATTTCACAGTAGTAAATGAGCATACTACGGAAGATTTGTGGAAGAAACTGTGTGCCACTTATGAGAAGGAAATTGCCTCTAATAAAGTTTACCTCATGAAGAGGTTGTTTGAGCTGCAGATGAAGGAAGGGGTCTCCATTGCTTCTCACTTGAATGAATTCAATATTATTTTCAGCCAGCTTCAGGCTCAAAAAATGAATTTTGATGCGGAGACTAAGGCAATATTTCTCTTATGTTCATTGCCATCCTCATGGGATACCTTCTGTACAGCTGTCAGTAACTCTGCACCTGGTGGAGTACTGAAATTTGATGATGTTGTGGGCAGCTTGTTGGCCCAGGAGATTAGACGGAAGTCTATGGATGGCAACAAGCAGGATGCAGCCTTAAATGTGCAAAGGGGCAGATCACAGTTCAGGGGGAAGTCCCAAGAAAGAGGGAAGTCTCGTAGCAAATCCAGGGCACGGAACATTGAGTGTTACCATTGTGGCAAGAAGGGCCATATGAAAAAGGATTGCTACAAGCTAAAAAGAGAGCAAAAGGATAAGAAAAATAATGCAAATCGGGGTGCAAATCAAAAGGAAGAGAGTCCAAGGGAGGACAAAGGAAAAGTGAAGATCGAGGAGATCAATGCAGTCACACATGATAGTGACAATGATGGTCTGTTCATGTCTAGTTTATCTGCAGAGTTGCTTATCACTTCAAATGATGCATATTCCCAGGATTGGATTTTGGATTCTGGTGCTTCATTCCATGTTACTCCCCATAGGGAATGGTTCTCCACTTATGACAGTGGAAAGACAGGTTGTGTGCATCTTGGAAATGACTATGCATGTGACATAGTGGGAGCAGGTGACATAAAGTTTTCTTTTGCAAATGGGTCTACATTTGTTTTGAAACATGTGAGACATGTGCCTAAGCTGACCAAGAGTCTTATTTCAGTGGGTCAGCTAGATGATGCTGGTTTTCACACCACTTTTGGTTTTCAGAGTTGGAAAATTCAGAAGGGCTCTATGCTTTTGGCCAGGGGTGCCAAGTGTGGGACTTTGTATCCCTTACATGTATCAGGGGTATTTGATCATGTTGTTGCAATAACCGAGCAGCCAAGCACTTCTTTGTGGCATTGCAGGTTGGGGCACATGAGCCAGAATGGAATGAAACTCTTATGCCGTTTGGGTTATGTACCGCATTTGAGTTTCTCTGATTTTGAATTTTGTGAGCATTGTCTCTATGGGAAGCAAACTAAATCAGCCCATAAAAGAAGGGGAAAGAAAGAGTTTGAAATGCTTGATTTGGTGCATTCAGACGTATGTGGTCCCATGCCTACACGGTCATTAGGCGGGGCTGAATACTATGTGACATTCATTGATGATGCAACTAGGAAAGTGTGGGCTTATGCTATAGCTCGGAAGAGTGATGTGTTCCAGGTATTTCAGAAATGGCTGGCCTTGGTTGAGAATCAGTCAGGTAGAACGCTTAAATGCCTATGGATTGATAATGGTGGAGAGTATCTCTCTCATGACTTTCAGCATTTCTGTGATACACGTGGGATTAAGAGGGAGCTCACATCCCCTCGTACTCCAGAGCAAAATCCAGTTGCAGAAATAATGAACCGTACCATTCAAGAAAGGTTGCAATGCATGCTTTCCAATGCAAGTCTTTCTGGTGGTTTTTGGGTTGAGGCAATGAAGACTGCAGTGCATGTGATCAATAGATCACCTAGTAAGAGTTTGGATGGTGGTATTCCTAAAGAGGCATGGAGTGGCAAGAAGCCCTCTTACTCTCATTTGCGTATATTTGGGTGTGAGGCATATGCACATGTGCCAAAAGAGCTTCGAAAGAAGCTAGATCCTAAGTCTAGGAAATGCATCTTTCTGGGTTATGGTGAAAGTGGAGAGATGGGCTATCGTCTCTGGGATCCAGAAGCAAAGAAGATCATATGCAGCCATGATGTGGTCTTCAATGAGAAGAAGATGCATAAGGCACCCATGAGGGATGTGGAAATGAGGAGAATCACTTTTCAGGATGTGAATCCACCTGCATATGTTGATAGACAGCAAGCTGTCCATGCACCAAATGTACAAGAAATGGTACCACCAAGTACTCCCACAGGTATACAATCAAGGGTAGATGATGGATCATCTATTAGTGGAAATGATGAGCCAAATGTGGCTGATATGCAGGTGGGACAGCAAGCTGAAATGCCATTGAGAAGATCATCTAGAGTGTCTAGACCGCCTAATAGGTTTGTTCCAGGGGTAGACTATGTGATGCTTACTGATTGCGCGGAGCCTTCTTGCTACAGAGAGGCTATGATGCGTGAGGATCAATGCAAGTGGGAGTATGCTATGCAATCAGAGATGAGTTCACTTATGAAGAATAAGACTTGGGACTTGGTTTCTTTGCCACATGGAAAGAAAGCATTGCCATGTAAATGGGTCTACAAAATGAAGGTCACAGGTGATGATGTGCCTAGGTACAAGGCCCGTTTGGTTGCTAAAGGGTTCAAGCAAGAGAAGGGTGTGGACTTTGATGAGATATTATCTCCGGTTGTGAAGATGACCACACTTAGATGCATGCTTGGACTAGTGGTAGTAGAGGATATGGAGCTTATGCAAATGGATGTCAAGACAACTTTCTTGCATGGGGATTTGCATGAGGAAATTTACATGGTGCAGCCGGAAGGCTTTGAAGAAAAGGGCAAAGAGCATTTAGTTTGCAAGCTAAAGAAGAGTCTCTATGGTCTTAAGCAAGCACCTAGAGAATGGTGTCAGAAGTTTGATGCTTTCATTCGGTCCCAGGGTTTTAGAAGGAGTGAAATTGATCACTGCCGAGTCTACACTAAAAGGGCTAAGGATAATAGCCTGATAATCTTGGCACTATATGTGGATGATATGCTATTGGCTAGCAAGAATACTTATGAGCTAGATGCATTAAAGGCCAAGTTGCATGAGGCCTTTGATATGAAGGATTTGGGATTTGCACGTCATATTCTTGTATGCGCATCACGCGTGATCGGAGTAGGAAACTCCTTTGGCTTTCACAAAAAGAGTATGTTACAAAAGTATTGCAGCGTTTCAATATGGAGGGGGGGAAGGCAGTGAGTACTCCATTGCCTCCATATGTGAAACTGAGTCATACAGATAGTCCCAAATCAGATGAGGAGAGGGCCATGATGGCCAAGGTTCCTTATGCATCAACGGTTGGGAGTCTTATGTATGCTATGATAGCTACTAGACCAAACGTTGCATTTGCAGTGGGAGTTGTTAGCCGGTATATGGCTAATCCAGGAAAGAGGCATTGGGAGGCAGTTAAGTGCATCATGAGGTACATGAAGGGTACCAAGGAGATGTGCATCTGCTTTGGTAAAGGAGACATGCGTGTACTTGGGTACACAGATTCAGACTATGTAGGGCATGTGGATAGTAGGAGATCCACTTCTGGTTATGTGTTCACCTTTGCAGGTGGTGCAGTGTCGTGGATGTCTCGCGCACAGAAGTGCATTGCTTTGTCTACCACAGAGGCTGAGTATGTTGCAGCCACAGAGGGTTGCAAGGAGGCTATATGGCTTGATCGGCTAGTGGGAGATTTGGGGATTCATACAGGTGTACCGACATTGCATAGTGATTCCATGAGTGCTATCCAGCTAGCACGGAATCCGATCTTTCATGCAAAGACTAAACACATTGAGGTCAGGTACCATTTCATCAGGGAGGTACTTGAGGACAAGCACATAGAGCTTGTCAAGGTTCATACAGATGATAACCCTGCAGATATGCTGACGAAGAGTCTACCTAGTCAGCGGTTTGAGTATTGTCGTGTATTGATGGGCATTGGATAGTATGCTCACTGGTTGTTCTCCCTTAAAGGCACATTGTCCTTTAAGTGGGAGGTTGTGGGGGTTAAAGATCATTGTGCCTTTACCCCGGTTATGTACAATACTCAAACACATATATAAATGAATGAAAAAGAAGATTAGGGTGGTTCTGCACCCACCAAAACTTGTGGCTCTCTGTCTCTCTGTCTCTCTGTCTCTCTCTCTCCTTCTTCCGTTCTTGCTTCCGTTGAGAGCACTCTCACACACTTCTAACTATCGTGCAAGAACTTCTGCGCAACTACTCGCACAAACAAACATGTGAACTTCTCAAAAGTTCTCAAAATCCACTTTCAACATTGGTAAGACAACAATCCATTCAGCCCTACATCTACCACTAATGGCATCCCACTACACGAGCCTTTCAACAGAGAAATTGCAAGAAATATCACAACTCTATCAAGATCTTCAACTTGTTGTCTTCAACGAGGTGTCCTTGATTGGTCATAGCACATTAGTTGCAATACATATGCGCCTACACGAAATCAAGCACAACCATCTCCAACCATTTGGAGGACTTTATGTTCTCTTATGTGGAGACTTATGCCAAGCTAGCCCAACAAAAGATGCATGGATCTTCGTCCGAACAATCCACACAAACATCAATGCAAAAATCATTTTGGAAAGATAATGTCTTGCAATATGAACTCACAACTCTTTGCTACTGGAGCATAAGTCTCATCATAATCCTGACCATATTGCTGTGCAAATCCTTTTTCAACTAGTCTTGCTTTGTATTTTTGAATACTGCCATCTGGATTGTACTTCACTTTGTATACCCATTTGTTTTATATGGCCTTATATCTTGGTGGAAGGTCACATAATTTCCAAGTATTATTCTTATACAAAGCATCCATTTCTTCATTCATAGCAATTTGCCGTTCTGGCTTGTCGACTGTATCTTCAAAGTACATTGGCTCTTCTATAGCCATGATGGTAGTCATAAGAGCATAGTTAAATTGCTTTGCCTTTCTGAGCATGATATGTCAATCTGGTTGGTGGTCTGCTTTCCATAGTAGACCGTTGAAGCTGCTATGGCTCTGCTTGGGGTGTTGCTAGCAATTCTTGCGCTTCTTCATCAACCTATTCTGTAGTTGACTATTGTGGGCGAGTGTAGCCTAAACATATTTAAGAACTATTTACCTTAATGGGAGTTCGTTATGCAACCGCTGATGAGGTGTGTCTGCAAATTAGCAAGCAACTACCATATGTAGTTAGTTAGTGGTTTGACTCATGGATCTGTCACATAGTATTCTGAATGCGGATATGGTGTTGTCGATTAGACTCTCTTTTGCCTAGTTCTATGCTTACTTTATATGCTGTTGTTACAAAAGCATTTGCAATATAAGAAATATGTAGTTGTTCACTTCAATTGATCATCTCTATGGCACTCAATCTTGAGTTGGTGTATTCTGTTTCAGAAGCTCTGAATGTATTCATGAAGATACCGTATGTTTACTAATAGGTAGATTTGAGGATCTAATCTCTACCTATTACACTGGTGATCCTGCAAATAAATCGGGCATTTTGACCGAATGCAGCAAAGGAGTTGAAAGACGAAGTAGATAGGCAACATGTCGAAGCCGTAGGTGTTCTACCCCCAAGGGGATGGACAATCAGAACAACTTAATCGAATCCTGAAACACTTGGTGATCAAAGAGATTAAGTCAACACAATCTGCACCTCAAGAAGGAACAATTGGCAACAACCTTGGTAGGCAATGCCATGAGTTGGTTCATTCAATATGATATAAATCACTTTCCGGACTATGATGTTCTGAAACAAGCTTTTTTGTCAAGATTTTGACAAGAGAAAACGCCAGAAGCAATCCTCAAGAAACTTCGATAAATAAAACAAAAGGATCTGCTGGTAGAAGACTACGCTCAAAAGTTCGAAAATCTGAACCAGAGGCTAGTCACCACGCAGAGACCGATTGAGGGTTAAAAAAGGAATTGGGGGATTACTTTTGCAAAGGGTTAAAAAAGGAATTGAGAAGTGATGTGGTGGGAAGGGACATGTTGGCAAGAGCCAACGACTTTGACAACATGGTCGCAGCGGCACAATGTGTAGAACAGAGATTTGGTATGACAAAAGCAAATCAAAGAAGGGGAAAAAGAAGGAGGCAGAGGATTCAGATTTGGACACAGATTCGGACGAAGACTCTGACACCGAGAGTGAGGATGATGATATGGAATCCGAGTCTGAGGAAGATGAATCGGATGCTTCGGATGATGATGAGGACATGAAGTCCAAGAGAAAAAGGGAAAAGGAATCCAAGAAGGGAAAGTCCAAGGGGAGCTCCAAGTCAAAGAAAAAAAGAAAAAGGCAAAAGCTTCCTTAAGAAGCTAGAGGAAAAGATAAAAAGGCATTTGAAAAGTATGGGGCTATCAAAAGCCGGTTCATTTGAGAAAGCTCATTGTGAGTTCTGCCTCAAACGAAATCATGATAGTGCTAATTGCTGGTACAATCCGAATTATAGGGGGTAGTTGCCTCACATGCAAGCTGCTGTAGCAGTGGCACAACCACCTACAGCCAATCAAGTAGGGGTAAATGAGAAGACCAGCATATCAAAATTGGGGAAACAATCCTCGACAAGCCAATACAAGTACTGATGCACATAATTGCACATATTGTGGAAAAGTTGGACATAGACAAGGTCCATGATGTGAACTCTGGTGTAAACATCGCAATGAGAGGGGCATCCCAATTGTTCAATACCATACACGATCACAAACGCAAAATGCACCTCATCCACCACAAGCCTAGGCCAATGCTGTGATAATACAACTTGAGCAGAATGGGGTAGGGGAAGGATCGAGAAAATTGAAGTAGATAAAAGCACAAAAGAAGAAGGGTATGGAGCTAGTATTGGCTATTTTATGTGTTTGCTCAGGATGTCAGCAAGAAAGTAACATGTTAGAAGGACAAAATGATCCGACAGCACTGGCTGTAATAAGGTCTAAAGGACCAATCCCAAAGGAGGAAAAAATACCAATGGCAGATAAATGTAAACACCCAATTGATTGGGATGAGCAAAAGAACGTTTGACATGAGGTTCTTAAAGCCTTGGATAAGGTGAATGCAGAGAAAAAGGTTAAGTGGGCATTGATGGACACCACACAATCTATACATGCCCAAGGCAAAATGGATGTATCAGTACAACTAGCAGAGAACAAGGTCCAACCTCAATGTGCAAATCCAGCAATGATTGAGGTGGAACCAAAGGAAGATCAGGCTGGCGGTAAAAGGAGCATAGTACAACCCGAGGTATCTAATAGGCCAGACGACAACCAGAAAGTAGACATTCTGAAAAAGAAAGGGGCTTGCAGAGAGGCTTAGCAGAGGATTGGCATGCTTAAGGAATCAGAAAAGGAGGTTACGAGGGAACAAGAAGAATTGTTTCACAGCCTGCTCAAGGCGAAGATTAATATCACACTGGATCAGCTTCTCAATCTAGTACCGGAATTCAAAATGCAGTTGTTGGCTAAGTTGTCAGTTAACATGGGGAGCCTAACGGATAAGGCAAAAAAGGAAGAGGGAGAGTCTTTTGAAGTTGAACCAACTGTGAATGCAGCACAAATAGCATCACTATGGATGAGAACCAAAACAATCCTACCAAAAGAATCAAGTCCATGCCTTTAACTATCACCAAGGAATACAAGATACTTCACATTATTGCTCTATGCAAGGACCTACCACTGATTGGGCATCTTGCATGAATTGGAATGTGGATCATGTTTGACAAAGCTACCATCACTATTAGGTCCAAGGCCATAGGGGCCCCATAGGGATAGTTATTGTCTAAGGGGTAGAGGTAGAAGACCTCTAAATATTAGTTTCATATGCTAGTCCAAGATTGGAAAGAAGCTTCAAGCTATGGCATCAAATATTTGTCCACAATGGACACTTGATTCTTCATGTAATACATAGATAGAGAATGGTGGATATGATCCCACCTATCACAAGTACCCTAGAAGCCTATTCAACCTATAGGCCAAGACACTGACCAAAATCAGGGGTTCACTCCAACATCTATGGGCCCATGCCCATGAAATCACTAACCAAATTTGTGCACTTTTCTTTTACCTTCTCCAATGACTACACTTCAATAAGAGGATCTACACGCTATCAAAAAGTCTCAAGCCTTTAACAAGACTTTCATATGGGTGAAGGTAGAGATTTTATGTCAATGGAGTTTGTCACCTAGTGCAAGAATGGTCCAATATAATTGAGTAGCTAAATAGAAGAATTGAGTAATAGTCAACATGGCACTAAGTGTATTGAAGCAAAAGGACATTCTTGGTCTTTAAAGGAAAATTTAGTCAGCAATACTATGCATATCCTCAACTAGAGTATAATCTTGGTAGATGAGGAACTCACACCTTTGGAGGGATATTTTGAGAAGAAGCCAATTATCAAATTCATAGAAATCTTTGGTTTTTTAGATCCAAGGATTGTGGGTCCATGTTCATAGTGACACATGGAAGAAGATCGACCAACAAAGCTAGAAGTGCATCTTCATTGGCTACACTAAGGAGTCAAAGGCTTAATAGTTGTACCACACAAAATAACAAAAGGTGGTGATTAGCTAGGACATGTTCCAATAGACCTACTTTGGATCAAATAGTAGAATATCCTTGAGATTGCACATTCTTATATACATGGGACTAGACCCAAATCTAGGATCAAATGACAAGGGGTCCAATCTAGATTGGGACCTTGGAATAACAAGATTCTAACAAGGGAAAATAGCAAAAACTTTGGTATGTCAAGAAGCTAGAAAACTCTTGGAATGCCAACATTTGGATGAATAGTTTTGAGGGGTGGTAGAGGGCTAGGAGGTGAATATGCCAATCATGATCTATGGTCTAATGGGGATGAGTTCAAATTGATCAAGTATCCAACATCCTTTGAAGAATCAGGCAAACCACATTGGCAATCCTAAATCCTAAACCCTAAACCCTAGCCCTAACCCAAAAAGCTTTGTATATATTCATTCTTTACAAGTAATCTAGTGTACTATTAGGCATTCTTGGTGTGATCTCTAGTTGTGACCTCTTTCCATTATCACTCTCACCTCGACTCTTCCTACTTTGTAATGGTATTAGAGTAGATTCATGCCTTCCATTGAGGCTTTTCTACCTTCCATCTTGTGGATAGTGAGTAGATTTTCATTCCAAATCACCATTTGGAGCAATATAGAAATAGATATGGTGTTTTGAGTATTCATGTGTTCCTTGGGATAAAACTTTGTGTGATTTTGAATCCTATGTATATGTGTGTGTGTGTGTGTGTGTGTGTGTGAGAGAGAGAGAGAGAGAGAGAGAGAGAGAGAGACTCAAGGCCCTATTGAAATTCTCAAGATACTCTGACATTTTTTTGTATATTTCTAGAAATATTGTTCTAAAAATACAGAATGAAAACAATTTGTGTCTTGCAAGTTAGATAAGAATATGTAGATAGGCAACTTGGGTGTCCATGATAGAAGCTAATGCCAAGGTGTTGGTAGGGTTGTTACTCTAGGAACTTTAGGGTGTAGGCTAAAGCTTGTGAAGACTCGATAATGGTATCTTTTGTTGGCTTTTGGAAACAATCCAATGAGCTAGAAGTGGGTCTATGATACTCAAGATTATAAAAAGTGTGATCGAAGTGGTAACTGATCTAACTGTTTACATGTGTGGAACTCATTGTTTCGAAATTGGCACTTCTAGTTCACTATCACTAATCATTTCAAAGGGAAGATTAGCGCCATTATTTATGTAAAAATTGTGCGAGCTCTCATCAGCAGCCTTCAACAAGAATCACTTCTAGTTCACTAATCATTTCAAAGGGAAGATCGAGGGAAGATCAATTGATGAGGCTTCTTAGCTCTCTTATCTTGTAGCTTCTATGTGCTTCTCTTGCAAGGCATGGCAAGCTATATGTTGTCATTGACGCCATGGCCATGATTAGTACAGAATAGATCGAAAGAAGCTAGCTGGTGAGCCAAGCAAAGAATAGAAGACAACTTACCTAAAAGAAGACAATGCCAAACCAAAGTCTGTGCAAGGTCACGTTGAGGTGCATAGGGGTTGTAGGGCATTTGCAAGGCAGGGAAATGTCTAGACATATTTGCAAATACATGATTTAGAAAGAGGAATACTAGAATCAAAGAGAGAAATATGCTCACTATGAGACCGAGGGAGCAAGCATTTTTTATCAAGACCTTATATTTCAAAGCTAGTTGTGTTTTGATGATAGAGATAAACGTAATAGGGTAAGCACATAAATACTAAAATCCTTGACATACTTTGTATATAGATGGAATATCCTTGCCATACACTATTCTAGAGAAAGAAATTCTAAAATCCTTGACATATACTTTGTGTAGAGATAGAATATACTTGAAAAACACTTTTCCTAAAGATAAAAGATACTTGATATACACTTTGTCTAGAGAGAGAAGATCCTTGTCATGCACTTTGTGTAGAAATTGAAACTCAAGAACATGTTTACTTATCTTACTAGAAAGAAGCTCCCACTCTTTAGGGATTAGTGTTCACTTCACTTTTCCCTTCATATGTTTGGTCTCCTTGTGTCCATGCTCCCTCAACAAATCAATGTGTGATATCATTATCTAACCTTGTAGTCTCCCATCCTTCCCCTCACTTCCTCCCCCCCCTCCCCCCCCCTCTTTGTCTCTCTCTCTCTCTCTCTCTCTCTCTCTCTCTCTCTCCTTCTCTTAGATCGAGTATTTCTTTTTCCCCTAAAAGAGAAGGTTTAATTATATTACTTCTTGCATATACAACTTGTTCAACTAATAAAGATTAACAATGATTGAGAATAGGAGAAAAGAGATCATACATCAATTATACAGTGCGAGTCTTTGGACTTGGCTATGAAGCCTCCAATCAAAGCCTTGCCATCATGCAAGATAGCCCATTCGCCTTGTTCTTTAGGCTGCCTTTACCTTTGTTATCTCCAAGGTCTTAGTATTTAGTTGATTTACTTCAACCCTTGGTTCATAGGTTGCCACATGCCACCTTATTTGCCACCTCTGAATCAATTTCCATGTCAGCTGTTTGGTAGTGCCCAATCACCTGCCACATCCTCTACATAGTCAACCATGTGCCACCTCAGCACACAATGCCACATAGGCACACTCTTTTGTAAGCAGCATGTGACCCTCAGTCTGCCACCTCATCAATTTGGGACCCCCTCTAGGAAAAAGTTTGGCCCATCCTTCCAGGAGCCATAATTTTTTATCCAATTGGAATTTGGAGGTGATCTAAAAACCAAAGTCAACTGTTGGAGCCATGTTGGTCCTTCTGATTGACAACATCTTTGACATTGTGTGCCCAAGTAGTTTCTTCTTTGTTTCAAGAGACACCAACATAGTTAATGTCACCCTCTTTGCAGCTAGTTGATCTAAGCTGTGCATCTCTTTCACTTTCTGTAGGCCATTTCTTAGACTAGAGAGCATCGCCTCTTGGGCATGCATCTCTCGAGGTGTTGGTAGGGTTGCTACTTTAGGAACTTTAGGGTGCAAGCTAAAGCTTGTGAAGACTTGATAATGGTAACTTTTTTTGGCCTTGGGAAACAATCCAATGAGCTAGAAGTGGGCATATGATACTCAATATTATAAAAAGGGTGATCGGAGTGGTAACTACTATGACTGTTTACATGTGTGGAATTCATCGTTTCAAAATTGGCACTTCTAGTTCACTATCACTAATCATTTCAAAGGGAAGTTTAGCACCATTATTCATGCAAAAATTGTGCGAGCTCTCATCAGCAGCCTTCAACAAGAATCACTTCTAGTTCACTCATCTTCTCAAAGGGAATATCCTTGGGGGGTTCACCTCACAAAATTTTAGTATACCATGTGCATTCAAAAGGAGAGGTATTTTAATGAAACTTTTGGAAACAA
Source organism: Dipteris shenzhenensis (assembly GCF_047967505.1). Taxonomy (NCBI): domain Eukaryota; kingdom Viridiplantae; phylum Streptophyta; class Polypodiopsida; order Gleicheniales; family Dipteridaceae; genus Dipteris; species Dipteris shenzhenensis. The sequence continues at coordinate 12,084,843 of NC_141596.1, forward strand.
TTTAATAGATTTACAATAATAGGAGGGGTTTTTTAATTCAACTTTAGAAAAAAATTAGTTAGTTCATAAGTAAAGAGGGGTACCTTTATTGGGGGGGAAATTTTAGTTGAGGGGTTTTTCAAATACACCTTGAATACATGTGATACCTAGGGTTGACTAGTAGTGCACCCCCTGAGGGAAGATCAATGCCCTTATTTACACAAAAATTGTGCGAGATATCATCAGCAACCTTCAGCAAGAAATCAACATGTGAGAGGAGCTCTTCGACAAGTAGTTGAAGAATTGGTGGATAGAGAATAGGCCATAAGTAGCCTGATGTTGCTGCCTCAAATGCTCCTACCAATCGTGACACCACAGCTCGTGTTCTTCGCTCCAATGGCAATGATCAAATACGTGCATTTGTAAACAACCGCTTCTTATTGTGCTACTCTGTAAGGAGTCTTATTTCTTCTTCTTGTTTCTCTCTTTGCAAATGTTGCATAAGTGTCTTCCATTTTCTTTTCAATACCATGCCATTGCTTTCCTTGACTCACAATTTGTTCCTTGTGCCTAGCTTTCTTGTCTTGCAGCGTCTATCTGCTTCTCTTGTAAGGCATGGCGAGCTGCATGTTGCCATTGATGCCATGGCCACGATTAGTCTAGAATAGATCTAGAGAAGCTAGCTGGTGAGGCAAGCAAAGAATAGAAGATAACTTACCTGAAAGAAGACAATTCCAAACCAAACTTTGTGCAAGGTCACGTTGAAGTGCATGGGAGTTGTAGGGCATTTGCAAGGCAGGGGCGTTTCCTTGAACCTCACCAAAAATGGCTACACCCAAGCAAAAAGAAGCACAACCTGAACACTTAGTATAATTGCATACTCCTCTTAGCTTCCAAGAAAAGATGGTGCAATTTCAAGGACAAATTTTGGGATCCAACACTAGAAGCTCATGAGAGTCACTAAACGTAAATATTATATATCCCATCTACCCAAGGCCTATTTTTCAAACACCCTATTTGTGAATATTTTATGTTTAAAAGACACCCTTGCTATATACAAGTTCGTAACTTTTTTAATACCACTTTGTAAATATATATCTATCAAAAACATAATTTTAAAATGCCTATCTATAAAATGCGCATGATAGTCACATTTATTTATACATGAACCTCGAGAGTAGAAAAAAAGAGTGGCCATTAAAAAACAAAAGAAGACTAACTTAAACCACCCTAAAAGAAAGTGAAGATTAACTTAAACCATCCTAAACCATAAAAGCTATAAGGTTGAGATTAACCTAAATCATCCTTATTAAGGACAAATGACATGTTGTTAGCTGGAGGAGAATGAGAAAATTCATTTTTTCTCTTCGCATTTTGTTTTGTCAACATTAGAGAAAGAGGGACAAAGTCTAAGCATTTGTTGGAAGTAGGGTCCCCTTTCAAACTACAAAACCCACATCTGGACCCCTCTGAAAGTGCCTCTACCATAAATGTTCTTGCTGGAGGGAAGGAGTCCACCTACCCTCCTAATAATATAAGAGAAGGATTCTTCTTTTTCACAACCATGGTCCAAAATTTTCTTCCTTGTCTCAACTTGTCAAGATCACCAACCTAATGTCCTCTATTTCTACCAATTAGACCTTCCCACGAGTTGGGCAAAAAATGCATACAAATATTATTTGAAATCCTAAGAGGAGGCCTTAGTGTACCCTTCTCAAGAGGAGGCCTTAGTGTACCCTTCCCCACACACTTCCTGCCAAAAATGACAGAGAGAAGAAAGAGATTTCATGGCTATTTTGAATAGAAGGTGCAAAAAAGTGCCATGGAGGGCCAACACAGAGTTTTTCCACGTAGAGTCAAATAGTAGGAGGATGTGGTGAAAATCGCGTGGCACTAATAAAGAGTGGCTTTATTAGAAAAAGTTTGCAAAATTCTATTGAGCAATGCATAAGTTATGGGTGATGCTACAAACCTATATACAGAAAATTCCCTGAACCTCACCAAAGATGGCTACACCCAAGCAAACGATGACCCGTTAAACAATTAAACTATCCCATAACTAGCATTTGACCTAAACTAGCACAGTGATATATTGCATTATGTTCCAAGCACCGGGCTGGTTTAGGACAATCACATTAAGTTCAAGCCAGCCTAGTTTAGAAATTAAGTTAAACAATTCAACTATTCCAAAACTCATTCATAGACAACCATCGCGTTGGTTTAGGAAACCACTCACTTGAGTTGTATCAAGCATGTGTTTGATGTGCTTCTCCCACTTCTTGCATCTTGTCCAATGTTTGTCGATGTCCTTTCTATTTGAATTTTGGAGAAGCTCTCGTATTCTCATGCCACAACATTGTTGCTCAACTATTAATGTTTTAAGACCACCATGCAGTAGTGCCACTAGTTTGGATTCCAAATTTTTAATTTGTTTTGGTTTTCAACAAATTAATACATGAAATGTTTCATCAAAGAATATTTTCCTATCAGCAAACACAAGGAATGTTGCGCAAAGGATGAAGAATTTATCAAGAAAAAGTTATGGAGTGTTGCATCGAATAGGTGTGGAAAAATTTAGCACAACATTGGAGGCCCCTTAAAGTATACCTAAGATTCTCAATTAGGCATGTTCTTGGGTTGAGGAGAAGCTCACATAGTGTGGCTTCGAATGACTACTTGGTTGCATGTATGTGCATAATAAAATTTTGATGTTTTTGAATTAATTGTTATATCCTATACTCTTCACTATTCAAGATACATGCCTTACCTACAAAATAGCACTTGTAATGCTTTAACAATCTTGGTCCAGATCTTTATTCCATATTTCTTTAGTCTCATGTTCAAGATTGGAATGTGTACTACTACTTGAAGAAAAAATTTGACGAATTCCGTTGAGCTATGCATAAGTTATGGCTTCAAGAAAGATACCTATATACAAAACATGGCCTGAAACTCACCAAAAATGGGTACGCCCAAGAAAACAATGACCAAAGCCATTTGTCTTATAGTAAGCTACCGGGACTGTTAGCAGAAGCAACAAACAGGAGGCTCAAAACTTGCAAGATTACAATACCTTACAAAGTGGCACTACCATGTACAACAGACCACAAGAAATGTATGAAAGAACCTAATGTCAAGTGTGCTCCATGAATCTTCCTGCTTCATGTAACATGGAGTCGTTACTATCGATGCATGTACAAGCCTTGGCTACTTGTCTCCATCACAAGCAAACACAAGCCTCTACCGAAGCAAGAAACAAAGAGGTCGAGGGAAAAAGACAGGGTGAGGGTGAGAGAGAGTGAGCAGGCCCTAAGGCTAGATATATCTATGCACAAAACTAGTCATGCCACAATTCAAATTTGACTTTTGAGTAGTTTTTAGGATAGAATGAACTTGTAACAACCTCAAAACTCAGTAGTAGGTAGGGTACCTGGCTAATACTCCCGTATTTTGTCTGTGCATTTCTGAAGCCCTCTATTCTAGTATGCAGCATGATAAATTGCCTCTAACACTCATGTTCACCTTATGAACGATCCAGCAATGTGTCTGCTGTGGATGATCCCCACAATCAAAAATAATTGATCATGTTCATGATTTTGAATATAGCAAAGGCTTGCCATCAAATTGTTGACTGCTACGACTGTACACGAGACCTTTGTAAATGTAAACTGGTTCTGGAAAATGGTATTTGTTCTTCAAGGCTTGCGACATTTCAGCATATACGTTCTATCCTTCCTCTCATTGGCTTCCCAAAATCTGCTCGTAATTGTTTGCCTCCCATTGTTCGCCCCTCAAAATTTCACATGATCGAACATTGGTTTTGTCAAGTCTAAGAATTTTCGACTCAAAGTCACTCTTGCTTGTGGTCTTGCATCCTTCTTAGTGATATCACGAAGTCATCTTGCTTGTTGCAAGTAGTAGAAAGCTTGTATAAAAGACAGCTTTGATCACCATTAATGTGAAAAAGTCTATAGAACTTGGTAAGATTGTTTCTTTAACACAACAACACAAAACAACTATAGACGCACTTGATAGATGTGCAAAATGACCGACATGTCTATAGGCATTGCTAGAATAGCAAAAATACGAGTGCATCTAATAGCGCATGCGCTATCCACATCAACAAGAAACTCAAAAATATATACAAGTGACTCTTGTACCAACCAACCCTCGGCCATGCTACCTTTGGGTCTTGCATTTTGTCTCACGAAACCCTTCAAGGTCTTCATGAAGCGCTTGAGGAAGAACAACCATCATGCATGTACAGTACCGCATATAGCAATCTCATCCACCAAATGGACTATGAGATGTAGTTGGCTTGTGAGAATAGAACGTGGAAATGTCTCCTCTACTAAACAAACCACCTCCACTGACATAACTCGAGCATTCTCAAGCATGGTGGGATCTATTTCCTTTGAGCTCACATACCTAGAAAGGAAAAAGTATGCAATATTAGCAATATGAACACCTTGCATCTTGTAAAGTACCTCACAAGCTCACCCATCTTGTAAATACAATATTCAGATTTTGTATCTTGTAAAGTACCTAACAAGCTCACCCATCTTGTAAATACAATCCTTCACGTCCTTCGATGCACTCTGAGAAATGCTAGTAGGTAGTATGAACTAAACACATGAGGAATGATTAAATAGTTGCTTCTAATTCAGTCACAAATTTGGAAGGAAAAAGATTTTATGCACATAAAATACTTACTTGGAGCATCTTGTGCCAATCATGAGATTTCAAGCCATATAATTTCTCTACACCTCTTTTCTTGCTCTTTGTGAAGGCCCCCTTCAAGCACCTCATGTATCCAGTGGGAGTATGATAGCTCGCTTCACTGCCACCATCTCTAACTTTGATAACCTCCACGGTGCACAAGGTAAAAAGACACGTCCATTTGGCCTCTCTTGTGGGCCAAGCTTCATGCATCCTCCCTATGGTACGTAGATCCTTTCTTATGCCTGCGAAATCTCATGTCCCATTTAAATGTTCCCAAATGGTAGACGCCACATTCTTGAAGATATGCATGGGATCAAGCAGGTGATTATGGGACCAATATGGTAAACGATAAAAGATGGAGTATCTAAACAAAAGCTGGTGTTAGCAGTCAATCTTTATTTCCAGCCAATATAGCACACAATAGCTACAAACCCTTACCAGTTCATGCCAAGTGGTGGAGTTGTGGATCCGTCCCAAATTCTCATCCAATCTCCCGCAGTGAGTGACTATGGGGTGACTGCATTCCAAGGGGCGACATCTAAGATGATCAGGTGGGAGAAATCAATGGTGGTTCTCATAGATGACCTTATTCAATGCATCTGCCTATGAGGCAACTAGTGAAGGACCACAAACAGGACATCCATGGTAACCTGATGTAGTGAGACTTGAACAATAGATGCAATTAAGAGTTCAAGGTGGGTTTAGGGTGCCACATCGATCGCCTACTCATAATTAAAAGTGCAATGCTTACTTGAACACTCGCCATAGCCTGGGAAGTCATGCATCATCCACATCAAGACTGCTTTGTAGTTGATGTCTCGTGAGATGAGGGAGGCCTGCTCACATCATGCACCTCGATACCTCTCCAAAGTATCTCTAGCTCGTCGTCAATCAAAGGCTCCAAATAAACATCAGGATTTTTGGCTTTATGTTTCCCTGGAATTAGAAGGGATAACATAACATGTCCTTTCTTAATCGCCATAGAGGGTGGAAGATTATAATTCACCAATATCATTAGCCATACACTGTAAGAGGTGCTTTTGAGACCAAATGGGTTCACAACATCCATACCCAATCCAAGTCTCAAGCTCCTAGGTTCTTTCTTGAAGCTTGGCCATGTGTCTTCAATATGCTTCCACACAGGAGTGTCTACAGGAGTTCTCCACTTGCCATCGGTTGATCGATGGGAGGAATGCCATGACATGAGCTCTACAATGGATTTGCACTTGGACATATGTTGGATGTGAGGGATTATGGGAAAATGTCGCAGAACCTTACAAGGCACATCCAAAGTTTTGAGATTTGCTCTATATCTTGCCTCTCCACAAGTAGGACACTCTCTTTATCCTTATGTTGTCCACAAAACAGAACGCAATCGTTGACGCATGCATGGATGCGCTTGTAATCTAATCCTCCAAGAGGTCACATGTTGCCTTGCTATATCTCTTGAGGTCGGTAATTTATTCTCCCTTGGAAGCATTTTACGCAATAGCCTGCACGTGAAGACCATAAATTAGAAAAAGCATTCGAGTAATTGACCCACTATCATAATTCACCATGTTTGCAAAATAGACTTTAAAGCTTACTTGAGTAATGCATTCACGAGGGATTCACTAGTAGTAATAAGGAGATGTCACCTGCGTGCAATAAATATATGAAAATTCCTCTTATCTATCCCCTATTTATGGGACCTTACCTTATAAAATGTACCTTCCTTCCCTTATATAACCCCCCTCCCTTACACTCACATGGTACCGTGTGGTACCGTACGATAAACCCTAGTGGACCCCCCGGGAATGTATTCAAACTTGCATTGCTCCATCCATAGATGGTCTGCAAGTTTAGTTACTCAAGGGAGGCACGTAGAACATAGAATATGCACCCCTCAAACAGTGGAGTCGGTGCTGCGGTAAAAAGATCATCTTGCTCCATGCTATCATCCCTACCTAAGGATTGATGGACATATAAATCCCGCCTCATATCATCAAACACCCCCTCCTCCACGGCCTCATGAGGTAATGGCAGAGGGCTACTATCACCATCACTCCATGCATTCGTAATGGTCCCTCTTGAAGATCCCACCTCATATTGCCGACGCTTCGCCTCCTCATGACGACGAGCATAGGGCAACATATGTGGGTGTCATCCTGTACCAAATTAAAATGGGATCATAACTCAAGCACATGAACAACCATATGTATCTCAATCAATCTTAACTCTTTAACACTTACCATGTTTATGGTTGCATCCCATTCTCCATACTTTGAGACGTGATTGAGTGTAATTCTACATGCACGATACATGTTTCCTCGACATCGATCACACATACATTTGATTTTTTGCTCCAACCACATTTTGCGATGGTGGATACGGAGGGATTCATCCTCACTGGAGCTACATATTGAAGATGAAGACATCCTACATATAAACAACCCAAAATTTGTTCTTGGATGAGTTGTAAATGTCAAAACTCTGTGGAGCATCTAAAAGCGCATCTAACACCACATCTGTACTGTGGAATGCATCTATAGGCGTGTCTAAAACTTACTTTAGAGGCATTGATAGACACATAGCTAGATGCATAGATAGATGCGTAGATAGACACGCACATAGACGCACAGACTACGAGCTGATTTTCGAACCTACTTTTAGCGCGCTTGCTTTTCTTCATATACTTTTAACATTGCACGGCTTGCTTAACAGACATAGCTTCGAGCATCCACACTTATCTCCAAGCACCAACACTCATCTCTAGGCTTACACAATCATCCCCAAGCACATAAGAGAAGAGGGTGAACAAGGAGAAGAAGAAAGAGAAGCAGAGGTGAACAAAGAAGAGAAGAAAGAGAAGCAACTTTGAAGAAGGACAAGAAGCTTCCTTGAAGAAGGACAAGAAGCTTCCATACCTCTATCCAAGGTAAGTCTCTTGGCGGTTTATCTTCTTTGGAAGTTGCTCTCTTTGGATTCATCCTTTGTCGTATGTAGGTCGAACGGATGTTTTTTGTACTAGTGTGGTCGGGCGCATGTCCTTTTCAAATTCTTAGAAAAAGGCGTCTGTCGGAGTGCGTCTATAGATGCATCTAACAGCGCGTCTATAGACACGTCTGTCTTTTGGGAAAACAGACAGCCATGCCTATAGACGCACTGTTAGACGCGTCTATAGATGTGCTCCAACAATCTTATCTGTTCTTCCCTTTCCCCTTCCTTTTCCTTCTCTTTCCCTTCCTCCTCTCCTTCCATTTCCACTTCTAAGAAAAGGATTACATATGGAATGATGGAAATAAGTGATTGCATGAATGAAGAAAGGGATTGCATTAATGATGGAAAGGGATTGCATGATTGAAGAAAGGGATTGTGTGAATGATGGAAAGGAAAAGCATGATTGAAGAAAGGGATTGCATTCGTGAGAAAATAAGGGATCGTGTTCTCTTTTTCTCTCCTTTCTCCTCTCTTTTCTTCTCTTTTCTCCTCTCTTTTCTCCTCGCTTTCCTTCTCTCTATTTTCCTCTCTTTTATCCCCTCTTTCCTTCACCTTGTCTCTCTTTTTTCTTCTCTCTTTTATCCTCTCTTTCCTTCTCTTTTTGTGGTAATTTTCCTCTCTTACTCCTCTCTTTTTCTCTCTTTTTTTCTCATCTCTTTTCCTCTATTTTCCTCTCTCTTCTCCTCTGTTTCCTTCTCTCTATTTTCCTCTCTTTTATCCCCTCTTTCCTTCACCTTGTCTCTCTTTTTCCTTCTCTCTTTTATCCTCTCTTTCCTTCTCTTTTCGTGGTAATTTTCCTCTCTTACCTGTTAGAGTTAGCTCAAATGTCCACCTCTCATGTAACCCACCAATATTCTGTGTACCCAATGTTGTAAGGCCCCCATATGAGGAGAAGCCATGATGGGTATCAGATATTGGGAGGGATCCCCAGTTTAGACACTGGAAGGGGTCTTAGAGTAGACCAGATGGTTATGAGACGGCTTAGGAGCCAAGAGTAGATACCCGTCTGCACAAAGGGGGGGTTCGGGGGGGCGATAGCCCCCCCGATAGCAGGGGGTCCGGGGGGCGCAGGCCCCCGGTGGGGGTCTGGGGGCAAAGCCCCCAGCGGCAGGGTCCTTCATCTGCCCGATCCTTCATCTGCCCGCCGGCATGTTTTCTGAAGGGTCGGTGGTCTTCCAGGCCGACTGTCTATTAGGCCGACTGCCTATTACAGGGCCGACCGTCAACCACTTACACTATATAAGTGGCCACCCCCTATCATCAGATGACCAGTTCTTCACGCTCATAGTCCTCCGTCCAGCATCTGTCTAGATCACCATCGAAGCTATGTCTGTAGAGCGCACGGGTGGACAGCCAACCATCAGTTGTATCAGTAGTTTGGTATATCAGAATTTTTGTATTCTCTCCAACTTTCCATCGTGTACTTGCGTTTTGTTGTTATCTTCCGCTGCGTACTATTTTCTTACATGGTATCAGAGCTCAGGCTATCTGAGTAACGACTTTATTGCAAGTTCAACGAGCTTTGTTAGCAAAGGCTACTAGGAGTGATGGCTGCACCAACCCCGTTGCGAATTCGTCCACCTGCCTTCAATGAAGGCAAGCTCGATGGGACGAATTATACTTTGTGGAAATTCAAGATCAGCGCGATCTTGGATTCATATGAGCTTCTGGATACTGTTCTGGGATTGGATCCAGAACCGGTTGGATCACCGAATCCAAACAACCCCAACGTCATAACGCCACCGAATGCAAATCTTCTTTGGGCATGGAAACGAAGGAACGCAGATGCACTCTGCGCTCTTGTTACCAGTTCAAGTGATTCTGTTTTGACTCTGATTCAGCATACAGACAAGGCAAGTGAGGCTTGGAACATATTGAAAGGTCAGTATGAAACGCGGAATCAGACCAGAATTCAAAATCTGGAGAATATGCTTGCTGCAGAGAGGTGCTCTGATGGAGAATCAGCTGAGACATTCATCACACGGATTAAGAATCTACGTGATCAGATGGCGGCGGTTGGGATTACAAAGACCAGCGAAGAGTTGGCCAGAAGGTGCATTCGGATCCTTCCACAAAAGTACGATGCATTGGTCACGACACTCAACACGCAGGTAAGAAATCCACCCCTCACTTTTGAAGAGTTCAGCGCGATGCTTCTAGAGGAGGAGATGCGAATGAAGACCCGCGATGGCGGAAGTGATGCAGCATTCTCAACCACATCCAAAGGGAAGGGTGGAGAGAAGAAGAATGGTAAGAAGAAGAAGTTTTCAGGTAAGTGCCACTACTGCAACAAAAGCGGTCACATGATCAAGGATTGCAGAAAGAAGCAGCAGGATGAAAAGAATGGCACTACACAGTCTTCTTCGAAAGGCAAGGAATCTGCCAACACAGTTGAAACTGAGTTGGAGCTATGGGTTGCAATTGAAGAAATATGCTCCTCAACAGAAGTTTCAACAACGAATGATTCGTGGCTCCTTGATAGTGGAGCGTCCCGTCACATGACCAGAAAGAAGGACTGGTATAGCTCTTTCAAGCCTCTACAAGAGCCCATGAACGTGACGGTCGGTAATAATGCAAAATGCCCTGTGGAAGGTACAAGTACTATCTCTCTTTCCATTCACGAGGGTGAAACTAAAGAGCTTTCTGATGTATTACTAGTTCCTCAGCTAAAGAAGAACTTGCTTTCGGTTGCTGCAATAACTGATCGCAACTTGGAGGTGCGTTTCAAGAGGACCGGAGCAGAAATCCTTAATGCAGCAGGCAAGGTGGTCGGCAAGGTAGTAAGGAAGAACAATCTCTACGAGCTGACGGCACTAACAGTCTCTTCAGGGGTGGGAATCAGTAAGGTATGGCATGAAAGATTTGGTGATCTTAGTTATCCTATTCTTTTGGAAATGCAGAAAACAGGGATGGTTGCACACTTGCCTGCACTCTCAAAGGTGCAGGAACCTTGTGAAGCTTGTATGATGGGCAAGCAACAAAGGAAGGCTTTTCCACATGAGAGCGGCTATCGGGCAAAGGCTCCTCTACAATTGGTTCATGCTGATCTCAGTGGGAAAGCTCCGACTCAAGCTTTGGGGGGATGTAACTACTATATGCTTATCGTCGACGACTACAGTAGATACATGTGGGTGTATTTTCTACGAGATAAGGCTGAAGCTCTTGGAAAATTCAAACAGTGGCAAAAGATGGTGGAAAACGGAAGCGGGCTGAAGGTAAAGAAGCTTCGCACGTACATCGTCAATCGAAGCTTCACAAAGGCCTTGACGGGCAAAACACCTTTGGAGGCTTACTCAGGTAAAAATCCTTCCGCTTCTCATTTCAGAACATTTGGATGTGAGTGCTTTGTTCATGTTCCAGATAGCACCAGAAAGAAATTAGATCCAAAGAGCAGAAAGTGTATCTTCATGGGCTATAGCCAGGAGTCAAAGGCGTACCGGCTATATGATCCAGAGGCAAAGAAGATCGTGGTCAGTCGTGATGTGGTGTTTTGGGAACAGCCACATACAGTGGAGGAGGAGGTATGCCCTTCCACTTTATCATCAGCCGTAAAAGTAACTCACCTTGTGCCCGTATCTAAAGCAGAGTTGCAGAGAATGAGGAGGAGTACTTCGAGGAACAGACTCCACCAACACCACAACATGCCTTGGCTCCACAAGGTAAGCCACTTCCAAAGTGGGCAAGGCAGCTCTTTGATGAGAAGAATCCGGTTCCAGACTTGGCGGAGTCATCTACAGATGGACTTCGACGATCAAAGAGGATAGAGGAGCAGAAAAGGGCTTCTGAACACATAGTCAATATGGCCTTGATGGCTGAGATTATGAAAGTTCAAGAGCCTACGAATTTGGATGAGGCAATGGCGGATCCAAATTGGAAAGCTGCCATGCAAGAGGAGTATGACAGCATCATGAAGAATCAGACTTGGGACTTGGTTGATCGTCCAGAAAAAAGGAAGATCATTGGTACCAAATGGGTATGGAAGGCCAAGTACAAATCTGATGGATCTTTGGAAAAGTACAAGGCTAGGCTTGTTGCACAAGGATACTCTCAAGTTGAAGGCTTTGATTTTGAGGATTCCTTTGCTCCTACAGCAAGGATGACAACTATTCGGGTGGTACTTGCCTTGGCTGCTCATAAGCAGTGGCCGGTGTTTCAAATGGACGTGAAATCTGCGTTCTTGAATGGACATCTCAAGGAGGAGGTATATGTGTTCCAGCCACCAGGATTTGAGGTGCCCAATTCAGAGAACAAGGTTTGCAGACTAAAGAAGGCATTGTATGGGCTGAAACAGGCCCCAAGGGCATGGTACCAACGGATTGATAGCTTTCTCATATCTATTGGTTTCTCAAAAAGTGCTTCTGATGCTAACCTGTATGTTTGTAAGCAGGATGGCAAGTATGTGGTAATAGTCCTTTACGTGGATGACTTGATCATCACAGGAGATCATGAGAAGATGCTGCAACAGTTGAGGGAGTCATTGAGTTCCGAGTTTGAGATGACAGATTTGGGGCTCATGCACTTTTGCCTCGGCATTGAGGTTTGGCAAAAACCTGGCAGGATTTTCATCTCTCAGCAGAGATATGCTCGCGAGATCTTGAAGGCATTCGATATGACCGAGTGTAAGGACGTGGTCTCTCCCATGGAGGTGAATGGTAAGCTCTCAGTGGAGGATGCATCACCACTTGTCGACATCAAGGAGTATAGGAAACTTGTGGGGAGTCTCATTTTTCTGTGCAACACTAGACCTGATATCAGCTTTGCAGTTGGTGTACTTAGTAGGTTCTCAAATCAACCTCGAGAGAACCATTGGAAAGCAGGGATGCGTGTGCTAAAGTACGTGAAAGGTACACTGGAGTATGGCATTACCTACAGAGCAGGGAAGACCTTGGCGGGTTACTGTGACTCAGATTGGGCGGGAGATTGTGATTCTAGAAAGTCAGTTTCTGGATATTGTTTCTCACTTGGTTCAGGAGTGTTCTCTTGGATTAGCAAGAAGCAACCAACAGTGGCACTATCTTCGACAGAAGCTGAGTACAAGGCAGCATGCATTGCTGCTTGTGAAGCAGTTTGGCTAAGGAGGATCCTGCAAGACATAGGAGTTCCAATCGAAGATGCGACGGTTCTAAAATGCGACAATCAGAGTTGCATGGCCATCGCAAAGAATCCTGTGTTCCATGCTCGTACAAAGCACATAGAGATCCAGTATCACTACGTACGAGAGCTCATCGAGGATGGAGTCATAGAGCTGGAGTATTGTCCCACAGAGGACAATTGCGCAGACATCTTCACGAAGGCTCGTGGGAGTGATTTATTGTTGCGGCATCTACATCGACTCGGCATTGGTCCGAACACGTAGTTCATCTTCGGGTGAACATTGAGGGGGGGTGTTAGAGTTAGCTCAAATGTCCACCTCTCATGTAACCCACCAATATTCTGTGTACCCAATGTTGTAAGGCCCCCATATGAGGAGAAGCCATGATGGGTATCAGATATTGGGAGGGATCCCCAGTTTAGACACTGGAAGGGGTCTTAGAGTAGACCAGATGGTTATGAGACGGCTTAGGAGCCAAGAGTAGATACCCGTCTGCACAAAGGGGGGGTTCGGGGGGGCGATAGCCCCCCCGATAGCAGGGGGTCCGGGGGGCGCAGGCCCCCGGTGGGGGTCTGGGGGCAAAGCCCCCAGCGATCCTTCATCTGCCCGCCGGCATGTTTTCTGAAGGGTCGGTGGTCTTCCAGGCCGACTGTCTATTAGGCCGACTGCCTATTACAGGGCCGACCGTCAACCACTTACACTATATAAGTGGCCACCCCCTATCATCAGATGACCAGTTCTTCATGCTCATAGTCCTCCGTCCAGCATCTGTCTAGATCACCATCGAAGCTCTGTCTGTAGAGCGCACGGGTGGACAGCCAACCATCAGTTGTATCAGCAGTTTGGTATATCAGAATTTTTGTATTCTCTTCTTGCCATGTGTCTTCTGGTTAAATTGTTTGATTGAGGGTCAAATAAACTTAATGATGGTTAAATTAAACCTTATCTACCACGTGTATTTTATTTTATTTTTCAAGGTCTGAGAACTTTGACAATGAAGATGATGGTGACTAGGTGGCGTTCTTGCATGCAGGTTGCTCGTAGAGCTTTTTGCATGTAGCCTGTGTGTCAGTGGAAGATTCTGTGAGGCGTGTCGGTGCTGGAGGTCACTCAATCGTCGACTAAGCCTTGAGGCTATATGGAGTTTGGTCATCTGGTGTTGAAGACTTGTGGTGGGTGCCTTGCTTGAAGCTCGAGTTGGTCGGTCGGCTTAGCAATGGCAAGGAGCAGGCATGGAAGGAGCCATGCCAAGGTGCAAGGGTCATCGTAGAAGGCAACACCTATTTCTACTATGGAGTTGTTGCTTAGTTGAGGAGCTCCATTGAATGGAGCTACTGTAGCAGTATGCAGCACTCGGAGGAGCCACCGAGATGATGGAGGCAAGTGGCTGGAGGACTTCATAGTTGGAGCTAGTGCAGGCTCATGTTGATGGAGCCTTGAGTCAGTTGGCTGATGCTGCTATTCATTCGTGGAGCTTGGAGCTATAATTGTGTGGACTCGGAGGAGTCAAAGCTAGGCAGCCACTTGCTGCTTCTATTCATCGCAATGAATGAGTCGCCTTGAGGCCAGTGTTGGGCCATGAGCATTGTAGCAATCAAGGGAGATACCGCTTTGGTCGTTGGAGAGGCGTAGATGATGTGCAGAGGCTTGTTCATGCTGCAGAGTCATGTTAGTGCTGCAAACGACTTCGGAGCTAGTTGGAAGGCCAAGCTTGGCCGCCTTTGCAGATGGGCTGTGGCTATGAGTAGTGCTATAGCCACTTTGAGATGAAACCGCTTTGAGAGCTTGTAGATGGGCACACTAGCCTTTGTTGCAGCCTTGGAGTCTCGAATTGTGGGGAGCATCTTACTCGTAGATGTATACCTCCTTAATGGTTTGATAAGAACTCCCAAAGTAGAGATCTCTCCCAATACCAATTAGACCTCTCAACAAAGATGCAATTCTTTCTTTCTCTCATTAACAAAAATCTCTCTCTCTTTCTCACTTGAAGAAGTAGAATTTCTTTCTTAGAAACACTCTTGAACTCTCCCTACCTTTTCTCTCAAAGCATCTCACTTCCACAATCTCTCAACGGAATGAATCAAAGAATGAATCTAAATCTCTCTCTCAAAAGAATGACATAAATATCTCACCAAATGGATGGAAATTCTCTCAGTAGAAGTGAATGGAAGGAACTCACGATCACTCAAGAGAACTCTCAATCTCTCAATCGATCTCTCTTGCTCTCACAAGAAGGATGGAACCTGAGTAGAAGGCAGAACCATACTTTGATACCATGACAAAATATGAAGAGGGGAGAGGAGAAGAGTGGAGATGAGGAGAGAGGGCACAGCTAGAGAGCACACCACAAATGACTAACTATACACTAGATTTAGTTGAAAATGTAGAATATATACAAACCCATTTAGGGTTAGGGTTATGGTATCTAACCCTTTCCTTTATAGCACTCTATTGGGTTAGTGCTATGCACATATGATCACATGATAGTGCTATGCACATATGGTCACATGATGTTGAGCGTGATCTCTCAATAGCCTAAGCCAGTTCTATTCACATATCTAACTGAAAACTGCTACCCTCATGAAAACCCACCAAGATTAGCATGGCTACTTCAACACTACTGACTTAGACCTTGCCCTTAAAAAATCCACTAGGGGGCCCAGACATTGACATAGCTGTTAGATTGATATGCTACCAAATTTCTTCTAGAATTCCCCCATCATTTATATTTTTACTCCAGCCTTCATTTCATCCTCCATGACATAATCTTCACACAATTGGTCATCACCCCATGTCATATGATTTCTTTGACACCATGGTTAGACTCTTACAAAGTCCTTTGCATCAAGAACTGGATGTCTAGTTTGACTTCAAAGAAGAAATGTCAGGAATCTACAAAACACACGTGATGGCCCACTCCACTCAACCCATGACATTTGTCATAGATTCCTCTTCCTCCTAGACATTTCTAAGACAAATGATGTGATAGAACTAACCACAATTGGGTCCCAATGCTTCAACATAGTTCTATTGACATCATGTCCTATCGAGACAAGACATGGTGAACATTGTGTTCAACTTTCCTATATCTCTCCATTGGGATAGTAATGGATCAAGATTATGGGAGGTTATGAGAATTGTTTTATTTTTATGGAGGACGGTGATGGAGATGGCGATGGTGACTCGTGTCCTTCGCAATCTAGTCTCCCTCTCCTTCCTCTCAGACCCAAGTATGGATCCCTTCTCCCGATCTTTTTGTCTCACTTAGTGCTCACTTCGCTGCATACAACCCTCATAGAGAATCCATCGTTCCTCATGTAGAATGTGATAGTGGTTGTGCCTCTTCGACCTTCTTCTAGAATGGAATATAGAGGACCTAACTTCACTAATCTCACTTCCTTCCCTCCACTAGTCGACAACTCCAACTGCTGGCCACTTTGGACAAGTTACAGCACCTAGCTCCTCATACATGAGGGCTCTCCAGCAAAGTAGAGGGGGCTTCTCCTCAGCCCCTTTTAGAGAATAAAAAATCTTCTGGCAGCTCCTAGACAAGAGGGAGTACGAGAAGCAAAGCATGGGACCCATACCAACGCTACAAAGCCATCCCAAGAAAATGGTCTATCATCCTCCAAGAACTCCCATAGAGATAAAGCCAATGCCTCCTCCTTCAATAGCACAGTGACTGGAGTCTGAGCACCTGAAGCTCCATGAGACTTTCAAGATGTGAGATTAGGCCTTCCAAGAGAGAGGATGACTACTAAATCACATAAAGCTATTTTTGCACAGGTTGATGAAGACCTACTTGAAGAATCTATCAAATGGCTTGAATCACATGCACTCGCTGGGTACCTGCATGGTCTGCATCCCCTTGCTGCTTTTCTTGAGAACTGATTTCAAACCAACTAGATTAGGAGAGGTAACATAGTCACCAATGTCCACTTCCTAAGACAAGGGTACTTCATTTTTCTATTTGAAAATGTTGAGGATGCTTTGAAAGTCCTTTTGCATGGTCTCTAGACAGTGCGCAATAAACCATTGTATATGGATAAGTGGTCTTCATCATTCAGCCCAGATAACCCCCGGTCCACTATTCACCCAGTCTAGGTAGAGCTTCCTCACTTGCCTTTCTCGTTGTGTAATCAAGTTGCTTCAATATGAAACAGCTTAGGACATGTAGTCAGTGTCAAAAGAGAGCCGTTCATTAATCCCAAGAGGAATCCTCAGGTGTGTGTACAGCTAGATCTAGCTGAAGAGTTACTTGAAACCATTGTAATCCTCAATCGCAAGGATGGAGTGATTAAAGAGCAAAAAATTATGTATAAGAACTTGCCAAACTCATGTTTTTTGTGTGGACTGTCTGACCATACAGTTAATAACTATCCCTTGAATCAAACCAAGCCCAAAGGGAACACTAAACCTCCTCAAGTTCCTAAGGAAAAGTGGATTCCCATATAGCCGAAAGCTCCTATGGGTCGAAACAGCCCTACTGAATCAAAAAATGACAGCATCCCACAGCTCGAACACAAGCTTGCTTGTAACATCCCAATGAAAAATGCTTTTGAGGCATTATCAGAGATGGTTCCTGAACCCAACCTCCATCTCATTCCCAAGCTTGAACTGGGAGAGGAATGGGCCAAGGACTTTGAGGATGAAGTCAACAAGAGTGATGATATGTTGGACCTGGATGTCTTGGAGGAAGACCTTCCTCTTCCTCCTCAAGCAGATAAAGATATAGTGGTCAAGGAAAACCTACTATCACGGCACATAGTAAGAGGAGGCTATCGACAACCAAAGGTCTTTCTGTGCATACAAGTAGCCCAAACCCCAGGGCCAAAAAGGGGAAAAAAAACATGGTAAAAGTAAACCCATTTCGTTCCTGTCCCTAAACATTCCTAGTCTCACTGTTGACCCCAACAAGGCAGGTATCTTGGCCACTTGGCTGAGATAAAACTCTCATTCTCCTACCTTTCTGGCTCTACAAGACGTTAAATATACAAGAGATGCTCTAGTCGCATGACTCAAATGTATTGATAAGAGGAGGACTTGGTATGCCACCTACCACAAAGATGGTAGAATAATCGCATTATTCCCAGAGCATTCTTGATGTGGTTGACATAGAAGACCGTATTAGATAATTCGGGAAAAACACAATTCCTAGAATGGCAGTTTTGGAAGAAATTGTAGCTCCCCTCAATGAAAAAACAGGAGAAATATGTGAAAATAGACTAGATAGCCATTCATGAAGTGTGAAATATCAACTACATTCTCAAATAATAAATAGAATATCATATATGAGTACCTGGATTTGTTCTATCCATGGCTGGCCTTGGTGACTTGTCTGTGGCTCTTGCACAAGTGCAATAAGGGGGGGGGGATGATGGGAATAAGGGGGGGGGGATGATGACAGTGATGCAGATAAGTATGTGGTGTAGGGATGGAGGAAAGTGTAGATCAAAACTGCTAGAGGGATGGAGAAACGTGTAGATTAGGGGAAAGGGCACAGTTTTCAATGCATGACACATATGTCTTGTCAGCCACACGTGTGGAAAACGGTCTTCTAGATACTTGTGCATTTATTTCCTGATGATTTCTTGCACACATTTTGAGACAAAACCGCCTCTAAGTAGAGTTACCCTTCATTTCATCCCTATCTCTAGTTTCAATTGCCTCGAACCTCACTACCTGACCAGCTCCAGCTCCAACCTCACCACCTCTAGCTCCAACCTCACTATTTCACCACCTCCATCACAGAGTCCCACTGTAGCTCCACAACTCCAACCTCACCAGCTCCACCATCCACTGCAGCTCCAGCCACAACCACCCCAGCTCCATCTCACACCTCATGTTTTTTTGAGCACATCTCATCTGTATTCTAGGGTTTAGGAGGATGGTGGAGTACAACTGATTGATTAGATTGGGATTAAGCAAAATTTGCTCAAAAATGTGATTTGAGCTCTTTCTTTGTTTTTCTCTTCCATATCGCGTTTTCTAGCACAAAGTCCTTCCTCTTGATGCAAAAACATCATGTCCAGACAAGTTCAGGTAAATGCCTAATAGCTGTTGATGCAATAGAATTAGATAGATCAAGATTGTGGCTTTTGCACAAGTATAGGTAGGTGGGGATAGTGATGGGAGAAAACACATGCCAAAACTGGTCTTCAAGGTACTATATTTAGAGTATCTAGTGATTGCATGCACCTATTTTTAGACTAGGCTTTTTAGAGTATCATTCATTTTGTCCTCCCTACAACCTTATGCACACCTAGCATATTTTGCTAATAAACACAATATAGGGTGCTTTTATGGAAAAGGGCCTCAAATCACGTTTTCTAGATAAAAATGTTATCCTCTATGGACCAAGTACTGGCACCTAAGAAAAGATGAGGTCTACACAATCACAAATCAAGAAAACACTACTGCAAACAAATATAGCAGATTCCTAAGTGGTAGAATGAGTACCTAGATTTTTTCTATCCATGACTGGCCCTGGTGACTTGTCTGTGGCTCTTGCATAGGTGCAGTAAGGGTGGGGGGGGGAGGGGGGGTGTTGGGGGGATGATGGGAGTAAGAGGGGGGGGGGGCATGATGATTGGTGAGGGTGGGGGGGGATGATGATGGCAGTGATGCAGATCAAAACTATTAGAGGGATGGAGGAAAGTGTAGATCAGAACTACTAGAGGGATGGAGAAAGAGTAGATAAGAGGAAAGGGCACAATTTCCAATGCATGTCATGTGAAGATAGTGGGAGAGAAGGAAGGAGTCTCACTTGCGGCTTTCTCACATACACAATGGGGGAATACACACAAAGGTAGAGGCTAAAAATAGTTTTTCTCTTCTTAGTTGTGAAAGCCAAAAGAACTCTCGTACAAAGAAATAGAAGAACCCTATATGTGGGTCTCAAACCAAACTCAGCTAACTAAGGTGGCATACTAACTGAGCCACAAACTTGTCATCTAGCTATTATTCATGGGTGGCATACCAACTGCATCTGTAGCTAACAAGTCGGTGACATAAATACACAATGGTCACCCTGGCATATCACAAGTGGAGCTCGATATCTCAAAACTCCCCCTCGAGCTCAATCCAAATTCCTGCACACCAAGCAGGTCTCTGAACTTGCACAGCTTCTTTGTGCCCAATGCCTTCATGAATATGTCAGCTACCTGATCCTCTGTGCTGACATAAACTAGATCAATAAGACCTAGTAAAACCTTCTCCCGCACATAGTGATAATGCACCTCAATGTACTTTGTTCTAGAGCATGATAGACTAGGTTATTTGCCAAGTGTATACTGCTCATGTTGTCACAATAAATGACAACTGGCCCATCTGTAGACTGATGCATATCATAAAGTAGCTTATGCAACCAAGCTACCTCACATGTAGCCATTGCTGCACCCCTGTACTCAACCTCTGTGCTCAACAAGGCAACTGTAGGCTATTTCTTGCTGCTCCAAGTGACTGCAACACTCCCAAAAGAGAACACATATCCACTGGTAGATCATCTATCAGAAATACTACCAGCCCAATCACCATCAGTGTATCCATGCAACTGTATCTGAACCCTAGTCTCATAAAATAGTCCATACTGTTGGAGGTGCAAATCTCTCATGGACAAAGGGGATAAGAAGAAGGAGAAAGGGTTGAATTATCCCACATACAAAGGTGTGTGGAAGATGAAGGGACATAAATAGTCCAAGTTGCCCCTCCTATCTTCAATTCCCCCAAGCTTGCCTTTTGTGGAGGTTGGAGGGCTGGCTAGGCAAGGGTGCCTTATGGCAGGGGTGGGGACCTGCCATACACACATGCCAGAGCCTCCGTAGTGGCCATGAAGGTTGTGCACTTTCGTGAGGTGCTAGCGGTCTTGGCGGGGGGCACGCTAGGCACATGCTCTTGGATTCTAACATGGTATCAGAGCCCGGGTCTGTCCCCGGCCACCTCTCTCCATGATCGATTGGAGGGGGGTGTTGGAGGTGCAAATCTCTCATGGACAAACGGGATAAGAAGAAGGAGAAAGGGTTGAATTATCCCACATACAAAGGTGTGTGGAAGATGAAGGGACATAAATAGTCCAAGTTGCCCCTCCTATCTTCAATTCCCCCAAGCTTGCCTTTTGTGCAGGTTGGAGGGCTGGCTAGGCAAGGGTGCCTTATGGCAGGGGTGGGGACCTGCCATACACACATGCCAGAGCCTCCGTAGTGGCCATGAAGGTTGTGCACTTCCGTGAGGTGCTAGCGGTCTTGGCGGGGGGCACGCTAGGCACATGCTCTTGGATTCTAACACATACTTCAATGTGGACTTCACATACCTGAGTATGCATCTAGCCGCATCCAAATGCGGTTTCCTTGGAGCCTTCATAAACTGACTTACCAATCCAATAGCATAGCTCAAATCTGGCCTGGTAATAGTCATATAAATCAAACTTCCTACTATGTGTCTGTACATAGTAGGGTCTTCCCGAGCTGCAGTGGGAGTCCTGTTCATTATGGAAATTGCTGTAGCAACTGCTTTAGCCTAATAATAATCTGGAAGGCCTTTTCCATTTAGCATGGCCTCAGATACCTCTCCAATATGCTTGTTTTTCCTTTCTGCAAGTCCATTTTGCTATGGGGTATGACTGCATGAATATTGCTGCTTTATGCCATGCTCCTGCAGGAACCTTGCAAACTCATTTGAGAGGTACTCTCCCCCTCCATTTGACCTTAGGCATTTTATTTATAGGCCTGTTTCTTTTTCAACCATAGCTTTAAAAGCTTTGAAATGCCCAAACACTTCACTTTTCTTTTTCATAAAGTACACCCAAACTTTTCTACTGTAGTCATCAATAAAAGTGACAAAATAATGACAGCCTCCAATAGATGCAGCTTTAGTAGTCCACACATCAGAGTGGATTAATTCCAATGGCTTATTACTCTCTTGAACATGTCTAGGAAATGGTTTCCTTGCCTGTTTTCCAAATTGACAGGCTTCACATACCTTATGCATTTCTGCAACCTTGAATTTAGGCAATCCTGCAACAATATTTTGGGCCTGCATTGATTTAAGTCAATGTACATTAACATGACCGATGCGTTTATGCCAAATATCAATATCTGCAACTACACCGGTCCCATGTGCAAACATTGCTGCACTCAATTCAGGCATGTCTGCATCCAACGTAAACATCCTGCCCTTCTTCTTTCCTTTTGCTATCAAGCGACCATTATTTTTCATATCCTCAACAAAGCATCCATGAGGATTAAATCTGACTTGCAAGCCCTGCTCAACCATTTGACCAATAGAAACCAGGTTCTTGGTGATATTCGGGACATGAAATACATCAGACAGGTATTTCTTTTTCCCATCCTGCATAGACAAAGGAATTTTACGAATCTGCACAATAGGATGTGCAGTATCATCACCAATCTCCACAAATCCTGGTCTTTCCATTTTTCTTGCATCTTGCATCCATTCTGCATGACCTGTCATGTGGTTTGACGCACTTGAGTCAACATACGACACATCATTGCTTTCTTTTACACTTGTCACAGAATCGGTCATGTGCTGCACCATAAACAGATGCTCATTTCTGTCATCACCCTGTCTACTAGAAGATGCATAATTCCCTTGCTGCAATTTTCCATTCATGATGTCATTCTGCTTTTTATAGCAGTCTTTAGCCATATGACCCATTTTACCACAGTAGTAGCATTCAACATTGCTGTTTGTATTTTGGCCTCTCTGCCATCCACCACGACCTCTTTGGCTCCCCCTGCCTCTAGAGTTACCACGTCCTCCTCCATAGAACTGGTTTTCTTGAGTTTGTTGCATATTCTGATTTCTACCATGGCCTCCAGATCGGCCTGCTCTACCTCTGCCTCTACCTCTTCTAGAAGATAGTTTCTTTTGAAGTTCCTCCTGAAGAACATGCACCACCATTTCTCTGCTCTTCAGAAATTAGAGAGCGAACAACTCCTCAAAATCAAGAAATTTTTCACGGACGGCAATGGATGTCCGAAACTGTGCATAATCCTTTCCTAGACCATTCAAGGTCACAGAAACTAAATCATCATCTTCCACTGGTGACCCAATGGAAGCAAGTGCATCTGCAATTTTCTTCACCTTCATGTGGTAGTCATTGGTGCTCATATTTTCTCTCAGCACATTGTGCAACTCCTGCTTGAGTTGCATTTTCCTAGCTTGCGTATTTGTGCTGTACATTTTTGCTAAAGTATCCCATGCCTCCTTTGGCATACTTGCATCCTGAATATGCACAATCATAGAATCTGAAATACTGATAGACAGCCAATACATAACTTTTCTGGCTCTCTCATGCCATCCTTTAAATGCCTGCATTTTCTGTTGATTGGGAACATTAGGAAGAACTAGTTGTCTCCAGATTTTGAATCCGTGTATGATTCGTGGTCTCGTACTGATTTTTCAAGATCGTTCATGCCTCCTCTCATTTCCTGTAATGAACTCCCAATAGCCTTTTCCCATAAGGAAATTCGTCATTCTAAACTTCCATGCTTGGAAGTTGTTCTTGTCAAGCTTTTCAGTGACAATCTGTGAAAGAGAATGAGACGCCATTAGAGAACATTGCAAAATATTCTGTCACTGCAAAAAACACAGCTTCTACCTCACAAGGGCAAATCTGCAAAACTGAGAAAGTGGTATTTGACCACACAGTCACTTCCTAGTGATGATTTTGCATGAACAGGCAATAAGGATGATTCTTTAACTCCCAATATCTCTATGCACAGGCATACGATGCAATTTCTATGGCAACTTTTCACCGACCTATAGAGCAGTGCTCGCACAGCAAAAACAGGGCCTTTTTCTCAGTGCTTGCAGAGAACTTCTGCCTCCAAAATAGGCCTCGAAATGGCCTCGAATCAGAAAAATAAAGTCACCAAGGGCTTCACCATGTCCCACAAGATATACTGCCCTCTCACCACACCGCGAAGGGCGTCTCAATCTGAGACAATGCACTCTTGCACTTTCTGACTGTGCTACCTGTAGAGATTTGCTCCCAAACTCAAAAAAGGAAAGCAACACTAGTCCTGTTACCAGGACACCACGAACTTGGTTTGCTTTCTTGAGCTCTTACCACGAACCAGGCTCTGATACCATGTGAAGATAGTGGGAGAGAAGGAAGAAGTCTCGCTTGTGGCTTTCTCACATACACAATGGGGGAATACACACAAAGGTGGAGGCTAAAAATAGTTTTTCTCTTCTTAGTTGTGAAAGCCAAAAGAACTCTTGTACAACGAAATAGAAGAACCCTATATGTGGGTCTCAAACCAAACTCAGCTAACTAAGGTGGCATACTAACTGAGCCACGAACTAGAGTACATAAGGATAGCTGTCATCCAGCTATTATTCATGGGCAGTGTACCAACCGCATCTACAGCTAACAAGTCGGTGACATAAATGCACAACGGTCACCTTGCCATATCACGAGTGGGAGCTCGATATCTCAACATGTCACATTTGTCTTGTCAGCCACACGTGTGGAAAACGGTCTTCTAGGTTCTTGTTCATTTATTTCCTCATCATTGTTTGCACAGATTTTGAGACAAAACCCCCTCTAAGTAGAGCTACCCTTCATTTGATCCCTATCTCTAGTTTCAGTTGCCTCCAACCTCACCACCTCCAGCTCCAACCTCACTACCTCACTAGCCCTAGCTCCAACCTCACTACCTCACCACCTCCATCATAGAGTCCCACTGTAGCTCCAACTCCAACCTCCCTCACCAACTCCACCACCCACTGCAGCTCTAGCCACAACCTCCACAACCTCCCTAGGTCCATCTCACACCTCCCCAGCTCTAGCTCCAATTGTACACACAAGCCCAGGTAAGCAATCTGTCACAAGTCATTGGTTTTTCCTGCTAGTAAGGTGAAATGACCATTCCATAGATTTCTCTCAAAAGCACTCTATGAGTTGTTTTTCTGAGCACATCTCATCTACATTGTAGGGTTTAGGAGGATGGTAGATCCAAACTGATTGATTAGAGTAGGCTTCAATACGTTTTCTCAAAACTGCAATTTGAGCTTGTTCTTTGTTTTTCTCCTCCATATCGTGTTTTCTAGAAAACTTTTAGCATGCTGGGTGTTCCTGGGGTATGTCCAAAAACATTTGCTGAAAAATGTGATTTTAGCCTTTTCTCTATCTTTTTACACCATATCGTGTTTTCAAGCAAACTCTTAGGTTTTTTATTTCCTTGTAATGTTTGGGTTTTTTTCTAGGAGAAGAGCATAATATACTATGGCAAGAACCAAAGCAACAGCCAAAAGGAAAGGAAAAGGACTTGACATTGTAGGGGCTACCACAGCCCCATCCAGGTCTAAATCTTCAAAGAATGGGAAGCCTGTGTACATGCTAGCAAGGAACAGGAAGAAAAGAGTGAGCCAAAGAAGATCTATCCTGATGGAAATCAGGAAGGCTCTGAAAGCCATAGGATATGCAGTACCCATGGCACCATTCTAGAGGCTAGTAAGGGCAATATGCATGAACTGGCATGTGGACTTTAGATGGCAAAGGACTACACTACTTGCTCTCCAAGAAGCTACTGAAGAGTGGCTCATAGAGTTTTTCATGGACACCATGATGGTAGTAGCACATGCACACAGGGTCACCATCATGAAGAAAGACATCCAAACACTTGTCAGAGTCAGATATAGATATGACAAGATCCTTAATGCAAAGGATTGGGATGAGATCTCAAAATGAGAGATATCTTGTTGATACCTCCAGCCAGGAAACCTAAAGATGATGGATTCAAGGTCGTAGAGGTGTTTCACCAACTTTATACCAGAGGCAAGGTTGCCTATGAAGAGTCCCTCAGGGAAAGATTCAAAGAAATAGTTTCTATCTTGCAATCCCAGACGTTAGTGGCAAACTCAGCAGAAGCTCCTACACCTTGGACCAAGGATCAGAGTGGCCATCCAGACTATGAATGATGACCTGACCTGGGACTTGACAGAAGACTACATCATGGCTTTACTATTTTATTTTTCATATTTTTGCCTTTTTTTGTGAAATTTCTACGTTACATTGGCCTTCTCCTCATTGGTTGAGAGACATTTTTCTGAAACCCTAAAAGGCCCCAAAATGAGCTCCCTTTTTTCCTAATGCTTCATCTTCACCATCTGACTAAGGACCTTGAACTTCATAATGTTAAATTCATCTGGTGATAATTGTAGCTAGAAGACCAAAATATGCCGAGCCACTTTGTCAATATAGTGAGCGATTGAATCCTTCCCCCCCCCCGCGGAAGATCCTCTGCTTCTGCCCTTGCGCATAGCATTCTCATCAATCCACAAAACATCCTGGAATGAACATATTACATCAACACCCTAAACCTTGATTTGTGATTATAAAAGATATTTATGGCATGAAAAACTTAGGAATCTGATGAAAAATATTTTTTAATCAATTTATGGTTTGAAGAAAATGATTTTATTTTGGTTTTCCTTTCACACCTGTGCTCCAACAGTAGAGAAAATGCACATGGTGAATTTTCAGCCCCAAAAATGTCTAGGAGAGGGGAAAAAGTGGGCTCTAGCCGCATGTTTTTGGATTTCCCTCATTTTTGGGGCTAAAAATTCACCATGTCCATTTTCTCTGCTATTGGAGCACATGGGTGAAAGGAAAACCAAAAATAAAATTATTTTCTTCAAACCCTAAATTTTTTTATAAGAATACTTTCTTCTAGTTTTGGGGTCCCTAAATTTACAATATTCTTCAGATGTGTTGAATGATCACCTGGATATTTAAAAAATGATGTTTTTCTAGTGTTTGGATGCTAAAACCCTAGTTTGATTCTCTAAACCCTAAACCATAATTCAATCTAGAACAGTGGCTTTTTTGCATAATTTTATCAATGTACAAAAACCTTAACATTGATGTATTCTATATAGTGGAAGCATATTTTGGTGGAAAACTGGAAGATTAGATTCCAACCTAAACATATAGGGTGTTAGATATCAATGCTCCACTCTCGAGTAACTACACAGGAACCAGCTAACTGTACTTGTAAGCCCCCCATATGAGGAGAAGGCATTTGAGTAGCTTGGTTATCCGGTAGGTCTTAGTTTGGACACCAGATGGGGGCCATGTGTGGCCTGATGGCTAGACAGCTTCAGATAGAGTTGGCACATTGCCAACTAGGCTACATGCAAGTGTGGGAAGGCATCCTATGACTGACCCCACTGAGGTTAGACAGAGCGTTTCCTAAGGCAGCCCACTCTCGGGTTGTGGGGCCCGTTTGGAGCCCCAGATGATCCCGGATGGGAACGGCTCTATTCTGCGCCATGGTTCTATCGTGTGGTCGGTGGCCTATTTCGATCCCCAATCGACCGTTTTGGGCGGACTGGGTCGGTCACCTAATTGGGTCTGACTGACTATGACTGTTGGCTATATAAGAGCAAGCCCGTGAAGCCCATCATCATCATTAGCTATAGCAACCCTCATTCCTTAGCATCTAGCCTCTGTTCTCTACTGTTTCCAGCATGCCATCGAAGCTTCTCACACAGGAGCGAATGGCTGGGAGGTAGCGCCATCTATTGTATCACTTTTACAGTAATCAAATTTTTTGATTCTCCATACTATCTGCTTTTCTCTCTTGCATACGAGATCCTGTTATCTGTTGAGCATAGATGTTGGATTGTTTTCTTACATAGGGTTCCAAGTGAATAATGTCCTTTTGGATTTTCCTTGAACCTAGGTGTTCAAATGGCCATGCTTGTGCATACGGTGAATTTCCAGCACCACAAAAGCCCTGGAAGCATGAAATATGACATCATGCATCCAGGGCCTACTTTGTGCATAGGGTGAATTTGCAAAAAGTAGGCCGTAGTCGCATGATGCCGGATTTCATGCTTCCAGGGTTTTTCTGGTGCTAGAAATTCACCCTATGCACAAGCATGGCCATTTGAGCACATAGGCTCAAGGAAAATCTAAAGGACATTGTTCACTTAGAACCCTCAATTTTCAGGTTAGAATCTGATCTTCCAGTTTTCTACCAAAATATTTATGAGTTGGTGGTAAAGTTTCTATAGTATTTCTATAGTATCTAGGTAAAAAGTAAGTAAAACAAAAAAAAAGCATTTGGAACATTTGTGAAAAGTGTTCTAGCTACTTAGAGATAATTCACTCTTTGCTAAAGAATCCAAATGTGATTTCTTTACAAAAGAAGTGAAATACTTGGGACATATAATATCCCAAGAAGGGTTTCGTATGGACCTTGACAAAGAAAGGGCCATATTGGAATGGCCACATCCTACAAATCTAGAAGAATTACATATATTCTTAGGTTTGTCAGGATTCTATAGGAGATTCATCCAAGATTACACTAAGATTGATGTTTTGATGATGGACCAGCTTAAGGGGAAGGGAAGCACCTTCATATGGAATGAACCTCAAAAGAGAAATTTTGAAAAATTAAAAGTAACTATAGCAGCAGCTCTTGTCTTAAAAGTAGTGGATCCCAATGAACCATTCATGGTTGAGACAGATGCCAATGATTTTGCTGTTAGGGTGATACTTTTACAAAAAGGTCGACCAGTGGCTTTTGAAAGCAAAAAGTTAGATCATGCCCAACGAAATTACTCGGCATATGAGAAGGA
Source organism: Dipteris shenzhenensis (assembly GCF_047967505.1). Taxonomy (NCBI): domain Eukaryota; kingdom Viridiplantae; phylum Streptophyta; class Polypodiopsida; order Gleicheniales; family Dipteridaceae; genus Dipteris; species Dipteris shenzhenensis. The sequence goes on from NC_141596.1 coordinate 12,113,227, forward strand.
ACTATATGCTATAGTCTATGCTTTAAAAAAGTGAAGGCACTACTTATATGGTGCAAAATTTGAGATCATCTTTGATCAGGAGAGCATTAAGTGGATTTGTAATTAGCCAGAGCTTAAAGGTAGAAAAGCTAGATGGGTTGAGTTAATGCAAGAGTTTGATATATGATTGACATATAGGAAAGGGAAAATTCAATGTGGTGGCAGACTCTCTTAGCTGAATGCCAATTGTTAATGAATTGAGTTTTACTCAATTTTAGAATGATTTCCTAGAGTCCTTAAAGGGGAAATGTGAGTTTGATCCTCACTTCTCTGAAATATGGAAAGCAATTAGAAATAGGGATCCAACTAATCGAGAGGATTTCACTGAGAAGTCACATGGAAATGGCGACACACCACAGGTTGGTGATAAAGGGCTCAAGTGTAAAAAATATACTATTGAAGATGGCTACCTGCTCTACAAGGGTAGAGTATGTGTCCTGTATAATAATGTTGAGATATGGTGCCATGTACTTTTAGCCGGAAAAGTAATCGAGACCAGAGGCTAGAGGCTAAGTATGGCGACGCTCAAAGGCCATAGAGAAAAGGAGATCATGAGGGCAAAGGGATGTCATAGGGGTGAAAAAAAGGAATTAGAAGTGGAGGGAAGGAAAAGGGAGACTATGACACAAGGGGAAAGGGAGAGGGGGAAGAGAAGCATGTACATGATAGGAGGAGGAATGTTGAGATGTAGACATCAAGGGAAGAGATCCATACTTTATTTGAAAGAAGGGATGAGAGGGAAATATCAAAATACTAGCTAGGTGGCTTTACAAGAATGAGCATGTCTCATCAAGGAATAGCCCCTTCCTTTTATAGCCAAAAGAGGGGGTCTCCACATTAATGTATCCTCCCACATGCATGGTGTGTGTGGAAAAGTCTCCCATGTGGGCTAGGTGGTTATGCACTCTCAATTGGGTGCGACAACCCTTTGCTCAAATTTCCACATAAATCAAGCCCCATATCTCAAGTTTATGATACTCCCTTGGTCTCTTTCCAATTTTATAATATGTTCAAACCTCTAGGAGGACAAGTGGAGGGTTGGCACAAGGAATCTTGCCACCTCATCCTACTTTTCCCATTATTTAACTAGCTCTCTTGGTCCTTCTATACCTCCCCCACATGGGCCTATCCCATATGGAGGGAATAACTCAATATAATATCTATCTCCACCTATTTTATATTGCTTCTCCCATGGACTTTGAGCCATATCTCACTAAATGTAGCCTAGGTGGAAGGGTGGCACATGGAGGAGCCATGCCACCTTGCATTTTATAATATTACTATCATGGATTATGTACAACACACCTTATGGGTCCTCTTACATGGAAGGGTGGCACATGGTCGTGCCTTGCCACCTCAACCTTGGGCCCTATGCACACCATATTTTATTATACTATTGCCACATATACAAACACACATACATATTAATGCCTTTTTCCTTAGATAATTTTATCCATAACAGTTCCCCCCCCAGGCAGGGAATGCACAACATTTCCATGCCTAGGACCATCACACACAAAGAAAGGCTTGAGGTAACACTTGTTGATCACCTTCTTGCCATATGGTTCATGCAGCTCCTGAACTTGTACAGACCCATTGCTACGTTCTTTGATGACTTTGTATGGACCAGCCCACAGTGATAGAAACTTCTTATCCATTTGGTGGTCCAATCTGTTATCAAAGCATAGCACAACATCCCCCTCAGCAAAGTGTCTTTCCCATCCCTTGCGAATCTTAGCATCCAATTGGGCCTTTTGTCGATTCTTTTGGATCTCTGTTTGGTGTAGTGCAAGGCGTCGGAGTCTCATCTAACTTCTCAAGTTATACCAATCTGGCCTCTACATGTTCATCTTCTGTCATCCTCTGTTCCTGTGCCAATCTCAAGGCCGGAATCTCTATCTCTAGTGGTAAAACTACCTCAGTACCATACACCAACTCAAAAGGAGTGTGACCTGTAGATGTTTTATGAGTGATGTTGTAAGCCCACACTGCTTCAGTGACCTTCTGATCCCATTGGCTCCTGTTCCTTGCAGCCATTTTTCCCATGGTTTTACAAAGGAGGCCATTGGTCCGCTCTGTTTGACCCATGGATGCTGGATAATAGATGCTAGAAGTGTGATGATCAATGCCCATGCGATCCATGAGTAACTCCACTGCTTCATTTAAGAATGGACTCCCATGGTCAGAGACTATCTCCATGGGTGTCCCAAACCTTGTGCAGATACGTTCAAATATGAAATTTGAAACTGCCTTGCCATTTGCAGCAGAGAGGGCGATAGCTTCAGCCCACTTAGTGACATACTGAGTGGCTACCAAAAGATACTTCTTTTTGTGGGCAGTCTATGATACTCCCTTGGTCTCTTTCCAATTTTATAATATGTTCAAACCTCTAGGAGGACAAGTGGAGGGTTGGCACAATGAATCTTACCACCTCATCCTACTTACCCCATTATTTAACTAGCTCTCTTGGTCCTTCTATACCTCCCCCACATGGGCCTATCCCATATGGAGGGAATAACTCAATATAATATCTATCTCCACCTATTTTATATTGCTTCTCCCATGGACTTTGAGCCATATCTCACTAAATGTAGCCTAGGTGGAGGGGTGGCACATGGAGGAGCCATGCCACCTTGCATTTTATAATATTACTATCATGGATTATGTACAACACACCTTATGGGTCCTCTTACATGGAAGGGTGACACATGGTCGTGCCTTGCCACCTCAACCTTGGGCCCTATGCACACCATATTTTATTATACTATTGCCACATATACAAACACACATACATATTAATGCCTTTTTCCTTAGATAATTTTATCCATAACAGTACACATGAATTAGAGGCAAAGGTATGGTATAGGAAAGAATTAAAGTAGCCACCCTAGGATGTGGACTACATGATGTGGAGATGTGGATCAAGGATATCCACAAGGAGAGATGTGGATGAGAGGATCCCACAAGTGTTGACTATTCAAAGGGAACTCTCTATATAAGAGGCCTATCATGTACTCTTGAAGCACATTGGAATACATTGAGTGTTTCATATTTCTTGTCTCTCTGCCCATGGCTTTTTGTATTTGGGTTGATCCTTGTGATCTTTATGCTCATTAAGTGATAGATTAGGCTAGTACGATCCGCACTTTGTCATTGTATCAGGGCTTAGGTCTTGTCTCCTAGATTAGTTGTAGGCTTGCCTTAGGAGCACATGTTTTCTCCTAGGCTACTTTTAGTTTCTAGATTGAGATAATTCCATCCATGAGAGTTGAAGATTTCTGTTCATTGAGTGATAGCAAATTCCGTTCACTCTATCTCTTTCGATGAGAGAATTCTTCCTTGTTCGACTGAGAGAAAAGAACGCTTGCATGTTTTGCAGATTGGCCTCAATTCGATGGACTCACTGCGCAAATTTGCTCAAACTTTCAAGGCAATAAATCTGCCTTTGAACATTTTGATGTAAGCAAACTATAGCCTCTCGTGGAAATAAAGGTCTGATCACAAAGACACGTTGAGTGGGCACCCATAGCCAGGCTCATCTGCCATAGCCACCAAGCTCCCTTTTCTTCACAAAATCCATCCATTATGCCTCTCCTTTTGCCTACGTCTCTCGGCTTCTTTAACATCTTCCAAAGACTTAGCTGCGGCAAACTCCAGCTTCACAAAGCCTCAATGGCTCATTAGCAGCACGTCCGACCTGACTATCCCAGCAGTGGCAACGAGCAAGCAAGCAACAGCTTCTACAGTGCTCCAACTCTACGCTAGCAATGGGAGACCTCTTTGCTACTCCACCTTCTTCCAACGACTAGCGACCAGCCAACTCATGCGGCCTCCAGTTTTGCAACACAGCGCTAAGCAACACAGATAGCAGCAAGCCTACAGTGCCTGCTGTCTGTGACCCAACAACTTGACGCTTCTTCAACAACCATTGGCAACCTTCTACACAGTTGGTTCTTCCACTGTGCTTCCATAAGCGGCTCCCTCAGTGCTCCAATGAGCATAGCGCCTCCTAGAAACGGCTTAGCAAACAGCGCCTCCATCGACGTCCAAAGTCTCCTACAAGCACCACTCCTTCTACAGCCCGTGCACAGACTACTCTAGTGCTCCAAAGGCCAGCCCACTGCCATTCTATCGACCAATGAGACTCCAGCGCCCAAGCTTTGCAACAGCAGCCAGCCCACGAGTAGCGACCTCTCTTCTCCAGATGCCTTCATCTACAACATCTCTCCAGAGCTCACGATGCTCCTACAAGCCTTCGACACCCAGACAGTTTTTCATAAGGCAGCGTCAACACCGACCTACAGCTACAAACACCTATGGCTCCCGTTCTCCAGCCGTCCAGCCGCCATCTACGATGACCACCTGTAGGAAGCTCTAGCTCTGCGCCTTCTCAGTCAGCCTTCTCAGCATCAGATGCGACGCTCCAAGCTCCTCCTGGCTCACGTAGCCTCCAATGACGTGTCTTCTCCATCAGTGACGGGTAGGCAGCATCTGATCTCTGCTAAGTCTGCTTTTTCCCAAGGTTCTAAAACCTTTGAAAAAAAAATATGTGGAAGATAAGGCTTTACCTTGGTTAAGTTTAGTAAACCTTGGTTAGCCAACGTGTGGTCACTGGTGTAAAAGGTTGGCCCCAAGTAACTAGGGGTTAGCAAAGAAGTAGCCACGTGGCACATAGGACCCAACTCTAGCCAACTCAACCCACCATAGTTAGGGTTAAGGTTAGCTAAATGTCACATAAGCATGCACACTTAGCAGTGCCACCTAAGCACATAGTCCCTTTGTAAGTGTTGGTTCATAGATGGAGCAATGAGGCACAATGAACAAAACTTTATTCATGAGTGGTTACATATATAGGCAACTGCCTCCATGTTGGTAGATCCCAGATCCACAATTATCTTCTTCATGATTATCTCAATCAGTCACCTCCTATGAGATCACTCACACATCACACCAACCTGACATACCTAACTGCCAAGTCACTAGAACCTTCTAGCACACCTACACTCACACACTCCTTGCATAGGACTCCAAACCCATAGGCACACACACACACATACATCAATTTGCCGTTCATTCCCCCCCACAAATTGATGACCTCATTCCTCAGTAGTAGTACATGGGATGCATAGCTTGCCCACCATCATGTGGCAACACACATGGCCCCAACCTATGACTCACTCTTAGGATTATTGGTTTACAACTGGGAGATCGACAATGACTATGTATGAAAGGCCCCATGAGTCCAACAAGGAAAAATCTCAAAAGACTAACAATCATTTAAGGATGGACTATCCATGGCAGAGAACCATTATTGACCTCACACACAACTTAGAAAACATATGGGTCCTCACCCTTGTCAAAATTGACTTGGGTGTTGTAAGCAGTGAGAGCTTTAACATTCTCTGGTTCTTCTTCTTCTTCTTCTCTCTCTACTTCTTCAACAAGGTTGGTTGAACATCTCTTCTTTGCATAACATTCTTTTTCAAAGTGTCCAGGTTTTCCACAAAAGTTGCACTTCATTTTTCTCTTTCCCTTGAAGTTGCTTTTGGCCAAATATGCCCCTTCTTTGTAGTCACTTCTTTGATTGATCTTCCCTTCCTCTTCCAAGAGGGATGCTTCAATTTCCACCAGACTTATCTCTGGTATATTGGTGAGTGTGGTGACAATAGTGCCATATTCTTCAGTTAGACTTCTAAGTAAGATGGCAATTACAATATCTTGATGCTAAGTAAGATGGCAATTACAATATCTTCATCAAGATTAAACTTGATGCCAGATAACTGTGTCAATATGCTTTTCATTGAATTTAGATGTAAAGAGATGGATTCTCCTGTATCTAATTTTAAATCAAAGAACTTGATAATAAGCAAGCTAAACTTAGAGCATCTCCCCTGTGCTCCAAAAACATGCTCAAGATGAGTCCATGCAACATGAGCAGTCTCACATCCATCAATGTGGTGGATAAAAGAATCACTCAAACCAAGAGCAATTATGGCTAGTGCTTTTTCATATTTAGGAAGCCATGAAGCTTCTCCTTCCCTAGTCGTAGGTTTAGTTTCTTTTCTGTTAGCCACCTTCCATATTCCCTTTTTCATGAGAATAAATTTCAGTTTGGTTTGCCAAGTGTGAAACCCCTCTCCTTCAAACTTATCTATTTTGAGTTTGGAGGCCATTTGGGAAGGTCTTACTAATTTAATGGCAGTGTCTAATCCCTTTACAAAAGATCAATCTTTCTGAACAAAGAAATCACTTCACCATATAGATGCAAATTGCAAGATAAGAATTCAAAAAATCCTAGTTGTTTGGCATATGCATAACCAATTGGCTTCTCCCACAACCTCTTAACCGGGGTCTTCTTTACCTTGTACTTTGTCCTTGTAGTCTTCTTGACATTTGAAGAAGATTGAGAGCTTGACATGTTGTCAAGAAATCACAATAAACTGAGTCGAAATAACATCTTGTGAACTAAAAAAGGAATCTTTGAATCTCTGATTTGAATTTTAACTCCTCAAGCATCAACTTAGCATTTAGTGTAGCATCAAACTTCAAAAATAGTCTAGAAATGCTTGCAGAAAATAGAGGAACCTTGGAGGATTTCTACCTCACTCCACATAGCATCAAGCAGAGGGCATTTTCTACACAATCAAAGGTACTTAGAAGTAGAAGACTTAGTGCAAGTCTCAGACCAAGTGAAGCTTCACACCACCAAGGGTAGTAGCATCTTCTCCAACTCCAAAAACCATGCCTTCTTCAAAACTTGACTGGTTTTTCTTTAATTTCTCCTCATTCCCATGACTATTTACCCTCAGATTTCACCAACAAGTAGCCCATAGAGTTGCCTAAGTACACGTGCCATGTGCACATGAATTAGAGGCAAAGGTATGGTATAGGAAAGAATTGAAGTAGACACCCTAGGATGTGGACTACATGATGTGGAGATGTGGATCAAGGATATCCATAAGGAGAGATGTTTGTTTTCCTTTGCTTGATAGTTGTAGTGCATAGAGGTATGATGTTTTTGAAAATAAAATGTGATGGAAGATGGATGTAATGCAATGATGTGAGTATTGAGGATCTTAGTTGTGATGAACCAGAGATTGAGCTTGAACCATGGATGAAGGCTTATGTGGAAAAAGCTCAGGCAAGAATCTCTATGTTGAGGGCCAAGATAGATGGTGGATTTTGGCAGGATGAAGGGGTTGAAGTGTTGGATGTTTCAGCAAAGAATGTGAGTGAAGGTGAAGCTCTCATTGCAGATAGAATCTTGATATTGCTATTATATTTTATGGAACATAGCATGCAAGTGGGAGCCAGGAGGGCCTAGAGTCTCTTGATAAGTCTTTTTATATTAGATGGCAGTTCTACTCATTTTGTTTTTGATACAAGTTGATGAGATTTCCTTAGAGAACTTGAGCTAATGTAGCTGGTGAGCATGTGTTGTGTACTCTACAGCTGGGGGGAAATGTTACATAGTTTTTTAAATTTTTGCTAATTGAGGGTCTTTGCTAGTCCTAGTGACATGCATGCGGTTGTCGTATCACTGTTTCTTACTAGTGTGAGGTGCCTAATGAAAAGATTGAATAGCTTAAATTACTTTGGTTATAATGGTCTACATCTAGTATGCATGCATGTGCATAATTAGACAAGTATAATAATGTGTACATTATACATTTATCACCCTAGCATACGTTGTATACACATTTGAATAATGTATAATATAACTAGATGAATCTAGGAATATGCCCAAACTCATCCTCTAAAAACACAACATATTTTAATAATACCTTCTGTGAAGAGAGTGGGAGAGAAGGAAGGAGTCTCACTTGCAGCTTTCTCACATACACAATGGGGAAATATACATAAAGGTGGAGGCTAAAAACAGTTTTCCTCTTCTTAGTTCTGAAAGCCAAAAAAACTCTAAGTACAAAAGAATAGGTGAACCCTATATGTGGGTCTCAAACCAAACTCAGCTAACTAAGGTGGCATACTAATTGAGCCACTAAGTAGAGTACATAAAGATAGCTGTCATCCAGCTATTAATCATGGGCAGTGTACCAACTGCGTCTGTAGCTAACAAGTCGGTGACATAAATGCACAACGGTCACCTTGGCATATCACGAGTGGAGCTCGATATCTCAACACTCCCCCTCGAGCTCAATCCCAATTCCTACACATCAAGTAGATCTTTGAACTTGTGCAGCTTCTCTACACCCAATGCCTTCGTGAATATGTCAGCTACTTGATCCTCTGTGTTGAGATAAACTAGATCAATAAAACCTACTAGAACCTTCTCCCGCACATAGTGATAATGCACCTCAATATGCTTTGTTCTAGCATGATAGACTGAGTTATTTGCCAAGTGTATACTATTCACGTTGTCACAATGAATGACAACTGGCCCATTTGTAGACTGATGCATACCATAAAGTAGCTTATGCAACCAAGCTACCTCACATGCATCCATTGCTACACCCCTGTACTCAGCCTCTGTGCTTGACAAGGCAGCTGTAGGTTGTTTCTTGCTGCTCCAAGTGACTGCAGCACTCCCAAAAGAGAACACATATCCACTAGTAGATCGTCTATCAAAAATACTACCAGCCCAATCAACATCAGTGTATCCATGCAACTGTATCTGACAGTTAGCTAAACCGTGAGTAATAGGCCTCATTTTACTATGTCTCATTATGCTAAAGATAGTGAGCTACTAGAAAGCTCAGATCTATAGCAAGCAGTGTGCATCATTGTACCAATTTTCACATTGTAGCAAGGCTAAGATCTGCATGTGACTAAGAACTTGGATGGACTAATTGTGACTTGTAGCCTTCTAAAGTGTCTTAAATGCCACACTAATTCACTTCTATCCTTTAATACCCCCCCCCTCCTGAAATTTTTCTAAAATATTGTCTATCATCATGCATACATGCAAGTAGCTCTCTACTCCTCGGCCATGTTGGTTGTTCATTGTTGATCGGTTTATTACATGTGTTCTTTGCTGCCAAAATACATGGTTGGCTTTCTCTTCACTAGCATGATTGGGTGATTTAGCTTGCCCAATATTTGCTTATAGTGAACTTTATGTTGAATTACTATAAATTGGACAATGTATTGCTGATTGTTTGTGCAATCTATAGGTGTGTGCTCACAAAAAATTAAAAGAAGCAAGAATTCCAAGTAAAACCTAGTAGTGGAGAAATAATTGAGGTTCATGGAGAGTACAAAAGCCTAGACCTTGTTCTCTTATGACTTGTGTACGACTTGTGTATGATTTCCTAAGTAAGATTGTTGGCTCTTTCCTACTGCTTTCGTAGGAAGAGCTGGGTATTCTATGTTGCAGGGTTTCAAGGCTTTTTGTCACCTATAGATATATTGGGATTGTCAGTTGTAGTATATGTGTAGCTTAGGACCTCGAGTCCTATTCTGGTGAGAGACGTAGGCTTAAGTGTGGTAAGCAAACAAAGTGCAAGCATGTGTAAAAGGCACGTAAACCATCGTTGTTGGGGTAATGAAGGCTTTCGCCTTCATTGGGGGTTGTAGGGTTTAGGAGGAGTTTAAGGGTTCAGAAGGAGGTTCCAGGGTTTAGAAAGAGTTCAAGGGTTTAGAAAGAGTTCCAGGGTTCAGAAGGAGGTTCCAGGGTTTAGAAGGAGGTTTCAAGGTTTAGAAGGAGTCCAGGGTTAGAAGAAGGATCCAAGGTTCAGAGTAGAGTACATGGTGGAGAACTCGTCTCCCTCGTAGATCATGGAGTTTAAGGGTTTAGGAAAGCATAGGAGTGGGAGAGGAAGAAGGTGTAAGAGCATGGGTGAAAGAAGAGAGAGGAGGAAGGAGAAGGAGGGAAGAGGAGGAGGGAGGGGGAGGAGGTAGGAGGAGGAGGAGGAGGGAGAAGGAGGAGGAGGAGGAGGGGGGAGGAGGAGGAGAAGGAGGAAGGAGAAGGAGGGAGGAGGAGAGGGAGAGGGTGGGTTGCAGGGTTGGAGGAGAGGGGAGAAGGGTTGCAAGGTTAGGACATGCTTTTGGACGTGCAGTGCAAGGAAGCATGGACACTTGAGACAAATGCTTGGAATACCAAAGTAGACTCAACACAATGCCCCAAAGAGTGTGGGCTTCATTCCATTATGGGGTATTTATACAAGTTGGAGAGCTTCTCTCTCTGCATGTAACACAAAGTTGTTACACAAAGTTGTAACACAAAGTTGTGTCACAAAGTCGTAACACATTCTCTCTCTTCATGTAGACAAACTCGTAACACAAAGTTGTTACACAAAGTCGTAACACAAAGTTGTGTCTAGAAGTTCTAACACAAAGTTGTTACACAAAGTTATATCACAAAGTTGTATCACAAAGTTGTAACACCTTCTCTTTCTTCATAAGTTCATGTTGGCACAGAGTCAACATACTCCCGGATCCATTTTATTACCCGTCCTCGGGTTATGGCTTATTGCGATCACGTACCTGGGTTGCCATGTTTTTAGTCCAGTGGCTGTGGAACTTGTGTCGTGCCAGTCAATCCTGCTGGAGAGCCTTAGCACCATACAATTTTTGCGCAGTTTCCAGGTAGCCTGTATCTACCATTTGCTCGAACAGAGATATGTGGCGTGCCTCCAAGAAGATCACTCTTTGATAGAGTCGGCTTGTAATTTGAGCATCAATCCATTCATTGGGATTAAAGTTGAGTGGAGGCAAATGGGAATCAAGGTAACATGGGACCTCCAGAATTAATTCTAATGTTTTACAGAATATGGCACTTTGGCGAAGGAAGCGATCAATGTTGCCGCGCATTGTTTGTTCATGCTGCTGAAGTGCTCGGATCATGGTGCCTTGGATATTCCATTCTACACCATAGTAGGGTTCGATCATTGGCCAATTAATGACTCGATCTTCAGCCAAAGTGTGTATGTTGGCTTCCCATTTTTTACGCCGTGGAACTGCGTAGAACTTGGGATGGGTTCTGAGACATGGAGGTGCCCGTAAGTACTCCTTTAAGAAGATTACATCAAAGAGCTTGGGACGGCGCCAATCAGGTTGTGGATCCAATTTGCTAATCCAACCTTTACTTATTTGATGCTGACGAAGGTTGGTAGGAAAGTTACCCAGGGTCCATCCACCGCGAGTTTTCATATCAGGATATTTGCTCCAAAATTCCTTGATGGGGTTACTGGGAAGTGGTATCTCATCAAAATCATACCCATCATTGGAACTTGGCATGGGTGTACGAATTGGATTATCCGGATCCTGATATTCAAAATCAAATACTGCATCATTTTCTGCTGATGGAAGCACCAGAAGTGTCGGAGGTGATGACGGGGCCGGGAGAGAATCAGGGGACATGGGGGAGAAATATGGCTGAGTGATAGTGGCGGAAGGGGGAGCAGAGGGGAGGGGGGGAAGAAATGGGCAAATGGTTTGAGCAGCTTGGTAATCCTCAAGGGTAGGATTAGCAAGGGAGGGGAAAAAGCTAGGTGTGAGGGGCTCGTAAGTTTGTGACTGTTGGGTAAGTTGAAAATGGTGAGAGGCATGAGCAAAGAGATGATGGAGGGAATAGATGTTAGGATGGAGCTCGGGGAAGGTTAAAAGGGTGGTAGCAGCAAGGGGAAGTGAGGTTATGATGTTGGCAGAAAGAGTGGTTAGATATGGGAAGTTGGATGTGAGATAGGCCTTGTCATCTTCCGACACTTCTTTTTGCTGGTGCGATGGGATGATCAACTGCATGGGTTGGATGTCGGTTATGTCGTGCCGTGCAAATATTAGGGATGGCCTTTGTAGCAATGGCAACAAACCTGCAATAACCCTGAGGGGAGGACTACCCATGAGGCAGACATATGCAATGAAAGCATCCGTCCTGAATGTTATAAACCCGGCATGTGTAGACAGGCAGAAGATATTCTTCTCATCTTCAGACAAGTCTTGGCAAATTATGCGCAGGGTTTTAATCCCGACGGATCGTTTCCAGTTGATTGTTGGATGAGCAGATATGATCCTGACTTGGAGTTGCTTCCATTGGTGGATAAGCACGCGTGCGTTGAGGTGATCTTCCACTTGTAGAGCAGCCACAAGCTCTTCGTACACCACGGTTGTGCATTGTAGTGGGGTGTCATTGGTGTTGTCTTCCAATGCCTCATTGTTGTGCACTAGCAATTGGAGTTCAAGCTTGGAGATGGCTATTTTTTGGGAGTGCATCTCATTCATTTTTTCTTTGTACTGATGGTAGATGGTTATGTATGCCTCCTTAAGCTTTTTCATTTGCAAGGTGACCTTTGCCTGTTGAGGAATGTCTTCAGTGGTATTGGACCAGTGATCCAAGACCTGGGCTTGTGAAGTGCTGGCCTCTTGAATAGTAGCAAGTTGGTCTTTTAAGAGTCGGCATTCCCTTGTAAGCTCATCAATGCGAAAGGCACGTACTGCCAAAGATTGTTTCATGTCTTCAAGCTTGTCTTTGCAATCCTGGAGCTCTTCTTCTTTGTGAATGAGAGTGAGTCAAGCTTGTGCCACTACCTCTGTTTGTTGCGCATGTGCAGATGTCAGGGAGTTATAGGAGGTCTGTAGGATTGCCATGGCTTCTACTGCCGTAGTCAGCTGTGTTTGACTTTGTTGGAGGTTGGAGGTCACATCCCTTACGGCCTTCTCTTGAGCTTGGAGAGCCTGGTTCATGTGCACTTCTTCTACCTCCTTCTCATCTATCTGTGCTCGAAGTGCCTTGACCTCTATGGCGATTACCTGGAATTGGTCTTCGATTTCTGATGCCGTCTGCCTTTCCAATTCTCTTGCATATGCTTCCTTAGCCAAGCTAGTGAAGAGTTCTGACATTTGGGTCATTTGGCTAGCTTGATGTTGGAGAATGACAGACGGTGATGAGGTTTGGCGATATTGCTGATACAAGTGGTGCCCATGTAGCCATCCCGATGATTCTGTAGTACTTGGGGGAGGTTGTTCCAATGGCATTTCAGTCCCTTGTGTACAATAGTCATACTGCTGATCTGGCACTAGCTCTCCTTGGGGCTCATCGACTGGCATGGCGTCGATGGGCGGTTCGAGTGCTGATGTGGTCTCAAGCTCTGGTGCTAATCGTTCCTCAGGTTCGGGTGCCAACCTCAGGGGGGTCACTATGTATAAACCCTCAATATCACGTGCGTTCAAGGCCTATATTTAAAATCCCTTATCTGTAAAATTTTTCATTAATAAAATGTACCCCTTTTCTATATAAATCTGTAAATTTTTTCCAAAACTATTTAAAATAGTCCCTTATGTATATTTATTTCTGTAAATTTTAGAAATAAAAAATATCCTTTTGTTGAACTCACGTGATAGGGTTACATATGATGAGTGACCCCCCTGAGGTGCCAACCTTGTCTCGAGCTCGGGTTGGTGCTGTTGGTGGAGACTTAGTGGTTGCAGTTGTGCACCGAGCTGTAGCATTTCCTGGGGCAATTCCGCAATCCTGCTTTCCAGAATAGGTACTTCTGTTAAGGCATCTGTACTTATCAATGTGATAGCTGGAGCAGTTGATGACGGCTCCCATACTAGTGAGAAGGGTATGTCCAACTCCTCAATTGGCTTTGGAGACTGGCAGGGTCATTTCTCTTTCTTGTAGTTCTTTTTTGATGATTATAGCCAATAAGTGCGGAATTTTACATTTCTGGCCTGAAGAACCATCGAGTTTTTTGGTAAAGAAAATGACGAAGTGTTGGACCCAGTCTTGTTTTAGCTTCCTACTCAGCAAAACAAATGTGCGGAGTGGAAGGGAGCGTTCCTTGCCATTCTTTTTTCCCAGGATTGTGGATAGAAATTGTGCTGCTTCCTTGAGGCGAGGGTCAAGGATTGTGCGAAGCAATATGCCATCTCTATGGATCAGGGTACCCTTGCTGAGGAGAGACTGTACTTCGATAAACTTTGCATCAGCAGACCGTTTAGGGTATTAGCCACCTTGTTTTGGCAGAGAGAAAGCCCTTTGAATGACCGTACTGTCGAGGATAATGTTCAGTGGGCTCTGCTGTACAGTGATTGTACCGTACTTGCCATCCGTTGCATTGCTGGAGTAGTAAGAGTGGAGAAAGTCCTTGATGTAGGTGGTCATGATAGGACTGTCCTCCAAGGATTTGAGGCTCTCATGCAAATTGCCTAGACCCCGTTGCTCTAGGTAAGATGTTGCTTCCTGGGAAAGAGCATAAGTCGATGTGGGTGGCCAGACAAGTTCCAATGATTGGGCCTTGTTAACGGTTGTGTAGGCCGGCTGTGACTGGGGTGGCATTTGTTCTGCTTGGACATGCACTGAATCTTCTTCGGAGCTATCGCTTTGGACCACGAACACCTATGGTCTCCGTGGTTGAGAGGATGTAGATGGCTGTGAACTCTGGAGGGGGTCCCGTGGTTGAGGCGGTGGGCTCTTTCTGCGCATCCTCTTTAGTTGCGGCATCTTTTCTGAACCTGCATCCATGTACATGTAGTGTACCATTGATCATTAAATTGATTGGCATGCCTGTATGACCTTTCTGTGTGTGTGTGGGAGAGAGATCCTTTTTTTTTTTTTTGTTATACATCCTTTGAGAGTGTGGAATGAAAGTGTGGGGTACAATTATTCATGCAATCATCTATGTGTCTAAGTGAAAGCGTGTGAGTGCGCGTGACCTAGTAGCTAAGTAGGGACTAACTATATGCTTTTTTTGCTAGGATTTTCATAGGGCAGCTAGAACTCATCATCACTTCTGAGCTCTAGGTAAAATCGATTGAGGCTACCTATATGTGCGAAGACGTACACATGCAAGTGAGTGCTCGTGATACAATCTAATCCTAACTAAGGAAGACTTGGTTTCCCAAATCTTCGTTTTTGTCGGGGATGGCTCGCGTGTTGATGTAGTAGCGCTTCAGTCGGCTCCCGTTTATTGTTGTGTTGAATTGGACTCCATCTAGTGTTTCAAGTAGCACAACTCTGATGGGATTCATCTTTCGTACTCGGTAGGGTCCTTGACCTAGATACTTCAGTTTTTCCTTGTGTACTTTGGCATTGTATAACAGGACTAAGTCGCCTTCCTTGATGTCTTTAGCTTTCAGATTTCTGTCAAACCATGCCTTTCTTCTTGTCATGGCATGATAAGCGACTAGTCTTGTCTCTGTATGCTTTTCCAAGTGACAGAGCCTTTCTTTCAAGGACTCATGATCACCCATGCGTTCCTGTACTACTGCGATGCGTAGACTTGGTATTACAAATTCGAGTGGGACCACGGCTTCAAGGCCGTACACCAATTGAAAAGGTGTGTTCCCTGTACTGACCTTGAATGTGGTTCTATATGCCCATAAGGCTGCATTCAGTTTCTCTGCCCAATCAGAACGCTGCGGTTCTACTACCTTGGTGAGGATATTGCATATGATTTTGTTTGTGGATTCTGCTAGTGCATTCCCTTGGGGGTAGTAGGGTGTGCTTTTTCTATGGATGACCATGTAGCCAGACAAGAGTTCTTGGATTACCTCATTGACAAAATGTGTGCCTCTATCCGACATAATTTCAATGGGGCATCCGAATCGGGTGATCACATGTTCGTATAAAAATCTTGATGTCCTTTTAGCATCAGCCTTTCTGACTGCTTTAGCTTCAGCCCATTTTGTAAAGTAATCAGTGGCCACAATGATGTAGCGTGCCTGTGTTCCTTTTGCTGCTGGATGTATGGGACCCACATAGTCAATCCCCCATTTTTCAAATGGTTGTTGTGCAATAACTGTTGTTAGGGGATTGAAGTCTTTGTGTTGTGGTTTAATAGTTCGTTGGCATACATCACAGCCTTTTACATATTCATAGGCATCTGCCCACAGTGTTGGCCACCAGTAGCCTGCGAGGAGAACTTTTCTTGCTGTGGCTTCCCCTTGGAAGTGGCCTCCTGCAATGCCTTCATGGACTTCACTCAGGATTGGCAGGATCTCATGAGGCATTACACATTTTCTTAATATCTAGTCCTTGCCCATCTTGTATAGTTGTCCTGCAATGAGTTGATAGGGTGTAGCCTTTAGAATCAATTTTCTGGCATCTACTGCTTTCATGTCAGGGGGTGGTCTTCCTGCCATCAAGTACCCAATGATATCTCCACACCATTCTGGAACAGCATCTATTTGAAATAGTGTGACATCTGGTAAGTCGTCTTCTACTCCAGTGGCTTCTTCTCCTGTCTTGACTCAAGACATGCGATCGGCAATGTAGTGTTGGGCACCTTTGCGGACCACGATTTTGAAGTTGAATTCTTGCAGCAAGGGGAGCCATCTGGTTATTCTTCCTGTGGTACACAGACGGTTCACAAGATAAAGCAATGCTTGATGATCGGTGTAGAAGACAAAATCATTTGCGAGTAGATAGTGCCAAAATTTCTTTACACTATACACCATTGCTAGGGCTTCTCTTTCTGTGGTTGTATAGTTGATCTCTGCATCATTGAGTTGTCGACTGGCGAAGTAGACGGGGTAGTCTTTCTTATGTTCACCAGGTTGACAAAGCACACTCCCAATTGCATACTTGGATCCATCAGTATGAACATGAAAATCAATATCCCAATTTGGAGATATAAGGATGGGTGCTGTGATTAGATGCCACTTTAAAAGCTCAAAGGCTTGGTCGCACTCTTCGGTCCATAAGAACTCCACTAATAATTTATAAAGTGGTCTAGCTATCATGGCATACCGCAATATAAATCTTCTATAATAGTCGGCATGTCCCATAAAGACCTGTACACCTTTGGAATTTGTAGGAGGAGGCAATTCCATGATGATTTTGATTTTGTCCATGTCAGTTGCAATCCCATGTTGAGAGACGATGTGTCCTAAAACAACTCCGTGGGTGACCATGAAATGGCATTTTGTTGGATTTAGGGAGATGCCATACTCCCTGCATTTGATTAGTACTTCTTCCAGACATTTGAAGTGGTCCTGTTTGGTTGAATGGATGCACAAATCATCCAAGAACACCTGTAAAAACTTATTAAAAAATGACTTGAAAGCTATGAACATGACTTGCTGGAATGTGGCTGGGGCATTACAAAGGCCGAATGGCATGACTCTATATGCAAAAATACCCCATTCTGTAGCAAATGCTGTTTTTGATTGGTCCTGAGGAGCAATTTGCACTTGGTTATAGCCACTGAAGCCATCCAAGAAGCTATATATTTCAGATCCTGCCACCTTTTCCAACACTGTTTCTGTTAAGGGTAGGGGGTAGTGATCCCTAATTGTGGCGGCATTCACATTTTTCAAGTTTACGCATATTCTGAGCTTCTTGTTGTGTTTAGGCACAATGACAATGGGTGAAACCCAATCAGTGTGTTCTATCTCGTAGATGAATCCGGCATCTAGGAGTTTTTCCAGCTCGTCATAAACCATGGTGCCATATTTAGGATTTGTGCGATAAGGTCCACATACCTTAGGGCGAGCACCTTCCCTTATAGGTATCGTGTGCACTGCTACTTCTGGTGAAATTCCTTTCATCTCTTTGTATGACCATGCTAGGCAGTCACGGTATTCCATTAGGAGGTCTTTGAGTTTGATTTCATCTTCTTGATGGAGCTGCGAGGTTTATTGTGCGTGTTTTTGCCGGTCCCTCATAGATTGGAGTTTCTCCAATGCTATCGGTTTCTTGAACTTCAGATTCTCTGATTGGTCTTGGCATTGCTATTGGTGCACTGCCACTTGTATAATTCTTAAAGTATTCCAGCACTTCTCGAAGATCGGCCTCTGATGGGGTTGAACTAGCCTGACATGTGTCATGTGTACTGGGTGGCATATTTGCATTTATTAATCGGTTAGGCTCTTCTGTTCTTTCTTTTTCTGAAGTCTCTTGATCGAGCTTCATCATCCGCACATGTGGCTTATATTTCCAAAACTTCTTACGTTGGGAACTGTGAGGTAACTTTTCCACTGGTAAGGTGTTTCCAAGTAAGGGTTCATGTGCTGCACATACTCCTTCCAGTCCCTCAGGGGACCATTCAAGAGGTGGTGGTTTTGATTTTGAGGGGACTGCCTTTGCAAGATACAATTCGACAATCCTTGTTTGGACTTTTTCAAATTCATTGAAGTGCTCGGCCTTGGCTTTTTTGCGATTTCCTCCTGCAGCTTTCTTGTGGGATCTTCTGCTGTTATGCAACTGTGGAGGTTCAACTTTTGGGAGCTCAACTGCCATTAGGGCATGGAGAATGGCTAGGTCATTATCAAATATTTGATCTTCAATTGCAGCATTCGCAGCCTCTGTTTCAAGGTCCCAAGGAAAATTTGAGTCATCATTGGTATGGGTACCTTCTTCAAGTTCATTATCCCATTCGAGGTCAGCCATAAAGAATGGCATCTCTAGATCGATTGGTTCTTCATGTGTCGGTGGAGGATCGACCTGTAGTGCGTTAACATCTATCTGTGAGAAGATGGGGTCTAATGAATGGCAGTTGTCGATGGTTGCCAATGTTTGTATCCAGTTATTGACATTGCTTTGTGAGTCACCTGCTATGGCATGATGTTGCAAGGGAGCTGATTTGCTCGAGATTGTCGTGGAAGATGTGTCATCCAATGCTCTAGGAACAATGGGTTTAATAGCTCCTGTCCCCACATTCACCCTGACTGCAGTGTCTCGATTCTGGATTGTCAATCTATCCGTTCCCCAGTCATGGAGTACTGATACTTCCCGTAACCAAGGACGTCCCAGTAAGATTTGATAGGATTTTTTGGGGAGATCCAAGATTGTGAATTGAAGGGAAAAGTGGACTCCTGCGATCTTTGTGGACACGCCCTTCACTATTCCCAAGGGTTTAGCCCGTGAATCATCGGCAAGGCGTATGTTGAAATTAGCCTTTTGCATTGGTGGGAGACCCCATTCTTCATAAAGCTCCTTTGATAGGACATTAACACCTACTCCACCATCCACTATGGCTTGGACTTCATTATATGCCTTGTGGATCAAAGGCATAGTGATATTGCGTATGTCATCTCTCTCACCCATCCGCACAGGGATATCTTCAATGTCGTTCATAGGTGGAGGAGGATTTGCGAGTTCAATCCATCCTTTGAAACTCTCCCAGAGATTGGGACAATTCCGTAAGAGGATTCCGATGGGGATTGACACAGGACAACTCAGGATGCTAGAGAGTGCAGCTCCTTCAAGTTGACGTGGTGGTACATTCTGCTGTGGATTCTGTTGTCGGAACAAAGGCTCGAGTACAGTATCAATACTTTGTGGGGCCAAGTCATGGATTGGGTCTTGAGCTTGTTTCTGAGCCTCAAATTGAGCTTGTTCATTTTGAACCCATTGCTGAAGTACCTGAAAACGAGCCTTCTCCACCTCTGCATTCGGGAATGGAGCTTCTTTTATTCGAGGCTCGGGAGTTGATGTGGATGAGCTCGGCTGCTCATTGCTCGGTGGAGGTGGAGGCACTTGTGCTTTCTTTTTCAGAAGTCGCTTTGGTTGGATTGGAATGATAGGGTCCTTCGTGGCCTCTTTCTGTTGGCGTGTAAGTACATTGATAGGTTGTGACCTTAGACTTGCCGGGACCCAGACTTTGATGGTCCACCCCAATGATGCCGATGGGGATGTCAGGCTTAACCTTTGTTTGTTCTGGGACCTTATTTTTCATGGGACAATCCATACAGGCATGTCCTATGCCACAATCTCTGCAGAGTGGTTGGAAAGTGGCTGGGCTACCACGATGAGGGCACTCTGCGATCCTATGATTTTCTCCACAACCGTAACACTTGATTGGTGCTCGAAATGTGTTGGGTCGCACTTGATTTGCATAGACTGGTATTAGACCCTCTGCACCTTCTACATAGTACACTGGGTACTCTGCTTCATACTCAAATAGCGAGTCTACTTCCTCGGCTTGGAATTGATGTATGGGAACTGCCTGAGGAGCTGGATTTGGTGCTCTTGGATACGGTCGTGGATTCGGATTCCTGAGTAGTTGTGGGACTTGTGTCCGAATGGGAACAGGATTTAGTCTCGGAGCTGGTGGTGCTTGTGCAAGTGCCGGTTGCCTGTATACTGGCATGGGGGCCGCTTGATATTGTGGTGGTCGAGGCAAATTGTTGCGCATGTTGAAGATGCAACTGTTCTCATCATGGCCGCCGACGACGCAGATATGGCACCACAACCGTGGCAGTGGATTTGCTTGTGCAGTGATCCTTGCTCTTAGGACTGGGCATTCATTTGCTGTATGATTTGCCAAGCAGTGTGGGCACCAGACATTTTCTCGCCGTGGATATGTTTGAGTTGGCGGTTGAGACAAGTGGAGTTTTTGATCCATGGCTTGCATCATATCTTCTTTCAACTTCAAGGTCATGGCCTCTAGGCGATCTTCAGTGGATGTTTCAGCAGTGTCCTTTGATTTACCTTTTTTCAAGCGTTTATCTCATGTACTTGATCTGGCATCATCACTGCTAGTGTCTGAATCTGTCATCCCATCTTCGATGTCAATGGCTGCCGTGCATGAGCAGCACTGAATGTTTCATAGCTACTTATCTTTTTCATATCCTTGCGGATTTTCTTTCGTAGACCTGCTATGAACCATGCCGTGAGGTACTTTGCATCTGGGCGTGGGTCACATTTGGTGATCAATCTCTTCATCTTTCCCAGGTATGTGCGTACATCTTCCCTCCGGCCTTGTTCGATCTTGCTGAGTTGGAGAGCGGGATCATCTTGTAGCCTCTCCGTTTGAAAGCGACGTTTGAATTCGGTTTGAAGTAGGTCCCATGTGGCAGTTCTTCCACGAGAAGGTCGAGGTACCATTCCGACGCCTCATCAGTTAAGGCCATTGGAAACCAAGCCACCTTGGTTTCATGGGATTGATCACCACCTGCTCGACATGCGGCATCAAAATGCTGGAGGAAGCGAGCTGGGTCTCCCCTACCATTATATTTGGGAAGTTCCAGTTTTCCCAAGGGGCGTCGGCCTTGATTGTTGTGATTTCATCGATTGAAGAAGTTGTCAGCCTCAGCATCGAGCTCGATATCCCCATCATGCTCATGACGACGTCCAGCCATGTTGGGACGTGGAAGAGTTAAAGGGAGTTGTTGAATCTCAGGGGGGGATTCGGGGTAGAGGATTGGCGGGGGCGGTTGTTGCAGTGGAGTTAGTTGCGGATGGGGCGAGCGTTGGAGTCGAAGTCATTGGCCGGAATGTAACTGCATGCAGATTGTGCATGATTTGCCAAGGGTGTCGCTACCCCAAGGGCGTTTGTGGAGGTGGTGTTGTTAGGAGAGTTAGAGTGGTGTTAGTGTCTCTAGGGACCATCGTGTTAATAATGTGCCTAAGATTGTCCCACGTGTGTAGGGAAATGTGCCGGTGCAGACGGATCGTTAATCGAAGGTCACGGCGTGAAAATATGAGTGAATTTGTGCAAAATGAGGCCCACACGGGGGCGCGAATGAACGTGTGCTAGGGATGCCGAAATGGTGTGCAATGGGCTGGAAAAATACCTTCTAATGTGGTGTTTCAAATCTGGGTTCAAACGGGGTTCAGTTTGGGTCCCAAACGGATGAGTTTCGAGGGGTTAAAGTAGGGGTAAATTTTGCATTGGGGGGTCCTAATGGTGGTGTGAATGGACTTTAAGTCCAACCGAGGGGTTGAAACCAAGTTGATCTAGTTAGATGAAGTTAAGTTAGATGCCTAATTAGTTAGGGTTAAACTGCTTACAGTTAGTTCAACTAACCTAGTTAGGGTAACTAACTCTCAGTTATACTAACTGAGCTAAGGTTAAAAGTAACCTAACGTAGGTTAATACTAACCTAACCTAGCTGAGTTAGACTAACTAGCCTAGGGTTAACCAACTAACCTAACCTAGGTTAACCAACTAACCTAACCGTAGTTAGTAGTAACTAACCAAAGGTTAGTTTAGGTTAGGGTTTTTTTTTTTTTTTTTTTTTTGGGCCTGGTTACTGGGGGGGCTGCCCGACGGCGGCGCCCGGGGGGGGGGGGGTTTCGCAAAGGGGGGGGGTTTGTGCAAGGGGGGGGGGTTGCGCGGGGGGTGGGGGGGGGTTCCCTAGGGGGGGTGTGCGCAGGGGCGGGGGGTGGGGGGTGCGCGGGGGCGGGGGGTGGCGGGGGGCTGGGGGGTGCACGGGATGGCGGGGGGTGGGGGGGTTGGAGAGAGGGGGCGGGGGGTGCGCGGGGCGGGGCAGGGCGGGCATGGCCGGGGGTACGCGGGGCGGGGGTGGCACGGTCGGGGGTGCGCGGGGCGGGGCGGGGCGGGGGTGGCGCGGACGGGGGGCGCGCGGGGCGGCGGCACGAGGCGGGGCGGGGCGGGGCGGGGGTGGCGCGGGTGGGGGGGCGCGCGGGGCGACGGTGCGGGGCAGAGCGGGGCGCGGGGGTGCGTGGGGGCGGGGGGTGGCGGGGGGCTGGGGGTGTGCGGGACGGTGGCCTGGGGTGGGGGTGGGTCGCAGAGCCACCGCGGGGCGGCCGGCGGGGGTGGGGGGGGTTGGGTTGACAGGGGTAAGGGGGAGGGGGAGAGAGAGGGGGGTGGGGGGGGGGTGACCGGGGTAAGGGAGAGAGAGAGAGAAGGGGTGGGGGAGGGAATGAGGGGGAGAGAGGAGAGAGTGAGAGAGAGAGGGGGTGGGAGAGAGAACGAGGGGGAGAGAGGAGAGAGTGAGAGAAAGAGGGGGGGAAGGGGGAGAGAGGAGAGAGTGAGAGAAAGAGGGGGGGGAAGGGGGAGAGAGGAGAGAGAGAGGGGGGGAAAAAAGAGGAGAGAGAGGAGAGAGAGAGGGGAAAAGGGGGAGAGAGGAGAGAGAAAGGAGAGAGAGGGGGGGAAGGGGGAGAGAGGAGAGAGAAAAGAGAGAGAGGGGATGGGGGAGGGGAAGGGGGAGATGAAGGGGGAGGGGGAGGGGGAGGTGGAGATGGAGTGGGAGGGGGAGGGGGGAGGTGGTGGTGGAGGGGGAGGGGAAGAGGGGGAGGTGGAGATGGAGGGGGAGGGGGAGCAGGGAGGTGGGGGTGGAGGGGGAGGGGGAGAGGGGGATGTGGTGAAGATGGAGGGGGGAGAGGGAGGGGGAGGTGGAGATGGAGGGGGAGGGGGGAGGTGGAGGTGGAGATGGAGGGGGAGGGGGGAGGTGGAGGTGGAGGGGGAGGGGGGAGGGGGAGGTGGAGATGAAGGGGGAGGGGGGAGGTGGTGGTGGAGATGGAGGGGGAGGGGGGAGGGGGAGGTGGAGATGAAGGGGGAGGGGGGGAGGTGGTGGTGGAGATGGAGGAGGAGGGGGGAGGGGGGAGGGGGGAAGGTGGTGGAGATGGAGTGGGAGGGGGGAGGTGTAAAAAAGAGCAAAAAAAACATGAAAGACGGAAATCAAAAAGCAGGGAGAAGTGGTCACCTGAACGCTCTCCAAGTCTTTCTCGATGTAACGGGATTATTGCGGAACAATGGACGGTGGGTGGAAGGCTAGGTCATCGCTGCGAGAAGGGCTCGATGTCACTTACATGGCGAGGATAGGAGTAAGGGGGTGGTCGATGGAGAGGGAGGAGTGTCTTGCGTGGGGCTCGGAATGAGGAAGACAATGGAGGCAAAAAGTGAAAGATGAAGAATGAGGGGGGTGGAGTAGGTTTTTATAGGATTGGATTTTAGGTTGAGGGTTTAACCCTAAACTCTTCCCGAGCCATAACTCTTTATGGAGAGCTCGGTTTGCTTTTCTGTAAAAAGGTAAAATGATCGAAATTGAAAGCTCTAAGCATCCGTGTCCACTACCTAGCCTGATTGTATATGATGTGGCTTCTATTTAAGAAATTAAGAAAATTTCTTAAGGTAGTAACCCAAAGTGGATGTTTGGGGTTGATATGTTTGGCTAGAATTGCAAAATATTTTTACTCTCCTTGCCCTTGAGTGTTATGTTCGTGAAAGTTTGAAGTAGTGACTTGTTTTACACATACCTACGTATGTTTACTCACTACTTAAGACGTTAGTCTCCCCGGCAACGGCGCCAAATGTTGGCTCTTTCCTACTGCTTTCGTAGGAAGAGCTGGGTATTCTATGTTGCAGGGTTCCGAGGCTTTTTGTCACCTACAGATATATTGGGATTGTCGGTAGAGACGTAGGCTTAAGTGTGGTAAGCAAACAAAGTGCAAGCATGTGTAAAAGGCACGTAAACCATCGTTGTTGGGGTAATGAAGGCTTTCGCCTTCATTGGGGGTTGTAGGGTTTAGGAGGAGTTTAAGGGTTCAAAAGGAGGTTCCAGGGTTTAGAAAGAGTTCAAGGGTTTAGAAAGAGTTCTAGGGTTCAGAAGGAGGTTCCAGGGTTTAGAAGGAGGTTCCAAGGTTCAGAAGGAGTCCAGGGTTAGAAGGAGGATCCAAGGTTCAGAGTAGAGTACATGGTGGAGAACTCGTCTCCCTCGTAGATCATGGAGTTTAAGGGTTTAGGAAAGCATAGGAGTGGGAGAGGAAGAAGGTGTAAGAGCATGGGTGAAAGAAGAGAGAGGAGGAAGGAGGAGGAGGGAAGAGGAGGAGGGAGGGGGAGGAGGTAGGAGGAGGGGGAGGAGGGAGGAGGAGGAGGAGGAGGAGGGGGGAGGAGGAGGAGAAGGAGGAAGGAGAAGGAGGGAGGAGGAGAGGGAGAGGGTGGGTTGCAGGGTTGGAGGAGAGGGGAGAAGGGTTGCAAGGTTAGGACATGCTTTTGGATGTGCAGTGCAAGGAAGCATGGACACTTGAGACAAATGCTTGGAATACCAAAGTAGACTCAACACAATGCCCCAAAGAGTGTGGGCTTCATTCCATTATGGGGTATTTATACAAGTTGGAGAGCTTCTCTCTCTGCATATAACACAAAGTTGTTACACAAAGCTGTAACACAAAGTTGTGTCACAAAGTCGTAACACATTCTCTCTCTTCATGTAGACAAACTCGTAACACAAAGTTGTGTCTAGAAGTTGTAACACAAAGTTGTAACACAAAGTTGTATCACAAAGTTGTATCACAAAGTTGTAACACAAAGTTGTAACACAAAGTTGTAACACAAAGTTGTATCACAAAGTTGTATCACAAAGTTGTAACACCTTCTCTTTCTTCATAAGTTCATGTTGGCACAGAGTCAACAAAGATTCTAGCAGAAGTATTTGAAAGATTGGGGAACATTACACCCGTCACATTTTTTATTATGTGGCAAATGTTTTTAATTGCCTACTTGCTACTAGTACCCTATCCTATCCCTAATCACCATCGGCTTATTTCTTCTAGCTTTTACAAGTTGTGTGGCTTCTTTGGAGGCGATCTTAATGGTACTTCTTAGTTATATGCTTTCATTATTCTACAATAAATTGTAGCATCCTTCTTGCACTATTTCTAGCAGTGTCAAATAATTTTTAATATAACCATTGGTAAAAGCACAACTTGTGGTCATGGATTTTACTGGTTTGTTCTTTATTATTCTAGCAATTGCCATGTGGTTTTCTTACAATGATTCAACTTGTGATGTTGTTAAATGATCATTCACATTTGTGGAGGTTACATGGTCCTTTGCAATGCCTTAAGTCTTTCTTTCACACCCTTGCATTTAACAAAAGGAGGTATTTTCTTTATGGCATCCTTTCCCACTCAACAAGCCCTATTAAATCATACCAAAAGTTTTAAACATTATCTTTGTTTATGTCTAAAGAGGAGAGGCATTGTTGTTCAATGTCTATGATTCCTTATCTTATTGTGTTTGTCCTAATCTAGAGTCACTCTATTGGCTTAGGCATGTTCAAGATACCTATAACAATCCTTTGCATGATCTTCCAGTTTCACCCCAGTCTATTCCTCAATATGCTTGTCTCTAAAATGGCCTTTTTGTTTTTGCAGTGGGACCCTAGGGAATGGGAATGGATAGATGAAGGGCACCGAGAGAAGGGCATCCCCTTCTTTTGTTACACGGTCAGTAATGCCAAGAAATTCTAGCTCAGTTGTAGGGGTTGGAGGCCCACTAGAGCTCATCATTGGGAGAACTTTCAGATTCCTGCTGACTTGTAGAAATTTTTTTGGCAGAGAATCTAGAAATCCCACCGGAATAGAAAATTCACTCTCTTCTTTTGGCTTTCTATTCATGGTGGGATAGCAGTAAACCATTGGAGATCCAAGTTTGGAGCTGACCCTTCTTGCCCTCGCTGCCTTTCTACTTTGGAGACAATACAGCACTACCTTTGGGATTGCAGACAGGCGAGAATCATATGGAAGGGGATTGCAAGAACTTTTCAGCACTTTTGTTCGCCTACCTTTATATATGACCTGGGGATCAGTGGCTTGGCTTACTCTTTCAGGGCCCCATGTATTTTTTGAGAGACTTGATTCCTCTTGGGCTCTTCACATCCAATGACACCTTGTGGAGTCGTGCTCTCTAGAGGATGTTCCGGCCGCTCTTTTCAGGGCTGCTCACTCCTCGGTCGGACTCTCCATGGGAGATCCTAGCTAGCATTGCAGCATGGCACATTTGGAGAGCCAGATGCACTGAGGCTTTAGAGGGTTCTTAGGTTCACCCTTCTCAGATCTTTGCCAGTACTTGGACAGATATGATACACACTCTGATGGCCATTTGGGTGACCATGTAGGGATCATCTCGAGTAGCCTTCTCCAGGAGAGTTACTTTTCTCAGAGATTGGAGAGACTCTCCCTTCTTTGCTGAGACTTCTACAAGGTTGAGATGGCATTTTCAGCCTCAGCCTTGGTTTCTTTCTACCTCATTCCTCTAAGGTGTTTTTTATTACATGCTTAGCATGGTGTATTTTCGCACAGAACTTGCTCTAGTGGGTTTCTTTCTTACTTAATAGAAGTCTCTTTTTTGAAAAAAAAAAAAGGCCTTTCCATGTGCGAATTCAAGCTTTGTGTGAATATTTAGAATTTTATCCTTGAGTTGCTCTCACAAACATTTGCTATTGAAGCACCTTGTACAAGAGCACAACATATGAGGCAAATTTAACACAATGGTTGAGAGGAAAATATGTAGAACCTAGCAAATAGATACCACAATAGGTGTTATGGACCCCTCACCATGGCATGAAGCCATCCATGAAGCTTGGTGTACCCTTACAGTCTCTAAAGGAATTGCATGGAATGAGAAGTATGAATTGTTTCAAAATATTTGGGTTCAGTGACATGGTTAGGTCCGTTTGGGAAAAATGAGAGTTGATTTTTTTAATATAATCTATCCCCATAACTTTGTGATGCGTTTTGTAAAGTTCCACATAAGCTATTATTCTCAATGCTTTTAAAAGTGATAAATAAAACATTCTATACATTTAATTTTTTATGTTTATGCTTTGAAAGGGCATGAAATTATTTACTTGAATTTTTATCTAGCAAGTACTAAGTTTAATTCTAATGTGTTCATGGTTTTAAAATGGTTGTTGAGATATTGAGCTCCACTCGTGATATGCCAGGGTGACCGTTGTGCATTTATGTCACCGACTTGTGAGCTGCAGATGTGGTTGGTACACCACCCATGAATAATAGCTGGATGATAGCTATCCTTATCTACTCTAGTTCGTGACTCAGTTAGTATGCCACCTTAGTTAGTTGAGTTTGGTTTGAGACCCACATATAGGGTTCTTCTATTTCTTTGTACTAGAGTTCTTTTGGCTTTCACAACTAAGAAGAGAAAAACTGTTTTCAGCCTCCACCTTTGTGTGTATTCCCCCATTGTGTATGTGAGAAAGCCACAAGTGAGACTCCTTCCCTCTCTCCCACTATCTTCACATGGTATCAGAGCCTGGTTCGTGGTAAGGAGCTCAACAAAGCAAACCAAGGTCGCGGTGTCCTGGTAAGAGGACCAGTGTTGCTTTCCTTTTTCGAGTTTAGGAGAAAATCTTTGCAGGTAGCACAGCCAGAAGTGCAAGAGTGCACTGTCTTAGATTGAGACGCCCTTCACGGTGTGGTGAGAGGGTATATGCTGCGAGATAGGGCGAAGCCATAGGTGACTTTATTTTTCTGATTCGAGTCCATTTTGGGGCCCGTTTTGAAGGCGGAAGTTCTTTGAAGGCACTCAGAAAAAGGCTTGGTTTTTGCTGTGCGACCACTGCTCTACAGGTCGATGAAAATTCGCCGCAGAAATTGCATCGTATGCCTGTGCGCAGAGATACTAGGAGTTACAGAATCATCCTTATTGCCTGTTGATACAAAATTGTCACTAGGAAGTGACTATGTGGTCAAATACCACTTTCTTCAGTTTTGCAGATTTGCCCGTGTGAGGTAGAAGCTGTGTTTTTTTGCAGTGACAGAATTTTTTGCAGTGTTCTGTAATGGCGTCTGATTCTCTTTCACAAATTGTCACTGAAAAGCTTGACAAGAACAACTTCCAAGCGTGGAAGTTTAGAATGATGAATTTCCTTATGGGAAAAGGCTATTGGGAGTTCATTACAGGAAATGAAGAAGAACCAATTCTTCCTAATGTTCCCAATCAACAGGAAATGCAGGCATTTAAAGGATGGCATGAGAGAGCCAGAAAAGTTATGTACTGGCTGTCTATCAGTATTTCAGATTCTATGATTGTGCATATTCAGGATGCAAGTACGCAAAGGAGGCATGGGATACTTTGGCAAAAATGTACATCACAAATACACAAGCCAGGAAAATGCAGCTCAAGTAGGAGTTGCACAATGTGCAGAGAGAAAATATGAGCATCAATGACTACCACATGAAGGTGAAGAAAATTGCAGATGCACTTTCTTCCATTGGGTCACCAGTGGAAGAGGATGATTTGGTTTCTGTGACCTTGAATGGTCTAGGAAAGGATTATGCATAGTTTTGGACATCCATTGCCATCCGTGAAAAATTCCCTGATTTTGAGGAGTTGTTTGCTCTTGTAATTTTTGAAGAGCAGAGAAATGGTGGTGCACCTTCTTGAGGAGGAACTTCAAAAGAAATTGTCTTCTACTCAAATGCTGGAAGAGATAGAGGCAGAGGTAGAGGAGGCCGATCTGGAGGCCATGGTAGAAATCAAAATATGCAGCAAACTCAAGAAAACCAGTCCTTTGGAGGAGGACGTGGTAACTCTAGAGGCAGGGGGAGCCAAAGAGGTCGTGGTGGATGGCAGAGAGGCCAAAATGCAAACAGCAATGTTGAATGCTACTATTGTGGTAAAATGGGTCATATGGCTAAAGACTCTGCTACAAAAAGTAGAATGACATTATGAATGGAAAATTGTAGCAAGGCAATTATGCATCTTCTAGTAGACAGGGTGATGACAGAAATGAGCATCTATTTATGGTGCAGCACATGACCAATTCTGTGACAAGTGCAGAAGAACGAAATGATGTGTGGTATGTTGACTCAGGTGCATCAAACCACATGACAGGTCATGCAGAATGGATGCAGGATGCAAGGAAAATGGAAAACCAGGATTTGTGGAGACTGGTGATGATACTGCACATCCTATTGTGTAGATTGGTAAAATTCCTTTGTTTATGCAGGATGGGAAAAATAAATACCTGTCGGATGTATTTCATGTCTCGAATATCACCAAGAACCTGGTTTCTGTTGGTCAAATGGTTGAGTAGGGCTTGCAGGTCAGATTTAATCCTCATGGATGCTTTGTTGAGGATATGAAAAATAACGGTCGCTTGATAGCAAAAGGAAAGAAGAAGGGCAGGATGTTTACATTGGATGTGGATATGCATGAATTGAGTGCAACAATGTTTGCACATGGGACCGGTGTTGTTGCAGATATTGATATCTGGCATAAACGCATTGGTCATGTTAATGTACAGCGACTTAAATCAATGCAGGCCCAAAATATTGTTGCAGGATTGCCTAAATTCAAGGTTGCAGAAATGCATAAGGTATGTGAAGCCTGTCAATTTGGAAAACAGGCAAGGAAACCATTTCCTAGGCATGTTCAAGAGAGTAAGAAGCCATTGGAATTAATCCACTCTGATGTGTGGACTACTAAAGCTGCATCTATTGGAGGCTGCATTATTTTGTCACTTTTATTGATGACTACAGTAGAAAAGTTTGGGTGCATTTTATGAAAAAGAAAAGTGAAGTGTTTGGGCATTTCAAAGCTTTTAAAGCTATGGTTGAAAAAGAAACAAGACTGCAAATAAAATGCCTAAGGTCAGATGGAGGGGGAGAGTACCTCTCAAATGAGTTTGCAAGGTTCTTGCAGGAGCATGGCATAAAGCAGCAATATTCATGTAGTCATACCCCATAGCAAAATGGACTTGCAGAAAGGAAAAACAGCCATATTGGAGAGGTATCTCGGGCCATGCTAAATGAAAAAGACCTTCTAGATTATTATTGGGCTGAAGCAATTGCTACAGTAGTTTACATGATGAACAGGACTCCCACTGCAGGAATACATGGCATGACGCCAGAGGAGATGTATACTAGTAGGAAACCAGATATTTCTCATTTGAAAATTTTTTGTTGCATTTGTTAGAAAACAGAAGGAAAGAATCACTCTAACCCAGCCAAGACCTCTCCCACTCTAGCAACACTCAACTCAGATAACTGATCACAGATACAATACTCACTCAGAGAAAACTTAGGCAGAGAGAGAATATATTCATCCACCGGATGGTGGGCAGAAAACTAGCTCCAGGAGAGCAATACAAAACTCAGCCAAGTGCTGAGACAAACTGCAGGAATTCTCTCTGTCAGAAGATGTCAAATCTGAGTGCACAAGCACAGCCCAAATCAGAGGCTTTCTGTCCTGCACTAGATGACTGAAATGAAGGGAAGTGTGGGCCTTTTATAGGCACTACCTAGGCCTGTTGGTCTGACCGACCAACAGGGTCGGTTCCCTGCGACCAGGTCAGTCTGTAAAACTGACCAGGGTCGCTAGTCGGTGGCCCTGGTTGGACTGACTGCAGGCCCCTATAAAAGGGCGCCCTGTGCAGCCAGTCCTTTGCCTCTAGGAAGGCATGGAGCCCCCCCCAAAATGCTGCTGCTTGCTGAGTCTCTCTTTCCCATCCCATCTTACCTTCACTGCCCCTTGTCCCCACAAAACGAGGGCTCACAGGTGGGAACAGTGAGTCTCTAACACCCCCCCTCAATGTCACAAGTGTGGGCCAATCCCCATGCATTTGATGAGGTGCTCCATCTGTTCTCGAGGGAGTGCCTTCGTGAAAAGGTCGGACAAGTTGTCGGCGGTCGGAGTAGATAAGCTCGATCATGTCGTCGATGATGAGCTCTCGAACAAAATGATAATGAACTTCGATGTGTTTGGTCTGTGCATGGTACACTGGATTCTTCGCAATAGCTATGCAACTCTGATTGTCACACATCAGCACTGTCACATTCTCCTGACACACATCCATGTCCTCCAGAATCCACCGCAACCACAATGTCTCACAAGCGACTGTACACGCGGCTCTGTACTCTGCCTTTGTAGATGAAATGGACACTGTGGGTTGCTTCTTACTTAGCCAAGAGATGGCTCCAGATGCAAGTAAGAAACAATATCCTGTCGTCGACCTTCTGGTGTCCACATCACCTGCCCAATCACTGTCACAGAACCCGCCTAGTTCAATGCCTTTGGTGTAGCTGATCCCAAAGGTGCAAGTACCCTTCAGATACCTCAGCACACGTAAACCTACATTCCAATGATTCTTCCTGGGAGAAGTAGAAAACTGACATAATAACCCAACTACATAGCAAATATCCGGGCGTGTATTGGTAAGGTAAAGCAAACTTCCTACCAATTGTCGATACAAAAGAGTATCAACCAGCTGAGATGTGTCGTGAATAGTTAGCTTCAGCCCGACCTCCATGGGAGTTAATGCTGTTCTGCAATCCTCCATCTGAAATCTCTTCAAAATTTCTCTGCAATATTTATCCTGGGAAATGAAAATCCTGTCTTTAGCCTACTTTACTTCAATCCCAAGGAAGTAATGTAATGACCCAAGGTCAGTCATCTCAAACTCAGACATGAGTAGCTCCTTGACCTGTGAAATCTTCTTGACATGATCCCCTGTCAAGATAAGATCATCAACATACAGGATGAGTACCAATCGCAATCCCTTCTCAATGAACAAGTAAAGGTTTGCCTCAGAAGGACTCCGACTGAGCCCAATCTTCTGAAAGAATATATCAATCCTTTGGTACCAAGCTTTGGGGGCCTGTTTCAGCCCGTATAACACCTTCTTCAACTTGCAGACCTTTAATGGGGACACTGGATCCTGAAATCCCAGTGGCTACTCCACATATACCTCCTCCTCCAGGGTTCCATTAAGGAATGTGGACTTCACATCCATTTGAAAAATAGGCCACTGGAATTGGGCAGCAAGGGCAATCACTGTCCAGATAGTAACCATGCGGGATGTGGGAGCAAAAGTTTCATCAAAATCCATGCCTTCAGTTTGAGCAAAACCTTTCACAACCAACCTGGCTTTATACTTATCCAAGTTGCCGTCAGATTTGTATTTGAGTTTGTATACCCACTTAGTGTCGATGACTTTCCGTCGAAGGGGCCTGGCCACTAAGTCCCATGTATGGTTCTTCAGAATAGCATCCATCTCTGCCTGCATGGTAGCTTGCCATTCAGGATTGTCTTTCACCTCCGCGAAGGTTCTTGGCTCAACAATCTGAGCCACCAAAGCAACATTCACGGATGGGGTCTTTTGAAGACATTGAGACCGACGCAATCCGGAACTGCTACTCTCAGGTAATGAGGTGACACGAGACTCTTCCAATGTCCAGAGGTACCATTGGGGCAACTTTTTCTACTTCTCTGTGGGAGGAGGAATGGGAACCTCTGCGGGAACATCCTGCTCTTCCTGTGTATCGGGTGGAATATCAGCTTTTGATTGGGTAACCTCTTGAATGGTCAATCTGGGACGGGGTGGGATCGGGGGTTGAACAATCTCCTCCTCCTCAATCTGAGGCTCCTCCTGGGGTTCAGGTTCTTTTTTCGCGAAGACAACATCACGACTGATGAGTATTTGCTTCTTTACTGGATCGAAGAGGCGGTAGGCCTTGGATTCTTCACTATACCCAACAAAGATACATGGTCTGCTTCGGGAATCAAGCTTGGTCCTATCTTCCTTGGGCACATGCACCCACGCATTAGAACCAAAAATGCGGAGATGAGAAATAGAGGGCTTCTTACCATAAAATGCCTCATATGGAGTCTTGTCCTTGACGGCCTTCGTCTTGGTATGGTTGAGAATGTGTACCACTGTATTGATAGCTTCACTCCAATAGGCTTTAGAAAGATTTCTCCCTCGAAGCATAGCAAGCCCTGTCTCAGTGGTGGTTCTATGCTTTCTCTCGGCTACCCCGTTTTGCTGAGAAGTATGTGCCGTGGTGAGTTGTCACTTGATCCCATGCTTGCGACAAAATGTATTAAACTCACTTGAGGTGAATTCTCCCCCCCTGTCTGTGCGAAATGTCTTGACATCTTCCCCTGTCTCCTTTTCAACTCTAGCCTTCCAGTCTTTGAATTTCTCAAAAGCTTGAGACTTTTTAGCCAAACAATATACCCAAGTCATTCTACTGAAATCATCCACAAAGAGAAGTGAATACCTGGATCCTACCCATGATGCAGTAGACATTGGACCACAAATGTCGGCGTGAACCAACTCAAGTGGTTTGCTGGCCCAAAACAAAGCTTCTTGTGGGAACTTATCCCTGTGCTGCTTGCCTTCAAGACAAGCCCTATAGACATCATCCTTGCCTGTAATTGGTGGAAGTCCATCCACCATCTTTGACTTTGACATTTCAGCCAAGATTCCATAGCTGACGTGACCGAAGCGCTCATGCCAAAGTTTGGACTTTCCGTGATCATGAACCAACATTGCACTGAGACGATACAGTCCATTCTCTTCCACACCCTGTGCTACCACTTGCCCACTTCCTTTGGATGTCACGATAACCTTGCCATCTTGAAAAAGAACTGCCATGTTGTTTTTGTCCATCTGACTTACAGATAGTAAATTCTTGCAAAGGTCGGGTACATAAAGTACTCCAGAGATATCCTTCTCCTCACCCGCCGTGGTAATGAAAGGAATGCTACCTATACCCTTCACAGGACATGTCCGGCTATCCCCAACAGAAACTTTGGAATCCGGGTGTGTACTGTCCATGGTTTTGAACCATGTCCTTCTGTTGGACATGTGCTTAGAAGCACCGCTGTCAACATACCAACCTTCTTTTCCTTCACTAGCTGCATAAGCTGAACAATGTTCACTGAGTAAGAATAACTGACCAGTTGTCACATTGGCAGAATCACTCTTAGGCTCTTCTTTGTTTTTGGCTTCTCTTTTCCGCTTTTGATCCGCCTTCTTCTTCCGGCATTCTTTGGCAGAGTGGCCAAGCTTTTCACAGTAAAAGCACTTCATTTTCTTCTTACGTTCAGCGTCCTCTGATTTCTTGGAATCCTTTGACTTGCCTTTGCCAGGCTTGTCTTTGGCAACCAATGCCTTTTTGTCGGTTTGCATAAAGAGTTTCTCTCGGGCCTCCTCCTGAAGTAGGAGTGGACAAAGCTCCTCAAAGTTGATTGGCTTTGTCCGTTGACCCGCAGTGACCGTAGTCACAAAACTTTTGAAACTCCGTGCCAACTTGTGGAGTGTGAGTAATGCTAATTGACTCGAGTCCACCTTCTGACCAACCGCTGCGAGCTGGTCCCGCACAACTTTCACCTTCGTTAGATGATCATGAACATTGTCACCCTCATTCATATCAAGGTTATAAAGCTGATGCTGCAATGTGATGATACGAGCTGTATTATCGGTTTCATACAACTCCTTCAGTATGGTCCACGCCTCTGAAGACGTTTTTGCCAACTGGATATGAGGAATAACAGTGCAAGGAAATGCCAAAAATAGGCTTCTTAGGGATTTAAAAAATATTCCTTAAATGCACATGATATAGACATATTACACTAAGTGAACCTCCCCCCCCCTTGGTATAAGCCCATTGGCAAGGAATAACCAAGGAGGAAGGGAAGGAGGGATTCAATCAGAGGATGCTAGTAGAGAAATATAAATATGGGGAGGGGCAAAAAATATACACATAGGGAGGGAATGGTGTAAGGCAAGAGGGAGATGGAGAAAGGAGAGACTATATGTGGCAAGGAATTGTAGCCATGATAGACATGGCTGTAGTCACTCATTACCATGCACTCTAGTACTCTACTGAGCATGTGAGCCTGGTGATTAGTAATTTTTACTGTACTCATAGTGATCATGCATGCTTAAGCCTGGTGGTGGGTGAGCGGTGGCATGGTGGAATCATAGCCACGACAGATGTGGCTGATGACAGCCACCACCATTGGGTAGTAACTCCCACAAAAGTAAATCATGAAGCCTAATCACCTCTAATCCCTCATAACCATGCACTCTAGTACTATCCTGAGCATGCAAGCCCAGTGACTGGTAATTTACTGCACTTGTAGTAATCATCATGCAATCCCGGTGGTGGTAACTAGAAGCTGAGTAATTGTAGGCCATTGTAGTGGCTGGTAATTAACTGCTCGCCCGGTGGGTCTTAACCACCACTACAGACGTGGCTGCGAATCTTAGATGCCACCACCTCTAATCATTCATTACCATTCAATTCAGTACTGCCACCTTGAATTAATCAAAATTCGAGCCAACCACCGTGGTGGTTCTCACCTTAATAGTAGTTGGGCTACAACCACTGCGGTGGCTCTCACCTTGACGGTGTAGTCGGGCTATAAACTGCTATTCCATTCCCTTAACCATTTCTTCTTATATCCCTCTTGGCCATTTCGTTCTCCCTTGCAATCTCAAGCCTCCACTATTCCATTTCCTTCACTACTTCATCTTCTATTACTCTCGACCATTTCTTTCTCCCTTGCAATCTGACTACAAACTCAAGCCTCCACTATTCCATTTCCTTCATTGTTTCATCTTCTATCCCTCTCGACCATTTCTATCTCCCTTACACTCTTCCTACAACTTCTATCCCCTCTCGTAATAATGGACCCTGCACACTCTGGGAGCTCCTCACACAATCTTTCCTCCCCCTCTGTAGCACAGTGCAAGAGCCCCTCCTCCCCTGATCTTGAAATCATGACATATGGGATCTCCTCTCTCACTCTTTGAAGCCCAATTTGGATGCTCTCAAAAACTTCATCAGGTTGGTACAGGAGGTGAGCATGAAGGAGGGGCAACTAGTCTGTCAAGGTCAGAAGATTACCATCAATGAAAGTGTGATTGAAAATGCTCTAGGAATTTTTGGAGGCAGTTTGCAAGCACACTTTTTCGAGAAGCAGCTATCCTAAAATTTGTTGCACAGTGCTATATTAAAACAATGCCCTTTAGGCTGTTTATCGTTTCATTAACCGTCAAGTTTCATCCCATGCTTATTTTTAGTATATCCCAACAACCATCGCGCTAGTTTTCCATAACGAATCCACACATCCTACAAATCCATTCATCTTGTAATAATAGAAGCAAACCACCGCACTGATGGCTGTTAATATTCTAGTGCAACCAACCACCGTGCTAGCCATAACTTATCCTGTACTACTACCATGCTATCCCTACACTACTGTTGTGCTATCCTAAAATTTATTATACAGTGCTATACTAAATCAATGCCCTTTAGACTGTTTATCATTTCATTAACTATCAGATTTTATCCCATGCTTATTTTTAGTATATCCCAAAAACCACCGTGCTGGTTTCCCATAACGGATCCACACCCCTAACAAATCCATTCATCTTGTAATAATAGAAGCAAACCACCACACTGGTGGATGTTAATATCCTAGTGCAATCAATCATCATGCTGGCAATAACTTATCCTATATTACTACCATGCTATCCCTACACTACTGACGTGCTATCCTAAAATTTGTTGCATAGTGCTAGTTCTCTTTAGATTGGTTATCATCGTTAATCATCTAATTTCAACCACCAGGCTACTTAAAACATTTAAGTACTAACATGGAAGCAGGTCGATACAAAATCAGGTATTACAAACACCATGAGAAATACACAAGTTCGAGAAATGTATGCAATATTTTTATTGTTTCAAGACACGACATTTTGCTTTTTCAAGGAAATTCTAGACTCCCAACTATCTTATCAACCTCTCTATGGCAAGCATCTCCTGGCTCTTTAGGCTAGTTTGATGCACAATGGCAGACCTCTTCACACACTGGGATTACACACTGCTTGCTTGACTCTGCCGACTTAAACGCCCATAGTAACTCCTCCTTTTGTTGGGGGTCCTCTTCATCCTAGTCTTTGCACTCTATACATCTTTGCGTCTCTATCATGTCCTACTAAAAGAAACCTACATCATGAGCTTGACAAGTACCTTAAAGGAGCAGGAAAAACAATAGCGAGGAAAATTAATATTCACCATCTCTGCCGACTCCAAGTAATACACCCACCACCGAAGCATGTCCTCCATGCAGCTATTTTCCTCCTTCTCCGGGTCTGTTTCTGCAAGGATGCCATCCAACATTGTTTTTAGATAGAACAAAAGCATTCCAAAGTTATTTGGGTATGACATATATTCGTTGTAGGTGGATCGGCAATACTCTCTCTCTCTCCTTCTTCTGTTCTTGCTTCCGTTGAGAGCACTCTCAACTGGTATCAGAGCCCGGGTGATCTAGCTGAGCGTGCGTGAATGCTTGAAGCTCAGCAGCTCTGTGGGAGGAAGAAGAAGCTCTGTGGGAAGCTTTGTGGGTGACTTTACTTGCATCTGAGTGTGTAGAGACCTTGGAGGAAGCTTTGGAAAAGTCACTTTGGTTTTGCGAAGTGGTTTTGAGAGCCTGTTAAGTGTTTTCAAAGAAAAAGTCATTTTTTGAGCTTTTCCTTGTTCCGTTCGATGACAGAGACTCCATATTGACTTGTAGAGGCAACTATTTCTTGCTTTTGGTGTCCACTTCACTTCAGGAGCTTGGAAACACCTTCATTCTTGAATCTGGGATCATTTCATTGGATTTCTGACTCACTGTGTCAGTTCCTGCGTTTTTTGCGCGGGTGTTGGAACTCAAGTTTGGAGTAACCATTTGCAGATCTGTCAGTTCCGGTGGACTCAGGAGGTCCTAAAACTTGTATGTTGCTCATCATTCGCACTTCGGTGGAGTTTACAAATAGCTCTGTTTCCAAAAACGTTTTTTAGTCCGTGTGTTGAACCCGGTGATTGAGACCACGGTTTTCAAAACCGTCTGTCCCATTGCATTCCGGATGCCCAAAAACCCCTACCTGTCAGTTCTTGCGCAATTCAGTGGAGGATTTTCAAAGTTATAGATCTCTGTGTATTCGATTTTGTCTCTCTGTTATGCATTTTTCATTCTAAGGTTTTGAAACCTTAGATTTATGCCACATGGCAGTGGATAAGTGTTGACTCCCATTTCTCACTCATCGGTTGGGATTTTGGAGTTTTGGCAGAAGAGAGATATTTGCAGATTTTCTTGCTGAGTCCGATTATGCAATGGCGCCCATGTTTTGAGGCATCTCAGGTTCTATTTTCAGTAGCGGTCATTACCGTGGGACTATGATTTCTTGAGCATACCTTATGTAGATCACTCTGGTTGCAGTTTGATGTGCGCTCATTCGTGGTATGCATTCGGTTGCAGTGGATGATTTATAGGCCATTTGGATGCATTGCAATCCCTATTGGATGCACTGATAGGCCCAAATTGCCTTGTGGGATGCTTTTTTTTTTTGGACGCTTTGCACATGGATGCTATTTTATGCTGAGGGACAGCTTTGACACATTGCAGGTGATGCACTGATAGTGCTATGCTCTCTTGGATAAGATATTATTGATGCATATGCCAGTGGACGGTGTTTATGCTTGAGTCATTTGGCACTTATTGGCATTTTCTTTTGGGCCGGATTTGCTCATATGGATGCATAGTATATGCACATGAGTCAGATGCATCTTTTGATGCTTTGAGCTTTGAGTTTTTTGGTGATATTTCACTCTATTGTGGCATACACATTTGGGTGCACCTGGTATTTGGTGTGATTCTCTCTTGCAAGCACTAGCATTTGGGATTTTGTTTCATTTGCATCATGGCATCCTCTTCCATGTCTGAAAAGGAGTTTTTCAGCATTAAAAATTTTGATGGGACAAACTTTTCTTTGTGGAAAGAACAAATAAGGGATGTGCTTATTCAAAAGAAGGATGTGCTTATTCAAAAGAAGCAGATTAAACCCTTGGTAGGGATTGAAGCTAAGCCTGCAAATATGTCTGAGGATGATTGGAATGAGTTGGATGCATTAG
Organism: Dipteris shenzhenensis; assembly: GCF_047967505.1. Classification (NCBI taxonomy): domain Eukaryota; kingdom Viridiplantae; phylum Streptophyta; class Polypodiopsida; order Gleicheniales; family Dipteridaceae; genus Dipteris; species Dipteris shenzhenensis. The sequence goes on from NC_141596.1 coordinate 12,152,351, forward strand.
CAAAGTCTACTATTAGACTTCATCTTGCAGAGTCAGTTTATTTCACAGTAGTAAATGAGCAGACTACGGAAGATTTATGGAAGAAACTGTGTGCCACTTATGAGAAGGAAACTGCCTCTAATAAAGTTTACCTCATGAAGAGGTTGTTTGAGCTACATATGAAGGAAGGGGTCTCCATTACTTCTCACTTGAATGAATTCAATATTATTTTCAACCAGCTTCAGGCTCAGAAGATGAATTTTGATGTGGAGACTAAGGCAATATTTCTCTTATGTTCATTGCCATCCTCATGGGATACCTTCCATACAGCTGTCAGTAACTCTGCACCTGGTAGAGTACTAAAATTTGATGATGTTGTGGGTAGCTTGTTGGCCGAGGAGATTAGACGGAAGTCTATGGATGGCAACAAGCAGGATGCAGCCTTAAGTGTGCAAAGGGACAGATCACAGTTCAGGGGGAAGTCCCAAGAAAGAGGGAAGTCTCGCTATCATGTGTGACTGCATTGATCTCCTCAATCTTCACTTTTCCTTTGTCCTCCCTTGGACTCTCTTCCTTTTGATTTGCACCCCAATTTGCATTCTTTTTCTTATCCTTTTGCTCTCTTTTCAGCTTGTAGCAATCCTTTTTCATATGGCCCTTCTTGCCACAATGATAACACTCAATGTTCCGTGTTGCTTTTGGCCAGGGGTGCCAAGTGTGGGAATTTGTATCCCTTACATGTATCAGGGGTATTTGATCATGTTGTTGCAATAACCGAGCAGCCAAGCACTTCTTTGTGGCATTGCAGGTTGGGGCACATGAGCCAGAATGGAATGAAACTCTTATGCCGTTTGGGTTATGTACCGCATTTGAGTTTCTCTGATTTTGAAATTTGTGAGCATTGTCTCTATGGGAAGCAAACTAAATCAGCCCATAAAAGAAGGGGAAAGAAAGAGTTTGAAATGCTTGATTTGGTGCATTCAGACGTATGTGGTCCCATGCCTACACGGTCATTAGGCGGGGCTGAATACTATGTGACATTCATTGATGATGCAACTAGGAAAGTGTGGGCTTATGCTATAGCTCAGAAGAGTGATGTGTTCCAGGTATTTCAGAAATGGCTGGCCTTGGTTGAGAATCAGTCAGGTAGAACGCTTAAATGCCTACGGACTGACAATGGTGGAGAGTATCTCTCTCATGACTTTCAGCATTTCTGTGATACACGTGGGATTAAGAGGGAGCTCACATCCCCTCATACACTAGAGCAAAATCCAGTTGCAGAAAAGATGAACCGTACCATTCAAGAAAGGTTGCAATGCATGCTTTCCAATGCAAGTCTTTCTGGTGGTTTTTGGGCTGAGGCAATGAAGACTGCAGTGCATGTGATCAATAGATCACCTAGTAAGAGTTTGGATGGTGATATTCCTGAAGAGGCATGGAGTGGCAAGAAGCCCTCTTACTCTCATTTGCATATATTTGGGTGTGAGGCATATGCACATGTGCCAAAAGAGCACCGAAAGAAGCTAGATCCTAAGTCTAGGAAATGCATCTTTTTGGGTTATGGTGAAAGTGGAGAGATGGGCTATCGTCTCTGGGATCCAAAAGCAAAGAAGATCATATGCAGCCATAATGTGGTCTTCAATGAGAAGAAGATGCATAAGGCACCCATGAGGGATGTGGAAATGAGGAGAATCACTTTCCAGGATGTGAATCCACCTGCATATGTTGATAGACAGCAAGCTGTCCATGCACCAAATGTGCAAGAAATGGTACCACCAAGTACTCCCACAGGTATACAATCAAGGGTAGATGATGGATCATCTATCGGTGGAAATGATGAGCCAAATGTGGCTGATATGCAGGTGGGACAGCAAGCTGAAATGCCCTTGAGAAGATCATCTAGAGTGTCTAGACCACCTGCTGATAGGTTTGTCCCAGGGGTAGACTATGTGATGCTTACTGATTGCGGGGAGCCTTCTTGCTGCAAAGAGGCTATGATGTGCGAGGATCAACGCAAGTGGGAGTATGCTATGCAATCAGAGATGAGTTCACTTATGAATAATAATACTTGGGACTTGGTTTCTTTGCCACATGGAAAGAAAGCATTGCCATGCAAATGGGTCTACAAAATGAAGGTCACAGGTGATGATGTGCCTAGGTACAAGGCCCGTTTGGTTGCTAAAGGGTTCAAGCAAGAGAAGGGTGTGGACTTTGATGAGATATTGTCTCCAGTTGTGAAGATGACCACACTTAGATGCATGCTTGGACTAGTGGCAGCAGAGGATATGGAGCTTATGCAGATGGATGTCAAGACAGCTTTCTTGCATGGGGATTTGCATGAGGAAATTTACATGGTGCAGCCGGAAGGCTTTGAAGAAAAGGGCAAAGAGCATTTAGTTTGCAAGTTGAAGAAGAGTCTCCATGGTCTTAAGCAAGCACCTAGAGAATGGTATCAGAAGTTTGATGCTTTCATTCGGTCCCAGGGTTTTAGAAGGAGTGAAATTGATCACTGCCTCTACAATAAAAGGGCTAAGGATAATAGCCTGATAATCCTGGCACTATATGTGGATGATATGCTATTGGCTAGCAAGAGTACTTATGAGCTAGATGCATTAAAGGCCAAGTTGCATGAGGCCTTTGATATGAAGGATTTGGGATTTGCAAGTCACATTCTTGGTATGCGCATCACGTGTGATCGGAGTAGGAAACTCCTTTGGCTTTCACAAAAAGAGTATGTTACAAAAGTATTACAGCGTTTCAATATGGAGGGGGGGAAGGCAGTGAGTACTCCATTGCCTCCATATGTGAAACTGAGTCATACAGATAGTCCCAAATCAGATGAGGAGAGGGCCATGATGTCCAAGGTTCCTTATGCATCAGTAGTTGGGAGTCTTATGTATGCTATGATAGCTACTAGACCAGACATTGCATTTGCAGTGGGAGTTGTTAGCCGGTATATGGCTAATCCAGGAAAGAGGCATTGGGAGGAAATTAAGTGCATCATGAGGTACATGAAGGGTACCAAGGAGATGTGCATCTGCTTTGGTAAAGGAGACATGTCTGTACTTGGGTACATAGATTCAGACTATGCAGGGCATGTGGATAGTAGGAGATCCACTTCTGGTTATATGTTCACCTTTGCAGGTGGTGCAGTGTCGTGGATGTCTCGTGCACAGAAGTGTGTTGCTTTGTCTACCACAGAGGTTGAGTATGTTGCAGCCACAGAGGGTTGCAAGGAGGCTATATGGCTTGATCAGCTAGTGGGAGATTTGGGGATTCATACAGGTGTACCGACATTGCATAGTGATTCCATGAGTGCTATTCGGCTAGCACGGAATCCGGTCTTTCATGCAAAGACCAAACACATTGAGGTCAGGTACCATTTCATCAGGGAGGTACTTGAGGACAAGCGCATAGAGCTTGTCAAGGTTCATACAGATGATAACCCTGCAGATATGCTGACGAAGAGTCTACCTAGTCAGCGGTTTGAGTATTGTCATGTATTGATGGGCATTGGATAGTATGCTCACTGGTTGTTCTCCCTTAAAGGCACGTTATACTTTAAGTGGGAGGTTGGGGGGTTAAAGGTCACTGTGCCTTTACCCCGGTTATGTACAATACTCAAACACATATATAAATTAATGAAAAAGAAGATTAGGGTGGTTTTGCACCCACCAAAACTTGTGGCTCTCTGTCTCTCTCTCTCTCCTTCTTCCGTTCTTACTTCCGTTGAGAGCACTCTCATAGAGAAGATTAACAATTTAATAGATTACACAAAGATTACATAGATTACAATCTCAAAGACTTCTTTACTTCAAATTACATCTCAAGGACTCCTTGTTGAGCTCCCTAATTGCAGGCTTGCCCCTCCTTGCTCCTTTCCAGAATGGGGCTGGCCTGGCCCCTCCCTCCATGCCGCTTCCTCTTTCCTTGATTTGAGCTTCCTGGTTGCAAGCTTAGCCCCTCTTTCTCCTTTCTTGAAGGGGGTTGGTTCCTCCCTTCAGACCCCTTTTCCTCGTAGTTAGGCTCGGTCTTGGCCTTCTTCAATTTGAGCTCCTTATTTTTAAGATCTTTTATTCAAATGGCAAATTTTGAGCAGCATCATCTACTTTCTCATCATAGATAGCTGTAGCAAGCAGGCACATTTGATCTGTCCATGACCTGGGCAATGGCAAATGGCATTCTCTATAGCTAGATTTTGTATGCACAAACACTACAAAGCCAAAAACGTGCATATGGTGGTAGCATATAGGCCATCAAATACAATAGTCATTATGATGGGGGTATGGTAGACCATGCATTTCGAACCCTGTTGCATAGCAGGATAGGCATCCGATTTAACTATTGCGGCCATGAATACCACAGTCTTGCTCTATACATGCTGAAGTTGCTTCTTGATTCCTTCCTCCCTCATCCTAAGGTTGCGGATGTTCTCCTTCATCTCCTCCACTTTTTGCTCACTCTGTGCAACAGCTTCATCTGAATCCCTCAGCATCTCTTGAAGCTGCGTGAATTGCTAAAAAACATCCATGGCAAGCTCATGCACACATCTATCGTGATCTTCTTGTAGGGTCTTGTAGCTTACTCTTTGGACTTCCAATAGTGTTTCAAAAAAGCAACCCTCATCGTGGCTGCTGCAAATTGCTCCACTGTGGTGGCTGGAACTTGCTCCACCGTAGCTGCTCTCTGCATCCTTCTTGGCTTGGGGAGCTGCCTCGTTGTCTTCTCCACCCCGACTGCTCTCTACCCCATCCTTCCTGACCTTGAAGCTCTCTCGTAGTTCCTGCATCACCTTTTTGGTTTCTGCATTCTCCCTTTTCAGCTCCTCCATCATCTGGTCTTTTTTAATGTTCAATGTGTTCTACATGTTGCAGAGCCATTTGTAAAGACCATTTTTTTTGGCTCTCTGATCTTCAAGATCCTTTCGCATCTTTTCTAGCTCCTTGTCTGCCATGTCCCCATCATTTCTCACTTCTTTGATCCTATCTCGGAGATCCTTCATGCGCTTCTCTGCTGCTTCTCTTCTATGCCTTTCCATGTCGACCAATTTTGTAGTGGTCTTAGCTTGCTCTTGTGCCTACAAGGCCCTTGCTTGTGCCTCCTCTACCTTGGCTTTTGCACCTTTCCTGAGACTTTTCTCAAGTTGCGTTGCCTTTGCTGCATCAGTGGCTTTCTCTTGTAGAAAAGTCACCTTCTGAGACATCTGCTTATCGTATTGCTCAAAAATCCCTTTGAGGGTAGTTGCCATCAGGTGCATTTTGCAACTCCACGTACTGCTGAGATGACAATTGGGATTTGCCATCCACGCAATTCTTCAGGTTGGTTAATATGCTCTTGGAGATCCCCTTAAGAAAGATACATCACGCCCTTTTAGTTGCTCTACTGCTACTTGAACCTGCCAGAACTTGCAGGTTCCTCTCATATCAGTCTTCTTCAGCACATCATGGTTTTCACAATTGTCATGATCCCCTATGATGCACGCACTATGGAAACAAGAAAGTTTTCTTGTTTTAATTAGTTGGTTGTTTGAAAAGCCCCATATGTTGTGCTGACCACGAACTCCTTTAATTTTCTCACAATCGTGCTGGCTTCTCCTTTGCACTTCATCCACTTTCACTTCATGGAACACTCTGCGTACTACAGTATTCTTAAGGCTTTGTTTACTATATGTTGAATTCGCACCTGTAGAGAGGTTGGCTGTAAGCCATGTTGCAGCATCATGGACATCATTGAGTTTTTCTTGAGGGCATGCTAATTGGTGTTTAAATAGAGCTTGCTTAATAATAACACCACATCCATCATGCTCACCCTTGCCATGGCCAAACCCAAAGGAATTCCACATCATGTCTAGACCGGTCAAGGATTTGAACATTAAGATGAAGTAGAATCCATGGGCTGATTTAAATTGAGAGGCATCACCCTTTGACTACACCCAATGTTGTTTTACATTTTCTACATGAGGATTTTCCTTTTTCAGCCATTCCGAATGCAATAGAAAAGCATGCTGCATAAATAGGGTGTCATGTTCCCTATCATCTAAAAATGTAGAAATGGTGCATGCGCTGCACTGATTTGGACTCCTATGAGTCAGCAAGCAGATTGGCATCATGCATGAAAGAATCAAGCAGATGACTGTACGTGATATGCATAAGAATTGTTATCTACTTGTTGTACTAGCGAGCACTTTGTATCTCATATTGTTCTTGAAAAGAATAATTTTGTGCAAAATCTATGACAGATACAATAGTGTCACGGGGAAAATTGGCAAGGCACGTCTTGAACTGCTTATCCTACTAGCTAGCCATGAAATTGTGAAGCACATATTTTGGGATGGATTGAATCACATGACCTACAAGCTCCCTTGGCTAGGTGCTCTTATATGATAGTAGCCATCTCTTTTTATCGGATCCTTTAACATTGACATTTTCAAATCTCCTCCATTTTAGAGCAACATGGCTTTCTTCCCTCATTTCATTTGGATAGACATTGAATGTCTTCTTCTTCAGCTTCAAACTGCAATGCTTGCATGTACCGTGAATGCATTCAATCCTATGCCACTCACGGTCTCCCTTTGGACAAACCACTGGCTCCCACAGAGACCTTAGGCTACAAAACCTACCCTCCCTTGCAACACATGATGAGGATCCAGGTGGCCTATAGACTGCGCATTCATTGGGGAGGCATGGGCATCGATCCCATGGAGCAATGCTCCAACACGACCAGATCTCAAGTCATTCATAGCTTGTCGAGCCAGGTCAAAGTCTATGTGTGTTTTGCAACAACAAACATTCCTGTCTTTGAGTTTCCTTATGTACCAAGGCTTACAATGCTCAAAGCTCCTCTGGCCAATTGAAATGTCCAGAGTCTGATCCGTAAACTTGAGATACAACTGTGTCTGCTGACCCAACATGCGGGAACAACATAACAATGAGCCCCTTTTTTGCTACTACCAAAAGAATACAAAACACAGTCTAATTAAAGTATATAATGAAGCAAAATAATTTTCAACCACTGCGTTAGTTTAGGACAGTCATAATTTCAATCATTGGGCTGGTTTAGGACACATTTAGGACCTTCAACCACCGGGCTGGTTTAGGACACATTTAGGACAGTCATAATTTCAACCACCAGGATGGTTTAGGACACTGACACAATTTCAACCACTGGGATGGTTTAGCTTGATGGTCTCAACTTCACATATTAGACAATAACAAGTATATTGCTTTTCATTTCCGAATTTCACCATTAGAAAATAACAATATATTGCTTTTCATTTCTAAATTTCACAATTTAACAGTGGTATGTGACCCGAATAGCAAGAAATTAAATTTAATGAATTTAAGTACTAAGAAACACAATAATTTCAACCATCGGGCTAGCCAATAACTAATGTCTATTCAACCACGTTGGTTCAAGACAGTCACATAACTGGTGATTGAGCTGAAGCAGCCATGGTTGCATGATGTTCCAACCATCGGGCTGGTTTAGTAAAATAACAATATATTGTGAAATATATTGCTGTTAATTTCTGCTCAACCATGCCATCAGGCTGGACAACAACTAATGTCTATTCAACCATGCTCGTTCAAGACAATCACATAATTGGCAATTGAGCTGAACTAGCCTACGATTGCATGATGTTCCAACCACGAGGCTAGTTTAGGACAATCACATTTAGTCCAAGCCTGGTTTAAGAAATGAAACAAGTAAACTATCCCAAAGCTCAATCGCAAACAACCACTAGGCTGGTTTAGGCACCACTGACCTGTGTTGTATCTAGCATGTGTATGATGTGCTCCTTAAACACCTTGCATCCCTTCTGCTTCTTACAGATGTCCTTTCTATTTGAAGAAACTCTCATATTTTCATGCCAAAATGTCATCTCACTATAGCAATGACTTTTGCACTTAGGCTATCTCTCCTTTTCTTGCATTCTGTTGAAGCCCACAGATTCTCGGATTGGGAGATCATGCATTGCTTTTGCTCTACATTCAACCGCTGGAGCCACTTTGGCCCTTCTGATTGATAACATCTTTGATATTCTGCGTCCAAGCCATTTCTCCTTTGTTTCAGGGGACACAAACATAGCTAATGTCACCCTCTTTGCAGCTAGTTGATCTAAGCTGTGCAGCCCTTTCACTTTTTGTAGGCCATTTCTCACGTTAGAGAGCATCGCCTCTTGGGCATGCATCTCCCGAGGTGTTGGTAGGGTTGTTACTCTATGAACTTTAGGGTGCAGGCTAAAGCTTGTGAAGACTTGAGACTGATAATCACCTAAATGGCCTGATGTTGCTACCTCGAATGCTCCCACCAATCGTGACACCACAGCTCGTGTTCTTTGATCCGATGGCAATTATCAAATGCATGCATCTATAACCACTTCTTGCTGCTGCTCTACAAGGAGTCTTCTTTCTTCTCATTATTTCCCCCTTCGCAGATGTTGCAAAAGTGTCTTTCGTTGCTGATTCGATACCGTGCCAGTGCTTTTCTCGACCCACACTCTGTTCCTTGTGCCTTGACCTGGCTTTTCGACCTTCCTATCTCACAACCTCTGTTTGCTTCTCTTGCAAGCTATGGCGAGCTGCATGTTGCCATTGATGCCATGGCCACGATCAATCCAGAATAGACCCAAAGAAGCTAGCTGGTGAGGCAAACAAAGAATAGAAGACAACTTACCCGAAAGAAGACAATGGCAAACCAAAGTTTGTGCAAGGTCACGTCGCGGTGCATGCAGGTTGCAAGGCGGGGGCAATTGCAAGTACTTAATCTTCCAAGATTTAATGGGCAGGAGGTGTGAAAAATCAAAATTTGCAGGAGTAGCAAAATTTTAGCCATCGGTTTTCCCCCCTTTGGTGATACACAATAGCAGATTTGGATATCCCAAACAAGTGCAATGTGGCCTAAAATGCTTCAAAACACAAATAGGCCAAAGGGCACACTATCGGGTTTGATGCTGTGTATTATTAAATGCAATGACCTTTGACATGCTTATGAGCCATATAGCAAGCAAGTGCATGGAAAAAGAAACAATTCAAATTATAAATAGTGTGTTCGATTTATTAAAATATCTTTGCACATGCACAAATTGCACTTTTCCAACTTCTTCCATTTAAGGGTGAATCTAGATACCAATACCAACAACTATCAATGTTTTAAGACCACCATACACTAGTCCCAATAGTTTGGATTCCACATTTCAATCCATTTAGGTTTTCCACAAATCAAAAAAAAATTATGGAGCATGCCCTCAAATGGGTATGCATCACTTTAGCACAACATTGGACGCCCATTAACCCATGCATAATGATCTCATTTAGATGTGTCCTTGAGTTGAGGAGAAGCTCACGTAGTGTACTTTAGAATGATTACTTGGTTGCACGTATGTATAGAACAAAATTTTGATGTTTTTGAATAAATTGCTATATCCTATAGTCTTTAGGATGCATGCTTCACATGCAATATAGCACTTGTAATGCTTTAACGGTCTCGTTATTCCATAATTTTTTGCTCTCATGTTCAAGTTTGGAATGTGTACTACAACTTGAAGACAAAGTTTGCCGAATTCCGTTGAGCAATGCATAAGTTATGGGTCATGCAAGATACCTATATACAAAAAAGTCCTTGAACCTCACCAAAAATGGCTACACCCAAGCAAGCAATGACCCAAAATACATTTGTCTAAGATACAAAGGACAATAAAAACTAAGAGAAGGGAAACAATTCAAATATGAAGACATAAAGTTATTATTATTTATATGTCTTATGTTAGTTTGTGGGATAGTGTATCTTGAAATTGGATGCAAAAGATATGACAAAAATATTATAAAGGTACACTATGTATTGATTAATATCTAGATTTCCTTCCATAACTTTTCGACTTGTCCCCTAGTGGGCAGGATCCAAATCTTGTATGCACTATATCGAGTTTTATGGAATGGATTTCTCTCTTGGGGTGTGAATTTAAAATAATGCTAATATAGCATGTGAGAATAAATAGAGGCATCTTTAACTTTACATCATGAAGAAGAATGAACACTTATGCATTTAGGAAAATAAATAAAAAGTTTAGTATAAAGAAGATTAATGTATATATATGAGCTACCAAGTTATGTACTTATGAAAGTTCTTATGAATTTCCATGTGGGAAATATGTAGTTTTGAAGGCCAAATACGATTGGAATAAAGGATTTTAATAAAGCCTATAAATGCAATTAGGAAAATTCATATGAGTTGCCATGTGAAAAAGGGACAAAAAATGGGACAGTATGGAGGGTTGGAACTTTCAAGATTGTACCTACTAGAATCTGTCATAATATAATCCAACAAAGTTAATGTCATCGAGATGTAGGTGTCCTTAAAATTAGCATTAAATAAGATAAGCAAAAAAGACAAAATCTTAAAGTTCCAAGTACCCCTTTGCAATGGCACAAAAGCTTTTTTGTAATCCTCCAATTTGGTTATAAAAAAGCTAGCTTATTTTACATATCATGACACTTTATGTGGAAATTGTTTGACTATAGTGTTGATTTCATATTCAATTCCTCATAAAAAATTCCATGGACTTATATTTTTGTCATGAAAATACTTATTGAATGTGACCTGACAAGAGCTTGACAAGGCCCTAAAAAAGGGGGAGGGTTACATTAATATATATGTTAAACATAATTAATTCCCATAAAGATTTAGAGCAGAACTTCAAATTGACCATTCAAACATGTATACAATGGAAGGGCATAAACAATAAGTTTAAACATCGAAAATTTAAGCATAAGGGTATTTTTAATATATGCTTGCTTGCCTAGCTACATGGGTTTCTAAGCGTGTCCCCATCGAGATGAGGCCAATGGCAAAAAAATAATTGTTCTGTTGATGAGAGCTAACTCACTTAGGGGTTGTCAATGATTGCTTTGCTGCCCCTTTGCTAATTATAATTTGTAAGTAGCACTAACCAAGAATGAACTATTGTAGAAAGGATTAAGACATCCATTGTATTTTTGAAGGAATGTATTGTTATCTGTGTAGATATTAAGCAACAAGGTGCTATATGCAAAAGATTAATTGATCTTATTGGATTAATTTGTTCTCTCTCTCTCTCTCTCATTCATATATATATATATATATTTTTTTTATAATTTATAATTCTTATTCTAACCTCCCATTCTAACTAATTCCTTGAAGCTTATGTTGCTATACCCAAATCTATGACATATAGTCTAAGGTAGGCTAATGCAGGGAATTCAATGTTAGCCTACTGGAAGGAGATTATGGTAAATTCTCAAGGCTTGCAATTTTAGAAGTGTACACTTTTTCCTTGAACCATAATTCAAAACCTAATCTTGTGAAATCTAGAAAAGTTATGAAACGAAAAGGTTTTGTGCATCCTTAACACTAGTTTGGTAGCATAACAGGACATAAAAGTGTTCTTTTGATGTTTTGGTAAAAAAAACACATTTTGATTATTTCCTCTCTTGAGCTTAAGGTAGACTCATAGTACTATTTTTAAAAAGTATAAGGAGTACAAAACCATTATATATAATTACAAAATGCTGACAAATGTATGGTAATACAATTTTTTACCTAGGTTGTATTCGAATTTAAAACTTTGTCTAGCATGCTTAAAATAAAAAATGCTTTCAATGAGCTAGCATTTTTTACAAAGTTTTTATAAGTATATCAAACATATACGAGTGATAAAATTTTGTTAAAAATTAATTTTGGCAAGATTGATTTAGCAAATAACAAGAATGGGTAGCCTTTTATATACTACATGTAATAGCCATAAGCATCATATCTTAACAATACTAAAATTCTATCGTAGGAAAAGGTCACCACATCACAATAAAGCTATAATTAAAGAAGATTTATTGCTCTTAGTCTCAACTATCAAAAGAGTTTGTGCATGAAATCTTGATATTGGTATCACTCCTTCATGATTATAGGCACTCTATAAGTATAATTTAGATGTTTGAAGGTTCTTGTAATATGAGTTTACCCTTGTATCTTGAAAATAACATAAATTGCAACATAATGAACAATTAAAATAAGGTTTGAATTTGGTGTTTTACATGATATTAGGTCCTCTAAAAACTCATGCTACTATGATAGTATCCTATTGAAGACATATATGTTCTTCTACCAAAGTAGTGTTAAAAAGTGAAATATGGAGCTTGGTTGAAGCTTTTGGTTCATGACAATAGGAAAACTTATTTAGTATCCTACTTTAATCCTATGGATGTGTGGGGTAGAGGTGGGGTGGACATTTGTAAGCATCTTGTATAGGTCCAACTCAAATATTTTTTTCGTAAAAATATGTAGATTTTATTAAATGTGATGAGTTGGAACAACTTGCTAACAACAAATTTATAGTGATGACTAAGATGTATGCTTGAATTTTTATAGTATGAGAAAGGGTGGTGCATGAAAATAAAAGGATGAAAACTTTGTGATGTGGAACATAGAGTATAGGTATTAGGAGTGCTTGGTTCCAATGCTTCCTAATTCATTAGGAGCAAGGTGACATTAGACAGTTTAGAGGAGGAAGAGTTTAGAGGGGTGGAGAGAGAGGGAGAGAGAGCATGATCAACTTTCTTTTTTCCCCTAATTGATAAGAGAGAACCACATCAAGCTGATGATCAACTTTCTCTAATTCTTCATAGATAACAAGATCTGGGGTGAGTTTAAAGCCTTTGTGGATGCATACTTGCTAATCATGCATGTAAATATGTGTTTAGAGAGTCTACTATGAGCATTGTCTGGTGATATGCTCTTGGAAGCACTTGTGCTTATGTTAGAGCATTAAGATTGTCATGTACTTACGTACCTTCTCTTATCTCTTATCTCTTCTCTTCTCTTTATAGTGATGACTAAGATGTATGCTCAGGCTCCTCAGACGTCGTCCTCCAGTCATCACTAGGCTCCAGAGTATGGACAGCCATCCCAAGCATTGCAGTGTGGGTCGTCATCGCTACATCGGGCTTCTTTGTTTGTCTTTATTTCTCTGACCGCGCACAACTTTGTTTATGAGTTGTAATTTCTATGTGTAATGTGAAAGAGTCTATCTGAGGCTCCCTCGCCATTCAGGATGTTGCTCTGTAGGAAAGATGTTGCTTTGCGGGTGTATTTTGTAGTGATGGCCAAGGATTAGAGAGCTTTTTTGAATCTAAAATTTTTGGGTATTTTTGCACACCGTCCCAAAGCATGCCTACACAGGAAGCTTCAGATATATTGAATGTGGTATAATATGTGATTAGAGAAGTTCAGGAATAGTCTTTCCAATCGACCAACATATTGAAGACTTGCCAATCATCAAAAACCTGCAGCCAACCTCCACGGCGGATGATCAGGTACTTCATAGATTTTTCTGTGTTTTGCACTTGAGCAAGCTGCAAGTTTGCAACAGAAGGTGGATGAGCAAGTTTTCAACCGATGTGTTGAGTGTTGTTGAACCTTTGCTAAATTGTGAGTGATTCTTTGTGGAGGGAGAGATAATTCAAAGTGAGTGAACTTTGGAATTGAGTGAAAGAGCGATGGAGAGAAAGGGCTTTGAAATTCATCTACCACCGAAAGAGTCCTTTTGGGTAGGGATCCAATTTCTGGATCTGCAGAGGTAGGGAAGCATCGTGAGAGGCTATGCATGGATGGACTTCAAGATGGCCAATTGCAAGGAGTTGTTGGATGGCAAACACCTAAGTTGTTGGGCATTTACCACTCCTTCAGCATTTGGCCTCGACCATGCTCTCAACAATTTACCACTGCTTCAGCATCTAGTCTCAGCCATGCTCTCAACAGCCTCCATATGAAGTTGGATCTCTATGTTTAGAACCAGAGATAGATGGATTCCTTGACGTAGGAGGGGGCATGATGGGATTACACATGGAAGCTGGGAGCTCAGTGCAAGCTCATGGTCCAGGTAATTTGGATTTATGCTTGGTATTTGATTTCTCGAGTATGTTGTTTAGTTGCAGACCTGACAAACCCTAAGAGCATGGTGTTTGGAGAAACTCAAGCAGTTCTCCTTTTAAGAGGGGGACATTTGGAGGATGCCGGTGCCTAGAGTGCTGAAGTTTGAAGGCGGGTACGTGATTGAAGGATGTGGTGCCATCTGATGCTACCAAAGATGGACCTGTGTACCAAGTTCGTTTGCTTGCATGGGACCAGACCTAGTGGAGCGGGAGCCACTGGTTGAAAGACCAGGAAGTAATATAGACACTGCATTGTTCCAAGGGGCTATGACATGGGCGTTGCTTGAGCATCTTCATCGATGAGTTAGAATAGGATGAGATGTGTCGGTAAGAGGGGGTGTTGGGAAATACCTCCCCATCTATAAGCCTCCATATTAGGAGAGCATGGGGGAGGTGGACCTAGGGTTAGGGCTGCCACATGGGCAGCTTATTGGCTATCATGTGGGTAGCAAACTCAGAGAGAATACAAAGAAGAGTGGGCTGCCACATTGGCAACATCTAGGCTGCCATGTGGGCAGCATACGAGCAATCAAGAAAAGGAATATGGGGCTGTCCCATGGGCAGCACATAGGCTTCCATATGAGCAGCACAATCATAGACTTACCCGGCCATGAGTGGAGCTCTTGGTGGAGAGATTCTGTACGGAGCAAACACGTGACAAGGTGGAACAGTTCACAGTAGTTCTGGGCAAGATCTGGAGCTTGGAACATGTTGATTAGAGCATGGAGGCCTGTGCAAGACTATGTGGACATCCTGGAGCAGTCAAGTTGAGATTGGATGGATTGGAAGAGCTGGTACAGCCTAGGAGTGTATGGATCTATAGTTGCCTTCATGACAGGTGTCTGCAGCAACATGTATGAGGCTGGTACGACAAATCTAGGTTAAGATCTAGCACTGGTATAGATGTGAAACAGTAGGTAGAAGGCTGGAGCTGATAGGCGATTGGCAAGAGTAGACCATGGACCGGAGATCAAGGCTAAAACAAGCCCAGGAAGATGGTGAACAGATGCAACACGGGGGCGACTATCAGGTTGGCAAGATCGTTGGCAAAAATGCCTTGCAATAGGGCAGCATTGGTGAATTATAGATAGAAGTGCAATAAAGTAATTATGGCAAAGAAAAACTTCAAGTCACTTATACCATTTAGATGGTCTTGCAGATGAAGAACCAGTACATTTTGTGTAGACTTCGGAGTAAATTCATTTTGTATAGAGTCGAAGCCAGTATATTTGTTTTGTATGGAGTCAAGAGTGAGATGTATAGTATATTCATTCCAGGAGGGTCATTTTTTTTTTAATAGATTCATGGGGATATTTGTTTCATTATTGATCCATAGTATGTTCGTTTTATTTGGGTCAGCAAGCTTTTGCTTGCATTTTTAAGATTGGGGCATCGTGTCTTGGAAATCTCACCCTTCTCGGATGTTCTCTCTTGGAATGCATTGATCTCGCAGGGATACACATAACAGGGCCAAGGTGAGAAGGCAATGGGCGCATGCAACATGAGAGCTATGATATCATATTGTGCTGCTCTTATGGACATGTATACATTGCAGGATACGTATAACAGAGATAGGGTGAGCAAGTACTGGACTGTTTTTGAACGTATGCAACATGAGGGCTAGGATATAATATTGTGCTAGGCATTGCTCTTCTGGACATGTATGGCAAATGTCGTGCTCTCTCTCTCTCTCTCTCTCTCTCTCTCTCTTTCTCTCTCTCCCTCTCCCCCTCAGTGCACAGGTCTCTTCCCTTCTCGGAATTTTTGCTGTCTTGGAATGCATTGATCTCGCAGGAACAACACAATAGGACCAAGCCCATGGTCTTTTAGCAATGACCTTTTGGACATGTATGCCAAGCGTGTGCTTGAGAAGATTCCAGCTCAGAATGTTCTCTCTTGGAATGCATTGACAAGATCAAGGTGAGCAAGCATTGGATTGTTTTGAAAGCATTCAACATGAAGGCATCCCTCCAAATGCAATGACCTATGCTTGCATCTCTATAGCCTATGGTAGTTGCGAGAGAGAGCTATCTGCAAAATATTATCGTGCAAAATATTGTGTGCTTGAGGAGCTGCCTTCGCGAAATGTTGTCTCTCTTGGGAATGGATTGAAAGTCTCTCTCTCTCTCTCTCTCTCTCTCTCTCTCTCTCAGAGCCTATTTTGAATGCATGCAACTCGAGGGTGGCCCTTTGGATGCAGTGATCTGTGGGTGCACCTTGAAAGAGTGGGAGATGTAGAGAGAAAGAGAGAAGGAGAGATTGATGGAAGCAGTGAGGAAAGGAGAGAGACAAAGAGTGATGGAAGCATCTGCAGAGCTCGTGGCCATGCTAGCTACAGCCAACACACATTGCCATGCAAGCAACCACATTAGCTGCCACATAGGCAGCCAAGTCGGCTGCCACATAGGCAACCAAGTCGGCTACCACATAGGTAGTCACAATAGTAGACAATCATACAGACAGCACCACAATAGTGCACAGCAGCCACATCAACAAGAACGCGGCAGTCGGTGATTGGAGCAGCCCGATCAGCTTGGTCAGGACAGATCTGGCCAAGGGGCTGCCTTAGTTTGTCATTTCTAAGGCCCAAGGGAGCCTATAAAAGGTAGCCACCTTGGCCTCATTCATCATTCACTTCCATGGTTGAAGAGTGCAGCCAACAGTAGTATTTTGCAGCTGAGGTAGGAGCAGCGAATCTGGTTCATCCTTGGCGCCTATAGAACATCTTCCAGGCCCCTTCATTCTGGACAGCAGCAGCATCAGGGTCTGCATCAAAGCATCCCTCTTATGCTCATCTACAGTGAGGGTTCATCCCTCCATATAGTACTTATTCTTTCAGTTGTATTCAGCCCTATTGGGAATACATTTATGTTGGCCATGGGCAGGTCACCTCCCCATCTGTAAGTCCCCAAATGAGGAGAGCGTGGGAGAGGTGGACCTAGGGCCACGGCTGCCGTATGGGCATCTGATTGGATGCCTTTGTGGGAAGCATGCCTAGAGGGAAAAAGAAAGATAGGGGGTTGCAACATGGGCAAGCACCTCACAGCAGCAAGGGGACTACCACATGGGCAGCACATGGGTTGCCATGTGTGCAACATAAGAAATGAGTACTTGGCACCAAGGTGGACAATGACAGGCTGCGTAAAGGGACTGAGAAAGACCACGATGCTGTCAGCATGGGTACAACTTGGTACGGATGCTTGGAGCAGACTGTACAGAGGTCCATGTGGCCTGACAAAAGGCGGATCCAGGGCAGGAAGGAGGCGCAGATGTGGTGCAGATCTATAGGTGTCTGGAAAACCCTTATGGCTTGCATTGGTGGACCAGGGTTTAGGGCAGGAAAGGCCCTAGACAGATGGCAGGAAAGATGGAGCAGATAGGCAGTTATGGGCAGGTGGCAGGCTTGCAATAGGCCCTGGGATAGGGCAGATATGCTGGGCACCCAGGTGGCCAGGAGCAGCAGTAAAAGGGCTGGCCGTGGGGCCTTAAATAGAGCCCTACTGGGTTGGCCCAGTAGGCAGGTCGACCAATAGGGGGCTGCTAGGTCAGCCCATTTCCCCCTACTGGGTCAGTTGGTTTTGGGCCTTATAAAAGAGCCCCTTCTGGGGCTCATAAGGCATCACTTGGAGCAACAATCCAAGAGCATGAAGGCCTGCAATAGGCCCTGGGATAGGGCAGGTGGCAGGCCTGCCATAGGCCCTGGGATAAGGCAGATATGCTGGGCACCCAGGTGGCTGGGAGCAGCAGTAAAAGGGCTGGCTGTGGGGCCTTAAATAGAGCCCTACTAGGTCGGCCCAATAGGCAGGTCGGCCAATAGGAGGCCTGTTGGGTCGGCCCATTTCCCCCTACTGGGTCGATTGGTTTTGGGCCTTATAAAAGGGCCCCTTATGGGGCTCATAAGGCATCACTTGGAGCAGCAATCCAAGTGCAAGAATGCCTACAATAGGCCCTGGGATAGGGCAGATATGCTAGGCACCCAGGTGGCCAGGAGCAGTAGTAAAAGGGCTGGCCGTGGGGCTCTTAAATAGAGCCGGCCCAGTAGGCAGGTCGGCTAATAGGGGGGGCTACTGGGTCGGCCCATTTCCCCCTACTGGGTCGGTTGGTTTTGGGCCTTATAAAAGGGCCCCTTTTGGGGCTTATAAGGCATCACTTGAAGTAGCAGTCCAAGAGCAGGAAGGAGCAGCAATGCAATAGCAAGGAGCAGCAGCAATAGGTCCATCCTTGGGCCTATACATAGGAGCTGAAGGAGACGTACAAGGGCTGCAGGCTTAGCTCAAGATGCTGCCCAGCTAGACTGGCTACCCCGGATAGCAAGGTGGAAGTGATCACTGACAGAGAGTCTACATAAGCTCAGTGGAGCATGCAGTATTAGGGATCTGGAGGTGACAGCTAGATAACATTTTGGTAAGGTCAGAGGACCACGTATTGGTGGAACTCTAAGCCTCTCTTTTGTATTGTGTTCTATGGTTGGACAAAAATATCTTTGGCAATAAGAGGTGGAGTGGAGGGAGAGCTAGGAGATTTGCCACGTGTTGTTATGGTACCCTTTCCATCTTGACACGCCATAGCAGAGGCACTTGGGCATCATTGTGTAGGAGCAAGGCAGAAGAGAGAAGCCATCTGCTAACACGAGTGAGGACTCAGAGGCGGTGAGTCGTGATTGTAGACAGCAAGCAGATATGAGTTGGGAACTTTGGCAATGGGACTGACCAGAGATGTGAGAATAGATTGGTGTCACTGGTGATTGGTCTTCACGGCTAACCAGTGATGGAGTGGAGTGGAGAGTGCACACAGCAAAGAACAATCATGCGGATTGGAACAGTCAGGTTGAAGGATGGGAGGGAGTACAGAGGCCAAGAGGCCAAGAGATGTACAACAGATCGCCCAACTAGGGATCGACACATGGCGAATTGCATAGGGGACAGAGATTGATCGCATAGAAGATTGACATGGCATGGTGCAACGCGAGCGTAGGCATGGTGATGTGGCAAGGCACAGTGCTGAGGGTCAAAAACTTCGCAGTAAGTCATGACATGTGCTGCGCGTTGTTGAGGGGCAGATCGAGGGCATTGGCTGGTCGAGGCCACATAGTTCGACTCATGCATCACACGTGCATCGTGCTACATGATGTCACTGCGATGACAGAGCCTGATTGCGAGAGTAAATGTTGAGCTGCAGAGTGCAAACACGACGTAAATGCAGATAGAAGAGTCAATGCAGGGAGAGAGAGAGAGAGAGAGAGAGAGAGAGAGAGAGAGAGAGAGAGAGAGAGACAGAGTAGTGCGAGGAGAGTATAGGGAAGAGCAAGACACACTAGAGGAGAGAGAGAGTGAGAGAGAGGGAGGGGAGAGAGAGAGAGGGGTATATTTATTTATTTATGCACATATATAAAAATATTATTATATATATATATATATATATATATATATTTTCAATAGTGTATTATATATATATACATATATATGTGATAAAAAACATATGTATCATATTATATATATATATATATATATATATGTAAGGAGAGAGCAAAGAGAGTAGAGAGAAGAGCGAGACACGAGATGAGAGAGAGAGACTAAGAGAGAGGGACATAGAGGAGTATATTTATTTATTTATGCATATATATATATAGAGAGAGAGAGAGAGAGAGAGATTATATATAAGATATTTATTCTACTTATATATATATATATAATAGTGTATTATATATATACACTATAGTATATATTTTATATACTATTATATATATGTAATAATAATAATATATGTAGCATATATTATATTATATATATATATATATATATCTTCTCTTATCTTATCTTATCTTACTATATATTAAGGAGAGTGGGAGGCAAGTGTGCGCCATGTGTCATGTGGAAGGTATGCCACGTGTTGCATGGCTAAAGAAGTTGGAAACACCACCTGTCATGCAGGTGGAGAGGTTTGAGGGGAGCATTAGTTGCCTAGATAATGTTTGGCATATGTAGTCGAGGTGAGGTTATTCCCTTGATGTCGGCACTTCTTAATCTCTAGATGCACCTCTGTGAAGGAGGTCAAATGTTTCTTCAACGATGAGTTGCATAGGAGCCCTCAAAATTTGAGCATGCAAAGGCAATGACCAATTGGGGTGGTCAAGAAAGGTAGGGAAGTTGATCATTATGGAGCCCTCTATTAATCTAACTCAAGTGTGTTTCGAACACCTTAAAAGAAGCTTGCTAATCTCCTAAGGAAAAGAAGTAGCATCCCTAGCAATATCACTAATGATGCTAGATTTGTGAAAGTTCCACTTACCCCAATTCTTAATGTTAGGTCAACAAGGAGGGAGGAAAAAGGATCCATGGCTAGGTATAGCAACAAAACAAAGAATCCGAAGAGTCCTATGCTGTTGAGTTGTTTATTGGATTGAGTGGAATAGAGAAATCAAAATGTGAGCATTCATACAATGGCTCAAGTAGTTGAAAAAAGGTTTGGAGCAAGACTATGTCGTTGAAGTTAGCAATCTTTAGATGCCAACAACCATAGGTCAAAAGTTTGATATTGTGTCAAATCATGGAGATTGGGGTTCCAAATTTTATTCCACACTAGCATGAGAAGCATCCTCCACGACATTATTCTTTCCTAAGCAAGGATTATAGTGCATATGGCTTCTACTTTAGTCCCCCTTAGGAAGGAAATTATGTTCTCTTGAAAGCTTAGGAAGGATATCAAGCGGAAGCAAATCAAAATTGATGTCGGAGAGCAATGAGCCAAATTGTCAGAACTCTATTGATGGGATTGATTGGAGATCCTACTTGGCCACATTCAATAGGTGGCAAATCAGAAGAGGTAGAGACTGACTGGAAGGGAGATCATGTTATTTTGTAAGCAAAGCAATTGGTAAGGAATTTCATGATCGATGAAACTTTGGCTTCAAAGAGCCTTAGTGTTAATTTTTCTTTGGCGTGAACTTTCAATGAAATGTTTGTTTGTTTTTGTGTTTTTTACTCACCACACACACAGGAGGGGGGGAGGTGAGGGAAAAGGAAGGAGGGGGGGCACGGGCATCTCCTTACATCACTTTCTTCCCCCAACACCTTTGTGGATAGCTCTCCTTGGAGTCATTCGTACATAATGATACCATTAGGGTAGTATCCCTCTCCAAAGAATTGCCACACTCTATCAAGGCTATCGATGATGCTTGGCACAGCACCATACATAGCATGTTAGTCATTTTCCAATCGTAAAGTTATGGAGTAGAGGTTTTATGTTGAAGTCCAGTTTCCTTTGGGACTCAGTGGTGGTGGTTGAAGGCATAAGGATCTTGGAAGTCATCAGGTAGCTGTCATAAGTTGAGGTAAACGAGATGAAGCCTTGCGCAATTGTCAATGAAGACCTATCATATGGGCATGGAAGCTTACAAGAGTCCATATAACTTGTAATGTGCATTAGGTGTTGGGCCACACATGCAAGAATCTATGAATGGGATGAAAGGCGTGTGCCCTCTCCACCATATATATCACTCCAGAATAGAGTCACATCTATGTAAGCTTTAAGAAGCGGATAAAACATTATTAGTAAAGGAGGAGATGAATAATAATAATAATAATAATAATGCAAGTTGCCAAGATAGTAAGGAATTAGTACGAGATTGTAAAATGAGGTGTGGCACATCTTGTGAGTTTAAGACAGATGCAACTTGCTACCATCATACCACAGAAGTTATCCCCTCACAAAATTTTGGCATCGTAGCAAGTTGTAATTGAAGTTAAATGACCCGTCCATGAGTCCACGCATCAAGACTTCCTTGCAAAGGTGGATCCTATATGGTTCATTCACTTCATTGCCTCCTTAGGGTAGCAAATTGAGGAGAAAATTATATTAGAGAGGAAGGCACGGTTAGGATAAGGAGAGAACAATTCGAGAACAATAGAGAGTAGCATCCAACTTGAGAGGCTTGCTAGCCTAAAAGTCACAAGGATAGGAAGGGTAATCTTGACTCGGGAACCTTCACAAAAACATGTGTGTCATCAATTAGCATTGGAAAATCTATAGAAGAGCAAATTTTTCCCCTTGCAAGATGTGAAATTAGAAATGAATATAGCCTTGAAGCTATCCAAGTTGATTGAAAAAAGGTTCACAAATTTCTTGATTGTAAAATTGTGTTACCTTCTCCTTTTGGCCTAGGTGGTAAATGAAAAATCCATGTCATAAAAAATGCTCATTAATTGAAACAAAAATGGCGTACAAATATGGAAAGCTCATGTATCTAAAATTCAAAGTTGATAGTCTATACAACACTTATGGGGTCATGTAACCAAGATTGAGTCTATTATCATCTTTTGTTGCATGTGATAGTTCTACTATCTAAATGTATGATAAAAATACAATACCAACTATAGATAGATGAGCCCAAAGAAATTATTGGGTTCTTTTAAATTAGGGCTTAGGTTGTTGAAATGTGCATTTAGCAACTATGGGAAAAACTAACTACGGTTCAATTAAGTGGAATCCAATCTCAATCCAATGTGCCCTAAGGAAGTATAAAATTTAGAAGGCATACATTAGAAAGTAATTAAGCCATTTCTTTGCTAAGAGGTAGGTCCTTATGTAGTTGCTTGACTGAATACCCACCTAAGGGGGATCTAATTTTCAACACAACAAGGCAGCCATGACAATAATTTAGGCTACAAAGATTTGAGCTTAGAACTGCCCTTTCCTAGGTGATAATCCCACTCTATTAGACTAGGATAAATCATCCTTCTATTGTCTGAATGTATGATAAAAATAAAACTAGCTATAAATATAGTGAAGCCAAAGAAATTATTACTTTCTTTTAAATCAGGGCCTTGGTGTTGAAATGTGCAGTTAGCTACTATGGGAAAAACAAACAACCGGTTCAATTAAGTGGAGCCCAATGTCAATTCAATGTGTCTCAAGGAAGTATAAAATTCCCAAGGCATGATGCATTGTAAAGTAATTAAGCCAATTCTTTGCTAAGAAGTAGGTCCTTATGTAGCTACTTGATTGAATACCCACTTGAGAGGGATCCAATTTCCCACATAACAAAGATGACAATAATTTAGGCTACAAAGGTTTGATCTTAGGACTACCCTTTTTTAGGGATAATCCCACACTATTAGTCTAGGCTAAATCAAGCATTGTAAAGGAGAGAGAATGCATGATCTGATTAAAAACATGTATGGAAGTGTAGTATGTAAGATGATTGAGGCAGATAGGAATGTGTTGCTATTGTAGGAGATGAGGATACAAGTTTTACCAATAACGTTTGTTTCCAACTGCGACCTTACCATGACACACTCAATAAACCTTGATGTACTTATGGTACGGGTAGATTTCACCCCTTATCCTTGAGGATAAAAAATCTCCCCCAAACCCCCAACCCCAACCCCCCCCCTCTCTCTCTCTCTTCTTGCCCTCTTTGTTAAAATTTTTTTAACTTACCCTTTGTTGTTTTTTGCCTCATTGTGGCTTTCTCGAAAGTTGGTTGTTTGATTTCAATCATCCCCTCAATGAGGAAAAACAATCTCACCCCTTAACCCCAAGCATACTCTTTCTCTCTCTCTCTCCCCCCACCCCCTAGAGATGCCATGTGCTCTCCCTATGCAGACGTACTAGATGGGTATTTTGTTGTCCCATAAACGAGTTGGTCTCCCATGGACATTAATAGTGTCTCTCTCTCTCTCTCTCTCTCTCTCTCTCTCTCTCTTTGTGTGGGGGCGAGGGGCAAGAATTTTTTGGGAAACTATCTGTCCTCGATCAACATCACATGGTTGGTTGCTCATCTAGCAAAATTGTTGAGTAAGCTCGCATAGAGACAAGCTAAGTGGTGCCTATGGTTGAGGGGGTCTTGAAACCTAAATTTTGATTTTTTTTTTATTAAAGACATTATGATCCAATCTTGAGACCCGGCGGAGCGGGTCTCTAACCCGTCGTAGACGTGTCATGCCACTCCTCCATAAAATTTGGAATAAAACGTTGCCTTAGCTCATAATAGAACCCATGAAGGGTTATCATACATTGGGACTCAGGTGAGAGACAAGTTGACTTTGGTATCTTGATTCAATATCATACATGAACTTGCGGATCCCAAATTCCAAGATCCGTTTGTGCTTCAAACATAGTGACTTATGAGTCTGTTTAGCCCGGAGAATATGCTCGGACAATATATTTGTCCAAAGGATGTATGAATTCCGCGCGCGGATAATATATTTGTGCAAAAGGTGTATGCATCCCGCAAGTGAAGCTTTGAACACCCATTTGCCTGGCCAATGTTACGGCCCGAATGCCGAACTCCCGACCGATCGCGCCAAAGTAGAAGCACCCGATTTGCTTGATGAACAGACTGACTTCACTGGCCGAACGCTTCGTGAGCAGAAAGAATCGAAGCTTGAAGCACTCGCTCCGAGTGATGAGCAAGATGAACACAATTCGCTTGCCGCTGATATGATGTTAGCGTGGTTTGCAGGGGAAATTCGAAAACCCAATTCGGACCCACAACGCGTTTCAAACTGCAACGGCTTTACAGTATCATTCGGAACTTCTCCATGCGTCTGTTCCCCAGACGTATTCTAGCTGCTGCAAGTCAAAATCCTGTCTATGCGAGGTCGCATCATGATACACAAATGAGTCCAGGTCCACGTCAAGAGTAGCGGAAAAGGGCGGCAGCTCAGCAAGGCAATCCCAATCATCCGGAATTTCGCCGATGTCAAAGGGCAATTCCTGCCACTGTGGAAGAGCGTCGACAGTACTGGAAATGGGGGAAGCGCTCTCTTCGAGTTTGACATGAGTAAAATCAAAGACAGAGGAGGGGGAAGGGTGGGAGAAGGCGGCAAACTGCTGTGCGTCGACGGTAGAGCAAGCAGAGACGGAGGAGTAGGAGGAGCTGGAGGAGCGAGGGGAGGAGGCCGAGCGGGGCGAATGGGAAGCGAGCGATGCGGCAGCGGCTGCGGCGATGGACTGGATGTCTTTTTTGGAGAAATGGGCGAGGGAAATGCGAGGCAAGGGGGGCAAGTGAGGCAAATTGAGGGAAGTGGAGGAACCACGGAGGCAGAGGGCAGCGGCGTCGTAGGCACGGGCAGCTTGCAGGGGACAAGAGAAGGAGCCAAGCCAGATACGGTCACGGCTATGGGGCATACGAATTTCAGAGACCCATTTACCCCAAGAGCGTTTTCTGACGCCCTTGAAGCGAGGGGGGGAGGAGGGGTGAGAGATAGGGGAGGGTTTGGTCATGATCAATCAACAGAAACGATGAAGGAGGAGGGCGCTAACCTGAGAAGAAGCAATGGGAAGATATATAGCAGAGGAGATTGGGAAGATATACAGCAGAGGAGATTGGGAAGGAAGCTCTAATAATCAACAAACAGCAGAGTTGAAGAAGATGAACAAGCTTGCAGTGATTAAGAACGAGCTTGAATGGAGAGATGAACAAGCTCGCAGAGATTAGGAGTGAGCTTGACTGGAGAAGATGAAGTAGATAGAAGAAAGCTTGCAGACAAGGTTGCAATACTTTGTTATTACAAGCATCTGAGACAACAATGGAAGAATTTATAAGGATTGAAGAGCTGAGGCTCTACGCTGTCTTGATTGCATGTATCACTTTGGTCCAACTGTCGACAGTTGGATTTCTATTAAATCGAATCTCTCTCTCTCTCTACTCCGCGTAGTATCTCAACAAAAGGCTCCTTTTTGCCTAGTCCCTTTTTCTGCTCACAAAACCTCACGTTTTTCAATACCCCTCTAACCGCGTACCAGCTCACCCTCTGTGGGTTTCCGTCTTGCCCTTCTACGAACCTTCCCATGAATCAAACTCGGCATCCAATCCAAGGATTTGGCAAATACCTCACCCTCCCATTTGTGGGATTCCAATTTCCCACCCCCTTCCCTCTCTCTCTCTCCATCAACTCCTTGGGTCACAAGAATATTAATCTTGACCGTTGGATTGAAGTGTCTTCGTAATCGTAATCGGAATCTGCCTCCACCCGATTTACCTGCTCGAATTTTACACATGGCATCCCCCCAAGCCTCTGACGACTAGGAAAAGTGGGGGCCTCCTTTCCCACTTAAAAAGTGTCTCACAGGCTCCCGCCCGCTTGCCATTTTTAAAGTTGGAATGGAGCCCCCCCCCACTCCTTATACACCCCTAACCTTCACTATACGATTTTATCTCAACGCAATCACATTAAACCACTTTCCCACAAGGAATGTGGCCCTCAAAAGATATCATCATGTGAGTAAAAAATCGCCGTCATCGCCGAGAAGTTACCATCCATCTGTTCATCTCAAAAGTCACCACCCTCCCTTCCCTCCCAAGAAATCCCTTCCTTGGCCCATTCCCCTATACATTCCACCAACCCTCCATCAATCACGCCTCTACCATTGCCTTTGCCCTTTCCCCTCACTCAAATGCAAAAATTATCTCCTTTTTGTATGCAAACCTCGACCACATTCACATAATATGCTTCTGAGTGAGTTGCAATGAGCTTATCCGCAATTACTCAAACTTATCCTCAATCATCCTTCCTTTACTAGCACATACCTTGCTAAAGATAACACGTTAGTGCAAACTCCAATGCATTTGATGTGATTCCTAATGTTTTCAAAATATTGTTTGATTAAATCTACTGACACTAAATTGTCAACTTAGAAAAAGTTTGATGTGATTCCCCAATGTTTTCAAAATTTAAAATATATTGTTTGATTAAATCTTCTGACATTGAATTGTCAACTTAGAAAAAGTTGTAAATCGTAATTCTCTCTCTCTCTCTCTCTCTCTCTCTCTCTCTCTCTCTCTCTCTCTCTCTCTCTCTCTCTCTCTCTCTTCCTTCCCCCTTCTCCTTTCCTTGCCCCTTATGATTTTGTACCCTTGCTCTAACATGCCAATTGCCCCCTATATAATCCTCACTGACACGATGTAGTGCGCACAAGCATTTAGGCTTTCTTGTTCTAAACTATTGTGCCATTGTAATTTTGAGCTCACAAGTTATAATATGCATTGTATTTTAGGTTCTTATGTACATACATAATCGCTTACCGGTCTTTATAGATGCATGTAGCATTGCTAGGATTCAATGCATAGAGTTAAGTTTTGAGTCATGTGACTATTTTTTCCTTCACCCCAATATTATTTATGATTATCACCTTCATACATGTGTCTATACTATGTATGATTACCACCCCAATCGATATGGCTCCCACTCTCTCCTATCTATTTCTTAATCTTATCTCTTTATCAACAATCAAATCATGCATCATAGATTTAGGATGGGTACTCATCAATGCAAGATCACATTCTTTAAGCCATTAAAAAGTTTAATTTAGTAGACACATCACAAAGAACAAAGGCACCTTACTCTATTGTATGCAAAATATCTCATTGAACTTAGATTTGGTAAAGTATCGCTTGTATGTTTGGTGTTACTCTAATATACACACATGGCACTTAGATTCCTTTCGCATCGGGGGCGCGGTAGCATCGAGTTGGAGATGCGGGGCGCGACAGCATTCGGGGCGCTATTAGAGCCTAGGTGGCTCTAAGGATCGAAGAATAGAAGAGAGGCGAGGGCTTCAACAGCATACGGAGTGATGGCAACAAGAAGCAGCTCAACAGGAAGTGGTTCGAGTTCAACAGTTGCTGCTGCACCAACAATCCAGGCGTTAAGGATTTGCCCACCAGCCTTCACCGAAGGCAAGCTAAATGGTACGAACTACACTCTGTGGAAGTTTAAAATTACTGTTATTCTGGATCCATATGAGCTTCTGGAGACAGTACTGGGGACTGGCCTAGAACCACAAGGAGCCCCCGACCCATCAAATCCAGGGAGTACGATACCTCCTAATGCCGACCTTCTACGAGCTTTAAAACGTAGGAACGTAGATGCTCTGTGTGCCCTAGTTACAAGTACTACTGATAGTGTTTTGACCTTGATTCACTAAGGCAATTGTGGCCTGGAACATATTGAAGAGTCAGTATGAGACGCGCAATCAGACAAGGATCCAAAACCTGGAGAATTAGCTCGCACCTAAGAAGTTTAATGAAGGAGAGACAGTGGAGGTGTTCATAACCCGAATCAAAAATATGCGTGACCAGATGGTTGGTGCTGGGATACAAAAGACTAGTGAAGAGCTAGCTTAGCGGTGTCTCTGGATATGTCCACCAAGGTTTGATGGACTAGTAACAGCGCTTAACACTCAGGTGAGACCCCAACCATTGTCATTTGAGGAGCTCTGTGCTTTACTTATGGAGGAGGAATTGAGGCTTAAAGCTCGAGATGGAGGTGGCAATGGGGATGCTGCATTCTCTGCCACTGCGAAAGGCAAAGGTGGTTCCTCCACCAAACTATATTGTTCCATGCAGCCTCTACAGGAACCCATCACCGTGACGGTTGGAAAAAATGCAAAATGCCTTGTTGAGGGTACAGGTACGGTTTCATTTATTTCTATAAATGGAGATGTTAAGAAACTATCTAATGTGATGTATGTTCCATAAATCAATAGAAATTTGCTATCAGTTGCTTCCATAACTGACCTTGACCAATGAGGTGAGGCTCAACAAGACAGGAGCAAAAATTCTGGATAGTGCTGGCAATCTTGTTGGCACAGGAGTAAGGAGGAACAACTTCTATGAGCTAAGTGCTCTTACAACCACCGCTGGAGTGGGCATAAGCAGACTTTGGCATGAAAGATTCAGCCACATCAGATTTGCAGTGCTGAAGGAGATGCAAAAGCAAGGTATGATTGCTGACTTACCTGCAGTAGCAGAAATCAAAGAATCGTGTGAAGCTTGCATGATGGGCAAGCAACAGAGAAAGGCATTTCCACAAGAAAGCAAGAATAGAGCAAATGCTCCAATAGAGTTGGTGCATGTTGACTTGTGCGGTAAGATGCCTACACAAGCCTTGGGGGGATCTTCCTATTTTTTATTGATCGTCGCCGACTATAGCATGAAGATGTGGGTGTAAAGCTTCATGAAAAGGCTCAAACTTTTGGTAAATTGAAAGAATGTTTCTCTTTAGGTTTAGGTATCTTCTCTTGGATCAGTCAGAGATAACCAACAGTGGCATTGTCTTCTACCAAGGCTGAGTACAAGGTAGCATGTTTTGCTACTTGTGAAGCAGTGTGGCTGAGGAGGATCTTATGGCACATGGGAGTGCAAGAGGATGAGGCAATTGTGCTGAGGCGCGACAATCAAAGTTGCTTGGCCATTGCTAAAAATCCAGTATTTCATGCGCGCACAAAACATATAGAGATTCAATATCACTATGTGTGTGATTTGATTGAGGACGGGATAGTGGAATCGGTCTACTGTCCAACAGAGCAAAATGGAGCAAATATCTTCACCAAGGCACTCGGGAAGGATCAGCTTCATGGTCATCTTCAGAGACTCGGCATTGGGCCGAGTAGGTAGTTCACCTACGGGTGGACATTGAGGGGGGGTGTTAGATATGCTCAATGCCCCACCCTCCTGGTAACCACCAGTGGTCCAAGGTGCTCAAGTTGTAAGGCCCCCATATGAGGAGAAGCCATGTGAGCCTGGGACACTAGATGGATCCTGACTTGCATGTCAGATGAGGTCTATCAATGAGACCGCGTTCATGGTAGAAAGGTGATTGTGTGGGAACCTTTTATTCTTGCTGGGGCGAGAGCCCCCGAGGCGATGGTATAGGGAATATTCTTGAATATTCCATGGACGACTAGGTTGACTGGTCGGCTTCACCGACTAGGTTGACTGGTCAATTCCATCGACTACGTTGATCAGACTACCGCCCTCATAGCTATAAAGAGGTGACCTCCCCAGTCCATTGTACCAGATCAGATCTTCAAGCAGAGATCTTCCAGCTAGTAGCTCTTCACCTAGTATCTATCCAGATCGCCATCTAAGCTCCACTGTGGGAGCGCACTGGTGGACGGAGCCATCATCTTTATTACATCAGTATTGAAGCAAAATTTTGTTCATCTCTAGTTTGCTGTGTACTCTCTATTCTTTGTTCAATTTCTGTTCTGTTGTGCCGTGTAATTTAACAGGCCAAACATATGGAAGTCTCCCCCCTCTGTCCCCTATGTGCTTTTTGTACTATGGAACACTTCACCATCTGTTTTGTCACTGCAATGCCTCACGATCGGCATGGAAGAACAAAGAAGGCTATTCGGGCCTTTGTTTTGATGAGCAAGTTTTGCCTAGGTGGTGACACACGGTTTATCTTCACAGGTGACGCCTCCCCTTTACACTGGCGGCATGTCGGTAGTACATCCGCGGTCATGATTGCGATCTGGGAGGTTCGTAACTCGGTGGTATTCCGTAGCCAGCCTGGTTCCGTATGCAGAGAAACGTGGTTCATTAACTCTATCAGAAATGGTCTTCACGAGCAATGCTTACTGAGAAGCATCTTCCGAATCAGTATTGGGCAGAAGCAATAGCCACTGCAAACTACTCGTTAATCGACTTCCTACTGAACCAATTCAGGGTATGACACCTTATGAAGCATTCACTGGACATAAGCCACACATTGGGCATCTCCACATATTTGGTTGCATAGCATATGCCCACGTACATGATGATCATCATAGGAAATTGGATGCGAAGTCATGCAAATGCGTCATGGTTGGCTACAGTGAAGAAAGCAAAGGATACAAGTTGTATGATCCCATTAACCGCAAGGTCATTATCTCTAGAGATGTAATCTTTGATGAGGAATCAAAATGGAAAACCTCAAACAGCCGATTTCACAGTCATCTACAAAAATGGTTGATGAAGAAGAGCAAGAATTTTGGGGTGGGTCTTGAGTAACTCGGACCCGGTGGTGAGTAGATCTCTTTTGGTGGTAAGAAAATATCTAGACTCTTAGCTTTTTTTTGCTTACAGCATTGGCTGGGGGTAGGTCGCCCACTGTGTTAGCCCAATTTTGTATTAGGTCCTTTTTTGAAGGCTTGACTAGCCTCCTTTAATACATATGGCGCTTTTTGTTTATTAAAAAAAAGCAATTATCTCAAGCTAAAAAATGAAGCTCATTAAAACGAGACCATTTATAATTTAAAGTCAGCCATGTGTTAATTAGAGCATTATAATTA
Source organism: Dipteris shenzhenensis (assembly GCF_047967505.1). Classification (NCBI taxonomy): domain Eukaryota; kingdom Viridiplantae; phylum Streptophyta; class Polypodiopsida; order Gleicheniales; family Dipteridaceae; genus Dipteris; species Dipteris shenzhenensis. Next base: position 12,183,352 of record NC_141596.1, read on the forward strand.
TAATTGCACATTATAATTACACACTTGGTAGGCTGGTTGTGAAGACCCATTCTCAAAATCTTCAAAAAGCCATGTGTTAATTAGAGCATTATAATTATAATTGCACATTATAATTACACACTTGGTAGGGTGGTTGTGAAGACCCATTCTCAAAATCTTCAAAAAGGGGGATTGACTCTTGAGTTCATATTATCACAATAAATGTTAACATTGTGAAGACCCATTGTCAAAATCTACAAAAAGCTATGGACTTGACTCGTACATTACATTAGACGATGGAGTTGACGCTTACACTACATTAAATGGTTATCCGCAATAAAAGAAGACTAAAGTGGCCTATGCAGGTTTCGAACCTGCGACCTTCGCGTTATTAGCACGACGCTCTAACCAACTGAGCTAATAGGCCTTCGCATCCCTCCGAGTGTGAACTAAAAAAATTAAAGTAAAAAAAAAAATAGAAATTCGGAACCTTCGCCAGCGGATACGGGTATCGATAGCCGCAGTCGACGTAATACGCGCATCCGTCAGCTGCAATCGGACTTACGTTTCATCAGTGCTTACGTTTCAGCTCCGCTGAGAAACGGCAGCTCAGTCATCAGCTCACGTAATACACTAGTCTTCCACCCCTACGGAAAAGGTTTCGTTCGCATATCCATCAAACCATTAAGGATGCGTGGATTCTTGGACCACCCCTCTCTTTGGTCAGACTACCCCATATTCCAACGACCTTTAAAAGCAATTGTGCTCATGGCCTTTGTGCTCGTGAAGGCGTACTCGTAAAGGGGTACTTGCAACTACATGCCAATTCTGACGACATAAATTGTTTCAAGCATTTCCTACAAAAGGTGTTTGAGCTTGAGTTTGTACGTTTGCATACGAATGACTCCATTCAGTCAACTTAAAAGATAAGGAGTCGGATGTATCTATATTCCCTTGGTAAGCTAGTGGTTTTGGTCATACTCTTTTATAGTTGACTCCAAAAAGCCCTTTGTGTTCGTGAAGGGGTACTCGTGAAGGGGTACTTGCAACTAGATGCCAATTCTGACGACATAAATTGTTTCAAGCATATCCTACAAAAGGTGTTTAAGCTTGAGTTTGTACGTTTGCATATGAATGACTCCATTCAGTCAACTTAAAAGATAAGGAGTCGGATGTATCTATATTCCCTTGGTAAGCTAGTGGTTTTGGTCATACTCTTTTATAGTTGACTCCAAAAATAGGCGACACCCACAAGGACAACATGAATAATATGATATTTTTCAAATCAAGCTAAACAACTAAAGATCATAACCATAAGAATTAACTAAGCAAATTAACTTTTGGCGTAGTTTTATTTTATATAAAACTTCCCTTAATATAAATTTGGCATCTCATGCTAGTACTGAGATTGGCATTCCCAAGCTAATCTTGACTTGGAACATGTGATTTTGACCCAAGGTGTTCACTATCTAACAAGCCCATATAGCATGTGCATTCAAGGGGTATAAGAAATCCCCTACTTATGGATTTTGATGACTTATATTCACACCCAAAATTAAAACCCCCTTATGTACTGTGTATAATTTCTATTAATGCCCAAGAACATAAAGCCTTTTCTATTGGACGCATGTGCTATCTTACACATTTCTCTTGAAGAGATTTGGCTCTCTCTAGTGTTTCTAGCCTTGTAGCCTCAACCATCTTTCATTCAGCTCGCGCCTTGTCCAATAGCTGTTGTTGTGGTTTCTTGAAAGACAAGCCACTTGTGCATTTAAAGCTTGTTGGCTAGAAAACTCCATTTTTTTTGTTAGGATAGTTTTGGGCATCTGGGCCATGGAGAGTAAGGCATCCATATACCATGCCTCGAGCTTCAAGTTTTTCATGTTTGTTTCCAAGAGATGGGTGTATCTCTCAAGGGCGGAAGAGTCAACGGAGGTGTAATGTGAGGAAGGGCTTCCATTCGGGCCAGCCACCTATCTCCTATCGATTGTTGTTGTTGCTTCCACTGTTGGGCCTCTGCTTTTTGTTGCTACTTCTGCTTTGTGTTGGCCATGGCAATGATGAGTTTTTCGATGGAGATGTTGATGGCTGGGCCTTCAATTCCTTGGCTTGCACTTGATAGGGGAGGCAGGGCTTTAGAAGTCATGGAAGAAGTCATTAAGAGGACTTGATTTAAGGGGTTACCTCTCCGTGGTTTTGGTTGTGTCGCTCTATGCATGTTCCCTTTCCTTATGTTTTTGAGCCTCATCTCCTACCTTTCAAAGAACTTTTTTCTTGCTTCGTTGGCCGCTTGTAGCTTAGCATGGATCACGGCTTGGGTTTCTTGAGGCGGGTGGTTAAACTCTCCTTCAATCTTTTCTTCAGAGAAGGGGTTGGGTTCATTGGGGGGTAGTTTATGCCATTGCTGGAACTAACAACAGGGAGCTATGCTTTGGTGCATCATTGTAGGTGGTTGCGAGAAGCGAAAGTCTAGCCACATGCACAATGATTGACATGAAAGCATTGGGCTGTCAATTTTATATTGGTTGTGGCCACAGATGTTGTGGAGCTCGTCATAAAATACTCTAGCCAGTTGGTATTTTGGGCAGGTATAGTCAGAGTAGAAGATTGAGCTTTAGAGAATTGTGGTGATGTGTGAAGGCAACCTGTGTGAGGAGATTGACCACCCTTGTGGCCTTGGCGTTTGATGTGGTTCTGGATCTGCTCTATTGGCACACTGCCCCTATATTTCTTTGTTGAGTATTTCACTAGACCCATTAATTGCTTCTCCATTTGATGCAGCTTCACAAGCGATACTGTGAGGACTGATAGACAAAAGGCCAAGTGAATGATATCACCACTGTAAGTTAATAATATCACACACTTTCGGCTTCATCTTCCCAGGAGGTAGTGCTAGTGGTGTCATTGATGTTGGCCATGAACTGGTCTACCATCTTGATTTAGGTAGCAAGGGAGGAGGTCCACAATTGGTTGTAGGCCCATATCTTGGATGTAGGGAGTCATCTTGAGGTCTCTGAGGGCCTTATAACCGGCACCATTATGGTAGTACAACCAAAAATCATTGTTGCCACAGCAGAAGTGAGAGTGAATAACAACTGCCCCAAGCATGTGTAGCCACTTGGGACCAAGGGGCGAGAAGTTGGTAATCTGAATCTCATGCTCAGTGTAGGGCTCAATGGTCTCTGCATCTATGATGTAGTGCTTCTTATTGAGCTTGAGGGGGAGATTGTAGATGCATAGTTATGTGTATGTGTGTGAATGTGGGTAATGAGGATGATTGGACTTCTTTAAAGTAGGAGTGTGAATGGTCTTAAGGACCTCTACATATGTCAGTAAAGAGTATGGGATGTTATGGATTTTGAGCATCTGCCTGTAATATGAAGGTAGATTTCATGAGCATCCTCTCCCCTTGGGTGTTATGTATCTATTTCTCTTTTTGCATCCATACAAGGTACCCAAACACCCACAACCTTGATTTCATTTACTAGGTTATAGGTGAAAATACAAAGTCGCCACAACAGAGTTGCAGGTCTTAGGTGAAAATAGCACGCCCCTAATGGTTGTATAGGGTATAGGTGAAAATAGAGAGTCGCCACAACAAAGTTTCGAGTCTTAAGTGAAAATAGCACCCCAATGGTTGTATGTCAAACTCAGGCACTACATGCCCATATCAAGTGAGTCGGCACCTCATGAGTCAACTTAGGTGACTAGGGTACAAGATGATGCACAATTCAAGTTTTACGGTCCCTAGGTCATCCCTACCACACCCAATCTCAGGTATGTTGTGTAAGCTAAGAAAAATCAGTCGGTAGTGCCATCAGGCCTTCCAAATGCACTCACAAGTCGAGTGAAATCTAGGAAGCTCCAAGTTCTATTCAAACCTTGAACAGGCTAGAAAAATGAACTCATTGCATTAAGGGTTGACGTAGTGATGACTAGTAAAGCGATTGACTAATAATGCAGTAACCCACCGTGATAAATTATAGCTTGCAACGATATAACGGAACGACTGAGGCACCACAATGACACAGGTAGCATAGTGACTAGCTACATTCAATGCTAATGCAATGATGCAAGTCTAACAGCAACGCCCCTGCTATAACAATGCTGACTCGCTATGTTATTATAGTAGCGGTGACATGAGGAAATAATGTTAATACAACGACACAACTTTTACAGCAATGCTAGCCACTTTTATAACAACATTGACCCATTACATTTAATGGACCACAATGCGCCTTAAAAAACATGAGATGGATGTTTTGTCAATGCAATCAAGTCAAATGCAACATAGAAGTGGAAGTGGAGGCGGCAAGCGTGAGAACTTAAAAGCCTCTATAGGATATATGTGGACTTTTTAAATTTCATGTGCTCCCTTGACAACGTTAAAAGTCCATTCTTTTGGAGGTTTCTTGTTTGGATCGGTCGTCTTCCAAAACTGCCGGCGTTTCTACGGAGTCTCGAATCTGCCTTTGCCTTGATTCACGTACTTCACGACATTGAGATCCATTCACGAAGTTTTAAACCAACTTCCCATCGTTCAATCGCAGTCGCAATCGCAAGACATGCCTCTGTGTACATGATGAGAGATGCCGCAAGGAATGCTTGCATTTGCAAATGACCAGCTGGGCTCCTCATCATCCGATCTCCCACTACCGTCTCATGGTTGACAATTTGCGATCATCTAGATTCTGGCCCCTGGGTTCACAATCCCACGCCTCACTTTGCAAGTTTGACCCTCAACGTAGACTTTGTTCTCCCAAGCGTCGCACCGTGCACGTTCTGGTTTTGTAGAAACTATTCATGTAAAGCAACCGAATATTTCCTTTTCCAGAAATTGTAATCGCGTATTTCTGGGTTATGTTCTCCGCTTGATGCCCTGAATATATTTGCCGTTTGACCCGGACTACGAAAGGAAATTTGCTTCTCTTTTGCTTTGCAAGACAACCTTCCAAGGCATGGAAGTCAGCTGGCACAGAAATTGACAATAAAATACAAATTTCCAATAACAAAAGACTACATGAGTAAATTGGGAGAATAAAGCACGTGACAGTAAAATACATACCCGAGAGAGGAAGATGAATGAAAAGAGAGGGGGAAGGGCTGTCAAGGACCATGGAATGGAACCCACTCTCATACATTTTAAAACCTTAACCTTACATGCTATCTAAACCACTTTTAATAGGGTCACCTTGACTAAATATTCCATAGTCCTTGATTAGCAAACATGCTAGCATGAATCTATAGCCCTTATGGGGACAACAAGGTGGCAAAACCACTATAGCCCTTCTTTTTGATGAAGCAAAAGAAGGGCTAGTGGTTTTGCCACCTTGTTCTCCCCAGAAGGCCGCATTGGTCTAAAGGGCCTTCCAAAGGGTTATAGTGGTTGTTCCAGCTTGTTGTCCCCAAAAGGCTATTAGCCAGCTAACTGAACACTTTAAAGTCATTTAAAACACAACCTCCTTACACATTTAAACATGGAAAACCCTTTAGACCCAAAACCAATCATCTCCCCATAGTCCCTTACCAGTGCCAAAAGATACTAGCATATGCATTCTCTGTCTGGTTGTTTCAATTAGCATCATTTTCTTCTAAAGTAATGGACATATGTAGTTGATTCTTCTCATGTATATGCATCTCTTCTCATTTGACTAGAGCAAGTATCTCTCACCTCTTGATTTTATGGTTACAAAAGTAAAGGATTAGTCACAAAAAATTTGAGCTAGCATGCTCTTTGGAAGATACAGTAGTGATATGCTTATAAGGTCAAAATAGTACTTTGGGGGAGGGAGTCACTTACAGGAGGGAGTCATAAAAAGGATTTTGGGGAAAAAAATACAAATTATATGGAAAAAGGGTGCCTTTTATTATAACACATGGGTTTTATTATAAGCCTTGAACGCACATGATATATAAGGCTTATACATAGTGACCCCCCCCCCTCCTAATTGCCCCCTCTCCCAAACACTACAACTATTTACATGAGTTTAAAAAATTTAAAGGCCTTGGGACATAGTAAATGCTTTATATTATGTTTAGTTCACTATACTTATTGGGCTCAATTTTTTTTGGTTCAATACATAAAAATTAGGGTAAGGGGAACATTCAATTATATGAAAATGATTGAGGTACTTAGGGCTCTCCTAAGTAAGACAAACAATGATTGAATACCGAACTGATTGCAAGAATGTGAAATTAATGGTGATAAAATTGCAATTACATGGCTGGTGGGTCCAACTTGAGTCCAACAATCAAGATGTTCAAATGTATCTATGTGCGGCTCTGTGTGTGTGTGTGTGGGGGGGGGGGCTTGGTCTCTTTAGCTTCATTCTTCTAAAATACAAGGAAAATATGGTCTCTTCACCTTGATCACAAATCTCAAGCTCACTCCCTCTACAAGACAAGGTGCCCACTAAGGAATATGTAAGATAGTGCATGCAATAAAATTAGATGGGACTTACACATTTTACATAAAATTATACTTATAAAAGGTATTTTTAAATGAGATTTTAGCCCTCTCTCTTTTAATATTAATAGCTTCATAAAAAATTTAGAGGTGCAATCTCTTGCCTGAATCCATTAAACTCTTGAATGAAGGTGGGATACCCCACTTTCTCAATTATATAGGCTTTAAAGCATCATCAATACTTTAGAAGCATCCTAATTACTTTGAAGGAGAAGACTCAAATTCTAATCCTCTCGAGAACCTTGAAGAGCCAGCAAATCTAAAGCCTTACAATGGCTACTTGATATTCCAAAGCCTTAACGAATGAGGGCTTTTTGCTTACCAAAACTCTTGGAATACAAAATAGCTTCTCTATCCCACTCATCATCATAATCAAGTGTCATGTTGTGAAGATGAATGATTTGTGGCAAATGCTAAAATTCTCTAAACCATAAAAGCTATAAGGGCTAGATTAACCTAAACCATCCTTATTACGAACAAATAACTTGTTGTTAGCTAGAGGAGACTGAGAAAAATCCTTTTTTCTCTTCTCATTTTGTTTTGTCGACATTAGAGACAGAGGGACAAAGTTTAGGCATTTGCTGGAAGTAGGGTCCCCTTTTAAACTACAAAGCCCACATTTGGACCCCCCTAAAAGCTCCTCCACCATTTCTATGCTTGTGGTATTGTGAGTCAATTCTGGGTGTTATCTTTGTCTGTTGCTATATTTGAGTTGCTTTGCTTTTCATTGCTTGTTTAGTGATTTGTCTGTGCTTGTATTTGGTTCATCTATATGTGTTTAGGTTTGGTGTCGTATAGTCTTTTTTTTCATGTTGTTTACGGTTGTGTAGAGATTGTTGTTTCATTCTTGTTGGGGAAGTTTTGGATGCAAGTTGGTTATTTGCTATGTTCAGTTTGGGTTTGGTACTATTGGGTGCTATGTGCCTAGGTGTTGGTAGTCCATGTCTATTGTTTGACTCTGGTTCTCCTCTGATGTGTTTTGACCAATTTTAACAAGACTTTGTAGCTGTAAAAAATAAAATTTACTCCCTTCTCTAAAATCTTGTATATTTCATTCATACTCATATTTTAATCTCTACTTAGCTGGGATAACGACTATTAAATCTAGCACATCCTTCTCAGTTTCTCGAATGTGGGGCTCCTATGCATTTTGATTTCTTATAGAGGTCCAAGTGTGTCATCAATAAGATCTAGCAATGTCGAAGGACTTGGCAGTGCAGCAAATCAGCAACCTCAACAACATGTTGGTAACTTGACTTCTCCTTTGCATACCTCTCATAGTGTATCTCTATGTGAACCGGACAAAAACTCTAGCGAATCAAGCCGCTGCTCTTTCATCAAACCTTCGCCTCACTTGAATTAGCCTTAACCTTGTGTTTCTAGTTGCATCGCATGCTCCTAGGGATTCGGAGATGCAAGCTTGCTTAAGCACACAATTCTTTTCTCTTCCACACATTTTCCCATTTCATTGAGAATTTTCCCGCCCCTCCTTAATTGCCTAAGTCCTTGTGCTGGCCTATTTGTATCACACATGGATTTTGACTCTTCACTCTGTTAGGGTAGGTCTTTTGAATGATAAAATATCATTCACCTTGTTTCCTTACCTTAAGTGTAAAATCCTGAGACTTCATTCAATGCTCCTCATACAGACACAGAATGTACCTTTCACAATATGTTAGCTCAATAATATTTTAAATGGATATTCTTTTTTTAAAAAGACAACTTAAATTAGGGGTGGTATGCCCCAAAGGGACAAGCAGTATATGGCTTGCACTGCAAACAATAAATCTCTAGTAAAGGAGAGCTCCCTAGAGGATTTGTCCCTTGTAGGGTAACACTCATGTTTGGGAGTGTAGTCTAGATCTTCACACAAGCATGACAGAGATGTGATCTTGGAACTACCGACTAAGTCTTTTTCGATGTGTGTGTGTGTGTGTGGGGGGGGGGAGCCTCAAGTCAATGAATCATTATCTGAGTCCACACCTTGATTCTTAAGGATATTCTTAATGATTGGAACATGTTTAAATGTTGGAAAAATCAAACAAGTTGAATTTGCATTCGAATGGTCTGCCTTGGAAGAAGTCTAAGAACATGTGGCACGACGCAGCTACGTATACAATGAGATATGCCTTGAAATAGAAATAGTTGGTGAGAATAGAAAGAAGAGAAAAAGAGGGAGAAAATGGTGGATAAGAGAGAGAACAACCACTTGCACTATGGCACATGTTAACAAGATGAAGTTCATTCATGTGGCCTGCCCAAAAATGGTATGAGAAAAAGGGGCGAATTGAAAGCTGAAAGAGGGAGGGAGAGAGAGAGAGAAAGAGAGAGAGAGAGAGAGAGAGAGAGAGAGAGAGAGAGAGAGAGAGAAGAGAGGGGCAGGGGGGGAGGGAGGGAGGGAGGGAGGGAGGGAAGAAGAAGATGAGAGAGAGAAAGTGGGAGAAAAAGATGGGATTGCAAATAGCTAGTGAAAGTTAGCCCAATCATATTTTTAAATCCAAATGAGAATTTCCAAAAACCAACATTAAAAATAAAATAAAATTTAAACTAGATGTGCTGGCTTATATCAACCAAAAAAAGGGGGGTTAGTCCCTAAGTCAACCTGTACAAAAATTCGACTACAGGGGCCTCCCCTAGGCCTACATTGTGAACAACACGGGGCCTTTGGCCTAACACGACCTACATCGAGCAACCTCCCCAATGGCCTAACTAACTACTGGATCCACCTTATATATCACCTGGCTAAACTCTCTTAGAAAAATCTTGAATAAAACCGTCAGGGCCATGAATCTGAAACCCCTGCTAGACTTTGTGTTGGAACGTGTTCTTATTCCTTACTTCCCACATGCTGAGGATAACTTCAACGCAAAGGTATGGCCAACTGGCCGCCAATGTGGATGGGAGTCCATTGGTATCACCTAGTAGAAGCACGCACCAATGATAGCCAATGAAGAGTTTTGACATCATCCCTGCATTTTTGATTGCAACTTCGAGCTTGCGCCAGCCTTCTCTCACCACCGCACACCTCCATAGAAGGTGCTGGGTGTCCTCAAGACCGCACCCACAAAGAACACAAGCGGGGTTAATCGCCACTCCTTTTGCTAGCTTTCTCATAACAGGAAGCCATTGATTAATGATCCTCCAGAGGATATACCTAGCCTTACCTATGACATCTCTTCCAAATATCCTTGAGATGCGATTTCCACCACTTCAAGTTGCGTTGCAGCTTCCACTTGCCATTGAGGTTGGCTACCATCATCGACTGGCCCCAGATGAGCCTCTTGTCGATGATTTTCACTGACAGCTTCCGTAGGGGGGGTCTTCCCAAGGATCCACTAATTCCCCTTGATGTCCTGTGCTAGCACACCGTTGGAGGGCCAATTATCCAAAATATTGTCGAGGGTAGCTTGGATCAAGTCTGCTTCACCTTGCGAGAGCAAGACCTCACAGCGGATCTCCTCCACTATTTTCCAATCGGCCTTACTGATGGTCCCAGAGATCCAACTAGACCTAATCCCTTTCTTGAAAAGATTTCAGGCTTTGGTCAAATCGTGACGAGCGAAGGCTTCACCTTCCTTGTTAAGAGAACGGCTCCACCACATACTTTCGAGGAAGCTGCCATCCCCTCTGAGACCCCGAGCCTACCTCTCCACTTTAGCAGATGGGAGCAATCCTTCCAGGCCTAGACCAATATTAGGAAAAAAGGGAGCTCATTTTGGGGCCTTTTAGCCAAGAAAGAAAACAATCCTCCACCAATCAAAGGAGGGTCAACGTAACGTTAAAAAAATTAGAAAAAGGAAAACAAAAGAAATGTGGTCGAGTTTGCATTCAATGAGGATACTTGAGCTACTTATTATATCTGATGTACAGTGTAGAATTTGATATTTCTGACATCACTATGCATCCGAAGCAGGCCAAAACCTCCGAAAGGGCTTTTGAACCACCGAAAACGGGTAGGCCTTTTTTGCCTTTTTCGCGCCTCCGGGGGCCCATTTTCGGTGTTTCAAAAGCCCTTCCGGGGGTTTTGGCCCACCGCTCCGGATGCACAGTGATGTCAGAAATATCAAATTCCGCACCATACATCAATGGGGTTATGTCATATCTTATTGTTTTAGACGAAAGAAAAATCAAAGAATCATGAATTTCTCTTAGGGCCCCAAAATGAGCTCCCTTTTTTCCTAATGGCCCAGCACTGAGGTCTGACCGAATAATCTTAGCAGGGAAATCTGATATCATCCTCTCGTACTAGCCTAGGCCTCCCCATGACCCACACCCTTACTTCTGCTGGTCATTATGAACTCCTTGGTGATTTCCACCCACGGGGCGTGGCCATTAAATGTGTTCACCATCAATTTCCCCAGTAGCACATGTTCTTGAGTCTAACATCCAGGAGCCCGACACCACCTATAGCTTTGGGGGCCTTCAGAGGCTCCCATAGAATATAGTGCATCCTTCTTTTTTTGCCTTCCTCAGCCCACATGAATCTCTGAAAAAGTGCTTCGACCTCCATCTACTACGTCTTGTTGAACCACTAGGTTGAAGCGACGTAAGTTGTCGTTTTGTGGCCAAAATATGCTGTGCCACCAAACATCGTGCATTCCATCCCAGACAAAAAGCCCGCTCCATTTTTTGAATTTCTCCTTGATTATGGTTTTAAACCAGTCGAAACATTGACAAAGGTTGACTCCTACGCTCAGAGGCGTGCCAAAATACCTAACAATCTCCCCTCGAGGCACCAGTTGCACTCCCAATTCTTTCACCCTTTCTTCAGGCGGTCCGGATTGGTTCTTCAGGATTAAGAACATCTTGCATCAGCTACACTGTGACCCTGAGGCTTTGCAAAAGGTGCCCATGACCTTAATAAGCCTCTCCACGCTAGCTTTATCTTCCTGCACAATCGAGATGGCATCATCTGTAAAGAACTGGCTGCACATTTGTTGTCCCGAGAGAAGAGCCATGCCTTTGATTCTCCCTCCATTGACTTCCTTCTTCAGTAGGTGTATCAGAGGGACAATACAGATAGCGAAGAGAAGCGGCACCAATGGGCACCCTTGTCAGATCGATCTCTTTAGGAAGAATTTGCCCACCACACCTCCATTGAGGCAGCTGACTTTACGCGACTTAGCAAGGCAGGAAGAACTTCCAAGTTACCAGCACATGATCGGAGAGGGTTGTGGATGTAATGCACCCTCCCATGAACGGGCCGCTCAACCACCACCCCTCTTCCGAGATGTAGATTCTATCCAGATGGTCGACACGGAAATTTTGTCCCACCCTTCGATTATTCCAAGTGTATTCTAGCTACATCTCCGGCGCGAGCTCATAGACATCCACCAAGGTGGCCTCGACACTCAGCTCTTCCCAAGCCTCCAGTTCTCCTCCTGAAATTACAGCCCCAAGATGAGATCGATCTTGTAATGTCTCGGTGCAATTCCAATCTCCACTGAGGATCCAATGATCATCCACAGCTTCATTTTTGAGTAGGCGCCACAGCTTGGTTCTCTCCTGGGTGGAGTTCGGGGGTATACACTGCCTAGATTGAAGGTGAAACCATCTTTGCAAACTCTCACACCTACAGCCCAACCCGCTTGAACTCTAAACACCTCTTGAGGGTGGAGAGACTTATGCACTAACACCGCCGACCCTTCTCTCCCTCTACTAGGGCAATTCACAAAATTGGCATGACCTTGTTGATCAAAGGCTACCCACCAACTATCTTCACACCCACATTTGGTTTCTTGGAGCTTCACAACATTCGGCTTACACCTCCGGATGACATCTAGACAGCCTTTCTGCTTAATTTTACTACTGCTAGCAACCTCTAACGTTCTAGTACAAAGTCTTTACACTTGAGACACTACCCATTTGGAGACCACCATCCAAACTACTGCGGTTAATGCATGAGGGCCTCATACACATCCTTAAGGAACTTGAATCTGTTCTCCCTGCTTGTCGAAGAACCTCTCCTGGCATCTTTGATGCATTTGGAGAGCCCCCTATGAACCATGTGAGATGTACCTATGGTGTTGTTCCCCTTTTCTTGATGCACAAACTTCTCTTCAAGTGCTCTCTTCTGGTGATATGCATCCGACAGCTCTTCTTTGTTGTCTTCACCATTGGGACGTTGGGGCATATCATGCAGTGGGGTAAATTATATGGAGGCCTTTCTGTGATTTGCTTCCCCTTGTCCTTCCCATCGAGGTTTGATGCACACCTATACTGGTGGCCATGCGAGGGTGCATCACCAGCAACGTCCTTACAAGATGATACCTTACCTTTCTTTCTGACAAGTTGCCATTGGTCTTGAGGGGGTGAATGTCGAACCTCCATCCCTTCCGGTGATGCATTCCCCAGGGTTTTGGGGCCTTAACATGTGGGGGTTGTCCATCATCAGTCTCTTGAACTCCTCCCCCAACTTCTTTATCCTCTGGGTCCTCCGTCTTGTCCTCCAAGGCCAGACTTGTGCTGTGGGATCTACTCGGGCAGTTCCTCGCAAAATGACCCAAGCGCTTGCAGACATAACATGCATCTGGAAAGGGAAAGAACTTGACCTGCTGTGCAAACGATGGGCCGTTGGAAGTTTGATCTCAATAAAGTCTGGAGTTTCTTGAGTCCCGTCCCACAGGATCCATGCTTTCCTTCTCACTACCGGATTGCGGGGTGGTGGAGGAATCTGAAGAACTTTCCCAAGGGCTGTACACCAAGTTCCCCATCCATTTTGGAAGGTTGGGGAACTCCACCCACACCGAGTAGTCATGGAGCAGAAAATAGTCAATGCTAAAGTCTGGGCTCCATGGGAGCACCAACACTGCAGAGCCAGAGAATTGGAAGGCTCGGCCCAGCAATTCATTTTGTGTCTCCTTAGAGATGCACTGGCGCAAGAAGAACCATTTGCCCATGAAACGAGCAGAGTACGAGTTTCTCGGCAGCTCACATTCGTATGACATGAACTTGGCCAGCTCTTCGCTTGATGGAATTCTTCTTGCAAAAAACAAGTAGAGGCTGCCTCTCGAGAGGTTTTCTAGTTTGGACCGCACCTCCTCCACTTGTAGCTTGCATGCCACTGCATGCTTCTTACCTACCTCGAACCAAGGCTTCCGTTCCGCTTCCCTAGCTCTATGAGCCACCTCCGCTAATAAAATTCCTCCTCAGGGAGAGGAGAGAAGCCACTGCGCATTTTCTTGCTGAGAACCTTGGCATACGAGGGAATCTTCTCATTACTTCCTACTTCCTCCTCGTAGTCCACCACCTCATCATTCGCCTTACTTGGGACCATCTTTTCCAACTTGCTCGCACCTTCTTGAGAGGGGGACTCCCAGGATTCGCCGTCCTTGTTCATCTCGCACGCACATGCAATAGGAGCAGCCGACTAGGCTGAGTCACTTCGGAGGTGCTTCAACAATCCCCCCCTTTCATGCTTCCCACGTAGGTTAGGCATGCATTGGCTCTCACCCCCACTCTCCCACGTAGCGGCGGCTAGTACATGTTTTTGGACTTTGATAAGGTTGTCACATTACTTGGCAGCCTTTGCCAGATGTATTTTGCCACTAGCACCACCAGCAACATTTGTTGCATTAAAAAACCCAACATTTTTAGCTTCTGAAAGTGGAACCTCCAACCAAGGGTTTGGAAGAAATGCATACAAATATTCTTTGAAATCCCGTGAGGCGGCGGTAGTGTACCCTTCCCCACACGTGTCATGCCAAAAATGAAAGAGACAAGAGAGATTTCGTGGCTGTTTTTTTAATAGAAGGTGCAAAAAATTGCCAAGGAGGGCCAACGCGGAGTTTTTGCACGTGGAGGGGAAAAGTAGGAGGACGTGGTGGAAACCGCGTGGCCCCCCACGGGCTTTATTAGAAAAGGCCGGTGATTGCGCATTTACGTGGACGCCAATAAAAGGCTCTTTTTGCAGATTTGAGGAGTCACGACCAATTTGACATCGTTGACCGGGAACTAAGCTTGCAGATGGCAGTGTTGGACGAGAAGTCAGATGATGACGTGGGTTTGACGGATGACGTGGATACGTGAGGCATACATTGACTAATACTAAACTCCAAAACGACATTAACGATCACCTAGTCGGAAGAACTTTCCGAAATCTCTGTCCGTCCTCCGCGGTCGGTGCTTTCCACGCTCACGTCTCCCATGTCCGCAACCTTGCTTCTTCTATACAATTCGTTCACTTCTAGGAATCCACGGAATTCTTTTTCAACGCCTTGCCATGCTTTTAGCCGCTTCGGCCTTCGCGATCCCGATCCCCCCATGCAAGACGCCCCGGCGCCCTCCTCCAGTACCTCGAGCGATCCCCTCCCCCCTCCCCATGACGAGACCTCCTCGTCATACCGCGGCGTTAGAAAGCGTAGCTGGGGGAAGTGGGTCTCTGAGATCAGAGAGCCTCGCAAGCGGTCGCGCATCTGGCTTGGCTCGTATTCTTCAGCCGAAGCTGCTGCCCGCGCATTTGATGCTGCAGCGTATTGCCTTCGAGGAGCTAGTGCTCGCTTAAACTTCCCGGAGTTAGTGCCTCAAGGTGTAAAGAGCCTACCGGTCTTGTCGCCAAGGTCTATCCAGAAAGTCGCTTTAGCAGCAGGTTCTGTGGCCGACTCAAATTCAGGTACCCCGTCAAGCTCGTCTTGTACTCAAATTATCCATACAAGTACGGCGAACTCGGCGCAAACCTTCGAATTTGAACAGCCAGCAGAGGAGATCGAGTTGCCGGTGTCCATGGGTGCGACCCCTTTTAGACGATTCAATACTACCTTGAAGAGAGACGTGATCAGACCTCCACCTTTGTCTCTAGAGTTGGAGCAGGCAGTTTTGGGTGCGCCGTTTTCTAGCTCCTGTAGTTTGGAGGAGGCAGTTTTCGATGCGCCTTCTTCTAGCTCCTGTCCCGGTTGCTTAATTTCTTCACGCCAAGACCAGCAGTTCAGCTCGCAGGAGGGATTCAGGGAACAAGGATTGCACTCGCGAACGTCCCGGGAAGAAGAGAAGCTGTCCAACTGCCTGGGGCAATCAATGGTGGATCAGCTCGCAAAGCCGAACTGGTTGGACAGCGCCAAACATGAGATTTCGCCGAAACCAACAATTGAGCAAATTGCTGATGCGATGCTAATAGTGCCCCCGATTCAGGGCGATCCGTGTGCAGGGCAGGGAGAACAGCCCTGCTATGATGAAGATGAGGATATGCTTGCATTGGGAGATCCTTCACTGTGGAACTACTGAAAGCTTCACCGTGGAGCAGTTTTGTTAAGCTCTCTTGGACTGAAGCACACGTGTCATTCCACTCAGCTCCCATATTATATAATGGGAGTCGGCAGATTCTTGCCGTTTGTATACTGTGACCACTTGGAAATTACGAGGGCTTTCACGTGCCAAGATCATCGAACATTCTATGCTTTATTATGAGAACTAGTTGTGTAGTATGTACCGGTCATTGGGGGAATGCCATGTGGAGGGCCTCAGCTTGCAAGGAAGAGTGGTGCCACTCCTTGCCACATGGCACCCTTCTTTATTAGAAATTAGAAATTAGAAATTAGAAATGTGACACACTTAGAATATGCTTTCCCCCCCGAGTGTATCAACCTCGTGCAAAGCCATAACTAGATCCGGGTAGGCAGCTGCTGTTAATGTGAAGCGTTCTTGGTTTGATATTCCAAAAATGGACATGAAGCCTTTCATTCATGTCAAGATTTAATAGTCTTAAGGCTAACAATAGTAGCAAAAATACTTGATGCACTTTGAAGTGGAGTTTTAATAGTAATAATATTATAACGCATCAACATTTGTTAAAGTTTAATGGATACCCAAAAAGAAGAGTTCATGCTTTAATGAATACAAAATTCAGGACTCTTGCAAAAGTATGACTTAACAGTGGTTCAAAATCTGAAGTCTTGTCCATGTATCAAAAATGGACTTTCATGCAAATACTTTAGACTATGTCCCTATTTTTGAGGAAGTAGTATTTCTTTGTAGATGATGGATTTCCACGGAGATTGTTGTAGCCACTTGTCGAGTCAGTCGTGTTGAGATCTTTTATGAATTTTTCTTCCAGTGTATCTCCCTTGCTTTTTTTGTCCCTTGTCACTAGGACTTCTGCTTTGAAATTCTTATGGAACAGTTTGTGCCTGTTGACATCAGGTTTCATTTTCGAAGGAGGGTTAGTTTTGTGTCGTGCAAGTCGTTTGTGAAGATCACTAGTTTGTCCAATATATCATTTTGTTATAGGAATGCATTGAATACAATATACGTAATAAGTGCCCTTTGTGCCTTCTTCTTTGTCTTCGTTGCACTTTCCTATGTGTAATATGACATTCAAGAGCTATGAGTTATTTCATGATTACGTGAGAATGAAGATAGCATGTTTCATAAGATTTGTAGTGAAGAATGTACCTGTAGGCGGTGGTGTTACATTGGCCTTTGGTGGAGTTGGGAAGAATTCGAAATGTTCGCCATATGCTTGTTTTGCGAAATTGAAATCGACAACGACAGTCACATGTTCTATTATAATCGGCAACTCCTTTCCCTTTTTTGCTTGATCACTTTGGTAGATGTTGTTAAACTCTGCTAGTATCACATTTCTAGTCTTTCGATCTATTTTGAGGAGCTCGTCCAAGTTGACATTGTGGCCAAAATGGAGAGCTTCAAGGCAGTAAGTTGAAATCCCTTCTGAATGTTGATCTATTACAGCTTGTGCTTCTGTTCTCAACATCATTGGAGTAATGAGATCGTTTTATTTGTGATTTTTCGAATAAGGTACTTTGTTAGTGCTGCATCATTCTTGTATTGAGTGTTGGAACAGGAAAGAAAATTTGAATTTGTAAAGCCAAGCATTATGATATTTACAATCAACCCTCATGTCTTTGTCCCCATGTTCGTCTTTCCATTGCTATACATCCTGTTGGTTGTTGTCCATGAAATTCCTGAGCTCTTGTAGTGTGCTCCATCCGTAAATGTACTCATGTGGCACTTTTCTTGCCATGTTTGCAAGTTGCATCTGAGCTGTATACAAGAAGTAACTTTGCCCCTTTCTTCTTTTTGCTGATTTCTCGAGATCTTGTTGAGCCAATCGAGCTTTGATTTTAAATTGATTGAAAATCTGCAGACGAAGAATTTAAGGTAGAATCAAGGAAAAAGAATTATATGTAGCAATGAATATAATAATGAATTAACATCTGTGTGAATGAGACTCAAAGGGCCTCATATGGATTGGATTAAGAAATGGATTAGTCCTAATGAAAGGGCCAAAGTAGGTCCCAAAATTCCTAACCCCCCCTCACCTAGGTGGGTTAAGCCCAAAAGTGACCCCACCTCTTACACCTCTTACAAAACTCTTATTCCTAGGTGAGAACCAAAATTTCAAAATTCAAAATTCGAATTTTGAATTCCCTCCCTCCTTCTCTCTCCTCCCTCCCTCCCTCCCCCTCCCTCACTCTCCCTCCTAACTCTCTCCTCCCCCTCCCTCCCTCCCTCCTCCCCCTCCCCTCTCCTCCCCTCCCCCTCCCTCTCCTCACCCCCTCCTCTCCCTTCCACCTCCTCCCCCTCCCTCCCTCCCTCCTCCACGCCTGCTCCTCCTGCACTCCCCCTCCCTCCCTGCTCCATGCTTGCTCCTCCTCCCCTCCCCCTCCCTCCTCCTCCACCGCTGCTCCTCCTCCCCCCTCCCTCTTGCTCCTCCCTCCTCCCTCCCTCCTCCTCCACGCCTACTCCTCCTCACCCTCCACACCTGCTGGTCTGCCCCCCTTTCCTCCTCTTCAATTATTGGTCCTCCCTCCCCCATCCCTCCTCCTCCTCGCCCTCCCTCTTCCTGCGTGCTACTCCTTCAAGCCTGCATCTCCACACCTTCTCCTTCTCTATACTCCTTTAGTCATGGCACCATTCGAGGATGTCTCCAACAAGTACCAAGTTCACTTAGAGTTGGAGGCTGAATATTAATTGTATACAAATATTAAATAAATATATTGCTTATTCTGACAACAATTTGTGTACTCACTCTTTAATGTCTTGCTTATTTTGACCACAATTTTTGTACTCACACGACATTGGGGAAAGTGGGGACATGGTGAAGGAGGGGGGAGAGAAGGGAGGGGCGTGGGGTGAGGCAAGGGGAGGGGTCGAGTGGTAGCAAGGGTGGGGGAAGGGGGGGATGGGGGGTATGGGGGAGGGCAACGGGTGTGGGCGGGGCAAGTAGGGGGAGGGCAAGGGGGGGAGGGCGACGAGGGACGGGGGCACGATGAAACCCTAAATGTAATTAAAAGGAATGTCAAAACATGATGGGCCCTTATAAAACATTAAACAAAACCCTAACTCTCATTATTCAATGGCAAGAGTGAAGAACATTGCTAGACCCACTGGACGTCGCCTCCACCCTTCTTCCTCTAGCTCCACCACGTCCATGGCATCATGCACACGAATGTATTCGGGTCCGGTGGTGCCTCCCCCGACTCTCATGAGCCCTCCCCAACTCTCGTGAGGTTTCTTAGGTGCCAATGTCAATCTAGTTTTTGAATGGATAATAAATGAAAATCCATATTTGCATCTGTGGGTGTTATCAGAGTCCACCGAATTGCATGCTGCTCAGCATATATGAATTTGCTTTCTTTTCACCAAATCATGAAGTTTCTTTTCCAAGGAATCCTCAAGTAGTGTATTTGATTCATTCAAGTACGGTATATGTGCATCAATTTGATTTGATATAATTTCGATATCACCCTCCTAAATCCACAACATTATATGAGCATGCATTGATCCATGATTCTAGATCTCGTATCTCACTATGTGATGCTTGACTCTTCCTAGTAGTCCTTTGTTAGATATAATATATTTGGATAAGAATCTTTGTAGTAGAACGTGAAATAGTAATGTGCATTCAACTGGACAATGTCTTCATGTGAATTTTTTATTGATTGTTTCAACCATCGCCATTAGATCTTTCAAGTGCCATGAAGGGATCGACCCTAGTACTTGAAACTTAATCACCTGTTTCATTATCTCATGTTCAGATATTCTCGGATTCTGTCATCTTTGTTTATCAATATCTCTTTGTAGAATTATCGTTTGTGTTTTGTTTGCAATAATGTTGCTTGTCAAATTTGGTACATTAGTAGCAAGTATGGCTTGTAGAGTGTGAATACTGAGAATAGTGATCCTATTCTCTTTTTTAAGTACACATTTAAGAACAGCTTACCATCATAGCTACCATGTCCAAAAGGGACAGAAATGGAAATAATGTTGTCTCAATTGTTAATCCATGAGAATCAGATAATCCATCTGTGGATGTAAAGATTTTTCGTTCCATGATTCTTGATGACTTACACAGTACTACTGTGCCGACTTCATGTGAATCTTGTGTTTGAAATTGATGGGTTGCAAGTACTACATCTACATGCTCCAATAATGAGAGATAATTGTCCTCATGTGCAACTCGCATAAGATCAAAAGGAGAATCTATAGATTGTCTCTCTAGAATGTCCAATAGCTTCTGAGGAAACGACACTAGTTCCAGTTTCGGATGGGTCCTTTCATACATTGACAAGTATTTTTTGAGGATAGGATTTGTTCTTGAGTTGAAAGCTAGTATTTGCTCAATTGTTGACAATAGTGTCATTGGAATTTTTACAAATCCATTGTTGTCGATCCCAACATATTAAAGGATTGTCTAGTATTGATCTTCTTTGCAATGTTCCTCTTGCCAATGATTTAATTGCTTTAGAAATATTGAAAGATACATCAATCACTGACAACATTTGCATTTGAAATATATATGCAATTAGCATATTTCGCATGTAGTCAGGATCATATGAAACTGAGTACAGCTTTCTAAAAGGAGATTTTATGCAAGCCTCACAATTCATTCTTTTTCTATTTCCTTGAGAAATATCATTCACTCACGCTTGTGAGTGGTGTGGGGCCGGCCCCTTAGTGGTTGACTTCCCTCGATCCTAGCAATCTCGGCTAGTGCTTGCCTCTTAAGCGAAGATCTTTTATTGCTAAGTATCGTAACAATCTCTGACTTGGCCCATTTATCTGTGAACTGAACATCGGGGTGATTGGGATACCTAGAGTGAACAACAGCGAGGGTATCATCAGCTAACTTTTTTGGATGGTCTTTGTAGTGAATAAAGCAATCTCTATAGTTGTTAGCAATTACAGAGCGCATGAAGGCCATGATGTCCTTCCCTCGTGCATCCATCAAGATGCCTCCTGTTTGAGTGATGTCATAGTAAATGGTACCATCACCCTCTAGCACGTTTCCATCATCTGAATCATCCTCGTCCCCACCACTACCCCCCCAAAGCAGGTTGCCATGCATCCCCCACCGCTCTCCCTACTACTATGCATGTTGTCGTGTCGTGTTGAGCTAGTACGCTGGCCGCTCGTAGTTAGAGAAGCAACTCTCGACTGCACAGGAGTACCCTAGCCACTCATAGCTAGAGAAGCAACTCTCGATGGCACATGAGTACACCGACGGGTCTACGAGGCAGAAGGTCCTCCTGACCACATGGGGAAGAAGGGGCTCGACTCTGTAACCGATTGGGCTGTCTCGACTCTGCTAGGGTAATCTCAGCTGGTGTGGGATTCGGGTGGTTTGGAGTCTGTACAGCCGACTCCTGGGGGGTGTTTGTAGTACCCGTCATGTATGTGTATATCTCCGCAGGAGTGGGAGGATGCCCCAAAAGGTTATATAACTCCCGAAAGATGGCATCCCAAAGATCAGGTGAGGCTGAAGATCCTGGACACTTGAACTGAAGAAAAGAAAAGAAGAAGATTACCATCGAGCATGCCCTTGTCACGAGATGCAAAAGAAAAAAGAGTGACAGCTAGACATTGAGCAAGCATTTACAGACTCCTGCATTCTTTGAATTAGAGTGATAGAATTCTGTATCTGCTTGCTCAATGTCAGGCTATTGAAGGAAGGAAAGAGAGGAGAAAAAAGAAAGGAGATAAGAGAGAAAAGAGAGGAGGGATAGAGAGAAAAAGAGAGAAGGAAAGAGATCAGAAAAGAGATGAAAAGAGAAAGAAAGAGAGGGAAATTACCACAAAAAGAGAAGGAAAGAGAGGATAAAAGAGAGAAGGGAAAAAGAGAGACAAGGTGAACCTTGGAAAGAGGGGATAAAAGAGAGGAAAATTGAGAGAAGGAAAGAGAGGAAAATAGAGGAAAAGAGATGAGAAAAAAAAGAGAGAATAAGAGAGGAGATAAGAGAGGAAAATTACCACGAAAAGAGAAGGAAAGAGAGGATAAAAGAGAGAAGGAAAAAAAGAGACAAGGTGAAGGAAAGAGGGGATAAAAGAGAGGAAAATAGAGAGAAGGAAAGAGAGGAGAAAAGAGAGGAAAATAGAGGAAAAAGAGGAGAAAAAAGAGAGAGAAAGAGAGGAGATAATGTAAGAAAATAGTACGCAGCGGAAGATAACAACAAAACGCAAGTACACGATGGCCACAGAGTCACCATAGTCTTTAGCTCTTGGTCAGAGACTTGACACATGGCAACCTTATCTCAATGCCACATCATCTTATCGTCTCATCTGGCCATGTCATCAATAGGTCAAGTCAGCACTACCACATCAGCATCCTAGTCAATAGTGTCACATCATCAGACCACTCAACTGCCACCTCATCATTGCCACGTGGCACTCTTACCCCTTGGAGGCACACACGGTGCTCCATAGGCACTTCATGTGACACATAGCTACCACATCATCACTGCATGTGACTCACCGTCACACATCATCATTTTGCACATTTCACTCTTTTTTGCCCCTCCACTTAGATCAAGAGGTATCTCTTGATCCAAGAGGAATTTGAGGGTGCTACAAAAAGGTGAAACAATTGATTTTTGTTGCTCTGTGCGCTCGTCACATCATGTGCACATTTCGGTGCAAGTATCACTCACTTTTGAGCCTCATCGATGAATCCACTTCCAACATGAACATCAACCTCTACATCGACGCATCTGACCCAACACATAAAAAGAACCAAAGAAAATAAATTATTTGTTGTTCTTTCATCGATCAATGGTTGGTATAGATCTAGATCAGAGTAGACTAGATCACCATAGAGGGGACGCTTTGAATCTCCCCAAGTTGCCAATCTAAGCCATGCACAAAATTCCCGACTAGTACCTACTCGGAGTCAGTCCATACACTCACATACGGTTTCACATCATCACATTACCTGAAACCTAATGTTCATCAGTTCAATGAGTAGACTTAAAAATGTTTAAAGGCATTGCCGATTGATCAGTGGTGGGCAGATAGCATATTATTTGATTTCACACACACATGCCATCCAATTGTAAAGTCTATTCGGTTATTTCACAGCATTATGCACATCATTTTAGCCTTGTAAAGCCTCTTGGCTATTATCGGCATCATTTGCCACAAGCCTTGTAATTCAGATCGAATTATATATTGTAGTTCTATCGTCACTGATAGTTCATATTTCACTTGCTACAGTCAGTGTTTTGCAGTTGATTCAGACAG
The DNA here is from genome assembly GCF_047967505.1 of Dipteris shenzhenensis. Taxonomy (NCBI): domain Eukaryota; kingdom Viridiplantae; phylum Streptophyta; class Polypodiopsida; order Gleicheniales; family Dipteridaceae; genus Dipteris; species Dipteris shenzhenensis. Next base: position 12,206,267 of record NC_141596.1, read on the forward strand.
TGTTTTCACAACACTTTGAGTACATTTCTTGCACAATGTCTACGACTAGCAACCTCAATCTGGAAGCATCTACTAAGCTAGACAACTCCAATCATGGCACATGGAAATATGAATGGAGACCATTCTTGTACTTAAGGACAAATGGGATTATGTCGATGGATCTACACCTAGACCATTGGACAATCAAGCCAGCAGTAGCTCTACTCCACCTGTTGTCACAACACCAACAGTGGGATCTCTAGCTACACAAATAAATTTTTGCACTTGTAGTAGATCTTGCCATTGCCTGAGCACAGGCAATAGAATGGGATAAGAAAGATAAGTACGCATATCATCTGATCAAGAAGAATGTGCAACATGTCATGCTAGGATAGCTCAACACTGTCAAGACATCAAAAGAAGCATGGGATATGTTCGCAACTCTCTACGAGTCCAAGAACACATCCAAGATTCTCACACTGAGGAACCAGATCAACCAAAGTTTTCACAACAGCAAAACCGATCATGCTTACATACTCAGGATCAAAGAATATAACAATCAACTCGCAGCAGCAGGAGAGACTATGAAGCCAACAAAAATGGCTCAAGTCATCCTAAATGGACTAGGAGAGGGATATGGGAATCTAGTCCAGAGTATTGCCATCCAATGACAAATTCTGACACTAGAAGAAGGACTTCAGTCAGTCTCACTTTGGTGAAAAACTCAGGACGCAAGCCATTCATGCATGCAAAGGTCATTCTAATGATCAGGCATTCACAGCTTTAAACAGAAGGAGAGGCAGAGGCAGACAGACTTGGTAGATCATTCTAGAGAAGTGGTCATCATCAGTAGCAGAGTCATCAGCAAAGTCAAAATCCGCATCAACATCATCCTCAGCAACATCAATATCAGCAAAGAGGAAATCATTCCAACCAAGGAAGATTCCAAGGACAAGGGAATGGATCCACCAACGTGTCAAACATCCAATGAAACTACTGTCATAAGTTTTGACACTATGAAAGAGATTGCCACACAAGAAGCAGTACAACCAAGGTGGTCAATCTAGTAGCAATTGAGGGAATTTCTGCGGAAGAGGAAATCATCGTGGTGGACATTCTAGTCAAAATCATTTTGCAAATGAACACGGGAATATGTTTCTTGCAAATAAGGAAATGCAGAATATTGATACAGTGTACCTAGACAAGTGTACCTAGACATTGATTTCAATAAAAAAGAGGATTTCAGCTATCAAGTTGACCAAGTAGATCAGGATCCATTGGTACATCGACAGCGGTGCATCATCTCACATGACAAATAATCACGAATGGTTCACAGAATTGAAACCATTAGAAGGTCAAAAGAATGTTATTTACCTAGCTGATAATACACCGAATCCAGTTCAAGGGACATGCATTATCCCTATGAACAATTTAACTGATATGAAAGGATTGGTGAAAGATGTACTCTATGTTTCAAAGCTTAGCAAGAACCTCTTATCAGTAGGTCAAATGACGAAACACAACTATCGATTCGTCTTCAACGGAGATGAATGCACTATCAGAGATAAATCCAAAAGATTTCAGCTAGTAGGAAAAGGTGTCAAGGAAGCACAACGCTTGTACAGAATGCTAGCTACAGTACCAGATATGCATGCCATGTTAGCTCAACTGCAACAGATTCCACTATCTGCAAAATGGCACAAGAGATATGGTCATATCAATTTCAAGAGCTTACTAGATCTCAGGAATTAGAATATGGAAATTGGGATTCCAAAGCTATAGTTTCTTGGAAAAGTTTGCGAAGCGTGCTGCCTTGGCAAAAAAAAGCGAACCAACTTTAGTAGAGGTATCTCTTGAGCACGAGGTATTCTTGATTTGATACATACAGATGTATGGGATTATGCCCAAACCCGCAGCATCAATGGTTCACTTTACTACTTGAATTTCATCAATGACTATAGTAGATATTGTTGGGTCTATTTTCTGAAAGAGAAATCTGAAATGTTTTCTAGATTTCAAGAATTCAAAGACATGGTAGAAAACCAGACAAGCAGAAGGATCAAAGTCATGAGATCAAATAGAGGAGGTGAATGCATGTCTTCAGCATTCATGAAATTTTGTAGAAGTCATGGCATTCGAACACAATTCACTTGTGCAGATACTCCTCAGCAGAATGCAAGAGCTGAAAGGAAGAATGGTACTAGAAGATGAGAAGCATCTTCCGAATTAGTGAGGAATTAGTATTGGGCAGAAGCAATAGCCACTACAAACTACTTGCTTAATTGGCTTCCTACTGAACTGATTCAAGGTATGACACCTTATGAAGCATTCACTGGACATAAGCCACACATTGGGCATCTCCGCATATTTGGTTGCATAGCATATGCCCACATACATGATCATCATCATCGCAGGAAATTGGATATGAAGTCATGCAAATGCATCATGGTTGGCTACAGTGAAGAAAGCAAAGCATGCAAGTTGTATGATCCCATCAGCCACAAGGTCATTATCTCCAGAGATGTAATCTTTGATGAGGAATCAGAATGGAAAACCTCAAACACATAGGAGATAGACGCATCGATTTCACACTCATCTATAGAAACGGTTGATGAAGAAGAGTAAGAATTGCCAGAAACACCCCAAGCAAAGCCACAGCAGCTCAGATGGTCTACTGGTTGAAACCACCACCTATGCTCTTATGACTACCATCATGGCTGCAGAAGAGCTAGTGTACTTTGAAGATGCAGTTGATAGCCAGAATGGCAAATTGCTATGAATGAAGAAATGGATGCTTTGTATAAGAATGATACTACGGAATTATGCAACCTTCCACCAAGAAAGAAGGCCATACAAACAAATGGGTATACAAAGTGAAGTACAATCCAGATGGAAGTATTCAAAGATACAAAGCCAGACTAGTTGCAAAAGGATTTGCACAGCAATATGGTCAGGATTGTGATGAGACTTATGCTCCAGTAGCAAAGATGGATTCCACACGGTACTTGATATCACTAGCAAAACTCAATAAATGGAATATGTATCAGCTCAAGGTCAAGAATGCATTTCTCAATGGTTACCTAGACGAGGAAGTCTACATGCAATAACCTGCATGTTATGTTAGCACTGACCCTCCAAAGTCAAGGGTATCATACTTCTCTGCAAGCAATGGAGATCAAATTCGGTAGAGGCCCAAATTAGGGATGCCTTCAAAAATAGGCAATAACTTCATAGTTGATTTTAGCTGCTGCCTCTTTAGAAGAAATTTCTTGGCTTCAATCCAAAAACTCAAGGTTGAAGGCAAAAAAAAAAAGTGCTCTAGGACGAGCTTCGTACTTCAAGAAGATTGAATAACTAATGGAGATGTGCTCGGTGCTAAACAAGCACCTAAACAAAAGGCCATGCCAGTGTAGACCAGATGATAAGGATGACCTATGCAGGTCAAGGAGGCCACTGGTTTGCTCTGCATATGTCGTCCACTATGTACATCTCAGCTACATCAACAAAGACTACGAGCTCTAAGATAGTTGTTGGCTAGGGAAGCCAGCAAGGAGGCACCCAACCCACTGTCGATTTGGCACTTGGTTTTGACGATGGGTCCACTGCCCATTCTTTATTTATTAACACCCACCATCCATGGGCTTGTACTTGGCCCCACTACTTCTCTAATTGGTTCCTCCTCTCTATGTTCACTACGGCCTTGCCTCCCCTTGCTGAGACATTACTTGCCACTATTGAAGTCATTCCCATGACCATGTTCATGCCAATGAACATTTCATCAGCCATCCCAAGTAGGGACAACTTCATAGTCACTTACTGCACCATGAGAGTTGGCCCTATCAAGTGACCCAAATGTGGCATCTATTTCGTGGTCTTTAAGGTACCAACCCCGAGCACACATCATCCCTCTTGATTACTTTCCTACAGAAGTTTATTTTTACAACCATGCTATGCATGAATTTGACCTCACGGTCAAGGCTAAGGTAGAGCGACAGAGAGCCACTTACAGAGTAGAGTTGATTGCTCAAACATTATTAAATTACTTTACATATCTTCTTAGGATTTTAGAATGATTGTTTCCTATTGTGGCTTAATCTATTAGAGGTGTGCCAAAGCCCCATCACCAAATGGATGGAGCCTCACGTGTAGCACAAAGGTATAAGTGTGAATTTGTGCACTTTCTGATGTGGTCAAGGTGATGGACCAATGTAAGGAAGAGTGGAAGAACCATCCTGATGACGTACTAGTAGGCATTAATGCCATATATCCTTGGCCACCACTAGTACCTCTTAGGCTTAGAGCTTGGTCCCTCTATAAATCCCCTTCCTTGTTTGTCGATTGCTTCTCAGTGACAATGGTTTGCCACTCAAGCCTCTTTGTCTCACCAACACTTGAGGAGGTTTAGCCCCCTAGTTTCAAACATCTTGTTTGAGCTAGCCCATGATCTTGCTGCCACATAGACATGGACACAGATGGAAATACATTGAGGAAAACTGTAGTATTTTGGTAGATCCATAATGCTAACTTTATTGATTTGTCATGGAAATACTTGCCTCTCCTTCCTTGCCTTTCAACGTCCTCTTAAACCATCTCCTTTAGAGAATTAAGCTCCTTCTCCAAAGCTCATATCCACCTCTCCAATAAATATTGAGCATGTAGGAGTGTTTGCTATTGATGATAGTTTTGCAAAGTCTAAACACAATTTCCTTAGTTTTTGAAAGTACTTTTTCCCTTCCTTGATTGATTGAGTCTTTTAGTAGACATAAGGAGCCTCTCTTGTGGACCTAACTAAGGATTTCAAAGCATCATGCACAGTGGAGTTCATATTTTGAGAAGCTTGCAAATAAATTGCAGAGCACAGCCATGCATAGCGGCCGAGGAGTTGCCTCTATCAACACTTGAGGTGCACATTGCCATCCACTCTTAGTCTCCTCCATGTGGCTCACGACCATCTTCCTTTGTCTCTCACAAAGATCCAACCACGGAGGGAGAATTCCATTCATATAGTGAGTCCCATGGATGTTTTTATCGAAGCTATGTTTATATATTAATATAATGGTGAAATTTGATTGAGCTCACTTTTTACTTTCACAATATTACTAGATAGTATATTTTTATATATTTTCTTTGGAATTTTGAAGCAAAAAATGTAAATCTTGGCAAAACTTTAATTTTTTTTGCATAAAATTTTCAAATCTTGGAAAATTTTTCAAATATTTATTTTTGTTAGGGCATACAAACTTTTGAAACCAATATAAAAGTTTAACTTCTTAACAAAACTAACCATCCATGATAGTAACAGAGAACACATATTAGAGTAGCCTCTATAGTAATTGCAAAGGGAAACTACCAAAGTCCGACCACCATTTGCCGACCACCATTTGTGAGTGTGGCAGTTCTGTACAAAGAGATATTAAGCACAGCTTTGAAATTTGGATCACCCTTATCTCTATTAGGTGCTTTCTTCCACTATTTAGAACCCATGACATACGTTGGCTCCTTACAGTAAAGGCATGGATATTTTGAATTGCCTCCTTTGCTTTTGTTGAGAGGTCACCTGCCATTTGCCACTCCACTTGGAACTCACCTTTGCCTTTGACATGAAGATGCCCTCCTTGAACTTGATTTTTAATAATTGTTGCTAGTCCTCTGTTCTAACCTACCATTGAGAAATCCAAGGTTCTTTGAGTTGTGCAATTGAAGAACCAGACATGAAGATGCCCTCCTTGAACTTGATTTTTGATCATTGTTGTTGGTCCTCTGTTTTAACCTATCATTGAGAAATGTGAGGTTCTTTGAGTTGTGCAATTGAAGAATTAGACATTAATACATTATGCTTATGGAAAACCATTTAAAATCTAAGTATGTGCTTATCGCAAGTCAGCCCAACCACCAAATGTGCTTTTCTAATTGCACACTGGCATGTTTTCAGTTTGCTTTTGTAATTGATGGATCAAGAGCTCTATTCATTTGTGTGGTAGTCACTCATTCAATCTTTTTTTCCTTGACAATTTTTCATTGATCCAACTTTATACCAAATTTGAGATGTATTTGGCACTCTTCAAATGCAATCTCATAAAATTCAACCATTCTCCTTTGCACTTGTTGAACGTCGACAAAAATGTTGTTCCAACGATTATACACAGTGCCTCCCTCGTCACTTTCATGCACCCCTTCAATATGCAAACAAGGTCCAATATAATCATCGACTTGTTGGTTGAGTAGCCCTCCTAACTTCTACACTTCTGCATGCTTGGATATGAGCACGCGTTTATTCTCTGATCTTTCAAGGTTGATGACACTGCTTTGAAAATAGAGGTGTAAGCTTTCTTGCTCACTCCATTGTCATCAAGTGCCTCTTGGATTACATTCACATCAACTTTTTTGCTATCTACAAATTGTTGCATAGTGTTGCATTTGACTATTTTCTCCTCTAGCATACTTTTCGCAACATTAATTGACAATAAACCTTTCATTGGTTTTACTGGAACAACAAAATAGGATCAACATTCTCCTTTTGAAACTCTAGTATATTCCTACAACAAGCACACACACAAGAGGTTTTCTATGTTAAATTGCTACTATCATTGAGTGATCATTATCTTTGTGTTGCATTTAAAATAGCAAAAGCAAAAGAAAATATACCTCGCTTCGTGAACTCTACGCTTGCATCCTCTACTACTAGCTTTCAATTTTGCAATGTTGCAAATTTTTCTATTTCTGAGCCTTATCTCGCAATGGAGTGCTTTCTGTTCTAGCTTTCCTCAATTTCTCCTTTGTCTTCGTGTATGCTTCAATTTTCTTCTATAGTTTCTTTCTTAATCTAGAGCTTTCTACTGTTTGTTGCATTGTCATCTGTTGATACAAGTACTTTTGTATTTTTGCAACAACAGATTGAGTTATGACATATCCATGCAGTCGCTTATGTCATCGCCCACTAACTTCAACAATGTTGTTGGACTGAAAATTTCAGAAATAGAGTTTTTGATTGGATATTTTAGATAAATGCCTCCATCACACCATAAATCATAAGATGTAAGCCTTCTTTTCTCATGTTCTCTCTTCGCATGGTACCTAGTTGTGGATCTTTTGTCGTTTTTGCACAAGCGCGTACTAAATTGGATTGCTCTTCAATGGCATATATGGTCTCATGCTACCATTTTTTTGAGCGACGTCCCATTGCTTCACATCCTCATCATCCTTTTATAAAACAAAGTGTTGGCGATGATAGTAAGCCTTAAAAACAAAGATGTGTGGAGATTAATCACAAGATCTTGACACAGGAGCTAAACGTATCTATTGCCAACACGAGTCAAGATTTGCGTGAAATCTGCTTTAAAGAAAGAATCTTTTAGGAGCATTTAATGAGAATCCATTTTTGTGTATTTTGGAGGAAAGAAAAATAAAGAAATTATGAATGATTACAAGGCCCCAAAATCAGTTCTCTTTTTTCCTAATGTTGTGGCTTTCAAAGATGAAATCTTAGTCAAAATTTGTTCTGAGAATCCAATGGAGCCCTCTTCTGAACGTATTCTGAATAGTAAGCAAAGCCATGCTGAAGTTCTAATAACCTTCAGCCAAGCCATCCAATCACACTTGAATACTATTGGCCGCTAATTAGTGTTCCCTAGTTTGATTCTAGGACAACATACAAGAACAGCCCAAATGGCTGCCTAAAGTAGAAGAATGAAAGTACAATGTCTAATATATACAAGGCAAGTCTTCAACTCTTGAACTTGACTCTTCCCCAAATTGTTTAACATAGCTAGAGATTCCAAAAGTCTTCTCCCACCTATGGCTCACCCTCCCCATTTCTCCTATGGCCTTTATCACCAATCGTACCAGGAAGAAATGAATCTTGATAGCTAGCTTCTCACCACAATGCACATTATTATCATCATCACAATGCCCAGTGTCTTTAAGCCTCGCATGCATCTCTTTGCTTTGGGCATTTCTCCTATCCTCACCATATATATAGCATTATTGCTTTAGTACAACTAGATTTAAGGTCAGCATGTATCCCTTTGCTTTGGGCTTGTCTCGTATCCTCAACTCCAATGTAGCCTTACTTTTCCTAGATAATGTAACCTTCCTCCCATATGTGTGCATCGGCATATATGTTTGCCATCAAGACATATAGTGTAGAAAGTTGTTCATCTAATCCAACCGCACTTTGAAAGGCCCACCTTCCAAGCCCGACATTCTTCCACTTTTGACAAGCACCCATTACGGTCAACCAGACAATAGTGTTAGGTTGAAAAGGCATCTTCTCCACTACAGACACCGCCTTCTCCAATTGGCCTGAACGGCCGAGGAGATCAATCATGCAAGTATAGTGCTCAATCATCGGGATAATGCCATATTGTTGGCTGATAGCCTGAAAGTATTCTAAGCCCTTCTCCACTAGACCTACATGACTGCATACAGTTAGAACACTCAAAAAGGTCACCCCATCTGGCTGCATGCCTTTAAGGCTCATTCTCTCCAACAAAGAAAAAACAGGTTCACTCTCTCCCTGGTAGGCATACCCTGCAATCAATGCATTCCATTGTACAACCTCCCTTGTAGGCATTGCATTAAACAAGTTATGAGCATCAACCATGCTTGCACACTTAGCATACATGTCAATAAGACTGGTTGCCACAATTGTGATAGTCTCAGAACCAACCCTGCTAGCTTGAGAATGAAGTTTCTTTCCAGTTTCCAGAGCTGCCGTGTAGGCACATGCTTTCAGGATAGCGACAAAGGTCACGCTGTCTGGTGACAGACCTTGCTCTTGCATCTGTGCATAAAGTTTAGAAGCCTCCTCACCTTCTGTCATTTGAGCATACCCTACAATCATGGTGGTCCACAAGATCACATCACGATCGGGCAATACATCAAAGACACGCCGTGCATCCTCCATACTGCCACATTTGGTATATATATCGACCAACACAGTTCCAAGAAATACATCGAGCTCAAGGCCACTCTTTACTATTTGGGAGTGGATGGCTCTACCTTTTACCAGGCACCCTGCTTTCACAAACTTGCCCTTGACTTGCTTCCCCTCTTCTAGTGCTGTCAGGCTACCACAAGCTTTCAAAGCACCAACAAAAGTTTGTGAATTTGCTTTGACACCATCAAGGTACATCCGTGCATACAACTCCAAAGCTGGCGCACTGTCTTCTTGCTCGGCATACCCCAAAATTATGGTAGTCCATGTAACCACATCACGACGAGGCAAATCATCAAAGACGCATTGTGCATCCTCCATGCTCCCAAGTTTCACATACATGTCAACTAAGGCTGTTCCTACAAATAAATCTGACTCAAAGCCTCTCCCTATTATTTGGGACTGGATAGCTCTTCCTTTTTTGAGGCACGCTGTTTTCAACAATCTCCAGTCAACTTGCTTGCTCTCGTCCACTACTACTAGACTGCTGCAAGCCTTCAGTGCACCAACAAAGGTTCGCTGATCTGCACTGACACCTTCCTGGTGCACCTGTGTATACAATGCTAAAGCCAGTGCACTGTAATTTTGCTCAGCATAACCCAGGATCATGATGTTCCAAGTCATAACAGGATGATCAGGCAACTCGTCAAAGACCCTCTGTGCATCCTCCATGCTGCCACTTTTTGAGTACATATCCACTAATGCTGTTCCCACGAATAGATCTACTTCAAAGCCCCTCTTAATTACCTGGGAGTGTATGGCTCTACCTTTCACGAAGCACCCTGTTTCTTGAGATTTCCGATCACCTTGATTCCCCTCTTCCAGTGCTGCAAGGCTACTGCAAGCCTTCAAAGCACCAACAAAGGCTCGATGATCTGCAGTGACACCTTCTCTGTGCATCCTTGCATACAATTCCAAAGCTGCTGTACTGTTGTCTTGCTCAGCATAGCCAAGGATCATGGCAGTCCATGTAACCACATCAAGATAGGGCAACTGGTCAAAGACACACCGTGCATCCTCCATGCTGCCACATTTTGTGTACACATCCACCAAGGTGGTTCCCACATAGACATCGGACTCAAAACCCTTCATTACTACTTGGTAGTGGATGGCTCTACATTTTGCAAGGCACCCAGAGGTTCTGGCATATTTCCCATCAACTTGCTTCCCATCTTCCACTGCTGCCGAATTTCTGCAAGCTTTCAATGCAGCAACAAAAGTTCGATTATCTGCTTCGACAGCTTCTTGATGCATCCGTGCATACAAATCCAATGTAAATGCAGTTTCTTTTAGGTTGGCATACCCGAGTATCATGGTATTCCATGTAACCACATTACGATGAGGCAATATGTCAAAGACATATCGTGCATCCTCTATGCTGCCACATTTTGTATACATATCCACCAAGGTAGTTCCCACATACACCTCTGACTCAAAGCCACTCTTCACTACTTGGAAGTGGACAGATCTACCTTTCACCAGGCACCCTAAACTAGAGGAATTCCCATCACCTTGCTTCCCCTCTTCCAAAGCTGTCAGGCCAATGCAAGCCTTCAATACGCCAATAAAAGATCGATGATCTGCTGTGACACCTTCCTGGTGCATCAGTGCATACAATTCCAAAGCCCGAACACTGTCCTTTTGCTCAGCATACCCAGTGATCATGGTATTCCATGTAACCACATTACGGTGCGGCAATCCATGGAAGACGCACCATGCATCTTTCATGCTGCCACATTTTACATACATATCCACCGAGGAGGTTCCCACGAATACATCTGACTCAAAGCCACTCTTTACCACTTGGCAATGGACAGCTCTACCTGACAGCAAGCACCCTACTTTCGCAGGTTTCATATCAATGTGAGTACCTTCTAGGACTGCCAGGCTAGTGCAAGCCTTTAATGCACCGACAAAAGTTCGACCATTGGGTTGGATCCCTTCCTGGTACATCTGCGCATACAATTCCAAAGCCCACGCACCCTCTTCCTGTTTGGCATACGCCAAGATCATGATGTTCCATGATGCCACGTTGCGTTTTGGCATGTTGTCAAATACATGAAGAGCATCCACCATGCTTCCACGCTTCACATACGTATGCATCAAGTTGTTTGACTTGCACACTGAAAGCTGACTTGGGCTTTCCTCTCTATTGGTATGAATTTCCTGGAGCTTCTTCAGCTGAGGCAACTTCTTGCGTACTGCATTTCCAGCTCTGCCTGCACAAAAGGGTACACTGCACAGGAAAAGCCTATGCTGTGGACCCATAACTTCACCAATGAAGACAAAAGCAGAGAGTTATCTTAAACAAGACAGGATCCTGAGAGAACTACCAAGGGGAAACAAGAACAAAAGTGTGAAGCGCAAAGAGTCGCAAGCATGAAGACACAGATGGCAGACAACTCTGATGCGACAGTTCGAGCTCATATGCTTTGCAATTGACCACCATGTGACGTTGCTCCAAGGGGGACGATGTATGGAGCTGAGAAAGGGATGGAGGACCACCTGCTCTGTATGGAGGCAGTGAGCCCAGAGGGGTTCTTCCTGGTAGACTTCGGAAGGGACCTGGCAACAGCTTGTTTGGACTGTTGTGGCCATTGCATTTCGGCTGGGTGTGATGAGCCTCGTCCCTGTTTCTAAGACAACCGTCCTGCTGACGGACCACCAACAGAGCTGGTCTGAGGGGCGGCGCCTCGTGTCTGACCCGCAATCATATTGCTCCATCTCGAGTGAGGGAATGTTACTCATCAACGTTCAAACTTCAGACAGTCAGACAGTTGCCTGGCCTGTACGTGATATGGTGAAGCGAGAAACTATATGTGTATTGGGACAACTAGAAACTCATGGTTTAACTACATTGTTTCAAATATGACGGGGGAAGGGTCTCACCAGGATTTTGGAAAGTCCTTAGAATATGGCCACCTGCCGGAGCCATGACCATGGGTGAGCTTTTTAGTTGTGAGACTTCTGCCAACGCCGTGGCTCATCCAGCAGGGTGGTTTCTTCATTTGCAAATCTATATCCTCAGCAGACAAGCAACCCTCGACTTGATTGTGAAGTCAACCGAGCTTTTTGACATTAGCTCTTCGTTCCTGTAATCAAGCATAGGGATTCAAATACACTTTTAACACCTTATTACATCAGATCTGCCAGGTTCATCAGATTGGCACACCTTATTCCCATGGCCAACCTTTTGGGCTCGGACGGCCGTCCAGATACCCCGGTGGAGGTTAAGCCAGAGAAGACACGAGTGTCACCAGGACGTTGCAGTCCCAGACCTTGGCGAACCTTAGAGACCACGTTCTCTCATCATCTCTCTTGAACGACATTTTGTTGAGTCTGGCGATCAATTCTTCCTGTCCCTCGTGAATGAGAGGGACCGGTGTTAAATTCCATTAACCCACCCACTTGAATTCCCTCGTAGTAGCACGAAGGAGCCACGCGCCTAGCCATGGGAGGTTTTCTCTGGTCCAAAGTCTTTGGCATTCCTTGACTAAAAGCAGGTCAAATGTGGTTAATATGTACATGTTCAAGAGAGAGTTGTCGTTGTGCCACGTACCTTGACCACGGTCTTATAAATCTCCCCAAACCTTGATCCCTGTCTCCTTTTCTTGCCCACCATTCCTCGTGTAAAGTTTGGATTGTGATGTCTCAATGATAGCCTCTACCTTGGCCTTGTCTCTGAAGGGTTTGAGCCTTTCCTGTCCCTGGGTTGACTCGTCCTCCTCCAAGAGCTTGATTTGTTCTTCAAGTCATTTGCGTCTGTCAGCTCTAGTAGAATCTGCTCGCTTCTTGATAGCTTTGAGAAAAATGCATGTTCTTTTTGTAGCCCTGATCCACTTTTCAGTTGCAATGGCTGTGCCATCAAAAGCTTTTTCCCAGATCCTGTTTATGTTCTATTGGACATAAGGTAGGCGAAACAAGAAAGGGTTAGCTTTGAACCAAGACTTTCTTCTCTTGCCCTGGCTTTTATCCAGAGAAATTAGGATCGGTTTATGGTCCGAGAAGGGAAGAGAAACAAGGGCTTCGCTCTTGTAGCATATTTCTGAATCTACAATGTCTCTTGAGCAGTACATCCTGTCTATTCTTGCTTTCCTGTGGAGAAGGCTAGATTGTTTGTTAGTCCAGGTGTGAAGATAGTGGGAGACAGGGAAGGAGTCTCACTTGCGGCTTTCTCACATACACAATGGGGGAATACACACGCAGGTGGAAGCTGAAAACAGTTTTCCTCTTCTTAGTTGTGAAAGCCAAAAGAACTCTAGTACAAAGAAATAGAAGAACCCTATATGTGGGTCTCAAACCAAACTCAACTAACTAAGGTGGCATACTAACTGAGCCACGAACTAGAGTAGATAAGGATAGCTGTCATCCAGCTATTATTCGTGGGCAGTGTACCAACCGCATTTGCAGCTAACAAGTTGGTGACATAAATGCACAACGGTCACCTTGGCATATCGTGAGTGAAGCTCAATATCTCAACACTCCCCCTCGAGCTCAATCCCAATTCCTGCACACCAAGCAGGTCTCTGAACTTGCGTAGCTTCTCTGCGCCCAATGCCTTCGTGAATATGTCAACTACCTAATCCTCTGTGCTGACATAAACTAGATCAATAAAACTTAGTAAAACCTTCTCCTGCACATAGTGATAATGCACCTCAATGTGCTTTGTTCTAGCATGATAGACTGGGTTATTTGCCAAGTGTATACTGCTCATGTTGTCACAATAAATGACAACTGGGCCATCTGTAGACTGATGCATATCATAAAGTAGCTTATGCAACCAAGCTACCTCACATGCAGCCATTGTTGCACCCTTGTACTCAGCCTCTATGCTCGACAAGGCAACTATAGGCTGTTTCTTGCTGCTCCAGGTGACTGCAACACTCGCAAAAGAGAACACACATCCATTGGTAGATCGTCTATCAGAAATACTACCAACCCAATCAGCATCAGTGTATCCATGCAACTATATCTGAACCCCAGCCTCATAAAATAGTCCATACTGCAATGTGGACTTCACATACCTGAGTATGCGTCTAGCCGCATCCAAATGCGGTTTCCTTGGAGCCTGCATAAACTGACTTACCAATCCAACAACATAGCTTAAATCTGGCCTGGTAATAGTCATATAAATCAAACTTCCTACTATGCGTCTTACATAGTAGGGTCTTCCAGAAGCTCACTTGCATCTATGCTCAGCTTCACATTCTGCTCCAAAGGAATTGAAATAGGCTTACAGCCTGTCATCCTATATTTGGACAGCATGTCCAATCCATACTGCCTCTGCAAGAGCTGTATCCCACTTGGTGATCTAATCACCTCAATGCCCAAGAAATAACGCAGCTCTCCCAAATCCTTCATCTCAAACTTTTGCTTCAATAGCATTTTCACATGAAGGATATCTTCATCACTATCACCTGTGATGATCAAATCATCAACATAAATGACAAGCAACATAATACCTTTCTCTGTTTTTCTCACATAGAGTGAGAAATCTGCCTTGGAAATCTGAAAGCCAATAGTGACAAGATACTGTCCTATCTTGTTAGACCATGCTCTAGGTGCTTGCTTCAAGCCATAAAAGGCTTTCTTCAACCTGCACTCAGGATGAATAGCATGAACATAACCTAGTGGCTGCTCCATAAAGACCTCTTCTTACAAATCACCATGCAAGAAGGCATTCTTTACATCCATCTGATGTAAAGACCATCCCTTTGATGCAACCATAGCAATGACTGCTCTTACAGTTGCCATCCTTGCAACCGGACTTAATGTTTCTTCATAATCAATGCCATATGTCTGTGCATACCCCTTGACAACTAATCTTGCCCTTGTATCTGTTCATAGAACCATCCGCATTGTGCTTGATCTTATAAACCCACTTACAGCCAATTGCATTCTTGTCTTTAGGCAAAGGCACCAATTCCCATGTAGCATTTGCTTCCAAGTCCTCCATTTCTTCATCCATGGCTTTCTCCCATTTTTCATTTCTCATGGCTTGCTCAAAAGAAGTGGGTTCTGGTTCCTGTATCACTTTGACCATATAGGCATAGTGAATGGCTGTAAATCCATCATATTTCAGCCTATCCACAGGATACCTAGCTCTGGTAGACCTGTGCAAAATAGGCTCACTTCCAGGTGCTCTCAAAACATCCGTGGTCTTCCTTACTCTAGGTGTAACAACAGAAGGAATACCCAACTCATCATCAATGCTCTGTTCTGAGCCACTGGATTCACCATCCACATAAGAGTGACCTGCATTCACATCAAACATGGGCTGATCTACCTTCTCTTTTCCTTTTCGTGATACCTGCGTACCACTATCTGCATTGCTTTGAAGAGATTCTCCTGATCTCAATCTACCTGTCCATGGCGAAGTATGTGAACCACTGCTAGAGGACACTGTAGGTCCACTGATATTTTGTGATTACTGCTATGAATTCTGTGCAGCATTACCATTTTGTGCATCTACATCAATCATCACATTTATTGGTTTATACCAGCTACTCATCTCATCAAAAACAACATCTCTGCTCACTGTAAACTTACGAGTAGAAGGGTTATAGCATCTATAGCCTTTCTGCTGCAGAGAATAACCAATAAAGATACACTTCTCAGCTTTTGGATCCAACTTGGACCTCAACTCATCTGACACATGAACATAGGCAATGCAACCAAAAATTTTCAAATGAGAAATATCTGGTTTCCTACCAGTATACATCTCCTCTGGCATCATGCCATGTATTGCTGCAGTGGGAGTCCTGTTCATTATGTAAACTGTTGTAGCAACTGCTTCAGCCCAATAATAATCTGGTAGATATTTTTCATTTAGCATGGCCCGAGATACCTCTCCAATATGCTTGTTTTTCCTTTCTGCAAGTCCATTTTGCTATGGGGTATGACTGCATGAATATTGCTGCTTGATGCCATGCTCCTACAGGAACCTTGCAAACTCATTTGAGAGGTACTCTCCCCCTCCATCTGACCTTAGGCATTTTATTTGCAGGCCTGTTTCTTTTTCAGCCATAGCTTTAAAAGCTTTGAAATGCCCAAACACTTCACTGTTCTTTTTCATAAAATGCACCCAAACTTTTCTGCTGTAGTCATCAATAAAAGTGACAAAATAATGACAGCCTCCAATAGATGCAGCTTTAGTAGTCCACACATCAAAGTGGATTAATTCCAATGGCTTCTTGCTCTCTTGAACATGCCTAGGAAATGGTTTCCTTGCCTGTTTTCCAAATTGACAGGCTTCACATACCTTATGCATTTTTGCAACCTTGAATTTAGGCAATCCTGCAATAATATTTTGGGCCTGCATTGATTTAAGTCGTTGTACATTAACATGACCAATGCGTTTATGCCAGATATCAATATCTGCAACAACACCAGTCCCATGTGCAAACATTACTACACTCAATTCAGGCATGTCCACATCCAATGTAAACATCCTGCCCTTCTTCTTTCCTTTTGCTATCAAGTGACCGTTATTTTTCATATCCTCAACAAAGCATCCATGAGGATTAAATCTGACCCTCCTGCAAGCCCTGCTCAACCATTTGACCAACAGAAACCAGGTTCTTGGTGATATTCGGGACATGAAATACATCAGACAGGTATTTTTTTTTCCCATCCTGCATAGACAAAGGAATTTTACCAATCTGCACAATAGGATGTGTAGTATCATCACCAATCTCCACGAATCCTGGTTTTTCCATTTTCCTTGCATCCTGCATCCATTCTGCATGATCTGTCATGTGGTTTGATGCACCTGAGTCAACATACCACACATCATTTCGTTCTTCTGCACTTGTCACAAAATTGGTCATGTGCTGCACCATAAATAGATGCTCATTTCTATCATCACCCTGTCTACTAGAAGATGCATAATTGCCTTGCTGCAATTTTCCATTCATAATGTCATTCTGCTTTTTGTAGCAGTCCTTAGCCATATGACCCATTTTACCACAGTAGTAGCATTCAACATTGCTGTTTGCATTTCGACCTCTCTGCCATCCACCACGGCCTCTTTGGCTCCCCCTTCCTCTAGAGTTACCACGTCCTCCTCCATAGGACTGGTTTTCTTGAGTTTGCTGCAAATTCTGATTTCTACCACGGCCTCTAGATCGGCCTCCTCTACCTCTGCCTCTACCTCTTCCAGCATTTGAGTAGAAGACAGTTTCTTTTGAAGTTCCTCCTGAAGAAGATGCACCCCCATTTCTCTGCTCTTCAGAAATTGGAAGAGCAAACAACTCTTCAAAATCAAGAAATTTTTCACGGATGGCAATGGATGTCTGGAACTGTGCATAATCCTTTCCTAGACCATTTAAGGTCACAGAAACTAGATCATCATCTTCCACTGGCGACCCAATGGAAGCAAGTGCATCTGCAATTTCCTTCACCTTGATGTGGTAGTCATTGATGCTCATATTTTCTCTCTACACATTGTGCAACTCCTGCTTGAGCTGCATTTTCCTGGCTTGCGTATTTGTGCTATACATTTTTGCCAAAGTATCCCATGCCTCCTTTGGCATACTTGCATCCTGAATATGCAGAATCATAGAATCCGAAATACTGATAGACAGCCAGTACATAACTTTTCTGGCTCTCTCATGCCATCCTTTAAATGCCTGCATTTCCTGTTGATTGGGAACATTAGGAAGAATTGGTTCTTCTTCATTTCCTGTGATGAACTCCCAATAGCCTTTTCCCATAAGGAAATTCGTCATTCTAAACTTCCATGCCTGGAAGTTGTTCTTGTCAAGCTTTTCAGTGACAATCTATGAAAGAGAATCAGACGCCATTACAGAACACTGCAAAATATTCTATGAGTGCAAAAAACACAACTTTTGCCTCACACGAGCAGATCTGCAAAACTAACAAAAGCAGTATTTGACCACACAGTCGCTTCCTAGTGACGATTTTGCATCAACAGGCAACAAGCATGATTCTGCAACTCCCAATAGCTCTGCACACAGGCATACAATGCAATTTTTGCGGCAACTTTTCACCGACCAGCAGAGCAGTGGTCGCACAGCAAAAATAGGGCCTTTTTTTGAGTGCCTGCGAAGAACTTCCACCGTTAAAATGGGCCCCGAAATGGCCCCGAAATGCAGCATATACTGCCCTCTCGCCACACCGCGAAGGGCATCTCAATCTGAAACAATGCACTCTTGCACTTTCGGCTGTGCTACCTGCAGAGATTTGCTCCCAAACTCGAAAAAGGAAAGCAACACTGGTCCTCTTACCAGGACACCATGAACTTGGTTTGCTTTCTTGAGCTCCTTACCATGAACAAGGCTCTGATACCATGTGATGATCGTGGGAAAGAGGGAAGGAGTCTCACTTGCGGCTTTCTCACATACACAATGGGGGAATACACGCACAGGTGGAGGCTGAAAACAGTTTTCCTCTTCTTAGTTGTGAAAGCCAAAAGAACTCTAGTACAAAGAAATAGAAGAACCCTATATGTGGGTCTCAAACCAAACTCAACTAACTAAGGTGGCATACTAATTGAGCCATGAACTAGAGTAGATAAGGATAGCTATCATCCTCGGGGGCGGTGTACCAACCGCATCTGCAGCTAACAAGTCGGTGACATAAATGCACAATGGTCACCCTGGCATATCGTGAGTGGAGCTCCATATCTCAACACCAGGTGAAGAACGTGTCTAAAGAGATATCAATGAACGTAGTAGAATCTTTGAGAGCATTCCAAGAAGATAGTTCCCTGCCCCTTAATATGTTTCATATTCCATTCCACCTGTCTCTACGGGATTCTACCATATTGAAGTCGCCTAGAAGAATAGTATATGTTGGAAGGCTCTTTCCATTCCAAAGAAGAGTCCTTTCCCTCGCGAAGTTAGGGGCATAGATAGAAAAATTTTGACAATTTAGATGAGGATGACAAAAGTCAACTCCTATCCCGAAGGTCTAAAAAATGGGTAGTGGGAGCGTGATTGCCTGGGTGAGGTGAGCTACTATTCCCAGAACTGCTCCACCTCTCCCTTCTTCGTGGTTGGTGCAAAACCACTGTCTTTTGTCATCTATCTAGCTGAACTGCCAGTGCAACTTAGCCCCTGAAACTTTAACCTCTTGTAAGGCTACAAAATCAAGTCTAAGGGAGGACCTTCCTTATCAGCTGTTTCATGTTCTGCTTGCTCCAACTGTGCCTCAAAATCTTGGGTGGCGACCATAAATTCCTCTTCACCCGAGCTATCCTCCATCTTTTCTTCTGTGTCAGTAATGATCTCTTTACCTTTTCCTTTTGCTTCACCTCCTCATTACAAAAATTTTGGACTCAAAGAGGGCCCTTTAGAGAATCATTAAAATATTAGAGGCCTGGATAACGGAATATGGAATCCATCAATGTGGACTTCTCTGTAACAAAGGCTCCTCAATTCTAGGGGAAATTTCATATTTTTTTCAAAATACCATCATTGGTTCTTCACAATAAAATATTGCCCATGGCAGGTCTGGCCTGACATGGGCATGACCATGTCAGGCCTCCTTGTTTTCCTCCCATCCAAACTAGACCCCAACTAGAACTATGCTCACGTTTTCCTTCTAGTTCAACAAACTTTGACTTCCAAACCAACTCTCTCACTGTTCTCTCTCTTCCAAATCGTTTCACCTCCTCCATGCACTCCAAAAATGCATTCCTACCATCTTGTAGCACCTTGTTTCAAACTATCTCTATTCTACTCTTGACTAGTCATTTTTCCTCCTCTTTGTGCATGTTTTTCTTACACATGCAAAAATCTCTTAGAGAAAACTTCCGTCCAAGCTTCTTGTTTCAATCTACTCTTGATTAGTCACTTTCCCTCCTCTTTGTTCAAGTTTTTCTTATACCTGTGAAAATCTCTCAGAGAAAACTTCTGCCTAAGCTCTATTCATTCCTCCTCTCTTCTATTTTGTTATTACTTCCATTCATTCGTACATTGCTACTCTCTTCTTAGAAACCAAAGGTACAACGTGATTCTTCTTTGAAGGAGTATGAAAAAAGGGTGTTCTATTATTTTTGCCTCTTTCTCTACCTAATTGGAGTATAAAGAATCAACTTCAGAAAAAAGGACACATAGTTTCGAGGTAATGAAGTGATTTCACTTTGAAAGTCATCTCTTTATTATGTTTTTATCTCACAAGTCATTTGTATGTTTGTTGCAAAAGGTAGAGAGGAAGAGGAGATAGAGGTTGATGATATTTAGAGCCATAAGATTATTTTGACATTTGTTTCTTCTCTGGTATAGGAGGGACAGAGAGAGGGAGAGCCTCTTAGAATTAATGGAAGTAACCGGTCTTCGTGAGGATGAGGTGCTATGCCATGTTGCAAATGATGCCTTCGATGATTCCATTGACTTCAGTGCTCTCATCGATCCAAAGGTCAATGAGATAGCACACTATGATGACTCCAACCTTAGCGGTTTAGAGGCAATCTGCCTCATACAAAAAGTGATTGAGGATGTCGAGCCAAAGTACCAGATGTCCGATGAACAATTCCTAGATTTGCAGAGAAAGTTGTTCGGGGACAAAGAGGAAAAAGGTGGCACCTCAAGTCAACATGAAGTGCAAGACGAACCACAAAAGGGATTGCAGCTGGACACTATGGTTGATACCCTTTGCGATGAGGCAAAAAGGGTATGTACTTTTAATAGCTTAGGGTTTATTTTCATTATTTGATTCATATCGCTTATTCTCTTCTAGTTTTCCATGATAATATTCTTCTAGCATATAGAATGCATGAGTGTTTATGGTATTTGTGGAATATTAATAAAAAACATGCAAAAAAATCAATGTTCATTAGGGAATCAAACCAGGGTTTAGGGTTTAACAAAAATTAATTCTTTTAAATCTATGTGATCATTCAAAACATCTGAAGCATATTGTGAGTTTTAAGGTCCAAAAATACAAGATAATATTCCCACCTGAAAATTTTAAGGTTTGAATAGATCATTTCTTTTTTGGATTTTATGGGACCCCATGTACTCCAAATGACCCCAAACTTCACCATATGACTGATCATGCCCAGAAGGACCCTAGAAGCATAAAATCCGGCATCGTGCGACCAAGGCCAACTTTTTTCATTGTGCAACCCTGGTCGCATGATGTCGGATTTTGTGCTTCCAGGGTCCTTCTAGGCATGATCAGTCATATGGTGAACTTTGGGGTCATTTGGAGTACATGGGGTCCCATAAAATCCAAAAAAGAAATGATATGTTAAAACCCTAAAATTTTCAGGTGATTTTTAAGACTAGGATTTATCCTACCATAAATATGCTTTCATATAATCACAAATCAAGGTTTAGGTTGTTGATGTGGTATGTTTATTCCATGATATTTTGTGGGTTGATAAATATGTGAGGCACAAGGGCGGAAGCAGAAGACCTTCTGCAGGAGGATTGACTTCATTTGGTCACTATATTGACCAAGTTCAAAAGCACATTTTGATCTTTCATCGACAATTATCGCCCGAAGGAAATTTGAATATTATGAAGTTCAGGGTCCTGGATGGACAAAGAGGGAGAGAGGGTGCGAGAGTGAGAGAGGGGGATGGGGGATCAAGGGCAAGTGGGAGGGGGTGTTGTGTGGGAGGGGAGAACTCTTAAAACGATGAAATGAAAATGAGAGCCAATTCCTTCATATAGGGCCCAAAACCCTGCTTTTTGAAAATACTTGTAGAACATGAACTTGGCGCAACCTTGAGCTCAACATAACCTCCAAAAGCATAGAATTGGTGCAACCTAGATCTGGTAACCTATAATTAACATTGAACAACCTAAGATTTTCCTTTTTTTGCATTGATACGCTGACTTGATTGCATATCACCTAACTAAAATTACAAATAAATTCTGAAATTTATGAATGGGCATCCACATTGGAAGAGTCTACACCATCAATTTCATCTAACTCCACCCATATACACCCATCTTGCACTAAGGACTCTTTGAATGCCAGTGT
The DNA here is from genome assembly GCF_047967505.1 of Dipteris shenzhenensis. NCBI lineage: Eukaryota > Viridiplantae > Streptophyta > Polypodiopsida > Gleicheniales > Dipteridaceae > Dipteris > Dipteris shenzhenensis. The sequence goes on from NC_141596.1 coordinate 12,228,138, forward strand.
TGCAGTTGCTCTTATTTCGATACGCCTGTACCACCATCGAACTAATTGAACCATCAGGCTTGACTTAGTTCTACCACCCCCATGTTGGGTCGCCCTGTTATACACACAACGTGGTTGCCAATGCGATCTTTCCATGCCCTGAGTGGACCACACTCCAATGCTTCCATCATGCCGCCATGCCATGTATGGTGCATGTGCATATAAAATGTGCTACCAAACAAGAAAACAAATTAATAAGTATGGGGCCAATCAATATGTACATCTTAATATGTAAGTTAGAGATTACCATGCACTGTGTGAAATGATTCTTTCCCTAGGCGCGATCTCCATATTCTGGCTAAAGTCATTCACAGCATTGATAAAACGATGCGCATCATCATCTTTGAACCTTTTCTTTTGTAGCAAAGGTACCAAGCTATCAAGAGCTAACCAAACTCGAGCTTTTTCCTATCTTTTTTTCCCCTTTCCCCCTCGTTCACAATAGGCATTGTGTAACTTTCGCCATACATCAAACTCATCAGCACGTTTGAGCCTATCATTCTTTTTCTTTGCATAAAGAAATTTTAAAGCCTTGACACCTCCAAAACTTGGCTTACAAGGAACATTGCCTGTTTTTCCAAATCTTTTCTCATCTTTTGTAATCTTGACTCACCCAGAGTGTAGTCCCATATCTGAAAGCACTTTTTCAATTCTTGCAATCATTCTCTCACTTTCTTGTTGGGGCTTTAAGTTATATGCATCAATGATATATAGATGCACCAGCTTTTCAATTATTCTCACAATGGCATGAAGGGCACAAATATGTACTCTCTGAAGAGGAATTTCAAGAATTGGGCTCCACGATGGATCTTTCCTCGGAACATCACGATCTGGTGCCTTTGTCTGATCAATCTCTACAGGTTCACAAGCCCATTGCTTTTGGTTCTTTTTACTTGCCTGTAATGGTACTCTCTTTTGTATGCACAATGGACAAAGATGGCTTGTATTTGCTCCATGTGCCACATTAAACATATATTTAATAGTGAGGTCAGTAGCCACATGCCATTCTACACAATAGGATCCATAGCCCTCAACCTCAAGTAGCTCACCATTGTTAAGACCTTTGATCACACTTGGGATATCTATTTGGTCAAACAAAATTGAATGTGACTCCTTTGGCACCTGTAAAACCAACTCACATTCTATTTCAAAATATTCCAAGCATTTTCCATTATTACCAAATCAAAATTCAAATTTCCATGGTACCTCAAATGCAGCCAGCCACCAAATCCTATTCTGATTGAACGCTGAACTGCCTTGCATCATCAAGCTCAACTTGAAGGTCCAATATTCTATTCACCAATATCAAACTGACTCTTTCTAATTTTTGACCTTTGACGACATCGCTTTCATCAAGCTTTAGTATAATCTTTAGTTGACCATTGCATTCTTCCACAAGCATATCATAAAACTTGACCATGGCTTGCAAAACTCTTTGAACATCCATAATAAAGTTGTTGTTGACTGTGAGTTCCAATTCTTTGGACTCTCCAGCCTTCCCTTTCACAGTTAGTGTACTACATACATGATGAGGCTCACCAACTAAATCAAGTACACCCAAATTGAGAGCATGCCTTACCTTATCAACATCGGTGGGTTTTGGAAGCGGGGTTTTATCTTTTGTTCCTACAAAAAGGCATGCTTTCTTTGAGCTCTTAAATATGAGACGATATGCCCTCGTACTTATCCCTGTAGTGTCACAGACTCCCTATGCATTACTTGCATTAAATTGCTCCACAACTTTGCTCATGGAATTGGATGTTATCTCTGATTTTAGACTTTTGAATTTCGGATGTTGTATAGTAGACTCCAACATTTTTTCATAAACACTTCACTCATAGCACAAGACTGTTCATCATGGATAGACATGAGTTCTAAAACAGTCCTACAAGCTCTCACTCGACACTTCCAATGACCACTTTTCTTGGATATTTCATCCATTGAATGCAAGTTCCTCTTACAAAGTCTTGGACCCATAGGAGTATCCTTCATGAATGCTAATGTTCTTTCCAATTTCTTGATCTCATATTTAAGAGATGTGTTTTGTGTCTATAATTGAATTACATTTACAGTGTGCTCTCCCAACTAAGCATCTAATGTTTGAACCTTTTCCTATAATTCATGATTTTTATTCTCTATGCCATCATACCATTTTTCTTTTGCAGTCATCTGAACAGTTGTAGCTTGCATAGATGATACCAAATGTTGATTCCAAGACTCTAACATTGAAATCCTTTTGTCTCTTTCGTTAAGCAAAAATTCATAGTGGGTGTGAAGGCTCCTTGCTCCATGAACAATCAACCTTTTACAATATCCTGACAAACCATTCTCACCCTTACATAGAAAATTTATTAAGCTAGTCAACCCATGGAATTGAGGGGCCTGACAAGTTTGTGGATCTATTGGATATATCTTCCCATCTAACCACAAATCCATATGAGTTTTTTCTTGATTTTGAAGAGCTACCAAATCAATTTCACTTGCTAAGGAGGATTCATTCCTCTTCAGAAATGGTGCATTTTCTGCATCAATTTGAAAATGGATGTCCACCTTTTTCTTTTTCCTAAGGGCCTCCATGGTTTCATACACTTTCCACCTAACACAACATAATATTGACATCAGCAAAGAACATATATATTCAACGCACAAAACTAATACCACATACAAAAATCACATAAATAATAAATAATAATACCAAATCACAAAACTAATGCCACATATACAAATCACATAAATAAAATAACCTTGCCTTAGAAAAACATAGTAAGTCAATTAACGTAGTAAATTACACAAAACAACATATAGTATAATTAATATCACAAACATAATTAAACTATTGTATGTATAGAAATTAAAACAAACTATATCAGACATGCTTTAAAGAATAATGAATATCAATAACATCAGCACATATACATGATAAAATGACAGAAAACAAAACTAATATCACATACAAAGATAGCACACTAAATAATAATGACTTGCATAGCAAATTTAGAGGCACAATTGAGTTTGTAAATCATAAATAAACAACACAAATCACATCAAAATACTACAGACATTGTTAAAATATCAAATGCAAAACATATCAAACACTTAAATAAACAATACCTGATTCTTAAAATAGAGATCTTTGGAGAAAAACGTGATCAAACTTGTTCTCCTCACTGGACCCTCTTGTATTACAAGAGGCTGCTGCAGATGGATCTTACTCCATAACAAATAATATGCAACTAAACATCTCGAAATCTATTTCAAAATAGAAAATTATACATAATAAGAGTGTAGAGACTACTCTTTTACTATTGCACTATTCTTTCTTCTAAGAAAGCCTCTATGAGCTCACTTTTCATGAAAATTCTTTCAAATGTTTAAAAAAACAAAAACTTGTGAATGAATAGTACCTGATTCTTGAAAAAATGTGATCAAACTTGATCTCCTTAATGGCTGGACTAGTACGAGCGTAATGCACTAACTGCTTACTAGATGCAAGGTGAAGAGATGATGCTTCATAAGCGAAGCAACATTGCCACGTAGAAACAAGAAAAAAGTGTGGCTTTTACTCAGATGTAGTAATGGGGACACTTCTTGTCAACATGTATGGTCAATGTGACTAAATGGTGAATGCACATGTAATCTTTGATGATATGGATTATCATGGAGTATGGATGACAATAAATAAGCCACCTCAATTGAAAAGAAATAAAAAAAGTATTGAGTAGTTGAGGAAGGCATGTGGGAGGGGTGGTTGATTAGTTGAAAAGGCATGATGGGAGGGGTAGAAAGGCAAGGAAAGGGATAAAGACAAGAGTGACTAACAAAAAAATCCCTCTATTTATGACGGGAAGGCCCTTTCCCTCTGTCTTATATGTGAGAGCATAAATTTAAAACCCTTATACTCTCACAACATCTTCATGTAGCATGTCCTGAGTTTTGCCCCCCATTTTAAAGAAATTTCATTGTATCTAGCCTTTGATATTAGCTTAATTTGGGATACTCCACCTCTTTACCAAAGAGACCAATTGAATTTCTCAATTGGAAAATAAATTCCTTTTCAATTACCTTTCTCCTTAGGCCAAGTTATATGCATGGAATAATTTGTTGAGATTAAGCATGCCTTTAGAATATGTATATGGGAATTATAATTGAAAAAACTAATCAAGGGAGCACTAAATGTTTTAAAAATGCCAAGCCATTCCCTCTTTGACAGCTCTAACTCCTTTAAGGTCTTGGGTTCAGTTCCTGTCAAGGTGAGACCATATTTTGGATAAAACTCTGCCTTCTTAAGGCACAAGTTGGACTACTTTAGATACTCCACTTTAGAGCTTTACGTCTGCCTGCACACAGATAGAAGAATATTTGTTGTAAACATATATAATATAATAATTATTAATATGGATTATTTAAATAAGAATTTAAGCTAAATGTCACCAAGTCCCTCTTTCTTTAGAGTTTTCAAGAATTTCTCTTTCTCTCTCATCTTTCATTTCTTTCTCAACCTCACTTTGCACCATAAAACATTATAAAATTTCAGCTGATACCAAGAGCAATCATGCCTAAGTGTCATAGTGCAAAAAAATTATACCCAAGAATTTCCTTATCATGGAGAGAAAGCGCATGAAAGCTACTTAGAAATGTAGTCTCAAGCTACTAGTGCTAGGAAGTACAAAAGAAAATAAGATTTTAGCAAGCATACAACATGTCAAGTTAATTGCTAAAGAGAAAATGAGTGAAAGTAGATTAATGTTATGCTAGTTGGCATGTGTATGCTAACTTCAAAATACCACTGTATTTTCTTACATGCTATAGGTATCAAAGCTAATGTAAGTGTTTTATTATGTGCATTCATGTTAAAAGAAGATACAAAGCACAAGTTATCACAAAGTTATTTCTCCTTGTTAATATCTCCTTGTGATTTTAGACTATAACATACTACTACAATGCAAATACAAGAACTATGTACACCAGGAAAAAAAATGGAAATATAGATACATGCATCAAGAGAAAGAAAATCCATGTAAATCCATAGAAGAAACAAAAGAGAATATATTAAGTGGTAAATGAAGAGCATATGCTCAATGTAGGCCATCCTCTCTCGGTCATATTGATGCCCTTTGGGCCTTGGTATGTGCCATGTAGCTTTAGTTATTGGCACTTAGGTCACGTAGTACTTTTAGTGTCTAAAATGTACCTATATCTAAAAATCTAAGTGTTTTTGCACATTTGTTAGCCCCCTTCTATAAGTGTACATGTCTTAATGTGTGTACCTACTTCATACAACCTTCCGTATAAGTGTACCGATAGATCAATTGTTCGTACAGCTTGTACCTGCTCCATGCCAACAGCCTACTGATAAAGAGTGATATCACATGGTGGGCTCCCATCATGAGGTGAAATTTGAAGCCAGGGTCCACTGGAGTAGCAATTGGCTTGCAATACTCAAACTAAAAATGATCAAGGAGCTGTCCAATATACTTGGACTATGACATCATGATACCCCCCTCAACATGAGCAAACTAAATGCCCAAATAATAGTGCAACTATCCCATGTCTGACATTTCAAAAGCTTGCTGTTGTAAATCAGCCTTGAAAGCTAGCAATATGTCATCCACATATAAAATCAACACTAAAAAGTCAGATCCACTCCCATGGACATAAAGAGTGGGCTTTGTGGGGCTATTCTGAAAACCAAGGGATAGTAAGTGTGCATGAATTTTAGCATACCATGACCGGGGTGCTTGCTTCAAACCATAAAGGGCTTTTCTCAGCTGGCATACCTTGTTTTCAAAGCCAACAACCTCAAAGCCACGAGGTTGTGTCACATAAACTTCTTCCTACAGATCCCCATGAAGAAAGGCAGTCTTGATGTCAAGCTAGTGCACTTGCCAATGGTGATGGGCTGTAATAGCAATGACACATCTAATAGTAATAATCCTGGAAGTGGGAGTAAAGGTCTCCTCAAAGTCAATGCCTTGTTGTTGGGCATACACTTTTGCAACAAGACAGGATTTGTGTCGATCTATGCTGCCATCAGATTTCCTTTTTAATTTGTAGGCCCACTGAGTACCAATGGTATGCTTGCCGGGAGGGAGATCTACTAATTCCCATGTGTCATTGTTGGCAATAGATTGTAGCTCTCAGCTCTCATTACATCCATCCACTCTTTGTTGTCAAAAGCATCTTTATGGCATAAAGGCTCTTCATTGCAAGCTATAGCAAGGAGTACAAACTCAAGAAAGTGACCATGCATCTGTTTATTCCCTAATCTTGCCTAGGCAGCAAGAGGTTGATCTTGTTTGCTGTCCCTTAATGTGTCAAAAAGCCATCTGGTAACTTGCCTTTGCTATCTATTGATAGCTCTTTCTTCAATCATTGCATCATGAATAATGGGATCATTTTGTGCTAGAAGAGGAACTTGCAAATCAGCATGGGGTGCTAGCTGATCATTGCTTGTTGGAGGGCTTGCAAGAGGCTCATGTTGCTAGTCAAAGTCCCCCTCTGAGGGAAGCAGAGGTAACCAAGAGTCAAAGGCATCAAACTTGTCAACTTCTGGCTTAGCTTTGCAGTCCACAAGAGGAGAAGCCAAAAGTTCAGCAAAGATTACATCTCTACTGATGACAATAATCTTCCTAGTATTTGGTTGATACAACCGATACCCTCTGCTCTCCTAGCTATAACCAATAAATATGCATTTTATTGCCTTATCATCAAGCTTATGTTTCAGCTGAGATGGTACATGAACATATGCAAGAGACCCAAAAACTCTCATGTGTGAAAGTGAAGGCTTCCTACCTTTCTATGCTTCATAAGGTGTAACAGTCCTCAATTCCCTTGTTGGTGATCTATTTAGCACATAGTTGGCACACATCACTGGATCAAGACAAAATTTATTGGGCAAGGACTTGGCCTTAAGCATGCATCTGGCCATCTCCATAGTGGACCTGTTCTTCCTTTCAGGAATAGGATTATGCTGAGGAGTGTAAGGAGTAGTGCATGAGTGAACAATGCCTCGTGAAGACAAAAATGCATCAAACTCCTTTGACATATACTCTCCCTCCCTATTTGTGTTGAGGGTGACAAGCTTGCATCCTGATTCATTCTCAACCATATTCAGCCACCTCTGAAAGCATGAGAACACTTCAGATTTGGCTTTTAAAGCATATACCCAGCAATATCTTGTGAAGTCATCAATTAGAGTCATGAAATATTTGTACCCCCCTATGGCATTTGTCCTCATTGGGCCACAAACATCACTGTGCACTAGTTGCAATTTCGTTTGTGAGAGTTTTGGACAATTCTTTTGAAAAGGAAACCGATGCATCTTACCCAAAAGACAACCCTCACACACATGTTTGGAAACTGTGTGAGTTTGAGGTACATCATTTGTCATGCCCTATGAATGTAACTTGGCAAGAGCTCTATAATTGAGATGACCCATTCTCTCATGCTAAAGATGAGTTTCAGCAAGCTGTGAACCTGAAATAGCAAATGCTTCAATAGAAAGTGCAGCTGAGTGATGATCAAGGTGATAAAGCCCCTTTTGCAAAGTGCTAGTAAGAACTATGGCATTGTCATCATGAAGATCATATATTAGGCATCTGTATCCATCAAAAATCACTCTGAAACCTGAAGTGGCAATTGCTAAAATTGAAATCAAGTTGACTTCAATCCTAGGCACAAAAAGAACATTTGTCAAAGTGATAGGATGGCTTGAAATGGATGTGAGCTGCACATCTCCAATTCCTTATTTAGCATAGGAAGCATTATTAGCACATGTGACAGTCCCCCCTTGAGGTGCATTAGTTAAGGAATGAAACAACTATCTGCAAGATGTGACGTGCTTGGAAGCACCACTATCAAAATACCAATACTAAGCATCATTAGTAATAAAGAATGCATCAACTTTGGATGGATCAAAGGAGCAATGGATGGCCCATGCCCAATCATCCTGGAGAGCATGTGCATGTGAGGCATCTACTGGCTTATGGGATTCAATTGCATGTGAGGCATTGACTGTCAGTCTTGCTTTCTTTTTCTCCAAAGCAATGCACTTCCTGCATTCTGAAATTTCATGCCCTGTCTTGCGACAATAGTTGCATCTTTTCTTCTTTGACCTATCTGCTGTATTTTGAGATGCATTGGAGGAATTGGCACTATTATGTGCATGTTTAGGCTTGGAAGCCTTGCCTTTTCTTGTCTACTGTGAAGCAAATGCATGATCAGGAATAGTAGCTTGCCTATTAGCACGACTTTGCTCTTCCTAGTGACTAACTGATCAAAGGAGTAGTGGTCTGGATTACCCATGGCCACTAGTCAAAGGGTTGTAGCAAACCCTTGATATGTATCTAGCAATCCATTCAATGTGGTACTAACAAGCTGAGAATTTGGCACCACCTCATCAATATTGGCAAGTTGTTCCATGAGGTATTTGACCTTTGTCAAGTATGCATCCATAGAGTCACCTTCATTCATGCTGACTTCTTGTAAAATGGGTGGAATAATGATTCTCTTGCATGATAAAGCAATACACGAATGTGCAATTGCATCTCTTGCATCCCATCTTGTTTGTTCCTGAGTATAAGGAGTAGTAATAGGGGTGCTAGAGGATAAAGCATCAAGAGGAGTACCCTCTACAGAGGGACCAGTAGTAGAGGCAGCGATGACTGTAGCATTGGCTGGCCTCAGATCAACTCAAGAAACAATGTTTCAAAAATGCCTTGCAACAAGAATATGTTTCATGAGATAAGACCACATCGGATAGTTGGTGCCATGCAACTTATCATCTTCACGAAGAATACCAAATAAATCATGATTGTTGCTAGCCATTGCAAATGGGATATCCCGAAAAGAAAAGACCTGAAAATACAAAAGCCTCAAGGCTACAGCAAATGTTTGCAAGTGAATGTCCAGCAAATTTCCAACCCAAATCAAGGGGCAAATGCAAATTTGACCCAAATGTGACTGTGTCAGACAATGACAACTGCAAAAATCAGCAAATCTGGCAAAAGCTCCAAATATAATGAGGGCAAAAAGCCAAAAAGAGGGAAAATATAGCAAAGCCCCAAATTTTGCAGAGATTTTGCAAATGTGACCCAATGTCTTGCAATTTGACCCAATGTCCTGCAATTTGAACAAGAAATTGCAATCCAAATTCCAAAGCTCCAATGTCTTGCAAAAGACCCAAAACTACAAATGTCTGTAGATGACTATAGTGAGACCCAAAATGGGTTATAGCAAGTAAGAACCTGGTTCACAGCAATGCCAAAATAGTCGGAATGGCTGTAGGCAATCTGTTGGTAGATTCGCACGTGCGGAGCTTGTACGGAGCACCTACAGATGTCTCATTTACTTATGCCACACCATACTTCACTTACAGTATGCAGTATCTCAGCTCAGTAGGTTCCTACACATGCCGAGTTTCATAGCATTGGTAGGCTGTGAAGAGAGTCTTTAGATATCTCAGAGGCACTTAAGATTTAGCCCTCTTCTATGGTGAGATCAAGGTTCACTTACCATGCATGCTTACACGAATAGTGATTGGGCAAGTTGTTCTAACACCAGAGTGTCACATACCAGCAATTGTTTTTTTCTTGGCAGTTCACGTATCTCTTGGCTCAACAAGAAGCAACCAATAGTTGCCACATCCAGCTATTAGGCTGAGTAGAGAGCAGCCTTCATTGCTACAGTAGAGTGTATCTGGCTTCGACAATTATTTACAGATCTTGTTATTCGTCAAACATCCTCCACTATGGTCTATACTAATAGCCAGAGTGCTTTGGCCATTGCATGTAATCCAGTGTTTCATGCACGTACCAAGCACATTGAAGCTCACTATCATTATGTTCGAGAGTGGTTGTTAGCAGGAGACATAGAGTTGTCCTACCTTCCCATAGGGGACAACATAGCATATATGTTTACAAAGGCACTTCCTTGTCCCAAGTTCAAAGTCTTTCGATAGGCTTTACACTTGGTTCCCTTTGTTACATGATCTGGCATCCCTTGTACATTCATAGGTGGTTATATCCTTTTGGATGAACATGTGCCACCATGACCAGAAAATACCAAATATTCTGAGATACTTCAGCCCATACCATGGAGGGGGGTTTGTAGGCCATCTTCTCCCGGTCGTATGGATGCCCTCTGGGCCCTGGTATGTGCCATGTAGCTTTAGTTATTGGCACTTAGGTCACCTAGTACTTTTAGTGTCTTATGACACCTAGTACTAGTGGTACCATTAGGACACTAGGTCCTAGGGTTCTCTTTTATAGTACTTTGTACTTTCATTTTCTTTACACTAGTTGATGTGACAGCCTTCAATTTTTTGCTTCGACTCTTGTGCTTGCTTCCACTTCCATGTACCTACACTCAATGCATTGGGACTCAAGCATTGTAAACACAAATGTATGCACTTCATGAACTTGCACAACATCAAGGTATCTAGAGAAAATGTGTGGCAAAAAATAGGAAGCAAAAGGAATCATATTCTCATAAGATTCTCTTGCTTTCTTAAAAATGACAAGAAAAGGCCAAGTTTAGGACAGAAGATCAACAAGGAGGAGGGGTCCTCCCTCTCCTCTCACTCTCCCCTCCGCTTCTCAACCCCCCCACCCTTGCATGTGACTGTAGATGCATGCTGGGGGGAGGGGAGGTCTTCCCTCCATCTCCTCTCACCCTCACTCACCTCCTCTCACCCCCCTCCCCTCCTCCCAATGTGCGGTTGTAGCCTCGGTTGCATGCAAGTAGGAGGTGAGCATCCTCTTACTCCTCTTACACCCCCTCCCTTTCTCATCCCCCCTCCCCTCCTCCCTATGTGCAACCATAGTTGTGTGTAGGGAGAGGGGATGGTCTTCCCTCCCTCTCCTCTCACCCCCCCTCCCTCCTCTCACCCCCCCTTCCTATGTGTGGCCTTGTGTGGGGTGGAGGGGAGAGTCTTCCCTCCCTCTCCCTCCCCTTCTCTTACCCCCCTCCCTTCCTCCATGCATGTGGCCCCAGTCTGCCGACCATGTGCATAGAGGAGGGGAGGGTCTTCTAGGGGTCGTCTTTCCCTCTCCTCTCACACTCAAGAAGAGGAAAGGAGAGTATAAAAGGAAGGCGAAGAGTGAAAGAAGAGGAAGAATAGGTCAGCAAGAAGCAACCCATAGTTGCTCTTTCTTCTTTCGAGGCTGAGTACAAATCAGCATGTTTTGCCTCTTGTGAGGCAGTGTGGTTGAGGAGGATATTAGGGGACATGGGTGCAGTGTAGAACAAGCCTACACAGTTATCATGTGACAATCAGAGTTACATGGCAATTGCAAAGAACCCTGTGTTCCACACTTGCACAAAACACATTGAGATTCAATATCACTTTGTATGCAAGCTCATCATGGATGGAGAGGTCGACTTGGTGTACTGTCCGACTACAGAGAATGCTATGGACAACTTCACGAAGGCTCTTGGAAGAGAATTGCTGGAGAGGCATGTTCATCGACTTGGCGTTGGGCCGAAAAAGTAAGTTCACTTGCGGGTAGACATTGAGGGGGGGTGGTAGATATCAATGATCCACTCTTGTGTAACTACGTGTAACTACACGGGAACCAGCTAACTCTACTTGTAAGCCCTCCATATGAGGAGAAGGCATTTGAGTAGCTCGGTTATCCGGTAGGTCCTGGTTTGGACACCAGATGGGGGCCATGTGTAGCCTGATGGTTGGACGGCTTCAAATAGAGTTGGCACACTGCCAACTAGACTACATGCAAGTGCGAGAAGGCATCCCATGACTGACCGCACTGAGGGTAGACAGAGCATTTCCTGGGGCAGCCCACTCTCGGGCTTTGGGGCTCGTTTGGAGCCCCAGATGATCCCAGATGGCTTTGGGTCGAACGGTGACCGTAGTTTAGTTGCTCTATTCTGTGCCACGGTTCTGAAGTGTGGTCGGTGGCCTATTTCAGGATCGACCTCCAGTTGACCGTTTTGGGCCGACTGGGTCGGTCTCCCAATTGGGTCTAACTGACTATGATTGGTGGGTATATAAGAGCAAGCCCATGAAGCCCATAATCATCACTGGCTATAGCAACCCTGATTCCTTAGCATCAAGCCTTCGTCCCCTACTGTTTCTAGCATGCCATTGAAGCTTCTCACATAGGAGCGCACGGTTGGGACGCAGCGCCATCTATTGTATCAGTTTTACAGTAATCAAATTTTTTGATGCTCCATACTATCTACTTTTCTCTCTTGCATATGAGATCCTGTTATCTGTTGAGCACAGATGTTGTATTGTTTTCTTACATATACTATATATGAGTCTACTCAATACGATCATAACAATCCACTAAGAAGACTTGACATTCCATTAATTAACATCACGAGGCTTACTTTAGAACTATCTTGCCAAACCCTCACCAAACCCCTTAGCATCCATAACAAATTAGCTAGTATGGCACACTCAAACCAAATTATGACACACTCTGTGGATGACTCAGCTCAATAAGAACATAAAAATCCATTGTTCATTGATGAAAAACTTTTGCAAGCTTTGCAAGCCATATACAACTTTGCTTGTTAATGAAACTAATGTAAAAAATCATCGACAAATCATCCCTGGATGTTGCCTTCCTCTAGGGACAATGTAAGGAGAATGTAAGAGGAAAAATTCACTGATTTGACACAACATAAAGACTATATATCACCATAGCAATCCAGGGTAGGGATTTCAAGCCTTCTTCAAAGTTTTGGGCTCATTTTATGTCACAGGACATGAACCACTCCTCAACCACTCTTCCTAAAGAGTTTACAAATGTCCCTGTTGCATGCTTGTAACTTCTCTATAGCTTCTAAAACTTTTGTAATTTACACTACCCTTCTATATTTTAACATTGAGGCGTTGATTTACTACCTTATGTATATATAAATCTATAGGTAATGTAATTAATAAAGACCCATCTATTGAACTCACGTGATAGTGTTACATATGATGAGTGACTCTGTCGAGATTAACAGAGTGTGAATGTCGAATAGATACATTGCGACCTTAGATAGCTTGAGGAAGGGTAGAAAATTGACTCATGGTGTGGAATTTATCCATTCAATCTAGTACCACATAATTTCTCACAAGCCACAACCACAACCACAACCACAACCATAACCACAACAATAAATTGAAACCTTTTTAGAAAAAGACAATTTATTGAAAAAGAGATACATTAAGTGCTTAAATTGTGTGGAGCAAGCCTTAGTAGCCTTCCCCCCCCCTACTTATGACCTTCAATGTGGCAAACACAATTTAACAAGAGAGAATAAAAGGTCAACCGACATTTCTCAAATGGTTACTACACTTTATGTTTTCTCTTTTTGGAAAAATGAATTCCCTTTTCATTTCAAAAGCGTGTGTTGTAAAAGGAACTAAAATCTATGGACTTGCACTCCCCTACATTTTCACAATTGAGCATCTTGATGTGATTCCTTATTTTTCTTTAAGGGGGATTTGGACTCAAAAAGGTCTCCTCATGAACTCAGAAGGCCTATTGAGGGTCCCATCACCACCTAAAAAGTGCATTCCCCTATGCTTTGTTGGTCCCAACCATGCTTTAAAAAGTGCATCTCCCTCTCCTAGATGGAGGGGCCCCCTACTTTGTAAAAAGCTACCCTCTTTACACCCTAAGGTGATTCCGAATGTACCAGTTCCCCCAAAATTTTAACTTTTTAAAAAAGTGACAAAAATGGCTTGAAACCCTTCCAAACCTTCCTCCAAACCATTCCTTTGTACCCAAATTACTTTCCAACGCCTAAGTGCTTTTTCTTCTCATTGTATTATTATGTTCTAATCTCAAACCTTTGTTGCCTCCATAGAGTTTTTGTTGCTTTGACTTCCCATCTTCAAATCTATTCTCCAAATCCTCTAATGGCTCCAGTTCAAGAGCTTACTAACAACAAGCAAAAAAGCACCTTACACATTGAAGTTACACCAAAGTGTAAGATGAGATGCAATGTTTCAAGCGCCTCTTTGGACTAATGAATAAAGCCCTTGAACTTGCCAAAAATATGGAATTCAAAGACTACTTTTTTATTCAATGAGAAAAGCACACACTCCATTAACATTGGTTGGCACACCTTTTTTATTCAATGAGAAAAGCACAATTGATGGCTTGCTTCCTAAAGAGACACACTCCATTAATATTGGCTAACACACCTTACGAGATATTAAAGCATTGAAGTGCATGTTTGTAGTGAAAATCAATGCAAAGCAGCATATCTATGCCTTTTTTGCATGCACTCACAACAATAGGAGTGAGCAAGGGAAAAAATGTAGGACAATGTAGAGGGAAAGGGGAATGAAAGTTAAAAAGAAGGAAGAAACAATGGAAATTATAAACATATGATGAGAATTTAGACAATGGTATTGTAAATAACAACACTAACAAACAGGTACAATAGGAGTGGACTGACACAGTGATGAGCTATGATAAAGAAGCCATGCCCAATTGAGATGAAATTAAGTGAAAAATGGGCTGAAATTTTTAACAACCCATTAATAAAGAGTACATTTTTGTGTGTTGCATGCCGAGATGCATCTCATTGATATGGTGCTTTATTTGCACATTGTTTACATGTGGAACAAGAAACATGAAGAGAGTTACATCATGTACCACAAGGGTTGAAGCTCTTTTATTGAGCATGGTCCTACATGGAGGAAATGAAAAGATATGTAAATCTTTACACAAAGCTCTCAGGAAAATCAAGAGACCTTCCACGAAAAGTGTCAATAAGGCCGAGAAGTTTTTTACCAATCATGGAAAAAATTGATCAAATATGCATTAGAATTATTGGAAAGTGTTATGCAAGTTTACCAACAATTTGGAAGCTAACCCTTGATGTGAGAAAATACCTGTTTGCAAAGCATTATATAACTTAGTGATATCTCCTAATAATTTAAGGATGATCAACTAAGCTTAGAACCATTTTCCTTCCAAAGAAATTGCTTGTCTTGAGTGTCCAAGCAACACTAAGCAGCAGTGATAGAATAGGAAGCAGGTGCAAGGAAGTAGGTGCATTGATGTATCTTACACACAAGAGTATACCTTGTTAGAGATGGAGGCTTTCCATTGTCACCTAGGGTTATGCTTGTTTAGTCGCAATGGAGTCAACCTTGATTGATATGATTACAATTACAATGTGTCATCAGCACACATTATGGTGGAGCATACACTTGGTAGATTCAAGAACAGTTGGAGTATTTTATAAGCCATCAAGAATTTTAGCATTTGCCACAAATCATTCATCTTCACAACATGACACTTGATTCTGATGATGAGTGGGATGGTGTTTAGGAGATCAATATGAACGATGGCTTGTTAAGAACGATGGTGTTTAGGAGATCAATATGAACGATGGCTTGTTAAGAACCTATTTGCTACATATGGATTGGAAGAAGACTCACCCGATGCATCCGTAGAGCATGCATCATTGATACAATACTTGGAGACCCTTGACCCAAATCATTGAGGGATTTTGCTTCATGGATATTAGTTGCAATTTATGTCTTGTCATATTGGTAGTGATGTAAGGTCTTGTTTCTAGGGTGTTAACTTTTGATCGATATGTGTGGGCGTTAATGAAATTTGATTGTTTTCTATTATTTGAGGTAGTCTTGCGCTCATGTTCTTTGGTTTAGGGAGAAGAGGCCCTTTGTTTTGTCGTGTGACGAGAGCTGGGAGCCTACAGACATCTTGCAAGGACGAGAGCTGGAGGCTGGAGCCTGGGACTCGGGAGCCTGTCAATGGCGAGTTTGGCTCCACATACATTTTGCAAGGACAGGGACAATAATGTAAAGATGTTAGGTGCAACACGTGATGGTGATTCCTACGGAGTTTCTCTCCCCTTGGCGTTTAGCAGAGTCGACAGACGTGATCACATACGTGAGAACAGTCCTTTCTTGAACTCCAAGAACAGAATAGTGGACAGGCTACAAGCGCCAAGGGACAACTAACTACTCAACACTGGGATGCATTTGGAAAATGACAGATTGCCGTACTTTGTTGATCTACTAGTTTTTGACATTGTGTTTTCAGTAGCTTTCGAAATTGTGATCACATTTTTCGGCATAATGCGGTTAGATTCATTGCTGGGGTCAGCAGGAACATCTTCCGCACGCCCATCGGCATAGTACGTTGACTTAGAAAACTACTTGGCCAGCCGTTGAGCAATATTTCAACCTTGTAAGAACTTGATCAACATAGAATACCTTGCGAATACTTCTCTCCTAGAATCTTGTAAATATGAGAAGACATCCTCTCCGGATCCATACCTACGAGAGAGATGCATGGAAAGTTGAAATTGGGTTCAAATTCTCGCAATGTGCTCATGCATAATTTGTACAACTGTATAATGAGGATGTCTTCTCATAGAGTTGTATTATATTTTGAACAAATGCGTAATGACGACGTCTTGTGCAAATATATAATCCACATATTTTGTACACATGAATAATCAAGATGTATCATTGAAGCAAATGCCTCGACTGGGCAACCTATTCTACATGTGTTACCAAAACATCACTCTCAGAAGGAAAATGCATGGTTCATGCATTACAATGTGTGGACTAGAATCAAAGAGCAGTCTTGGGATTGTCCTCGTCAACATGCATGGGAACCCTGGTGGCCTAGGCAATGCATGTGAAGCATTTGACAAGATGCCTACCATGATTTTGGCTCTTGGACTACTACAATGGTATTTTATTTAGATGTCGTGATGGGGCAACTCCTTGTCAACATCTACAATGAATGGGAGAGGATATTGAATGCACATGCACTCTTTGTTAATATGGACGATCATGACTATGGATGACAATACGGATGATCATAACATGTCCCCCCAATTGAAAATAGAAAAGTACTGATTAGTTGAAAAGGCACGAGGGGAGGGTTGGAAGGCAAGGATCTCGAATGGTAAAAAGGAGAGTTATTAAAAAAAACATTCCTCTTTTTATGATAGGAAGTCTCATACCTTGTTATGTTTGACCATATAAATTTAAAATCCTTATACTGTCACCACATCTTCATACAGCCTAGTGGAAACTCATGCCCGGGGGATTCACAAGGGGAATATAAGGATCCTGAATGATATTGGTGTAATACTCTAATGGCTTGGTCAAATTCATGATTTGCATCAATTTGAGATGTAGATGCAAACCACATAGTAGCAAGTTTTCTCTTTAGTCAATTGATTGATTGGTACCCTTGACTTAGGTTTCCTTTGTTTAAGGTCATCTAACCATGCTCTTACGTTCTCTTTAGCAATTTCTTCCATATACTTTGCGAAAGGTATCCTTTATTAGGTTTGAGTTTTAAAAGTAATCCATTAGGTTTTGGTAGAGCCACTTTGTTGCTTTGTGCTGGGTACAAGCAAAATAATCTTCCTTTGAGTTGCATCCATGCATTAGGCAAACCTAATAGAATATTTGCAATTGGTTGAGTGGGACTTGTTCATGTAGTCATATGAACTTCTAAGCTTTACTTGATTTTTGTGTGTTGTGACATCTTGTTGGCCTTTCTCGAGAAGTGGGGGTGTTGATATACGATCCTTAGTATCACTAAAGAAAACAACACATTTGATGATATACACCTTTTTGTGTCATATTACAACATGACATGATACAACATATACCTAATCCTCCAAAGATTTGATGTGAGACCATAAGGAACATGCATTAGTGTGTAACCTTCTACCCTATACATTATACATACATGGATGAGACCTACAATTGATCCATATATGAATAAATCTCTTACCTGATTCAATGTGAATTAACCGAGAATGGCTACATAGTCCCTTCTTCCACTTATCTCTTGATGAAATGGTAGCAAATATCTATGTCCTTTAATCATTTATGATCCTTCAGATTCTTTGCCAATGTGATGGAACTTTCATTCTTGTAAAATGTCACAATAGCAATATCCACTATGCTCAAAGAGCTAACAAAATGTGGATTGCTTGATGGGAATGCCAATAAAGAGAACTATACTCAAGCTCTACTATTGAATTGCCATGGTTTCTTGCTTCTAGTTGGACCCACACAAATTGTGAGAATTCATAATGAAAATGTACCCTAATTTGGCACCACATCTCCAATTTACATAATGGAAACCTACAAGATAAGGTTTTGTATACTATCTCTCGTTCAAATATGTACTATCTCTTGTTCAAATATGTTAGCCTATGATTGGATGTTCCATTAAGATAATCTAAATATCCACTTCACACCATTTCAAAGGTGAGCACATGGCTTCACAATTAAGCCATGAGTTTGTTGACAAGTTCTATAGTATGGCATATGCCATGCCATGTTGATGTCATCAAGGAGGTGAGATTATTGACTAATTGTCAACAAGCTAGATCTAAGGATGAGTCACTTTCCATTATGCATGCTCTCCATGAGTATAAAATGCTCTAGCATTGTGTTAATATACCAAGTTTGCCCAAGGAAAATCCTTTCCTAATTCTACTTAAACTTGAAACCCAAGATTAAAAGTTGTATGAAATCATGCATCTCAAATTGATTGCAAAGAGTAGCTTTGACTTATTTAAGTTGAAAACAGTGACTTTAATTTCTTTGATTTTTCTTGTTGCTACTGCATAGCATGATTGGCTAATTGACAAAGTACGAGCAAAGTACTATCACCATGAGGGCACCCGTATTCCTCTTCACATGTACACTCCATGGTCAAGCTCACTCCTTTTGTACCATTATGATTTTAAATAAGTGTCAATCCTACTGACTAATCCCTAGGGCTTGCTTGAGACCATAAAGGGGCTTTCTCAATCGGCATATCATGTGCTTAGATCCTCTTTCTATGAACTTTTTTGTCTCCTTCATATAGACCTCTTATTTAGATCACCATTTATGGACATCCATTTAATGCAAGTGCAAACCCAATGTGTATTCAAGTGAGATAATAAAGCAGATGTTCTTGATCCTAGTTACTAGTGCAAAGACTGCCTTGAAATCTATATCCTCTTTTTAGTAGAATCCTTTGCAACTAACCTCAACTTGTACTCATCTTCATTACTATCACCTTGTAGAATGTTGGTAGATGCAATCATCTCGATTGTGGAATTTTGGCAACAAACGGGCATGTGGTGTCACCTGTCTTGCATAAATCCGTCTCCTTCTCTGCCTTAATGCACCCCCCTTGGGATGATTCCGTGGTTGGAAGTGGCAGTTGCTCGAGAAATTCGGCAGCTCATCAGAGTCATCACCAAGCTCTCCATCATCAGCAGGTGACGATGAGCCACACTACCCTTCTGGATGTACAACACCACCAGCCATAACCCTACGGATGCAAAAATTCAAGCTCATGAATCGACGACATCCCATGGATTCCATGTCCTTCCACCCTCGAGATTCTCCAGGGCACAACAGCCTGCGATGATGGAGCTCATTTTTGAGAGGATGGATTGTGACATTCGTGCACAGTGTCGACGAGCAGACGAAGAGCTTACATTCTACGCCAGGACTTATAGAGCGAGGAGCATCGAATCATGCCGTGGAGTCCTCTCAGAGGAGGAGCAAACATCGATGGCAAAGCAACATCAAGTAGGAGGAGTAGCAACAGCTAACTGCTAGTAGTGACGATCGACCGAGGGATCATCTCCGAGGGAAAAAATTCATGATCGGGTGCAGAAGGCAAGGCCATTTGCACCCGACGCAAATGGCTCAGCCCAGAGCTTTTTTTTTTTTTGCGGGGCTGGTCAGGCCACCAAAAAAGAAAGGGAACCAAGGGAGTACAAAAAAAGGGGAGGGGGGTCAACCATGGGCTCACGCCCTCGACCAACGCTAAGAGAGCAAAAACCAGGGACCTCTCCATCGTCTGAAGGTAGTTTCCTTCCTTTATGCTCCCATCTTGCCGGACTTCATGTAGTTTGGTGGATCAAGAGTACATTTGGAGGCAAGGATCATCACCTGGGTGGAGGCAACATAGTTACGCAACTATGTCCTATCCGAAAGACATGTTCCAAAAGCTTGTTGATTGTGTGGCATTGGGTTCACAAACTCCATACCTCATTGAAGCCCACCTAGGAGAGAAAGGAGCACACATACATGGCAGGAGGTGGAGATTCTATAGCTTGTTGCATGGAGAGTAAGGCCCCCATGGTGGGGAGAGGTCACTGTCTACGTTCGCATAGAGTGTGACTGATCCCCTAAACAGTACCCGCTCACTTGGGTCCGCTCGCCTAAACTGGGGCCGCTTCCCTGGGTCCACTCACCTAAAAATTTTACCCGTAGAGAACTACTAGTAATCTTCTACTAGTTTAGTATAGTAGTTCTACTACTAGTAAGTGATAGTAGATTATTACTAGATGGGTAATGGTAGAGTAATAGTTATAGAAATGGTAGTAAAGTACTTGTAGTAGTGAATAGTACTAGTAGAGAATCAATGTTAGACTAATCCAAATAATATTAATAATAGTTTATATTGGTATTTCCTCTACTAGTAGTTTTGTACTAGTAGTCTAATAGCAGAAAACTATTAGTAGGGTATTAGTGCAAAACTACTAGTATAGAATATACTATTAGAAAACGGGTGTGATTTTTTGGTGAGCTTTTTGTCATGAGATTTTTTTCAATTTTCATGAATATTGTGAGCTTTTCATTCACCTAAGAGAGAGAGAGGGGGAGAGGGGGTTTCATGGAGTGGGGTGGGTGGAAAGTTTGGGTTATGGTTGCAGTTAAGAGGAGAGAGGGGGGAGAGGGGAGATAAAGGAAAAGGGGAGGGATGGTCACATGGGTAAAGTGGCATGGAGAAGGGAGGGGAGGGGAGTTGGAACATATATTCGTTATCATAGTTAGAGGGGGAACTTATAAGGTATGCAAAGAGGAGTGCAAGGAGGAGAGAGAGGATGAGGAATATGAAACTTATGTTCATCTCCTAAATGTAAAGGGGAAGGGAGAGCATATGGGAAATTTGTTCATTTTCAAAGTGTATAATTTGATAGATTTGACCTCATATTTGGATTCCTCGTCGAATTCCGGTCATTTTGAGTACCAACATGACCATATTCCGATAAAAATAGGCCCACCTATTTTTATCGGAATATGGTCATGTTGGTACTCAAAATGACCGGAATTCGACGAGGAATCCAAATATGAGGTCAAAAGTTTCAAATTATAAACTTTTAAAATGAACATGTCTCCCATATTGTTGGTAAGCTGAAAGGAAAGCAAAGAGTGGACACAAACTCAGAATACTTGCATTATGGAATGAAGAAGAGTGAGGTCCTTAAGTAGGCACCTCATACATGCTCACTCACATCACTGATGACTTCAGAGCTCCACAATCATCTCCTCAATCTGCTCCTAGATTCTCTCAATCATCCTATGTGGCTTTCCACCACCTAACTGTGCTTGTGGGCACCTAACTGTGCCTCTAGCACTCACACATAGAAACCAAGGTGTGCCTGAGGCATACACCTTGAGATATCCCATCAAACCCCCCCTCAAGGGAATGCCTCAAGCTATGTCAAGGATACATCTAGTCTCATAGTTTCTCATGCCATCTCATGGTGGTCAAGGATGAATCTATGGCTAGGTTCTCATGCTAGCAAGGGTTCCCATGGGTGTAAGGTAAACAAAAGGGATACAAAAAGACCTTCCAATGGCTATCTCCCCTGCATGTACATGCACACAATGTCTGCAGGAGGTACCATGGAGCAAAACATACACATGGCCTACATCATAAGGTGACCAGAGGTGTTTACAAAACACAATAGTTTATTTCATTCATTTTGGAGGACTATCCAAGCTGAGTACCTTGACATAAAAAGAGAGATCTGGAGCATACATAGAGATGATTTAAAATGCATGATCTTCAAAGGATGCCTCATCTTGTGGAGGCTCATTAACTGAAAGTAGATTTGCATTTTCTGTCTTTGCTTTGGCTCTGCAAAACTTCTCATTATGGTTGTTCTTGCCACAGTGCTTGCATGGATTAATTTTGAAGCAATCCTTTGAAAGGTGATTTGTCTTTCCACAGTGATTGCAAGGAGTATACTTGCCCTTCTGGACTTTTACAGCATAAACAGTGTCATTGCCTTTCCTGAGCTCCATATGCCTTTCTTCTTCTTGGAGAGCAGAGATAATACCTTCAAGATTAGGATTAGGAAGATTTTTCAAAGTGGTAACTATGTGATCATATTCTTCAGGCATACTCTTAAGTAATACTGCGATAGCATCATCTAGAGTAATAGGAGAGTTGATAGAAGCTAATTGAGTCATAAGACTCCGCATATAGTTGACATGAGCTGCTAAAGTAGTACCACTAGTCATCTTCAATTCAAAGAAAGAGATTTTAAGTGATAGTTTAGAGATGTGAGAGCTAGCACCAAAAATCATGTCAAGCTTCTGCCAAGCTTCTGTGAAGGAGACTCCAAGTCAGAGATATGGTGAATATAATCATCTCCTAAAGCAAGAGCAATGATACCATATGCTTTTTCTTCTCTAGCTGGATCCCTTTTCGATCGTGTCGGAGTTGAGGATTCTCCAGTATTGGAGGCCGTAGAAGAAGCAGTAGGAGTAGGTTTGACAAGTCCCCATAGGTTCTCCCTCATCAATGCAAATTTCACCTTCATTTGCCATGTGTGGAAGCCCTTTCCATTGAACTTCTCTAGATTCAATAGGGTAGCCATGAGAGTGTCTATCTCTCTTACAAGGCAAAAAATAAATGAAAGACTTCCAAAATATGAGCACTTGATGTAGCAAAGACTAGTGACCAATATTCAATCAATGATGCTTCTTCTTACATGCTTCATAGAAGTGGCTAAAATGAATACTTTCCAATCAAAACTAGGTCTAGCAATTCAAAACAAAACTGAAGCCACACTTGTATTGAAGTTATTAAAAGTTTCAAAAAACCAGAAATGCTAGAGTAGCATTTTATGTAGCATCATCTTCAAAAACTTGTCCAAAACTGTCAAAACTAAAAGGTTTAACTTGGAGGGCTTGTAGCTCACTCTTCAAAGCAAGGAAAAGAGAGCTTTCTGAAGCAAAAGAAAGCTCATATACCAGAGAGGGTTGAGCACAGAGGTTGGACGAAATGGTGCGCACTTTTGCCCAGGGGAGTTGCTACAGGCTGAACCTAAGTTTTGACAATTTCTCCCTCGTTACTGAACCAAATGAGCTGAAAAATGGCTCAAAATTTTCGTCTTGAGGTCGCCCATCTACTCCTAAGAGGGCTCAGGCAATGGCAGAGCAGGCAGGGAGTATTGAGCAATAGAAGAAATTCGTTTTTTGGAGAATGGCAGCCAACAGAGACGTTTTTTCTTCAATTGCTTGTAGGTGGAAGTTCGCCCATACTAGAGGAGTTTCCAGCTCAGAGGGTTTGGGCAATGGTCGTTTGTAGGTGGAGAACCAAGCTCTCAAAGATTTTGGAAAGAAGGAGGAAAATGGAGAAGAAGAAGATGAAGAAGAAGATAATGATGTGGCAGAAATGGGCTCAAGGGGGATCAAAGGGCTTTGATACCATGTTGGTAAGCTAAAAGGAAAGCAAAGAGTGGACACAAACTCAGAATACTTGCATTATGGAATGAAGAAGAGTGAGGTCCTTAAGTAGGCACCTCATACATGCTCACTGACATCACTGATGACTTCAGAGCTCCACAATCATCTCCTCAATCTGCTCCTAGATTCTCTCAATCATCCTATGTGGCTTTCCACCACCTAACTGTGCTTGTGGGCACCTAACTGTGCCTCTAGCACTCACACATAGAAACCAAGGTGTGCCTGAGGCATACACCTTGAGATATCCCATCACATAGTTCCTCCCTTCTACTTTGAATATGGACATATCTTCCATAATTTTTTGCCTCCTACTGCCACTCATATCCGCCCCCCCTTGTGCATAGTATACACTCTTCCACCCCTTCCACATGCTATGAAAATGAACATATCCTATATCCTCTCCCCCTCTTTCTAACCTCCCCAGCTTTCTTATAACAAAAACATGTATGGATTTCTAAAAAAAACTCGCAAAAACAAAGGAAATGGTAAAAAAGCTCACATTAAAAAGCTCGCCAAAAGATTTCTCCCTATTTAATCTTATGTTTGGTGTTGCGGATGCTATAGAGGAGTGCAAGATCTCCTTCCTTGAGGTCCTTGTTTTTGAGGTTGTGGTCGGACCATTTTTTGCACCGTGCCTTCTCCACTTGAAGGCAATAGGTTGCACACAATCTTGTCTCATCTAGCCATTCGAGATCGATTAAGTGCTCTGCCAAGGCATTTTTGGTGAGCCTTTACTTGACTGTAATGTGAAGGCTGGGCACTACATATTCCATTGGCATAACTGCTTCCACCCCAAAGGCTAGGCTGAAAGGGGTGCAGTTCGTGGCCACTTTATAACATGTTTAGTAGGCCTACAAGGATGCGATGAGCTTGTGCTCCTTTGTACGATTGGCTTTGACAGTGCAAGTTATAATCTTGCAACACGTTTTGTTCGACCTCTCACCCAGGCCATTTGCCTTGGGTTAATATGGTGTCAACTTTCTATGTATGATCATGAATTCACTAGTCAGGGTCGCTATAGTTTCGCTGAGGAAATGAGTTCTTTGCTCACTGACCAATTCTAAGGGACACCAAAACGACACGATGCGTATAAAAACTTAGCTGTGGATCGTGCATCAGCTTTTCTTTTGGCTGTCCCTTCCACCCATTTGGTGAAATAATTTGTGGCCAAGATAATGTATTTGGCCACTGTTCCTTTAGTTGCTGGGCTTGTCGGACCAATAAAGTCTATGCCCCATTTCTCAAAGGGCTGATTGGTTAATATTCCCGTTAGGGACATCATATCCGCTTTATGTGGAATTTGCACTCTTTGGAAGGGGTCACATCGCTTGATAAACTCAGTTGCATCTCCAAAGAGATTCGGCCACCAAAGGCTAGCCTGTAGCACTTTACATGCCATAATGTCAGTGGGCAAAGTGACCGCCTGCTATCTTAGAATGTGCTTCTTCAAGCGTGTTGATGTATTCGTGTTTACACATGCATCTACACATGATGCCATCCCTATCCATGTGATATAGCTGGCGTAGATATGGCACTGCATCCTTGATGAGTTTGTGGGCTTTGTCCTTCTTGAGGGCTTTATCTAGAGGCAAGCTGTTTGCCAAGTAGTGGCCTATTTTGGCTGCCCATTTAGGAATTATGTCAATGAGAAATAGGGGAGCATCTGGGAGATCATCCTCGACTCTCGTTGAAGCTTCCCCATTGGGAATCCTTGAGAGGTGGTCAGCTAGGATGTGGGTCTTTCCCTTACGCACTGCGACTATGAAGTCGAACTCTAGAAGGATTAGCATCCACCTTGTGATGCATCCCGTCATGTAGGGCTTGTTAACCAAATACAGTAATGCTTGATGATCCACAAAAAAGACGAACTTGTTGGCTAACAAGTAATTCCTGAACTTCTTTAGCTGCATAAACCATGTCTAGGCCTTCCCTCTATGTTGTCATGTAATGGACCTTGGCATCATTTAATTTTCGGCTAGCGAAGTACACTGAGTAGTCCAAGTTATACTCCCTAGTTGAGCTAACACACACTCGATAGAAAAATTGGAGGCATCTACGTGAACACGGAATATTAGATTCCACGATGTTGTGGATCAGAGCTAGCTTGAGGGTTTCTAAAGATTTTTTACATTCCTTGGTGCACTCAAAGACTACTAATAGCTTGTACAGCTATATCTACGTAGAACATAATGAACCTTCAATAGTAGCCCATATGGCCTGTAAACTGCTGCATGCCCTTGGCAATTGTGGGGGGAGGTAATTCTAGAATAAGCTTGATCTTGTGGTAATCCTCCATGGAGATACCATTCTTGGACACTATGTGGCCAAGAATCATGCCATGTTGTTTGACCCAAAATTGGCACTTGAGGGGATTCAGGGATATAGGGTACAACCTACATCTTTCAGGGATTAGTTTTAGGTATCTCAAGTGATCATCCCATGTCAAGTTCATGCACACATCATCCGCGAAGACTTCCACAAAGTCCCTTAGGTACTTCTTGAAGACATTGAACATCAACTGTTGGAATGTGACGAGCACATTGGTAAGCCCAAATATCATTACTTTGGCTGCATATACACCCCACTCGATTGCGAAGGCACTTTTATGTTGATCTTGTAGGGTGATGGACACCTAATTGTATCCCCAAAATCCATCTAGGAAGCTATACTCTTCCTTTATGGCTACTCTTTCTAGAACATGTTCTGTGAAAGGTAAGGAATAGTGGTCACGCCTGGTGGCAACATTGACTTTTTTCACATCCACACATACTCAAATCTTTCCATTCTTCTTTAGGACTATCATGATGAGTGACACCTAGTTCAAGCATAAGATAACCTTGGAATTAATCACCACAATCAATCAACCTTTCAGTATTATAGCAACGTGAAATCAATAAATCATAGATTAATGGTGCACACATGCGACACATACCATCTCATGGTGCACTTGATGCTACACATGAATAAAATTGTACGGATGGTGCACACATGCTACACATACCGTCATCACGTAAGTGGTGCACACAATGCTACACACTCATACAACCGCAGCCATATATCCAACCATGTAGGAGCACACATGCATCACTACAGAACAGCGAGCACACATGCATCAACTACGCGACAAAAATGCTGGATCTCACTAATCTAAATACTAAAGGAATAAATTAATGGGATAATTCCAATTCTTGTAACATCCCTCTTGCTTGAAATCGCAATCGCCCTCATTTGTGGGACAAAAAACTAGTCAATAAATCAAGGTACTAGCAAAAATATCGCTCGGGCATCCACTTAGCATCCTCAACGGGGTGGTTCTTAAATGTAAGAAGATAAATAGGATATGATTTTCCACGTCTTGTTTGAGTGATTTGTTGATCAATGATCTGGTCTAGCTCTAAGAGCTGGGTCTCTCCTTGAAGCAATGGTGCATCGTCTAAAATAGGTCGAACTGGTGGGTCTCCATGGAAAGGTTTCAGGAGGTGCACATGAAAAGAATTATGAATTTTCCAATCGGATGGTAATTCGAGCCGATAGGCATTGTCATTAATGCGCTCCAAAACTTTAAAGGGACCATAGGATTTAGGGGCAAACTTAACTACAGCGTGTCTCAATACTCTTAAGTCTGCGCTTCTCAATACGTAATATGACTAAGTCACCTTCAGCAAATACAACTTTCTTTCTACCCTTGTTTGCACGTGCAGTATACATAGCTTGAGCATGCTTGATATTCTTTTTGACAGTAGCCAAAATGCTAGAGAAATCTTCACTAAATTGATCAGCAGCCTCTACTTGGTGCTTAAGGTGGGTCAATGGAGTAGGAATGGTCTTTCCATAGACAATTTGGAATGGAGATTTGCTTGTAGCAGAGTGCTTAGTGTTGTTGTAGGCAAATTGTAATATGTGTATAAATTTATGCCATTTGCCCAACTGACCAGACACGTAAGCATGTAACATGTCACAAATAGTATTTTGTTGACCTCAGTTTGGCCATTAGACTCGGGATGAAAAAGCAGTGGAAAAATCTAACTTTGTACCAAGATTGTCAAAGAGTGCGGTCCAGAAGTTACTACAAAATTTACTATCCCGGTCTGACACGATTACTTTTGGAAGGCCATGGTGTATAAAGATGTGCTTGATGAACAAATGAGCAGCCTGAACTGTTGTCAAGGTCTTCTTACAAGGAATAAAGTAAGCCTGCTTGCTAAATCTATCAATGATAGTCCAAATCATATCAAAACTTGAGCTAGCCGTAGGAAATCCTTGACAAATAAGACATTGTGCAACAAAAGTTGCAACATCAACCTTAAGCTTAGGCTAGAAAAAATATTGAATTACAATCTAATACGTAGCAGCAATGCCTCTATGTCCCATGTAGGGTGGCTAATGTACCTCTTTTAGTTCCAAGCGTCGAAATGGTGCAGTGACACACAAGCGCTTTTCGTAGAATAGATAGTCATCATGAATGGAATACGAGGCCATAGGGGTGCTATTAGCTTGCTTAATCTTATGCCAAATTTTTTAAAAGTCTCGATCAGTAGGAAAGTCTGCCTTCATAGGCTCGAAAGGGTCTCCCTCGATGACTGAGATATTATTTATGCTAGGTCGATGGCTCAGTGCATCGGCAACTACATTGTCTTTGCATGGTTGATATCAGATCATCGGTTTAAAGCTGTCAATAAAGGCAGCCCATTTAATGTGCTGATCCGAGATCACCGGTTGAGTAAGGAGATGTCTAAGACTCTAGTGATCAGTCTTAATGAGTAACTTGGAACCCATAAGATAGTGTTTCCAAAGTTTAAGGGCATGCACTACAGCGGCTAATTCTTTATCATATGTGGAATAGTTTAGCTCTGCTACTTTTAATTTACGTGACTCAATGCAATTGGATGGTTATCTTGCATGAGCACAACCCCAAAACCCTGTCCACTAGCATCAATAACCATGACAAAGAAGGGTCTCGTAAAGTCCGGCATGGTCAAAACTGGTGTGTGTGTCATTGCACCCTTAAGTCATTGAAAAGCTAAAGTGTGCTGCTCACCCCAAGAGAAAGCATGAGTCTTACACAACAGTTCAGTCAATGGATGTGCCTTGTGTGCAAAATTTCTAACAAATCTACGATAGAGACTATACAGACCTAGAAAAGATCATAACTCATGGATATCTTTAGGCTGTGGCCAGTTTACTATCACTTCTACTTTCTTGGGATCTACTCAAATGCCTTGAGCTGAAACAATGTGTCCAAGATATTCAATTTCAGGCTAGAAAAAAGAACTTTTCTCCGGGTTAGCATACAGTTGGTTTTCATGTAAGAGAGAGAAAACAAGATCCAAGTGTTTCTCATGTTCCTCTCGACTCTTGCTATAAATCATGATATCATCAAAGAAAACTACCACAAAGTCTTGATAGGGTAGGAAGATACGATTCATCATCCGACTAAATGTGGCAGGTGCATTGGTCAATCCAAAAGGCATAACAAGAAATTCATAGTGACCAGTTTGGGTTCTAAAAGTAGTCTTGAAAATATCGGGCTCGATCACTCTCACTTGATGATATCCTGACTTAAGATCAATCTTGCTAAAGATTGTGGATCCTTTTAACTTGTCGAGTAGATCATCAACTCTTGGAATGGGGTATCGATTTTTCACTGTGATTTTATTTAAGGCACTATAATCGATGCACATTCAAAAAGTTCCATTTTTCTTCTTGACAAGAAGAATAGATGCCCCAAATGGTGAGCTACTAGGTCGAATTAGGCCTCTAGCCAAAAGATCTTCTATTTGGGATTGATTCTCTTACTGCTCAGCAGGATTGTGCCTATATGATGATTTACACAGTGGTGCGCTACCTAGAATAAGGTCAATCTTATGATCCTCAGGTCTAGATTGAGGTAGGCCAGGGGGTAAGTCTTCCATAAAGCAGTGGTCATAGGTAGCTAGAAAAGGATCCAAAGTCTCTTGCTTAGTTTTCTTAGTCTTAGGACTAGCCTCAATCTTATTGACCATAACCAAATATGTCTTCTCACGTTTGCACAAAGCTCTTTTAGCTAACTCTCAAAACTCACAAATGGAAGAGACAGAACAAGCATGCTGGGACTTCTTTTGCTGTAATTTTTTTTCTCTTCACCGCACGTTTTCCTGCCTGTAAGCCATTCTGCGATATTCGCTTCTGCTACTTCGAACTTCATTGCGCTCTTGTACGCCAATCTGATGCGTGCTATGTTTTCTTGTTCGAGAACGCGAGGTGCGTGTGCTTCCCATGCTATGGATGACGAAACCTTGGCTCTGATACCACTGCAACGGGAAACACTCACGGAACCTGTAAATCCTTGAAAAACACAACAACACTCTTTGAAAATATGCACAAACTCTCAAAACTCACAAACAGAAGAGACAAAACAAGCATGCTAGGACTTCTTTTGCTGCGATTTTTTTTCTCTTCGTCGCACGTTTTCTTGCCTGCAAGCCGTTCTGCGTTGTTCGCTTCTGCTACTTCGAACTTCATTGCGCTCTTGTACGCGGTGTCTGCAATCTGATGCGTGCTATGTTTTCTTGTTCGAGAATGCGAGGTGCGTGTGCTTCCCATGCTATGGACGACAAAACCTTGGCTCTGATACCACTGCAATGGGAAACGCTCACGGAACCTGTAAATCCTTGAAAAACACAGCAACACTCTTCAAAAATATGCACAAACTCACAAACGGAAGAGACACAACAAGCGTGCTGGGTACAATCTCCCCCTATAGGAGTGGTGCTCTCCTTCTACCTCCTATGTATTTATGTATATTTCTCAAAAAGCTTCCGAGCAAAAATCATACAAAAGCCTCTGTGCTTTCCTCCATGCACCCTTTTTAAAAAAGCCCATCCACCTTCTAGAATAGCTAGCTTTTTTCTAAAAACAAAGCTTTTTCTAACTTTAGTTTATACACTTAGCCAAGCCACTAATATTCCAAAATTCAAATATGTACATAAGCTTTTGTAATATCAAAAATTAGGCATAAGCCTTATTCATCCCCGCATCACTGGAGTTGCGCCTACATGCCCAAAATATGGCAGATCATGCTTGCCAGATGCCATCGCCTGATCAATTACTCTTCCCCTGGATTCACACGATCAATAGTAATGAAATATTTCAAGCATAAGATAACCTTGGAATTAATCACCACAATCAATCAACCTTTCAATATTATGGCAATGCGAAATCAATAAATCACAAATGAATGGTGCACACATGCGACACATACCATCTCATGGTGCACCTAATGCTACACATGAATAAAATCGTACGGATGGTGCACACATGCTACACATACCGTCATCGCGTAAGTGGTGCACACAATGCTACACACTCATACAGCCGTAGTCGTATATCCAACCATGTAGGAGCACACATGCATCACTACGAAATAGCAAGCACACATGCATCAACTGCGCGACAAAAATGATGGATCTCACTAAACTAAATACTAAAGGATTAAATTAATGGGATAATTCCAATTCTCGTAACAGTAGACAAGTGCAATGGTGTTTGGGGAAACTGGCAAACAATGAAATGCATAGAAAAGGGAGGAGCATGTTGGGAACACAAGCTTACCTTGAAATTGCCAAAGACTACATTGACATCTTTTTGTCTCCGCACTTAAGCCTTGTGGACCGAGTCCATCTTGCAGGCAAAGTTTCCTTTTTCTTCCAGATTTGGAGGTCTTGGATTGTTTTTCATACACACTATACATTGAATAGAAACTTCATAACTAAGGAGGTTTTCTTAGATGTACAAATATCATGCCATTTTGTGGTCTTATTAATAAAGTACTTTAGAGAATTTTGTCCAAGCCTTAGGTGCCCTTTACATCTTACAAGATCAGATGCAGTTGAAATCTTCTTTAGTAAGATTGGAAGCATGGTGGGACATGAACGTGCTTATGACTTGATGGACATGCTACATAGTGTTGGTAGTCTGAACAGGCTTGCACACTTTGAATGTAAAAAGGGTAGTCCCTTATTTCCAAGGGCACATAAGAAGCAAGAGCATGTTTGGAGGGAATTGAATCTCAAAGAGAACATGCCAGAAGCTAATCTAGGAGACTATAATTGTGTCTCAACTGTTGATAAAATCATTGAAGCTTTGAAGAAAGGGTTGAAAAGTGCTCATGAAATGTGTGAACGTTTGCATATGAAGCCAAAGGGTGAGGACTCAAAGTGGTGGCTACAACCTTGGTCAGCTGGATTTGCAGATGCATATGCACAAGAGTCTAATTCCAAAGAAGAAGACCAACAAGCAAATCATGTGTCAAATATAGAGGAAAATGACAATGATGCCTCCATAAGTGAAATAAGACATTTGGTAGATTCTCTCCTAGATGAGTAAGAAGCAATGAACCTAATTGTTAGCATTGATGGTAAGACTCTATTCAAGTCTACATTGGTAAGCCAACTTAATGGAAATCCCACACTCTCTAAAGATAGACTTACAAGGGTTCGACAAGGAGTATACTACTGTAAGGAAGAGATACATGTTGCTACATCAAATGAGAACCTATTTGGAATAGGTTCTGATTGTGCTCTATACTTTTAAGAAGAAGACAAAACAAGAAAAAGCAAAAGGAAATGCAATCCAAGCTCCTTGCAAAGAAAGAATAAACAAGCTACATGGTATCTTGGACGAGTACAAAAAATGAGGAGAAAGGTTGGTGGGGGATATGTGGAATATAAGAGGGGGTCCAACCTCTTAGATAGACCTTCTGGAGTAGAAGTCCCCAACTTAGGTGGTATCAAAAGGAAAAAGGCTCAAGATGCTTCACATATGACCTTACAGACCTTGACATGATAGATATTGAGAGCGTCATTGAGAGTTGGATCTAGCTTGATGGATGTCCTTATTAAATTATCATTTTGCAGGACCTTCAATCACACAAGTGGATGATTTGTAATAGTTTCACGGTTACATCCATGATTTCCTCAACCGCTTAGCCTTAAACTCTTCTCTGTCACCCCCCCTGCCCCCCCTCTAACCCCCTCTGGACCAAATCATTGCATGGGATTTGTTACAGCAAGGTCCTACAAGAATGCAACAAAGTGGTTTTGGACATAATTTGGCTTTTGCATCAAATACAATAAGGTTCTACATGGAAGTGGCACCGTAAATCTAAATACTATGTTTTAGTATGAGATACAACAAAGTTTTGCATGGATGCAACAAAGAGAGCTTTAATATTATGTTTTGGAATTCAGTCGTGCATGAATTCTGCCATAGAGATTTTAGTACTACATTATTGAATATTATCGAGGGTTTTCATGGAAGCAAAAAAGTGGCAAGGCCTTCTATGAATGTGGCAAAGATCCATGGTGTTGTTAAATTCTTGTAACAACAAAAACACAGAAGCAATTAATAAGTTGGGATATCATAGAGTTCCCAATCTTTGACATATGAAAGCGCTAGATGTTTGTATTTGGCAAGAAATAATTGTTATGTATTCTCATAAAATGTTTTGTCAATTTGACTAATCTTGACATATGATTTTTGTGACATTTTGAAGCATATATGTCATTTATAAGGTTTCCAATCTTTGAAGAATTTCTATAAATGTTTTTTCTTTTGGATTGCAAGAGCTTTTTGCATGGACATGATGTTCTCCTTGAAAGTATAGAGCACAATCAGAACCTATTCCAAATAGGTTCTCATTTGATGTAGCAACATGTATCTCTTCCTTACAGTAGTATACTCCTTGTCGAACCCTTGTAAGTCTATCTTTAGAGAGTGTGGGATTTCCAAAAGCATGATTGCTACATTGATGTAAATTGTATGTTTTCTAGAACATCATGTCCATCAATGTAATAGAAGGGAATATGGAGAATGTAATTAGTCATTATTTTATTTCATAGATAGTCAAACGGGGACATTGGAAACTTCTTTAAATTTTTCAATCAAATCCACAATAATGGGCCTGACAACAAGGTATCACATGTCATAAATTTCATACTTTCTCTTCCCTTTTGTCTACATACACTTATATGCATGAATATTTATATGAGGGTGGGCTTTATTTTGGTTTTTTAATTTATTTAAATACCTTTGCTCTCATAATGTAATGCTCCACAAATCTTCCATACACATCGACCAAAAAAAGGAAAGCCACTTGTTGATATAGATTATTCGATGACTCATTGGAACAACTATCTAAAGCAGTTATACTCACTAAAAAATCTTATTGTAGTCCTTAGAGGAAAGGGTGGTCCTAATACATAAAAAAGACAAAGCAAGGCAAAATCAATGTTTCTTCATAGAGATCAACCATCAATTTGGAATTGAAATGCTTTTATAGGAGGAAGTGCAATCATTATGGGTGTTTGGTAATTTTTTTTGAGTCTATCGTTCACACATTTAATTCTATTAGTGACCTATGAATGGACATCCAAATTATAATTGTTAAAATTTTGGGGGATCCTATTTTTTGTAAAGATTTTGTAAAGGAAGCGCCCCTATTGTACTCCATTAAGTAGCTTCCAAAAGTGGATACCCAATGCTCAGTTTTCAAGATTGGCCCCTAAGTTCCATGAGGCCTTTTTATTGAATAGAAAGGGTTGAGGAACTAGTACTGAAAGGGTAGGGGCCCCTTTTGCACCTTGGATGTTTTTATCAAATATTCACTTATATTGGATTACAAAATAATGTGTGCATGAGTTTACATAAGCATTGTCTTTTCACATATTGAGAATACATAATACAATTTATGCTTTCATTTTAAACCTTGAACAATTTACAAGTTCTAATTCATAAGATTGTAGTGTTGGCAAATGTCGCAAACTCTTATTTTTGTTAGGGCATATAGACTTTCACCATCCTTATAGAAGTTAATTTACGAAAGGAAATTAACATTTTAAAACCACCATACCTAGCATTTAAGTAATGCTTGATTTTAGTAGGATTTAGATTAGTTCCCTAAAGGAAATTGACATTTAAATCACCCTACCTAGCATTTAAGGAATGCTTGATTTTAATAGGATTTAGAACAATCATGCAATTGACAGGGCTTACTATCATCTTTAAGCATTGTCGATGGGAGCTTTGTAAATATGGGATATTTCTAAATGGGTGCCCAAGCTATAATCGAGTGCCCTTTTTTAGAATGGTATAATGGTGCACCTGCTCCTTCATTATGCCTTGTGATTCATAAAATGATTGCGGCTACCTTTTCTTCAGCATCTGCTTGACACACTTTTCAAAGCCATTAAATTGTAACAATTATTTTTGGATTTAGTTAGACCATTGACCTTAAGGATGGGTGAAACTCACTAGTCAAAAGGGATATCATATAGGACATCAAACACCTTCATATGGCATTGCTAGCTGTTTTTTAGAGTGTGCTTGTTGGGAATTGGAATATTTTGTGTGAATCTATATTGCCCATGATGATGCTCCATTCTTCTTCTGATAGATTGTAGTTGAAAGATCTGTGGTAGCTTAGGATAGTCGTATGACTTTGCTTTAGTAGCACGTGCCAACAATATAGTTTACGCTAGGTTATTCCGGTGACACGTGGGCCAACATTACAAGATACTCTAGTGACACGTGGACCCGCGTCACTACACCACAGGGTGAGGTTGATTATTTAATCAGGACACGTCATCCGTGGTAAAGCTGCAAAAACACGTGCGAAGGTGTCTCCAACTGATTTTGACGTGTGTACGTAAACGCACGCAAAAGCGAGGGACACGTGGCGCCGAATGGCGAAAGTAAATTATGAGCTGACTGGAAAGCCTTTATTGTGGTACGTCTAGTTTCTGGAAGCACATGAGGGATTGCGCTGCATATGGGCGTTTTTTCATCAGTTGTGACGGCAGCTGTTGCAAAAATCATCGCCTTTCCCAAATTCAAACGCGACAATCGATAGATCTAATCGTACACAGTCCATCTCTACCAATCTTTCTTACGCAATCCATCGCTCCAATCGCACAAAAAGAATTGAGCTATACAACCCTCTAGAAACCAAGAGCTCCATATGCAAGAAATTTAGACTCAATCAGCAGTTTTGCAATTAAATCTGAGGCACTCTCGGCAATCGGCGGAGCGCCAAATAAACCCGGTAGTAATATACAAAGATTGTGGACTAGAGCGTCTCCTTCCCAAGCAATTAGCAACCCTCAACCAGTCCGCAATGCGTTTCTGTCTTCTGCACAGCCTTCTTGAACCCATGACAGCGGAGACTCGCAATACATAATGCCCCTGTTCAGGTTCTCTGTGCGCAGCTCACATAGAGCTGAGAAAATGCGCCGGTGAAGGTCCTCGGCTCACACACTCCACAAGTAGGGCTCGTAAAATGCGCCCGCGAAGTCATCCTCGACGTTGTGGACGGGCACAATGGGGTTATGCATTGTGACCTGTTCCCACTGAGAATCTCCAGAGAGCAAAGAAAGATGGTCGAAGGCGTCGTCGAAGACGAAGGGGGACAAGAAATCCC
The DNA here is from genome assembly GCF_047967505.1 of Dipteris shenzhenensis. NCBI lineage: Eukaryota > Viridiplantae > Streptophyta > Polypodiopsida > Gleicheniales > Dipteridaceae > Dipteris > Dipteris shenzhenensis. The sequence goes on from NC_141596.1 coordinate 12,264,158, forward strand.
AGTCGGAGAAGGGAGCTGGGAAGACGCTGCAGCTGGAGGAGGACAAGGCGGGGGAGTAGTCAGAGGCGGAGAGAGAGGAGGAAGGGGGGGAGGCGAGGTGAAGGGGAGGAGAAGGAAGAGGGGGAGGGGGAGGGGAAGGGCAAAGCTTCTGGGAATCGCCCTCGGAACAGGGAGGGTCGTAGTCGAGCGAAGACTGGGACGATTCAAGCTCGGACGATTCGAGGTAGGCTGGGGAGGAGGCAGGAAGGGGAGAGGGAGGAGGGGAGGAGGGGGGCGGAGCAGAGGAAGCAGCGGCGGCAGCAGCGAGCTGTTGGATATGGCGATGCGGGAGGCCGAGGGGGGCAGAGGGGGGGGAAGAAGGGAAGTTGAGGGAAGCACAGGAACCTCGGAGGCAAACAAGAGCAACATCGTAAGCTCTAGCAGCTTGTTCAGGAGTAGAATAAGAACCCAGCCAAAGTCGAGCTCTGGTATTCGGTAAGCGGATTTCCGACACCCACTTTCCCCACGATCTCATCCGAACTCCCTTATATTTCTTCTCGTCGGCATCCTCTGAACGCTTCACCATCGCCTTTAAAACAGCTCTTCCAAAACCACAGCGGTTTTCTAAAACCGGTTTGCCTTCTTCCGCCAGAGAGTCTCAATTCTATTAGCCGCCTTTCGCCCACTTGCCCGTTTATATTCCCCCCCCTTCCCCCCTCCACGTCAGCCCCCCTTCAGCGTGGACCCCACTTCTCCTTTTCCCCGTACCGTGTTGGCCCACCGCTCCTCCCTTGTCAGAAAGCGTATACACTCCCCGCCCACGTCAGCTGTGATGCCCTCTCTTCCCTTCCACGTGGCCCCCCCGTAGTTTCTTTGTCCGAATTTCCAAAACAAACGTTATTTTATTTTATCCCCCCCATCTTACGCGTCCTCCCCCCTTAAATTTTTTTTATTCGCCGCCACGTTAATATCGTGGCCATTCGTACACCCTCACATCTACTGCCCTTTCCATCCCGCGGGTACAAGTCAACGACACGCCTTCCCTATCATACATTTGAACATGTGGGCTCTGAGCAACAAGCGGGATCTCGCTAAACTTTGCGGGACAAGCAGAAACGTTTAACTCTCTCCTTTAACATCTCAATAATATAGAAACGTTTAACTCTCTCCTTCAACATCTATAGGTCTCACCACACATATTCATGAAGTAAATCTTTTAATCTCTTTTTATCAATCTAAACATAGCCTGTGAAAATTCACTTGTCCTCACAAGAAGGGGCCATATGTGTGTGATTGGAAAAGACGAGTGTAGGTGTGATTTTCACTCCCAAATAAGGGATAATTAGGGACCCCAAAGTGGGTAGATTTAGCCCTCCTTTGAGCTATCATAAGATACAAGCAAACTCTTATGTAATCTACAATAATAAAAGTAATTTTGTAGCCTAAGAAGTTATGTGGTCCATTAATCTATTTGATGTGGCAACATCTTGTAGAGAAGTGAGAATGGCACATAGCATTTTTTATTTGGTGCTATAAGCCTTGAAATTGCCCTTTAGATTTGGGGCGTTGCTTTTGGGCACTCAAAGCTCCTAAGAGACCTCTAATTTTCTATAGCTTTTTTTCCATAAAAGAAGATGTGTGTGTGTGTGTGTGTGTGTGTGTAAGAGAGAGAGAGAGAGAGAGAGAGGTCATCAAAGCATTAGGGGGAGGCATATCTAAATACATTTTAGCATCTCTCATTCGGGCTTAATGCTTTTGAACACAAAAGCCACAAAGTGAGCACGTTACCCCTTGTGTTTTCTGTGTATTATTTCAATTGTTGGAGATGGAGATACTCCAATTTCAATCTTCACATCTCATATCAAAAGCCCATCAAAAGTATATCTTGTACTTCATCAAAGGGTGTGATATCTTAAAGCCTTGGATATGCGTGCGTGCGTGCGTGCGTGCGTGCGTGTGTGTGTGTGTGTGTGTGTCTGTGTGTGTGTCATGGGGCACCAACTCCCCTTAGTAAGAATACCTATGAAAATTTTGAGTATGAGATGGATTTAACAATATGCCACAAGTAAAAGTTAGTTAGATCACATGATTGTGTTCTACACTAAAAGAGCTTCAAATATGTATTTACACATTAAAATTTGGGTAACACATGAAAAAGTTACACGATTTTGAAAGGGGTTTTTTTATATTTTAGTGTAGTTTTTGTTTTAAGCCCCCTCATCCAAAAGACCCCCCCCCCCCGCCCGCCACTAGAGGACTTTCATATTTTAAGCCCTCTCATCCAAAATATGTACACATCTTAAAATCTTTCATATTTTTTGAAGTATAAACCTTATGCTTTGTATTAGGGAGGACTAGAGATTGGTCATATTTTTCCCTTGCATATTTAAAACTTTTGTAGGAAATCCATGCATATTATATATGGACCTTGTCCCCCCATACCCTAGATTTTGGACGAGGGTAGTAACATAATACATTTTGAGTTGGCACCAAAGTGTGTGTGTGTGTGTGTGTGTGAGAGAGACAGAGAGAGAGAGAGAGAGAGAGAGAGAGAGAAAGAGAGGCTTAGAAGGAGGATATTGGGTAGAATCAATGGGGTAGGATAGAAGTGGTAAAGGGAAGGTGAAAGTCCTTTGTCTTTAGTCATACATGGGTGTAGAAAGAGAGAAATCAATATAGAGAAAGATAATGGTAGGAGGTAGAATATTCAATAAGAAAGCATAAATTTAACAAAATTGGGACGTTAATGTAAACAAAAAGTTTGAACAATGGTTTGATTTTATTTAGAGAAAAGAACAAAAAGAAGTTAAGAGAATCTTATTAGCACCATGTTTTTAACATGTTTCAATATTAACAAGAATTGCCACTAAAAGTATTCTCTACATTAAAACAATTGTTCTAAATTTCTATTAGTGGTTGTGGGAAATATGATAGATTGTATATTGATTGCATTCAATATTCAAATTTCCATATCATCTTGATTTTTGCACCTCATCCATGTTAAACATGTACCGATATTCCATTTCATAGATTGCTTGAACTATGACTTCATTTCAAAGCGTCTCCTCCCACTAGTGCGACATCTAAAGTTCTTTATTACCCTAAATTTCTTGTAGATTCCAGAATGATGAAGTGGAGAGAGAGAGAGAGAGAGAGAGAGAGAGAGAGAGAGAGAGAGAAGATGCACACAATGTAGCTACTTTTATTCTAAGTTGTCTTGAACATGAACATGAATATATACATGTGAACCCTTTAGGGTTAGGGTTATGGCTTGCCCCTATGCCCTATCTAGATAGTGCAATTTACACTATCCTCAACACCCCCTCTTAAATTACATTAAGTAGAGGGTGCATGTACAAGATCTTTTTGTGTTTTGTTTGGTGCATATGATAGCATCCAAAGCTGGAAAAGAAAACTAAAAACAATCAGAGTAGTATGTGCATGCGTGAGCACAGTGACTACATAGCGAAAGCATGTACAATGAGTACAACTTACTAGATCCTGTACATATCATGCATTTCCCCCTCTTCACTTGTGGGTCATCCTTCACCTTTGGGAATAAAACAAAAAAGATAGGCCAAAGGAAGGAGAAAGGAAATCCAAAAAGCAACATGCCCACCTAAATCAAAGATTGGTCAATCAAAAGATGACTGCATGGAGAACTGTGTATGGCTACATGCTGAACATGTCATGTGTCACCATGGACCGTGCAGTTGTCCTGTAGAAGAGGCATTCAAATGTGAAACTAGTTGATGTAGCGATGGAGATGTGAACCGGTAGGCCATGACAAGCAAGAGTGTCACCAACCCAAAAGAACTGACAACAATGTGTGAGATATGTTGCAATAGAGCTATAATCTTTGTCGAATGATGCGGGGTCAAAGAAGACCGCATAGTCGGTGTGGACAGAGTGATCCAGAGGCAGACTTAATCAAAAGGAAAAGAGATTCTTCCTACTTATGTCAAAAAGGGAGTTCAATGATGGTGAGGATCCATGGGATGCTACATTCTCTAAGAAAGATATGACTTTGAGCCTTGTAGTAGGCATGACAACGAGTCATGAAAAGTGACAATCAGTCATGAGTTGTCGTTTGCAACAGGCTATTATGATTTTTCACCAGTCTTAAAATTTGATCAATTTTACAATCTTTTGGAGACATGAATGAGAACTATTTTCATAACTTTTACAAAATAAGTATAGCTTCAAACTTCTTGTGAAAAATGTACATATTGCTAATTGAAAGATGAAAAAGTTTCTACTTTTCACATCAAATGACAAATTGAAAAAACAAGGTCAATGATACGATCTAATATTCTTTGAACCTACTAATAATTCATGCATGTCTACGTAAAGTACAATCCATTATTTACTTAGAATTACAAAATTGTGTCTTTTCTTCTACGAAAACTTCATCCCAATCATTGAAGTTCATCCTTGTCATTGAATTAGAGAATATATGTGGTGTTAAGACAAGTAGGTTTATGTCGTCCATAGACAAAGAAGAGGCTTTTTGGAAGAAAATATTTCGATAGATGTAGAAAGAAAATCAAAGATCTGAATGATTAAATTTTAGACGATTGTGAGTAATACAATTTAGTAGTTTACTTTATTTTGATCTATATATGAATCATGAAGATGAAAACAGTTGTCCTTTTTAAAAATGATGTAAATCTAGATTCTGGAATCCACTTTGTTGTGATAAAGTTGAACGGATAAAATTTTCGTTAATGAAACAAACTTTTCATCCAAAAAAGGAAATTTTTTAACATGAATGAATGCAAATGTCATTCCATTAGAAGGCAAAACATTTCATCACGTAAAACTTTCATCAACGAAAAATTTCCCTTGGCAGAATTTTTTTCCCATCAATGAAAATTTCAATCCATCGATGAATTTTGGGATTCCATAATCTAGCGAGATTCTAGAATCCCAAATTTCATTGACAGAAAAAAAATCCATTAATGGATTGAAATTTTCGTCGACAATAAAAAAATTCCGCCTACGAAAATTTTCCATCGATGAAAGTTTTATGTAACAAAGTTTTTTGCCCGATATTTTTGTTCATTCATAAATCAAATTTCATATTTTTTCTTTTGAAAAATTTATTCTATTGACAAAACTTTTCTTTTTTTCAGACAAAATTCGTTATGTTCAGGCTTGTCAATATAATGGATTCCAAAATCCAAAATTTCATGAATTTTTTTAAAATACAATTGCTAACATACTCATGCTTCCAAATCTAGCCTTTTAAAACTAAAAACTATATTTTTGCAAAGGCTAGAGCTCTCAATCGAACCAATAGACCGAAACAGAGTAAATGATAAATTGTACTAATCACGACCGATTACAATTTGACTATTTGAGTCGCTGGGCTTCTATCGAAATGTAGAGACATGCTTGCTTTGAATGAACCTCTTATATGGTCGTGGACTCCATATATACCTACCCATTTTAATATCAAAATATATTAAAATTTAGCCATTTGATCAACTATGTATAAAAAAGAAAAGTTGCTTTGTTAGACAATGCACTAAAAGTGTTTCATCAAATTGTATCAGATCTTAAAGTAACATCATTTTACCAATTGTCAATTAAATAGAAGAAGATCAAGGTCGCGATCCACAGCTGTTATTGTAGAAGATCTTGAAGTCAAACACGACGTGAAATGCAAAAGGCTAGTACTATAAGAGCCACAGTTCAACGCATTAGTTTTCTGGCTTCCTATGGTCTAGAACATTGCTAAAGTTGAATGTGTATATAGACTCGAGGCTCAACACCATTACATTTCTTAATGGCCTTGCTCATAGCTCAGATTGTATTCTTTGCTTCCTTCAACATATTCTCACCTTCTGCCTCTTGGCCCTTTTCATGTGGAATATTTTTAAGAGTTTATTTAAAAAGAATTGAGTGAAGGTTTCCTCAAAATATGTAGGCCCAATAAATGTAATTTGATCCAAAAAGCTATTTTTGATTGGACAAAACATCATTGGACGTAGGATGACGTTGCTTGCCACAACTTTCTTTCCATCTCTCAAAGCCTCATATATTTTCAATGCATAGGATTTATCAAGGTTCCTGCTATTAGTAAAGACACCTGCAACTTCCACATCTTTGGCATTTATAAACCACGGTCGCTGCTAACCCCAGATATATCCCACATCATCATCTATTACTACTTCATTAAAACGTAGATTGAGATTTTTGATTGATGTGAGTTCATCTTGATCATCTTCAGCTTCATGTTTTGAGTCTTCTTCATCTTTGTCTTCTTTTAACCATTTCCCATCCAGATGATCTTTCTTTATAGAGGGACGATGCCTTTTAGCATAGGGTCAAGGCATGCACACAACCATGGGTGCAAGCATGCGCAACCTAAGGCAAGGCATAGCCCAAAGGAAATGCATGCCACAAACCAAGGACCTAGAAAGTCAAGGAGTCTAGCCAAGAGAATCCTCAATCCAAAATCCTACCAAGCAATCGAAGGGTGACTCACAAGAGACCAGAGCAAGAGGAGTTGTAAAGGCCATGCCCAAGAAGCCCCTAGGTGGTAAGACCTCATGCAAAGATATCTCAACCCATTAAGGTGAAGTTCTAAAACTTCAAAGGAGAAGAGGATGAATACCTCTATAACAACCACGTGTAGATCTTTCTTTGAGTGTGCTCCATCAATGAAGCTACAACCAAGCGTGAGTACATGAAATACTTCCCATTCACATTGATAAGCACGGGACAGAGGTGGCACAACAAAGTTCCAATCGGACATTTCTAGAATTAGCATCACATGCCAACAGCCTTCCTTGTGTGATTTTGATAAGAAGTCAATGAGGAGGATGTCCAAACTGGTATGATACTTTGCTCTACTGAAGAATAGGCCCGTAAAACTGCCAAGGTATGACAACTTGAAAGACTCAAGGTAGAGCTGACAGTATAAAGGCCTAGAAGCATAAAATATAACTAAAAATGGATAAGATGTCCCTGAGTCATATGAGGTACCAAATGCTAATGTAGGGGCTGATATGAAGTCCTGGATCCAACCACCTATCTGTACCAAGTATGGACTATATACAACAGCCATAAGTGCATGCTGAAACATTGAGGTTCCCCAAGTTGCACTATGGATGAACTTGATGATGTCCACAACACTGGGGCAGGACTGCATTGATGCATAAGTATCCTCATGATGCCGAGGAATGATTTGCTAATCGAAAGAGGTGGTGGTAACTGGATCCCAGCATGATGCAATGCAACATGATTGAGCCAATGCTAGATTGTCTTGAAGACCGATCTGTTAATTTGAACTATTGAAGGGAACTGTGTCCAATGTATGCTCCAGGTCAGAGGTGAAAGCATCAGTGTGATGGATGCTGGAATGGAATCACCTAAAGAGCTAAATGCGCTACAACATGTATCTTCGCATGCTGCTGGAGACGTGAGTGCCTTGTACTAAGGACTTGCCTACTAAATAACTGCATGATCATAACTAAACTCCTACTGTGTATCTGCATCATCTAGTGTGACAGTAAGTGGAGTCGGTTGATGATGGTGGGAACTAATCGGGTAATGTGGCAATGGCTTACTTGGCTTGGTGGAGTTGGATCTCCTCTATGGGTGTACTAATCTAGAGCTATACTATGCATCAAAGCACAAAATACAACAATTGAATTTTATCTTGACTCATTTTAATGTGCTAGGTACACTGCATTAGATCAAGAGGTGGTTTTGATGATGAGAATTTGATGATGTTGACCTATTCATAAGTTAAGCTGCCAATTTGAGGTGCTCAATGCGTAGAGCATGATGAGGCAATCATTTTTACTTTTTGGATCACCACAAAATTCCACCTAGATCAAAAGTTATGGCTCCTAGAAGGATCTCCAAATTTTGATACCAAGAGGGTGATCAAAATGTTGATGTGGCATAGAGGGTGATGTGGTAGATTGAGAGTCACACGTTGTGTGCCTGTGTGGCACTCAATGCTTAGGAGGCATTGCTAATGTGGCACCCTGTGTTCACATGCATAGCTAGGTGTGCCTAGCAGTGGTTGTGTGCTGACATTGCACTGACTGCTGCTAACATGGCAGTTGATGACATGACATTGCCAACGTGGTAGTGATAACATGGTAGCTGACTATGCACTGCTGATGTGGCATACTGGCACATGTCTTGCTGATATGGCAATTGACTGTGGAATGAGTTGATGATGTGGCAATAGGATCAGACCGGCCATGTGGTGGATAGAGGCTAGAATGTATCAACCCAATTACCAAGCACTGTTGGGGATGTGGCATAGTTATTAGCCACGTGTTGTGATTGTGACCAACTGGTTGGAGATAAGATTCCCTGAAGTCTTTTAGATTCCAATAGATATGCTTCAGAATCTTTGAGATTCCGTTGATAGGCCATTTGTTGAGTCCCACGGGGTCGTGGAAGTTGATGATGATGTGGAGTCGAGTTTGATGTTGGACGTCGCTGGGTCCCCTGGCCATGGAGCATCTGTTTGGCAACTCAGTCATGGGCGTTGTGGGGTCAATGAGTCGTGTGTGATGGATGTGCTAGGTATGGCTCATTAGAGCGAGATAGCCGCTCATCGAGTAGCTGTGTGGGCTGATGCATTGGAGTCAGAGGCTTGCTAGCTGGTCCATCAAGGGTTTGGAGCATCGGTTGATGATCCTGCTGCGGGGCTATGCTATGGTCATCTTGAGGCGATAGAGCATGCTCGTTTCTCATTTGAGTTGAGTGGAGATAGTCGTTAATGATGAGGCGTCTGATGTGGGGTCTTGACTCTTGAGGTGCTTTTGCATACGTCGATGGTGGATGCACTTGAGCTGGACATTCAGCTCACCAGTCATAGGCTATGGCAAAGGAGCTTCTTTTGGCTATTGAAGGTGTTCGTCGTAAAGGGGCGCTATTGAAAGGTCTCTGGAGGTGGGCATTGTTGGAGCCTGCCTGCCAAGACTGATGAGCCATGCAAGCGTATGTGCTGCAAGGAGCCAGGGCACTGTTGCATGCAAATAGGGTCAACCGTTAGCGCTGCTACCATAAGTGCTGCATTCCATTATGGAGGATTCTAGTCATCCCACCATTGGAGCTTGAGCTCGTAGGATGTGGAGATGTCGCTACAGTAGTGCTTGGTGGAAGATTGAAGTCGAGGCTATTGGCGAGAGTTGCTTGAGTTTAGAGGGCACTGCTGTTGTAGTTGGCATTGCATGCTTGCAATCTTGGCAGATCTTGGTTGTGTTGCTTTAGGATGCAAGAAGCCACTTGTTTTCTTTCTCTGTCGTAGAGTTGATGTAGAGGTTGCTTCTTGGTTGGTCATCCTATAAATGCCGTAGCTAGTTGAGCTATTATTAGAAGCCACTCGTCCTTGGCGTTTTTGTGTTCGCTTGTTGTTGTGGATAGGCATTAGATATGCAATAGCCAATAGAAAAGAAAGGGGAATAGAAAACCTTTTTGAATCTCTCAAAACTCAAAGAGAATAATATGTAGATGGATTTCTATCTCTCTGTCTCTCACCACTCCCTATCTCTCTCAATCATACTCTATTTCTCACAAACTGAAATCTCTCTCAAATGACCTAATCACTCTAGGAATGAAAATATAGAGCTCCAAATGGCGGAATCAAAAACTTTCTGCCTAAATCAAAGATGAGGATGAGCTCTACAAGAAGAGGTAGAGAAGTTATGAACATGCCTTACAAAGGAGGGCATGTTGCCTTGATGGAGCAAGGGCTTTCACTCTCTCGAACAAAAAACTCTCTCAATGGAAGATGTCTCGTGAAAGGAGGGCTTGACACTCATGAAGGGAGTGGGAGTAGTAGCCTAATACCATGATGAAGTGGATGGGGGGGGGGGGAGAGAGAGAGAGAGAGAGAGAGAGAGAGAGAGAGGAGTGCACACAATATACCTACCTGTACACTAAGCTATAATGACCATGAACATGAATATATACATGTGAATCCCTTAGGTTTAGGGTTAGGGTTAGGGTTTTCCCCTATGTTCTATCTAGATAGTGCAATTTTACACTATCCTCTCCATAGAACTAATAAATAGCCACCACTGGTGGAAGTGTGAGGCCATCCTACTCACTCATAATGAGGTTCTCCTCATGATACAGGTTAGTACGTTGAATCCCAAGATTTTGGATCAGTGGGAGAAGAAGATTTTTATATGTTTCAATTCTCGAGAAAAAGATTGCTTACTCAGTTTTTAAGAAGCTAGTGTCAACCATTTCTTTAAACAAACACACATAATGCCCTTGAAGAGATATGACTCTTTGAAAGAGGCGACTTGTTGTTTGAGCATCTATCTGTTGATTTGGATTGAAGCTAAGGTTGGGCAAATGGTCATCAATGGTGAGGGACACCTCCAGGATTACTACCACGGCTTCATTGTGTTTTGCACTTTCCTTGAGTGTTTTGTCATAATTGACTTGCATAATTGATGCAAGTTTGTCTAAGGCTCTGATGAGTGTTTCCTAGCTTGTCCATTTGATTTTAAAGTTTCTATTGATTAACGGCCAATTGCGAGGAGCATCTGCACTATCTGGACCATGATGATTGGCATCCCACCGGTAGCAACAGGGTACCACATCAAATGTGGGATGCATGCAAAAGGAAGATGGAGCTTGTAAATACTCAAGGAGGTACTTTTTGTTGAGCAGCTTTAAGGAAGCTGTGGCTCCAATTTGTTGTTGATGTCTAGAGTGATTTGTGCTTGGCGGATACTCATTGAAATTTTGGAGAGGTCCCATCCTCCTCTTGGCTGCATGTCTAGGTATTGCCTCCAAAAATCACCAATGGGATTACTAGGCATGGGAATCATATCTGTGTCTTGTTGCAACTCCCGTGTGGGTGTGTGATTTGGATTATCCAATTCTTGAATGGAATCATTAATGGTGAGATCTGAGGAATATGTGGTCTTGGGGTAGAGGAAGAGGTTATAGGGGAAAAGCTTGAGGTCGAAGCAAGTAGCGAATTCGAGAAGGTAGAAGTAGGAAAAGTGGAGGGAGAGTAGGGCAAATGGATTTAGCAACTTCATAGTCCTTAAGGGATGGCTTGTCAAGTGTTGGAAAAAAATTAGGTGTAACTCGATGATAGGAGTTAGATTCTTGGATTAGGTGGTAGTGTTGAGAGGCATGGGCAAAGAGGCATGGAAAGGAATATGGGTTAGCTTGGATTTCTGGAAAGGTATGGAGAATAGTACTTGAGTTAGGGAGGGATGTGATGAGATCAGAATAGAGAGTGGCGAGATTAGGGAGATTAGATTGAAGGTAGACCACATATTCCTCTAGTAGATCTTTGTCGCTTTTGGTAGCCATTGTCAGCTTTAATGTAGGATTTTTTTGGGAGTTATATCTCATGGAAGTTGCTGGTGGTGATTGTTGCAATAAGGGTAGGAGACCGGCTACTACCCAAAGAGGGGGGCTTCCCATCAAGCATACGTATAGTAGTATTGCATCAGCCTTTAACCATATGATATTTGCATGCACTGAGAGAAACAACACATTCTTCTCGTCTTCATCCATCTACTAGCATAGATCTTAGAGATTCTTTGTGCTTACTGAGCTAGTCTAATCAAGACCAACTATTGCATGTAACATCTTGATTTCCACAGTATGTGTATTCTTCCTTCAAGGTGATCCTCTTGCTGAAGGACTATAACATGCTCTTGGTCTAATGTAGTGATGCCCTATAGCAAAAGATCTTGTGCTTACACCTCTGCATTGCCATCAACTTGACCTACTAGTTGAAGTTCCAATTTGGAAATTATAGCCTTTTGATTTTGCCACTCTATGCACTTTTCTTTATATATACCCAGTGTTAAGGTGTATGCACTATTGAACTGTTGAGCTACTTTTGGATGCCCTGGCAATTGATCATTAAGCACGTGGAGTTGGAATATCTCTTGCTCTTCAACATCCAGTTCTGCTTTGGTGTTTATAAGTATCTCCCTGGATGCCATGCATTCCTTCTCTAGTGCTTGAATTTGATGTTTACCTTCTTTGAGGCTGTTTTGCAACTCATTGTTTATGTCTATTGTGGCATGGATTTGATCCTCTTTAAGTAGTAATCTTTCATTTAAGTGCACCATTTCCTTGTTGAGATCATCACCACAAGTAGCTTGCATTTGGCAGAGGGATAAATCAACCTCTTCTTTTCTATTCAAGGCATCAAATAGTTGTAGGTGTTTTTCTTGGAGAGAAACCGTGGCTTGTAGGGCATCCTTTCTTAGGGCATCCTTTCTACTTTTTGCTCGAGCATTTTGTGCAAGGAGCTGTTGCTGCATTTGTTATGCCATGCTTTCCTTGAGCTTATGAATTTCAGTCTTGGCACTTTGCAACTTGGTTTGGAGTGATGGTAGCATCTACCTTTCCATTTCTCTTTCTTACTCATCTAACGCCATGGTAGTAATTAATTGTGACCATTGTTGTAACTATTGACTGTGATAATGTATGATCTAGAATGTGCTATGGCCTTTCTTGTATTGGACATATAGTTGAATCCCATGTGCCCATGTGGAATTTTGATATATTCCTTGAACAACGGTCTATTGTATGTTGCCACTAGAGACATTTGGGGGTTGTGACTCTAGAGTCGTGGAGTTGTCAATGTTGGTGACTTGTGATTCTTGAAGAGTCATGCTATTTGGCTCACTTGCAAGGTCATTATGTGGCATTGTCTCCTCTTGGATTTCCACACTCGAGTCCTTTTGTTGCGGTAGCAATACTGAACTAAGTTGCAGGATTCTTCAGCAAAGTTTCACATTGTCATCCTCTGGAATTTGTTCAAATTGCCACAAATCCATGTTCTCTGCATTGAGAGTAGGTGGTGGCTCTAATTCCCATTCTTGTGATAATATCAATGTTTCAAAGTCCTCTATATCTTGTGTTGAGAGAGGTGTAGAGTCTTCCTCTTGCTCTATTGCAAACCCAATTATAATGGCCAAAAGATGGCCAATGTAGCTTTTGCCATTATGTGTAGTGGATACATAATTGGTTAGCAGCAAGGATATGTGTTGAGCCCAGTCTTGTAGTTTTGCTCCATAAAGGAGTGTAAGAGTTTTTACTGACATATATTTTTTTCTCACTCCTTTATGATTGAAAATGTCAGCCAAAAACTTACCTGCCTCTTTGCATATGGGATCCAAAATCATATCATGGCGTATTCCCCGGCTTTGTGACTTTGTGTTAGGTGGGAATTTCCTGAATCTCAGAGAATCTCAAACAACACATAACGTTCAGTATTGTAAATCCTTCAAATCTAACACTGGCAAAAAATAACTCTAACATGGAACAAGTGGTAGAATGATTTCAGGTCGATGGTATACTTTGGAGATGGTATCTCTATGCTGACGGTATGCCAATATGTAAGGCAACCCATGCACATATACTTTCAATAAATTACGCTCTTCACTCTTATGCTCCAATGAAATGCAAAAGATGTGCGTAAGCGATAAGATGGCAGAAAGCACAACGATCCAAGACAATAGATGTGCAAAGTGAAAAAGGTGCTCCAATGAAATGCAAAAGACGTGTGTAGGCAAAAAGATAACAGAAAACAAATATCATTTCGCTAAGTTGTTGAAAGAGTCATGTATGAGCAACTTACGAGCCCTTGTAGTTTTGGTGCTTGCATTCTCTTTATCAATGAGCTCCACATCTCAAAAATTCCACTAACTTGTTTCCAATAAATGTAGCCTCGATTTTTTGATCTACAAACTCTAGCCAAGTGCCATTACCGTGAGCTCTATAAGGCAGCTCATAATGCTATTTGTGCTCTACGGCTTGCTCCAAATTCTAATTGCTAGTACTGTTGCCAAACTATCAGGTGAATCAAAACATAAGGTGCATATCACATAGCAACCAACAAGCATTCGTAACCAGGACCCCTATCAGTATATTGACTTGCCCTCATCATATCATTTGGCACTAGTCAAAGGTGTGCTCATTTGCAGCCTACAAAGAGATGCGCCTCCATTCTAACATAAGACGGCTTCAAATAGAGTTGGCACACCACCACCTAGGCTACATGCAAGTGCGGGAAGGCATCCCTTGACTGACCGCACTGAGGGTAGATGGAGCATTTCCCGAGGCAGCCCACTCTCGAGCTGCGGGGCCCGTTTAGAGCCTCAGATGATCTCGGATGGCTCTGGGCCGAACGGAGACCGTAGGTTAGTTGCAATTGAGGCTAACCGACTACGACTGATGGCTATATAAGAGCAAGCCCATGAAGCCCATTTCATCACCGGCTACAGCAACCCTGATTCCTTACATCTAGCCTCCGTCTTCTACTATTTCCAGCATGCCATCGAAGCTTCTTTCACAGGAGCGCACGGTTGGGAGGCAACGCCATCTATTGTATCAATTCTACAGTAATCAAATTTTTGATTCTCCATACTATATTGTTTTCTCTCTTGCGTACGAGATTCTATTATCTGTTGAGCACAGACGTTGTATTATTTTCTTACATGGTATCAGAGCTTGGACTCTAGCAAGAAGATTTGGTAGTGTGTTTCTGTTTGCGAGCAGATTGTGAGAGATGGCCCAGCCCGCAAGATTGCGAATCCCACCGTTCGGCGAAAGTGGAAAGTTGGACGGCTCTAACTATCCACTCTGGAAGTTCAAGATGAAGACCATCCTAAGTGCATACGAGCTTTAGGACACTACTACTGGGGTGGACGTGAGGCCGGTTGTGAGACCGGATCCAGCAAATGTAGGACAATAGATAGTACCAACTGCGGATGAGATTCTCTCATGGACAAGAAGAAATGGAGATGTGCTGTGTTCTATTGTCTGCAGTGTAAGTGATTTCGTCATGGCGTTAATTCAACATGTCACCGCAGCGGAGGAGGCATGGACAGTCTTGAAAAATTAGTACGACACCACAAATCAGACGCAGATTTAGAATTAGGAGACTCAACTCATGAACGAGAAGTTGTCTGAGTCTGAAGTGGCAGAGAAGTTCACCACCAAGGTGAAGAATCTGTGCAATCAGATGACTGCGATTGGCATCACCATCACTAGCGAGAATCTAGCACGAAGGTGCATGTGGATTCTCCCACCAAAGTACGACGATCTTATTATGGCACTGAATACACAGAGAACAGAAATCTGCCCCTCCACTTTGAGGATTTCAGCATGATGCTTCTCGAGGAGGAGATGCGTCAAAATAAGAGGACTGGAGAAGATTCGGCTTTCTGGACCAGATCAAAGAAAGGTAAGGGTAAGGACTCTGGTAACCCATCTTCTTCTGATGATAAAAAGAGAAAGAAGAAGATCAAGTGCTTCTATTGCAACAAGGCAGGGCACAAGCAGAATGAGTGCTGAAAGAAGATTGCAGATGAGAAGAACGGAGTAAAGAAAGAGTCCAGCAATAGTGAGTAGGCAGTACCAGTAGAGCTGTTCGTCGCAATTGAGGAGATTTGCATGGAGGCAGTTCATGTACTTGCAAATGAACTGTGGATCATTGAAAGTGGTGCATCGCACCACATGACCAGTCAGAAGGATTGGTATACCTCTCTACAGCCGGTAGGGAATGACATCCTGGTAGCAGTCGGCAATGATGTAAAATTCCAGCAAAAGGAAAAGTTACGATTGCTCTCAAGTCAAATGGAGTTGTAAAACAGTTGTCCGACGTTCTTTATGTGCCAGATATCAAGAGGAACTTGTTGTTTGTTTCCGCGATCATGGATCGGGACCTCAAAGTTCAATTCGATAAGAATGGTGCACAAATTCTGGATCTTCAAGGGAAGGTCGTTGGTAAAGTTACACGGTGCAACAACATTTACAAACTCTCAGCTTTCAGTGCTCGAGCGGATGTGAAGAACACTAAGCTATGGCATGAGAGGTTTGGTCATCTAAACCTTAGTTCTTTGAAGGAGATGCATAAAAGTGGAATGATTGCAGACCTACTAGAAATTTCAGATTTGCTCGATGTATGTGAAGCTTGCATGATGGGCAAGCAGCATCGGCATCCCTTTCCTAAAGAGGCCAGCAGGGCAAAGGCTCCTCTAGAGCTCGTTCACACGGATCTCTGCGAAAAGATGGAGACAGAAGCTTTGGGTGGTTCCTACTACTTCATGACGCTAATCGATGACTACAGTAGAAGGATATGGATATACTTCCTGAAGACTAAAGACGAGGCTTTTAGTAGGTTCAAGGAATGGCATGTAATGGTCGAGAAAGAAACGGGGAGGAAAGTGAAGAAGTTGAGATAAGACAAAGGTGGAGAGTTCACATCAACTGAATTCGAAAGTTATTGCAAAAGTCATGGAATTAAGAGGCAGAAACCCCCGCCACATACATCACAACAAAATCGAGTGTAGCAGAACGCAAGATGCACGTCATTTACGAAATGGGCTGGAGTATGATGAAAGGGAAAGATTTGCAAAATTCCTGTGCGAAAGCATGTAACACTACAATTTACATCCTGAATCATAGCTACACAAAGGCTGTGAACGGAATCACTCCACTGCAAGCCTTTTCTAGTAAGAAACCTTCAACTGCACATTTCAGAGTTTTTGGATGTGACTGTTTTGTGTATGTCCGTGATGCTACCAGGACCAAATGGGAACCGAAGAGCCAGAAGTGTATTTTCTTGGGCTACAGTGAAGAGGCGAAGGGTTACCATGTCTATAACCCTATTACCAAGAAGGTAATTGTAAGACGTGATGTGTCCTTCTCAGAACAACCGCATCAATTGGACGAGGATGCTTCCTTCCCAGACAACCAGGACCAGGATATCCATCCAGTACCGCCACCAGTAGCAGACCGAACTCCCCCAACGGTGCTTGGGAGGATTCAAGACAAAGAAGATGAAGAAGAGCCTGCAGAACCACAATGGCAACGGCCATTCCTGAAGTGGGTAAAGCAGCTTTTGAACGGCAGAGAACCTCCAGCCATTGAGGAGGAACCATCCGAACACCGCCGGTCCAAGAGATTAGAGGAGCAAAGAGGGACGCAAGAACACTTGGTCAACTATGCTTTGTTGATAGAAGTGATCCGTGCTTATGAACCCAAGTGTCTTGAAGAGGCACAGGGCGATGATAGGTGGATGGAGGCTATGCAGTCGGAGTATGGCTCCATAATGAAGAACAACACTTGGGACCTTGTGGATCGACCACCAAAACGCAAGGTAATCAGAACCAAGTGGGTGTACAAGACCAAGTACAAGTCTCAGCTCGTGGCAAAAGGATTTGCATAGGTACATGGTTTTGATTATCAAGATACTTTTTCTCCCACAGCTCGACTAACCATAATTCATAGTGTTTTGGCTTTAGCTACCCAGGGAAGTTGGCCCGTGTTTCAGATGGATGTGAAATCCACCTTCTGAATCGAGATCTCAAGGAGGAGGTATACGTGGAACAACCACCAGGTTTTGAGATCCCCGATTCAGAAGGTAAAGTCTGCAAACTGAAGAAGTCACTTTACAGGCTGAAACAGGCCCCACGAGCATGGTACCAGTGAATTGATGCCTACTTTCTGTAAAACGGGAGCCCATCTGATGCAAATTTGTATATCTTTAGAGAAGAAGACAAGTGTATGATCATGGTCCTTTATGTGGACGACCTTGTCATAACAGGGAACCATGAAGAGATCTTGCAGACGAAGCATTTGTTACGAAGAGAGTTTGAAATGATAGACCTCAGACTTATGCATTTCTGTTTTGGGATTGAAATTTGGCAAGAGCCGAAACAGATCTTCATTTCACAGCTGAAGTATGCTGGAGAGATACTGAAGGCATTTGGCATGGCTGAGTGCAAGACAGTTGGTACCCCTATGGAGGTTGATGCGAAGCTCTCAAACGAGGATTCATCACCACTGGTGGACGAAGTGAAGTACAGAAGGCTTGTGGGCAGCTTGATTTACCTATGCAACACACGGTCGGACATCAGTTTTGCGACTGGTGTACTAAGCAGGTTTTCCAATAAGCCTCGGGAGAACCATTGGAGGGCAGGGATGCAGGTGCTGAAATACATCAAAGGCAAACTTGATTATGGCGTCACCTATACCAAGGGCAACATCTTGACTGGATTCTGTGACTCGGATTGGGCAGGAGATGTGGACAGCAAGAGATCAGTGACAGGGTATTGTTTCTCACTTAGATCTGGAGTTGTGTCATGGGTCAGCAAGAAGCAACCCATAGTTGCTCTTTCTTCTACTAAGGCCGAGTACAAATCTGCATGCTTTGCTTCTTGCGAGGCAGTGTGGTTGAGGAGGATTTTGGGGGACATGGGTGTAGTGCAGAACAAGCCTATGCACTTATCATGTGACAATCAGAGTTGCATGGCGATTGCAAAGAACCCGGTGTTCCACGCTCGCACAAAACACATTGAGATTCAATATCACTTTGTACGTGAGCTCATCATGGATGGAGAGGTCGACTTGGTGTACTGTCCGACTACAGAGAATGCTGCGGACATCTTCACGAAGGCTCTTGGAAGAGACTTGCTAGAGAGGCATCTTCATCGACTTGGCATTGGGCCGAAAAAGTAAGTTCACTTGCGGGTGGACATTGAGGGGGGTTGCTAGATATCAATGCTCCACTCTCATGTAACTACGTGGGAACCAGCTAATTCTACTTGTAAGCCCCCCATATGAGGAGAAGGCATTTGAGTGGCTCGGTTATCCGGTAGATCCTGGTTTGGACACCAGATGGGGGCCATGTGTGGCCTGATGGCTGGATGGCTTCAGATAGAGTTGGCACACTGCCAACTAGGCTACATGCAAGTGTGGGAAGGCATCCCTTGACTGACTGCACTGAGGGTAGACGGAGCATTTCCCGAGGCAGCCCACTCTCAGGTTGCGGGGCCCGTTTAGAGCCTCAGATGGATGGGGCTCTGGGCCGAATGGAAACTGTAGGTGAGTTGCTCTGTTTTGCGCACCGGTTCTATCGTATGGTCGGTGGCCTATTTTGGGATGGACCCCCAGTCGACCGTTTTGGGTGGATTGGGTCGGTCACCCAATTGAGCCTGACCGACTACGACTGGTGGCTATATAAGAGCAAGCCCGTGAAGCCCATTTCATCACTGGCTATAGCAACCCTGATTCCTTAGCATCCAGCCTCCGTCTTCTACTATTTCTAGCATGCCATCGAAGCTTCTTTCATAGGAGTGCACGGTTGGGAGGCAGCGCCATCTATTGTATCAGTTCTACAGTAATCAAATTTTTGATTCTCCATACTATCTTGTTTTCTCTCTTGCGTACGAGATCCTGTTATCTGTTGAGCACAGACGTTGTATTATTTTCTTACAAAAACCTATGTGAAAGTAAACTAATTAGGGATAGCATGAATAGGGAGTCGTATCTATTAGGAAGGGATTAACTAAAACATAATAATAAAACAAGGAAATAAAGAAAGTGTAATTATACAAGGAAGATGAACCAAATAGAGAGGGAAAATAGAGCGGGGAAAATTAGAGCATATAGAGAGGGAAAATAGAGCATATGAAAATTATTTTAAAATAATTTTGAGAATTATTACAAAATAAGTTAAGAAATTTGAATACGCAAGAGGGTTAATGAAGAGTGAGAGGAGAAATTGTTTAAGATGAGGGGGTTGAAACAAATAAGAGAGAATGGGGATTTAAGGGAAGGGGGGGCTTAGAATAGATGAAAGAAGGCAACCTGTACATCCATGGTTAGCACTGGGGCGGGCGGCTCAGAGGTAGAGAGGCGGTCGGGTTGCGAGGCCACGGTTCTATCATGTGGTCAGTGGCCTATTTCGGGACCGACCTCCAGTCGGCCATTTTGGGCGGACTAGGTCGGTCACCCAATTGGGTCTAACTGACTACGACTGGTGGCTATATAAGAGCAACCCCGTGAAGCCCATAATCATCACTGGCTTTAGCAACCCTGATTCCTTAGCATCCAGCCTCCGTCCTCTACTGTTTCCAGCACGCCATCGAAGCTTCTCACACAGGAGCGCACGGCTGGGAGGCAATGCCATCTATTGTATCAGTTTTATAGTAATCAAATTTTTTATTTTCCATCCTATCTGCTTTTCTCTCTTGCATACGAGATCCTGTTATCTATTGAGCACAGATGTTGTATTGTTTTCTTACATGGTATCAAAGCTTTGGACTCTAGCAAGAAGATTTGGTAGTGTGTTTCTGTTTGCGAGCAAATTGTGAGAGATGGCCCAGCCCGCAAGACTGCGAATCCCACCGTTCGGCGAAAGCGAAAAGTTGGACGGCACTAACTATCCACTCTAGAAGTTCAATATGAAGACTATCCTAAGCGCATACGAGCTTTGGGATACTGCTACTAGGGTGGACATGAAGCCGGTTGCGAGATCGAATCCAACCAATGCAGCACAACAGATAGTACCAACTGCGGATGAGATTCTCGCATGGATAAGAAGAAATGCAGATGCGCTGTGTTCTATTATCTGCAGTGTAAGTGATTCTGTCATGGCGTTAATTCAACATGTCACCACAATGGAGGAGGCATGGACGATCTTGAAAAATCAGTATGAGACCACGAATAATGCGTGGATTCAGAATCTGGAGACTCAATTCATGAATGAGAAACTATCTGAGTCTGAAACAGCAGAGAAGTTCATCACCAGGGTGAAGAATATGCGCGATCAGATGACTGCAATTGGCATCACCATCACTAGCGAGAATCTAGCACGAAGGTGCATACGGATTCTCCCACAAAGTACGACGGTCTTGTTACAGCGCTGAATACACAGAACATAAATCCGCCCCTCAACTTTGAGGATTTCAGTGCAATGCTTCTGGAGGAGGAGATGCGTCAAAAGACGAGGACTTGAGAAGATTCGGCTTTCTATGTTGGATCAAAGAAAGGTAAGGGTAAGGACTCTAGTAACCCATCTTCTTCTGATAAAAAAAAGAGAAAGAAGAAGATCAAGTGCTTCTATTGCAACAAGGCAAGGCACAAGCAGAATGAGTGTCAGAAGAAGATTGCAGATGAGAAGAATGGACTAAAGAAAGAGTCCAGCAACAGCGTGCAAGTAGTACCAGTAGAGCTGTTCATAGCAATTGAGGAGATTTGCACGGAGCTAGTTCATGTACCTACGAATGAACCTTGGATTATTGACAGTGGTGCATCATGCCACAAGACCAGTCGAAAGGATTAGTATACCTCTCTACATTCGATAGGGAATGACATCCTAGTAGTAGTCGACAATGATGCAAAATGTCTAGCAAAAGGAAAAGGTACGATTGCTCTCAAGTCAGATGGAGTTGTAAAACAGTTGTCCAATGTTCTTTATGTGCCAGATATCAAGAGGAACTTGTTGTCCATTTCTGCGATGACGGATCGGGACCTCAAAGTTCACTTCGATAAGAATGGCACATAGATTTTGGATCTTCAAGGGAAGGTCATTGGTAAAGGTACACGGCGCAACAACATCTACAAACTCTCAACTTTCAGTGCTCGAGCCGATGTGAGAACACTAAGCTGTGTCATGAGAGGTTTGGTCATCTAAACCTTAGTTCTTTAAAGGATGTGCATAAAAGTGGAATGATTGTAGACCTACCAGAAATTACAGATCTGCCCGATGTATGTGAAGCTTGCATGATGGGCAAGCAGCATCGGCAGCCCTTTCCTAAAGAGGCCAGCAAGGAAAATGCTCCTCTAGAGCTCGTTCACACGGACCTTTGTGGAAAGATGGAGATGGAAGCTTTGGGTGGTTCTTCCTACTTTATGATGCTAATCGACGACTACAGTAGAAGGATATGGATATACTTCCTAAAGACTAAAGATGAGGCTTTTAGTAAGTTCAAAGAATGGCATGCAATGGTCGAGAAAGAAACAGGGAGGAAGGTGAAGAAGCTTAGATCAGACAGCAAGTGAATTCGAAAGTTACTGTAAAAGTCACGGGATCAAGAGGCAGAAACCCCCGCCACATACACCACAGCAAAATGGAGTAGCAGAGTGCAAGATGCGCATCATCTACGAAAATGGGCAGGAGTATGATGAAAGGGAAAGATTTGCCAAAGACTTTCTGGGCTAAAGCATGTAACATAGCAGTTTACATTCTGAATCGGAGCTACACGAAGGCTGTGAATGGGATGACTCCACTACAGGCCTTTTCTGGTAAGAAACCTTCACCTGCACATTTCAGAGTTTTTGGATGTGACTGTTTTGTGCATGTCCCTGATGCTAACAGGACCAAATGGGAACCGAAGAGCTGGAAGTGTATTTTCTTGGGCTACAGTGAAGAGGCGAAGGGTTCCCATCTCTATAATCCTGTTACCAAGAAGGTAATAGTAAGTCGCGATGTGGTCTTCTCAGAACAGCCGCATCAAGTGGAGGAGGACGCTTCCTTCCCAGACAACTAGGACCAGGATATCCATCTAGTACAACCACCAACAGTAGACTGAACTCCCCCAACGATGCTTGGGAGGATTCAAGATAAAGAAGAGGAAGAAGAGCCTGCAGAACCACAACAGCAATAGCCATTCCCGAAGTGGGTAAAGCAGCTTTTGGATGGCAGAGAACCTCCAGTCATTGAGGAGGAACCATTCGAACACCGCCGGTCCAAGAGATTAGAGGAGCAAAGAAGGGGGCAGGAACACTTAGTCAACTACGCTTTGATGACAGAGGTGATCCTGCTGAGGAACCCAAGTGTCTGAAGAGGCACAGGGTGATGATAGGTGGGTGGAGGCTATGCAGTCGGAGTATGTCTCCATAATGAAGAACAACACTTGGGACCTTGTGGATCGACCACCAAAACGCAAGGTAATTGGCACCAAGTGGGTGTACAAGACCAAGTACAAGTCTGACGGCACATTGGATAAGTACAAGGCTCATCGGCTCGTGGCAAAAGGATTCGCACAGGTACATGGTTTTGATTATCAGGATACTTTTGCTTCCACAGCTCTTGACTAACCACAATTTGCAATGTTTTGGCTTTAACAGCATAGGAAAGTTGGCCCGTGTTTCAGATGGATGTAAAATCTGCCTTTTTGAATGGAGATCTCAAGGAGGAGGTATACGTGGAACAACCACCAGGTCTTGTGATCCCCGATTCAGAAGGTAAAGTCTGTAAACTAAAGAAGGCACTTTACGTGCTGAAACAGGCCCCACGAGGATGGTACCAGCAGATTGATGCCTACTTTCTGCAAAATGGCAGGTTTAGGAGGAGCCCATCTGATGCAAATTTGTATATCTACAGAGAAGGAGGCAGGTGTATGATCATGGTCCTTTATGTGGACGACCTTGTCATAACAGGGAACCATGAAGAAAAGATCTCACAAACAAAGCAGTTGCTAGGAAGAGAGTTTGAAATGACAGACCTCGGACTGATGCATTCTTGTTTGGGGATTAAAGTTTGGTAAGAGCCAAAACAGATGTTCATCTCACAGCTGAAGTATGCTGGAAAGATACTGAAGGCATTTGGCATGGCTGAGTGCAAGACAGTTGGCACCCCTATGGAGGTTGACGTGAAGCTCTCAAACGAGGATTGATCACCACTGGTGGACGAAGCGAAGTACAGAAGGCTTGTGGGCAGCTTGATTTACTTGTGCAACACATGGCCAGACATCAACTGATGTACTAAGTAGGTTTTCCAATAAGCCCCGAGAGAACCATTGGAGGGCACGGATGTGGGTGCTGAAATCCATCAAAGGCACACTTGATTATGGCATCACCTATACCAAGGGCAACATCTTGACCGGATTCTATGACTCAGATTGGGCAGGAGACGTGGACAACAAGAGATCAGTGACATGTTACTATTTCTTACTTGGATCTGGAGCTGTGTCATGGGTCAGCAAGAAGCAACCTATAGTTGCTCTTTCTTCTACTGAGGCTAAGTACAAATCAGCATGTTTTGCTTCTTGTGAGGCAGTGTGGTTGAGGAGGATTTTAGGGGACATGGGTGCAATGCAAAACAAGCCTACGCAGTTATCATGTGATAATCAGAGTTGCATGGTGATTGCAAAGAACCCTGTGTTCCATGCTCACACAAAACACATTGAGATTCAATATCACTTTGTACGCGAGCTCATCATGGATGGAGAGGTCGACTTGGTGTATTGTCCGACTACAGAGAATGATGCGGACATCTTCACGAAGGCTCTTGGAAGAGACTTGCTGGAGAGGCATCTTCATCGACTTGGCATTGGGCTGAAAAATTAAGTTCACTTGCGGGTGGACATTGAGGGGGGGTATTAAATATCAATGCTCCACTCTGGTGTAACTACGCAGGAACCAGCTAACTCTACTTGTAAGCCCCCCATTGAAAAAGAAGAGAAGGAAGAGGGGAAAAGAGAAGGAAAAGAGAGAGGGGAAAAGAAGAAAAGAGAGGAAAAAAGGGAGGGGAAAAAGAGACAAAGCATATGCAAATGTGAGGAAAAAAGAGAGGGGAAAAAGAGCATATGCTCGAGCGCATTTGAGTAGCTCGGTTATCTAGTAGGTCCTAGTTTGGACACCAGATGGGGGCCATGTGTGTCCTAATGGCTTCAAATAGAGTTGGCACACTGCCAACTAGGCTACATGCAAGTGCGGGAAGGCATCCCATGACTGACCGCACTGAGGGTAGATGGAGCATTTCCCGGGGCAGCCCACTCTCGGGTTGCGGGGCCATGGATCTATCATGTGGTCGGTGGTCTATTTCGGGACCGACCTCCAGTCGGCCATTTTGGGTGGACTGGGTCAGTCACCCAATTGGGTCTAACCGACTACGACTGGTGGCTATATAAGAGCAAGCCCGTGAAGCCCATAATCATCACTGGCTACAGCAACCCTAATTCCTTAGCATCCAACCTCCGTCCTCTACTGTTTCTAGCATGCCATCAAAGCTTCTCACACAGGAGTGCACATCTAAGAGGTAGCACCATCTATTGTATCAATTTTACAGTAATCAAATTTTTGATTCTCCATGCTATCTGCTTTTCTCTCTTGCATACGAGTTCTTGTTATCTGTTGAGCACAGACGTTGTATTGTTTTCTTACAAAGGTAGCTTAGAAAAAATTAATTTAACCACTCTAATACTAGGAAAATGTAGTTTAGATAGAATTAACCATTAATACTAGGAACCGGTAATTTAGAAAAAATGAGAAGTGGGGTGTTTTAAAAAAAGTAGAAGAAAAGAAATAAGCAAAATAGGGAAAATATTAAAGAACACTAGGATAATAAACAAGAAAAGAAAATTTAATAAGGTACATTAAGAAAAATTATTAAAGGAAATAAAAAATTAGTAGATAAGGATGTAGAGTAAAAAATAAGAAAAAACCCAGTAAAATTAGAGCATATAAAAATTGTAAGAAAATTAGTAGAAAATTTTCAGAAAAGCCATTGATAAAGGATAAAAAGGAAAAAGGAACGAAAAAATAACAAGGGAAAAGGAAAAAGAAAAAAAGAAAGAAAGGAAAAAATTGAGGTAGGTAAAATTTTTGAAAACATAGATTTAATTATTAAGAAAAAATTGGAGATAAAGTGCTAGCAATAGGGAAAATAAATAAGGACAATTAGGGAAAACAGAGAGACGTAGGGGAAATCAAAAATTAAAGAGAATTTAAGGAATATATAAGAAAAAACAGGAGAGAGAGAGAGAGAGAGAGAAAGAGAGAGAGAGAGAGAGAGAGGAGGCCAGGGCCTAAACCAAAAGAGAGGAAGGTGTAGGAAGTGTGTGTATGTCCATTTCGTGAGACCATTTGCATGTTATACCTTGGTCGACGTTGCATGGGTTATTAAGGTAATAAAAATAAAAAAGGCTCTCTTTTATATATATAAATTATCTTTGTAGTGGTTATTAAGGTCTATATACATATTTTCTCATGGTCAAATTGCCAACGTTGCATGTGCCGTGCCGAGAGCAGAAACAAGACGGGATGCATGAGCCAAGGTAGGCATTGAGCAAATTGCTTCTACCAGTATGGTGTCATTCGTATTATTTTTTTATATTGTTGTACCAACTTTTGTTTTATGAACACCCATGTAATAAATAAATTTTTATCCACCCTTATCAAAGCTTCATGTTCCGTGTTGTTAAAAGGCTTTTTATTTTAAAAACACACACACCCAAACCTTGTTAACCCTTGGCCGGGTTAACCATGTGCCACATTGCTCAGTAAACCTTTATCAGGTTGTCTAGGGATGTGAGGTTCTTGTACAACTCTTCTTGATATCCCTTTTCAGGTGGTACTCTTTGGTGGAATTGTCATAACTACGCAATCGTTGTGCCTGGTGCGTGATTGTTTCAAGATAGTTATGGTAATTTTAGTTCATGTCAAATTACATTGAACAATTTGATGATCACAAAAGAAATAACCACTTCGAAACACTTACGATATATTTAATTTTTCAAATAATCATAAAGAGGCTTCCTCTTTTTTGGTGCGGGGCAAGACACCACTTGATAGGTGTCCTGCCCCCATCTTGTGGTGTCCCCTCGGGTAAGGGTGGCCACGTACCCACACACACACACACACACACACACACATGCTTATGATAACATTGTCATACGTCAAAATTATCGATGTGATATATAAGCAATAGAAGCTTGGTTGGATGCTAAGAGTGTGAGAAATATGGATACCATTATTTTTGAAGTTATGAATGGGCACCATAAGGCATGTAAAAGGCCTTGATGAACCTTATAGAGCATGGGTAAACAGATAAGTATAGATGACTAGATGATCTTACAAAATTCTTTATATAGAGGGATTAACTCACACAAATGAGGACAATTTCTCATACTTTATGTAATCAAAGGTGGATGAAACTATGGTTTTGAGGACCATGGTTAACTTATTGTAAAAAAATTGAAGAGTTGGGTGGAAACATATCGACTACAGTTGGCTATTATGGTACTATACAAAGCTTGCCATGGGTTTGAATTTAGGAAATTGTGAATTAGGAAAAGAAAAACAAGGGGAGCGAGGGAA
Source organism: Dipteris shenzhenensis (assembly GCF_047967505.1). NCBI lineage: Eukaryota > Viridiplantae > Streptophyta > Polypodiopsida > Gleicheniales > Dipteridaceae > Dipteris > Dipteris shenzhenensis. The sequence continues at coordinate 12,290,996 of NC_141596.1, forward strand.
ATAGAAAGTGGGAAAGTGATGGAAAAAAAGGAAAAGAAAGGTGGGAAAGGTGGAAGAGTAATTAGAAGAGGTTTCTTAAGAAATTAATTAAATTTTAGAGAGGACAAACTAGGGAAAGGGGAGGAGAAGTAAGGAAGTAAAAAGTAGAGCAAGTAAAAAGAAAAAAAAAGGGGGGGGGAGATAAAGTGTTAGCAACAGGGAAAATAAATAAGGACAATTAGGGAAAATAGAGAGACGTAGGGAAAATAAAGTAAAAATAAAAAATTAAAGAGAATTTAAGGAATATATAAGAAAAAACAAGAGAGAGAGAGAAGGAGGCCAAGGCCTCTAACCAAAAGAGAGGAAGGTGTAGGAAGTGTGTGTGTGTGTGTGTGTGTGTGTGTGTGTGTGTGTGTGTGTGTGTGTGTGTGTGCATATATCGTTTGATCTCATTTGAGGTTTCTCACATGACAATGATTTGGGAGATCTATATTGATGGAAAAGTGTGATGCACATCAATTTCTACATCAAAAGTGTCAATGAGTAGTAATAAGACATGGTGTGTATCATAATATTGGATGAGATGAAGAAAGCGATAAAGATTATGATGAAATTTACAATTGTTTGACTATTTTTTAGATGATTGTTTAAGATTTCAATTTTTAAAAAAACATTTTAACATTTCCAAGGTCCTTATGCTCATATTTCCTCAATTTGAGAGATTTTAACATAGATGCTTGGGTTGATGCAAGCTTATGGAAAACTTTGACACGATTGTCTAGCCGTTTAAGGTTTGATGGTAGAGTGTTGTAGTTGTCTACAATGATGTGGGTTAGTTCTTGTCCTCTCCTTTAGAATGATAGTTGGAACTTCAATATAAAGTAGTAGACTATCTATTGGAAACATTTCTATCTCAACTCAATTTTGAAATCAAAAGGAATAGTGGGTGAAACTTCTTTTCAATGCAAGTGAGGACCCTTAATAATCATCAAGATACTCAACCTTGCTCATTCGGCTAGCCTTGGCACTCTTCAATGTTGAACGGAGCAATGCATAGAATCAAGGTCATAGGAGTTACAAGTTTCTTGTTGACTGTATCAACAACTATCGTTCTTAGGACTATTGCTAAAGAATGAACTGCACATACTAGCATTTGAATCTTTCTTCATACCTTGTTTGCACACCTGGAGTCAACTACATCAAAAGAAACATAAAATACATCCCAACAAAAAAGGGGGTGGTGGAATGAAAGAACATGTGATTGTTGAGATGGGTTTGGGGTGGTGGAATGAAAGAACTGTGTGATTATAGAGATGGGGCTAGGCATGATGAGAGGGAAGAATCTAAGTAAGCCAAAAACTTGTACACGATTTGTGCTTTTGAACATCTCAGGTTGTTTTCCAATTCAAAAACACAGATGATGATATTGTGGTAGTATGTGGAGGCAGTCGATAGAGCGAGCGAGGAAAAGCGAGCGGGCCCAAAAAAGCGAGCGAGCTTTTCCACAATTTCCTTATCGAGGTATTCAACATAGCTTTGTGGAAACCACTATTTGGGAAAATTGTCGAAAATAAAACTTATGTCACTATGTGTAACTATACCAATATTGCGAATTATAGTCTACCTTAACTTCCAATTGGATCCATACTCACATTATGCAACAATAGTATGTGGTTTGAAAGAAACCGAATTTCCACTCCAAAGCGGATTCCATTACTAATACAACAATTCTTTTGCATTTGAAATGGGTCTTATTATCAAACTCCTTCAATAATCAAAACAAATGCGTTGCTTGATATGTTGAACTTAGTAACATAAACATCACTTCACCCATATGTGGGGAAAAAAAACTTTCTGTAGACTTCATAGCATGGGATTGCATCAACACTTATGACATTCAAAATGGTTCTTCTTATTAAAAGTGTTATCAACCATGAAAGAAAATGTTTAAAAATAGTTCACCCATATGTTGAAAAACCCAAGTGTCATTTATGACATTCAAAATTGTTCTTGCAACCATCCTGTAGTTCCTAGAGATTTTGCCCATACTTCCAACCCCTTCCCTTCAACCACTAAGAGGTATCTAATAGTTTTATAGAACACTTGAGATATCATCACCTCCTAATACAAAACCATTATTACTATTTGTAGAACACTTGAGATATCATCACCTCTTAATACAAGACCATTCTTACTATTTGTAGAACACTTGAGATATCATCACTCCTTCCCTTCAGCCACTAAGAGGTACCTAATACTTTTGTAGAACACTTGAACCATTCTTACTATTTGTAGAACACTTGAGATATCATCACCTTTTAATACAAAACCATTCTTACGGTTTGTATAACACTTGAGATATCATCACCTCTTAATATAAGACCATTCTTAGTATTTGTAGATCACTTTAGATATCATCGTCTCTTAATACAAGACCATTCTTACTATTTGAGAGATTAATGGATTAAAGGTTTGAAGCTCATAGGAGACGAAGGAAGAGAAAGTCAGTTTCGACATGAGGACAATAAAACTAATTGGAATATTTTGACTTATGTATTATACCTTTTTGAAGACTATGAATTTAAGTCAGTTTAAACATTAGGATGATAAAACTAATTAGAATATTTTGACTTATGTATTATATATTTTTGAAGACTATGAATTTTAATGAGGAGAGGCATGCACACTACTTAGTAAATACACTAGTACTACTACTAGTCTACGACTATTAAGCCTAGTAGCACCAGTGTGATTTTGAGCCTTGTATCAGCCTTTTGATAATTTTCTTTCATCTTTAGTGCAATAGAAATTATTCCTTCTATCAGAAGAATCTTGCCAAATTTATTCAAAGTGATGATTTTGTAGTCTACAGCCACTATCCTCTGACTCTCAAAAATATATTAATGTGAGCACCCATTTATCTTGTTTGATCAACCCTAGACTATGTTGCGATAGGACATTACTAGAACAAAAAAAAAAAGAATTGATATGGCGATGTTCGGTGTGAAATAACCAAATTAAGGATTTAATAAGAAAGAAAACAATCAGAATCAATAGGCTATTCAATGGCTCAAATCTACACAGAAATTATAATGTGCCTCCCAACTCTTATGCATTCCAGCTCCTCATGTTTGACAAGAATGCAAACAATAATGAAATCACATTATCTTTAGTTTCAAAGTAAGCAAAGCACCAAAAATAAATGCAAACGTACTGGATGACGAATAAATAGGTATAGATATAGATAGACCTATATATATGCATTCATAGATATAATGATGATTAAAGTTGGACGGTATAATAATATTATGTGTACTATCATTGGGATTAGGACTACTATTGGTAATATTGTATGTAGTAGTAGGAGAACTACCATTAAGGAACACTCAAATAAAATTACTAATGGTGGTGATAAAACTACCACTAGTAGTTTGGTAATTACCCCTAACATCTACAACAAATATTTGATGGGTAGCTAGTATTAGGTCAAAAGGCCCCAATTGTGCTATAATAATGGACCCAAAAAGGGAGTGCTATAGCATCACCTAAGGGTCACTTTTTATCCATGAAAGAAACAAGTCGGTGCAACCTAGGTCATACAGATCTAGGTCATGTGGAGTGGTTCGCGTCTCTTTCCTTGACAAAAAAGTTACACTACCTTTGATAGTAACTACAAAGATTGCTGCCATAGTGCCGTAGAGTAGCCCCTAGGTTGCACCATCATCCCTTTTTGCTTTTGAGCCATTAAGTTTGATCCACTGATTTTATGTAGAATTATTCTACTATATGTTCACATGTCCTTAATAGGATCTTGATATGATCCCTTCCATTGTAAGTACTTTTACTTCAAGTTTCACATATCCTTAACAAACCACTAGGCTTCAACACAAATTCATTCTTATGTTTCAAGCCTTAAACTCAAACACTCTTGTAAAAGGGATAATGTATTAAAGCTACATTCAATCCATCAAATCTTTTGAATAACAGTTCTATTGAAAATTCTTATATCATCAATAGGATTTCATCCATTATATGTTCATTTGTCTTTAATAGTATGTCTAAAAATTCATGTATATTCAATATTATTTCTCTCATGTGTTCCAATATCTTCAAAAGGATACCTTTATTTAATAATGTCCAAACTTGAGCATTGATTTGTATTTATCAAACACAATTTCACTCCACCTATTCTTTAGAATGAAATTTTTTTGCCAAAAGTGGGCCAAATGTAAGGTCTTTCCACATATTCTTAAGAATGAAAATTTTGGCCTTATGTTGGCAAGTCTATGGAATGAGGGTAAGGCCAAAGTCTCTGGTACGGTGCATTAGGTCTTGATTAATTCTTCTTTAGGCTTGAATATTTAATGCATTAACTTCACAACTATTATTTATGCTTGAACTTGTAATGTATTAATTTCATGACTTAGGATTTTTATGAAGTTATATCTAACATGTCCCAAATTTAATGGAAATTAATATCCTACATAACACAACAAAGTATCATCATATCCCTTCCCAAAATCACTGCTACCTAGCAACTCTCCTGGCATTTTCACTGCCTTGCATTTGAGTTAGCTATGATGAAGAATGTTGCCTGCCTTTGGAACCTCTTAGAGTTACCGTTAGCATGATCTAATTTCATGTACCCCAAAACTTGAGACTTGGAGATTCCCACATCACACCAGTGGTAGCTATCTTTTCCACTCTCAATGCTAGTAAGAGCTAGGCCCCATAGACCGGTAAAAGAAGTCTTTTTGGAGGTTCAATTTTTTCCCTCCGTCTTCTGCAGGCCCCCTAATGAAATAGGATATATTCATCACCCTACATTTAATGCAATAATTGACACAACTTTTTTGGACCTGACTATGTAGTTTACATCCCAAAATTGGTGCTAAAATTGCAGATTGGGAGATTCCCATATCACACCAACGGTAGCTGTCTTGTCCACTCTCAACACTAGTAAGAGCCGCGGTCCCCATAGACTGGTAAAAGAAGTCTTTTTGGAGGTTCAATTTTTTGCCTCCGTCTTCTCCGGCCCCATGACGGAATAGCATATATTCACCACCCTACATTTAATGCAAGAATTGACAACTTTTTTTGGACATGACTATGCAGCTTACATCCCAAAATTGGTGCTAAAATTTCATACCGGGCATCTCCATTTGTCGGGAGGTGTCCCCAGCGACCCCTTGGACTTGCTCTATTTGTCTAGTTGTGTCTCTCCACAAAAATCGGAGTAGGGCCTATTTTCCCCATCTAGTAAAACTATATGCATCAATATGTATGTATGTATGTATGTATGCATGCATGCATGCATCCATGTATGTATGTACACACACACATATGTATGTATGTATGTATGTATGTGTACTAAAACTAC